>NC_088172.1:79701713-80307130 GCF_028769735.1 Zonotrichia leucophrys gambelii
TATTTATGAATAGGAAAAACACCCTAGTACCATGCTATTCTCAGGCTTAGTGAGAATAGCAATAATAACAATATAACATATCCATTAAAATAACTTCAAGCATATTTTTTTGCATATGCAAATTCTCTTTAAAAAAAAGCCAACCAAGCTCAAGTAACATTAGCAATGTAGCTCTAAAAGCACAGAGTGTAGGATGAATTGGAAAAACTGCAAGAAGATTAAAAGGAAAAGTTGGGCAGATGGTCTCAGCTATATTTTGTTCTCCCTAAATAATGTTCTTTTCCAGGCTATAGAATAACAAGGTAGTAACTTCTGGATACCTATATCCTCTTTGAGCAAGCAGAGCAGGGAGGGCAGACAGAAATTATTGTTGCTGCAATGCAACCTATTCATAAATGTTTGCCAGTTTCTGGGGGGAATAGCTCCTTAGAAATTCGGAAGTATTTGAAATAGGGATTGAAGAGCTACTCCTTTTATCAAGCCATTCCTTCTCTTTCATACAGTTCTAATAAAAAAAAGGTCTTTTTACAAGGTACTAACAAAGAAAAATATGGCAAAGTAAATAAAAAACATGCTTATGGAAATGCAATCAAGGTATTTTTCACATAGAAAAGCAGGAGTCAGATAATATAAGAAATTTTGAAAAAATTCAAAACACTTTTATCCTTATTTTTCAAATTATGTATTATCTGAAAATTGCAAGTATTTCTGTCAGTTCTCTGTCATAATAATGTATCAACTGTTGCCTATTAATTCTAATTACCTTTTATCTTCTTAAAAATTATTTACTTTAACAAAGACCATTGGCTGCTGGCTAATTTTTTTTCAAATTCCTTATCAGCTTTGTTCTTTTCTTCTCTTGGTTGCAGAGAATTAAAATTAAATACATTATTTTAGTATTTAAATCTTTGTATTAGGAGAGACACAGAAAGATGAGGAGATGATGGTTTCTGAAAATATTACGGAAACATTGCTCTGAGAAGAAAAATCTGTTTCCAGCAGCAGTATTACTTCTGAAATATAAACCAATGTGATCACCCAGACTAAAGCACATCATCATCAATCAAGCCTGGAGGACAAATGACAGTAAACAAGATACAGCCTTCACTGCTTTTGTCCAGCAGAAGTTACAGTCTACAAGAAATAAAACCACAGGGGGAAAGTTACCCAAAGAAACAAATGAAGGGCCTGGGGTCATTATGCAAAGACACAAAGCCTGTGAGAAGGCTTAAGGTTACAGAGTTTAACCAGAGATTTTGAAGGTGCAAGAGGGACTTGATGTGGAGGAGGGGAGTGCTTTGCTGAACCAGGAGTTTCATGGCCAGCTACAGGATAGCCTGATTCTGCAGGGCTAGAGAAACAAATGGAAAATGATGGACACATGAATGCCACCTAAACAGATTAAACCAAAGGTGATGACCACACAGTTTTCACTAGTATCCAATACTGAGGCAGTCATTTACTTTCTCTGTCTACTCCTCCACTTGTATGCCAGCCTTCCCCTTATTAGTCCTCTCTGGCACTGATTATGGATACCAGATCCTAGTCCAAATTTTCTCTTAGTTTTACCTTCTGCACAGTACAAGTAAAATGCGAACAGTACCATCACTATAAAAAACATGGACCTACAATAAATATCTTCCAATTTCTTCAAAGTCCTGTTCCAAATAAAGGAAGCAAACATCTCACAGTGCTTCTCATGAGCAGGTAGGATCCCAGACATTGATCCCAAGGCAACACAATACTTAGAACTTACAAATTCTCTCCATCCACAACCCTGGCCTTCCCAAACTATGCAATACATGCCTCACCCAAATACAAACAGTAAGACAGGGCATCAGCAGTGATGCAGCACTGAATGCAAAACCAACTTGTCAGTGGAGTACAGGTGACAGAACAAGGTCCAGAGAAATTACCATTGCAAACATTAACAAACCAGCTTTTCAACACCAATTGCAAACCTTAACAAAACCAGCTTTTCAATACCAATTGCCATTGATGAAACACAGACTGATATCCTCAAGCTAAGAAAGATTATTAAGAGTCAAGAGCACTGAGCATGATGAAAACACATACATTGGCCTCTTTTCTGAAAGGCAGGTAGCAATTTGCTTGACAAGAGATATGTAAACCACTCTAGACTGAATTCAGTCCATTGCTGGAGGACTGGGGAAAATGGACAGAGAAGAAAGAGTTGTAACAGTGACACTGTCATAACTATCACTCTGCTAAATGGTTCTGTGCTTTACAAGCAGAATGAGGTAGAGCTGTGTTAATGATTTCTCTTTTAGCACTTTGATTCAAAACCACAGAGATTGGGCATGAGAATTAACTAAAACCATCACTAAAATGCACTTAGAACTAATGCTTAGGTTCTTAGGACCCTGCATTGCTAAGCTGCAGACTGATGACTAAAGCAGGGAGATTAATTAAACGTTATGATTAAATCCATGAAAAAAACCAGCTACTTAGCCGATTCTAGCCAGCTGCAGTTTCCGAGGAAAAAGTGTAACAAGGCAACAAAAGCTGAATATAGCGTTACAAAGGAACAAAAAATTTAATTTAATGAGGTGTCATCCTAGCTCCATCTCTAGAAACCCCTAGAGGGCCTTGGTCTGACATGAAGGGGGGGGGAAAGGGAGAAAAAAACATTCTGCAAATCACTTTATCCCAAAGCTTCAGCCAAATCCTACCTCCTGCTCTGTTTCACTGAACATTTTCAATACGATTTTGCATGTATATACTAGAACACTTTCAATATATGTTTTGCACAAAGGCTTGAAAAATATGTATTTTCTGATAATCTTTATGGGTGTTAGAAAATTGGCACGTTCAAAGGCTTAAAGTCAATTACATGTTGCAGAGGGACTGAAAAAGTAACATTACCCAGACAGACCACAGCACAGAAACACTGCCTTGTGCTTCCTTTGACAGTATACTTTAGAAAGCAGCTGGGAAAGAACCACCTTTGGATCTATACACCTGCAAAATATTCCTGATTTTCCAGCAATACATGCAAGAGTAACTTCAGCAATAAAATAGTGAGGCTTTCTCCATGGTTTGGGGCGAGAGAACTCCTGCACCTTCATTAGAAACATAAAACACACGCGATGCCTCCAAGAGAGCTGCTAGATAACAGGGATCTCGAGGGAGGAGCGTGACAGGTCAGGATCTTCACTCCCACTAGATGGCAATATTGGTTCTTCTGCAAGTGCAGAATAGGCGCCCATCGAAAGGAAACTGCAGTATTTTTCATGGTTTCCAAAGTTGCGTTTTCTGTTTAAAAAAATCATAATCCAAACCAGGATTTATTGATCACAGGAGTAGGGCAGGGGAAAAGGAGATTATAATACATCCAAGTCAGCCAACATATGCATTAAACCGTAAATAAAGACTGCAGTACCTCAAGAACACACTGAATGAATAATAAATGCAATATATGCTTTTAAGGCTCCTAGGCTTATAATTAGACCCCACATCAAATTAGATCTTCAATTTAATCCTTAGCCACTATATCAGCAGGATGTGGCAATGGAAACAGCACATTTAAATCCTGCAGGAGAGAGCATCTCAATTTACTCTCAACCAACCTCCTGTAACATTAATCAGGAGCTTAGAGCAGTATTAAAAACACTCCAAATTAAAGAGGGCTCCAATTCTAGCTGTCATGATCAGAGGGAGAGGTACTGACACCAGGTCTAGAAAGTGCATCCTGATTACTTAAAAAAAAAAAAAAAAAAAAAAAAAAAAAAAGGAGAGAAAAAAGAGAAAAAGAGGAAAAAAGGAGGAAAAAAAGAAAAAAGAAGTAAAATCTTCCAGGTTTTGAAAGAAACCAAATGTCTGCATGCATACACATGAACCAAAATGCATGAAGACATGTTTCTAAATTTTTCAAACTGTTCTACCAACATCACTTTAGGAAGTTTTTGTGTTAGCCTTAAAAATATTCAAGTAAGAATAGAGCTAACATAGAAACCTAGTGAAATCATCACTCAAGCAAAAAAAAAAAAAAAAATCACCCCATGTTCTTTCATAAAATGCTACAGCTTAAAAAAGAAAATGAATTTTCCATTGTGAACTGTTCTGAAGAAGCAGCCAGATGCCAGTCATCACGTTAATCCCTGTGTTTAACTCTGCCCTGCAGCCCTGGCTGAAGGAGCAGGGCAGGGACCCATCCCCAGCACGGCCCACAGGGTGCAGAGGGGCAGCAGAGGGGCCAAGGAGGCACACACGGGCCAGGGGGCTCTGGGCACTGCAAACCCAGCAGCTGGAAGAGTCAAGTTCAAGGTTACACACACTCACATCCCTGTGCTAATCAATGGCCCTTACCTACAAACCGGAGGACTAAGCTTGGAAGAGTAAATGTTCTATCAGTCCATCAGACATACAGCAGGGGATATATCAAAATATGTATCTATACATCTATTCAGCTTTATCTGTATATCTATATATATATCAAAATACCAACCCCTGCTATACAGCACTTTGCTCAAGAGACCCATCTCTGGTACAGCAGGATGATGCTGCCTGCAGTTTAATCACCTGCAGGAAGCTTCTGCTCTTGTTACAAACAAAAACACCAGCTCTCCATCCCATATCAGTCCTGACTCCTGGACTCCTGAAGCTATTTCAGAACATGAGACAGACAGTCATTTAAGTTCTATTCATAATTTATTATTCTGCTTTGCCAGTAATCTCATTACACAACTTTCACACAATTGAACAAAGCTTGATACAAAACCATTGCTTCGAGTCACTTTCCAGATACTTTCCAGTATTCCCACTCTTGAACAAGGCCTTCAAAAAAAAAGTGAAAACCTCATCAATCCTTTGAACTGTGCCAAAAACCAATGAGAAATGTTTGGTAGTAGTTAACTGGTTCAATCTCAAAATGCCTTATTCAAAGGTTTTGGAAGGCATTTTGCACATTATCAAAGTATCTTCAAGTTACAACTTAACTTATGTTCTGGTAGTGGTACACTCGTTTCCAGAAAAAACTAATCTATTATCAAAATCTTGTTTAAGAAATGGTCTTTTCCTCTTCCCTTCCCCATCCTTTTTCCTCTGCTCGTCTCTACTGTGGTTTACATTTGTTTAGCACATGAGAGACAACAGAAGACAATGTTTTCCTCTAGGAGCCAGTATATACAGTCACACCACTTCCAAATAGCAGTCCAGACAGGGAGCAGAAATTACATGCAGGGTAACTGAGACTTGCTCTCCCTTTGGGCAATCTGACTCCCACCCAATGTCTGTCTGCACAGACCTGCATGCAAATACATGCATCTAATTTACTATTTTAAAAGTAGAACTCCCGAATTTTGTACAACTTCCCAAGTATTCTTAGAAAGTATTAAAATTTTCCAGAAACTAGGTTTTATGTGAATGAAAAATGTTACTATTTGAGGAAGTTTTCCTTTAGTTCTCCCTCGCAAATTCCCCATTATCTGCAAAAGACATCCAAATCCTACAAGGCTGGCTCCACAGCTTTTAAACACTAATGCCAAAGGCAGTACATGAATCCATAATTGACAGCACCAATCAGCTCCCTAACAGTGATGGTGTCACAGAGATCTGCCCCAGTTTTGGGGTCTCCTTCAATAGAGTCATCAGTCCCATCATAAGGACATGCAGTATCCTAGAGCAGACATAACTTAAAGACCATATTGTACAAAACAAAAGGGAAATGGCTTTGTCTCCAGCCCTGTATTTTCCATCAGCTTGTGGTGCTACAGAAGATCATGCTCCAGTGGAGCACAGAGGCACTGACATACTTTATGAAGCCCTGCTTTGTTAATGCTCATGAAAATGAGATTCATCATCAATAACACCGCTGGGTCACAATGTGCCATTTAAAATGCAAATGTCACTCTGGACTGCAGTCAGACGAGGGGTGAAGTACTCAGAAATGAATGAAGGTGACTCGAATGTATCCATGCAGATCAAAAAAAGCTCAAATGCCCTCCTATGTAACACTGACTTTGCTCCTTTCCCAAGGAGAGGATTCTGCAGGAGCTGTCAGCACTCTGCACAATGAAGCTGTAAGTGATACTGCCTATGCTGCTGACACACAGCACTGCCCATTAGATGCCGTGTTATGCAGGTATTTATGATCAGTGGGTCTCTAATGAACCAATTGATACTCCTCTGCTGATTTTCAACGCATTAATCTCTGTTTCCTTGAGATTTGATAGCAACAATGGAGCAAGATAGACTGGAATGCTCAGGATGACATTAAACATCACCTGCAAAATTTTTTGGTTTAGAATCCAAACTCGTTGTTCTGGCATGCTCAATTCAAACATACCATGGAGACCAGCCCATTCTGAGTGCATTAATTGCTGCAGACTGCCCCAACTGCAATCTGTCCTCTTTCCTACCATGTAGCAGCCATGTAGAACACCCACCTTCAGCTCACACAGTCAGCTACTGTCTCTTCCTAACATGTTAATAATACATTGCTCTCTTCATTTGGTGATTAAGGCTTAGAGTCAAAACCCAGGCACTTGATAGTTGTGCCAAATATGTGATAATTTTGTTTTAAAGGCTAAGAACACCCACAGTGAATTGACTAAATTTGCCAAAATTAATATTTTATTCTCACAATAGCCATATGCTATTCATTTCTACCTTAGCCTGAAAAGAGCCATTATAAATATAAAGATCTCAGTAAAAATATTTTCCAGCAAATTAAAACAATTTATTGCACCAATGGAGAAGGGCAGGACAGAACCTGTGAGGTCAAAGAAAGTCAGTAAGCTTGACTTTAGAGAATTCATCAGAAGAAAAAAAAAATTATCAAAAGTATTCCAAGCCCAAAACAAGAGCTTCCAAGAATGTAGGTGAGTAAGTCCCTTGGATCAGCTTGAGAACTGATCTAAGCAAAGTAGCAAAGAAAACAATCTTACCATACAGAGCTAAAACAGATTGGTCAGTGCTAGGAAAGAACACTGCATGAGGGTCAAGTTTAAAACTTCTTTGTCAGGTTTTACTGTATTGATACAGAAAAGTAAATGCAAAGATTGTCCAGATCCTTAAAGCACAGGCAAATCTAAACAGTCTTCCTTCCTTCCTTCAGCAAATGTAAACATTTAAGGCAGAACTTGCTTCAGCTAATAGCCAGCAATCTTTCCTCCAAGATTTTCTTTCCCTGCTCTCCACAGAAAATCTCAGAGAGATAGAGTGCATGGGAGGTGGGAGGGACAGTTATGGAAACAGAATTGGGAGCAGAGGATATGGAAAAAGTTTACTCTCTACAGATATCCCAGCTCCAAAAATCCTTCCATGCAGTCACTTCTTGAGCTGTAGGCAAGAGACCTGTCTTCCCACTGTCTGCATCCCTGCACCTTCCACACATCAGGAACGGAGAAGGACAGGAGGGCAGAAGCAAGAATTCCAGTGTTACCACTGCTAGACTCAGCAGTAAAACACTCCTTAACTTCAGCAAGGCCAGGATTTTATGCCAGATTCACAAACAAGTAATTTATAAAACTCCAGAACAGGTCCCCAAACTATCTGTCAAGGAAAAGCAAGAATCTGATGAGATATATTCCCCCAAGTCTGCTCTTTCTGTAAGAGGTTTTATTTTATTTGGCTCTAGCTGTAATGTATTGCTAAATGTCATTGTAAAACACAAAAAAATATTCATTCATAAATATTCAGTAACATACTGAACTTACAATGAACTACACTGGCTGCAGCAGCAAATTTAACTCACAACACACAGAATCCTAGAAGCCACACATCTAGATTTAATTTATTTAGCTGCTGATAAGAAAACAGTTGCATGAAAATAAAGTGGATCCTTGCTTTTAGGACTGCACAGCACACTGTAGTACAACAGGCTGACTGCCAAGCTCTGAGGAAGGTGTCCCACTAACCTTCAAGACCCGAAGCTGTTGCCATAAATGATATTGGCTCTTCTACAGATGTGTCTCTCCAACAGATTTCCCCACTACCTTCACAGTCCCTCACTTTGCTTTCTCTCCCCATCATATATGAAAAAGTCCAGGCTCTTTACAAGGCAGGGAATCTTGTAAAGGCAAATGCACCCCTAGAATGTAGTCATGTTCATTCTGGGGACAATTACCAATGCCTACTACACATGGTATATTCTCTGTTGCAGTTCTTTGACTGCAAGGCCTAACATGTACAGGAATTAGCCCAACTGCTGTAGAAAAACAGCCTTTAGGTGTGAAACTTCAGCTACCTAAGGACACAGAACTAAGATTTGAAGGAAGTGAATGACATCATGTAAGACTGAAATGAAACATTTGTTACTCAATAACTGACTTTTTCTTAGCCATGAGTATCCTTCTAGCTCAAGAGTATGGACTCCGTGGATGCTTGCAGGGAAAAGAGATGCACCATTTCAAAATGGGGAGATTCATACTCTGAAAACAATATAAAATTAATGTTTCTAGCATGTAAAACAAGGCCTGGGTGACATGACCAGAAAAAAACCCCCAACAAAACATCCCCAACAAAACAACTCCAAACAAATCCCATGGCTCTTCTCATTTATGTTCCAGTCAGAAGAGAGTACTTCCAACTACCATCCTTTCTGAGCCCCTGCTGAAAAACTGCCTCTGGAAGAAACACAGGGAAGTTGCTCACAGGAATACTAACATCTATCCCAGGATCTGGAACGTTTAGCTTTGCACCAGATAGGTGCTCTGGTGGCTTCTAAAATAGTCATAGCAAGGTTTTAGGGATTCCACTCTACCAGAAACTACTGAATAATGATCTTATTTTGATACTCTTGACAGTATTTCAACTTTTTCCAGCTGATAATGAAAACTTGATAATGATAATGAAGTTAGTGATAAAGATTCAGGGATAACAATAATGTATTAACTTACTACAAAACAAAAGGAAGCTCACTTGGCTTCTTAGTTAAGGAATTATCAGCTCTGCATTTCTGTTGCATCAGTAATATTTTGGAAAGATGAGATTCACACCAGGTATAAATCAGTGCAAATCTAGCAAATTCCAGTGGAATTGCACCAAACTCCACATAGCATAAGCCATTCTGTGCAGTTGCCAAAAAGGAGAGAATGGAATTCGGCTACAGAACAGCTTGGCTCACATTGTCCTCATGGGGAAGAAAAAGCCCATACACACACTTCTTCAAACCCAGGCTAAAAAGGCAGGACAGAGAATGTTTAAAAGGCTGAGCCCAGTTTACTCAACAGTGACTATTAAGGAGTTTCTGAACATATGAAAAGGAAAGACATTTGATTTATAAATGTAAATGCTTGAAGTGGAAATATTTCTCTAGTACTAGCAGAATCTACCTGAAGGTAAACAAAGCACAGGAAAACAGCAGCAGCAGTCATGATACAGTCAGTGAGGGAAGCAGGGAAGTGCTTCCTTTTCAGCACTTGCTATTCAAATGCAGAACACCTTTAGTAGCAATTTTTCCTAGAACAATTTCTCAGCTGTCTTACCCTACTTCACACATAGCCAAATCCCAGCCCCTACTGAGAGTGCAGATGGCAAAGCTGAGGACTTAAGGAAAAGAAGAATGGAAGAAAAAGAAAATTTTGAGTCATAGCCCAAATTTTACATAGAAGACTTTTAAATTCCTTGTTTTCCTGACTCAAAAGAATAGTTGGTTGCCTGTCTGCAATCATTTTATATACACTACATTTATGTTGATAGGTAGGTGAATAGAGAGGAGAGTTGGATTTTTAGAAGATGAAAAACAAAATTCTCCTTCATACAGCTTAGGTGTAAAGCTGAGGTTGCTGGCAGGAGGGCAGAGGGAGGAAGTGTGCAACCACCAGCAAGGCAGAATGAGCATTTGCTGTAAGCAGCAGTGGTAGATAAAATAAGAAAGGCAAAGAGACTTCTGCTTTTGCAAGTACACAAATTCATTTTACTACAAGAACACATAATCACAAAAAAGTTTCCCCCAGTTTCATTTGATAGTACCTCTGCTTTTTAACTGACTGATTCTCGGTATGTTCTCTCCCAAAACCAGGCAAGGGAGCATTAGCACAGAACTGACCTAGCCACAAAGACCAGCTGAACGTGCCCATCCTCAAAGATATGCTCAAACACCCAGCCCAAATCTTCTGTGTCAGACTCCCACCCTTCTCCGGACTAGCAGTGCTGTAAGACAGCTGCCCTGCTGCAGAAGAGGAGCACCTGGGAAGGGATCTGCAGAGAGGAGAACCTGTCTCTGAGGGTGAAGCAGCTGTGAGACTGCACTGCCTGCCACTCCACACCATGCAATGCACTCCCATGTCAGCAGGCAGGGCTGCTCTGAACGCTGCAGGATCAGCAACAGCCTGTGAGACTTCAGGGAACCCCTTCACAAAGTAAGTGAAGGCAAGTATTCCTGCACACTGAAACTTGGTCTTCTTTCACAGCTTCTGCTAACTCCAGGTAGTCTTATCTTATGTAAGTTTTGCAAAACTTATCATTTTGCAAAATGTATTGCCTCTCAGTTTAGTTGGCCATCCCTGACTTCAGGTGAAGAAATATTTCAATATTCTAAATACCTCATTTACTACTCCTCTACATAAACAATCCTATTAACTGACAATAAGATCCATGGTTTTTACATTTATGGTCAGATTAATTTCATCCACACAGGCAAAGTGTTTAAACAAATCATCAGGAACAAATATGCTGCAACATTTGAACCACTATGAAAATTCCCAACAGAAATTCCTACTTGCATCTTTCAGCCAGTTGCCAAATAATTAAGCACCACTGCCTTTTGCCCTATAAGTACTTATCCTGTTACATGAATGTCTTCTGTCAGGAACTCTGTCAAAATTTTTCTAAATGTCTAAATTGTATCATCCTGTTCACTTACTACTTCAAGGGCATAACCAAGGCATTTCATTCAACTGGAAAACTCAGTTTTCTCAGCACAAAATACCATGATCTGACTCGTTAAATTAAGTCTGCTTAGGCACTACAGAAAATTATTCAGATTATTCCATCCAGACTCAGTATTCTAGTTAATTCATCATCTGATTGCAGGCATTTGGACTTACCAAAAGAAAGTCCAGTTAACTCAGTATGTCATCTGCAAGGCACCCTTTCTAAAGAAAGAAGCAGCTGGAAGGCAATGCTTTAAAGGGGCTATGGGCATAAAAATGCTTTTTCACTTAGTTGGCTCCATCTGCTTGACAAGTTATGAACAGATGCTCCATATCTTTCCAAATGTATTTTACCAGTGACCAGAAAAGTCAATTTTTCAGCAGACAAAACATCAGCATCCAGAAGTGGAGAGCAACCTCTTTGAGAACTGTTCCCCTTTGAACTGGAACAGTTTGTACAAAAACAGATGCAACATTAACAGACAGAGATATGGACCATTAAAATAAATTGAGGCTCTTTTTCTTAAATCTGGAGAAGTGTTAGAAGGGAAAAAGGACATGGAACTGAGAAAGAAACAGGAAAATTAGAAAACACCCTTAGGAAAAAGGGGGACAAGGCAAGGTTACAGAGCAAAATGGGGTGTGACTATCAGCTATCTTCTGCTTGCTGGCCCAGCACTTGGGCCTGGTTTGTCTTGTTTTGGGTCTATGTGAAACAGTCCCTGACAGATCACCTGCAAACAAAGACGGAAAGGAGAAGAGAATCACAGAATATGCTGAATTGAAAGGGACCCATCAGGGTCCTTGAGTCTAACTCCTGGCCCTGCACAGCAGACCCCAAGAACCACACCATGAGCCTGAGAGCATTGTCTGAAGGCTCCTGAACTCTGGCAGGCTTGGTGCTGTGAGCACTTCCCTGGGGAGCTGTTCCAGTGCCCAGCCACCCTCTGGGTGAAGAACCTTTTCCTAATATCCAACCCAAACCTCCCCTGACACACTCCAGGCCATTCCCTCAGGTCCTGCCACTGTCACCACAGAGAGAGATCAGTGCCTGCCCCTCCTCTTGCTCTCATGAGGAAGGTGTAGCTGCAATGAGGTCTGTCCTCAGTCTCCCCTTCTCCAGGCTGAACAGACCAAGTGACCTCAGCTGTTCCTCACAGGACTTCCCCTCAGGGGCTTTCACTGTCCTTGTTGCCCTCCTGCATTGGTTTGGCACCAGGCTGTGCCAACCAATACACCTCCTCTGGACAGTAATAGTTTAATGTCTTTTTTTAGATTGTGTATCCCAGAACTGGCCCAGCGCTGGCGGTGAGGCTGCCCCAGCTCAGAGCAGAGCAGGACCATCCCCTCCCTTGCCCAGCTGTGATGCTGTCCCTGATGCCCCCAGGGTATGGCTGCCCTTCCTGGCTGTCTGGGCACTGCTGGCTCAGATTCACCTTGTCATTGACCAGGACCCCTGGTCCCTTTCCCTGGCACTGCTTCCAGTGTCCCATTCCCTAGTCTGTCTGTAAATCCACAGTTGCCCAGTCCCATGTGTAGAATCCAGCACTTTCCCGTTTTTAAACTTCATTCAGTTGGTGATTGCCCACTCCTCTAATTTGCTGAGGTCTCTTTGCAGGGCCTCTGCCTTTGAGTGAGTCAACAGCTCCTCCCTGGTCTGTATCATCTGCAAGCTTACTAAACATCCCTTCAAGCCCCATCAAAATTGTTTATGGAGATATTGAAGAACACAGGGCTGGGGTTGGAGCCCTGTGGAACCCCAAGTGACAGGTTGCCAGTCTGATGTCACCCCATTCACTGTAACCCTCTGTGGCCAAACCACGAGCCAGTTGCTCACCCCTCACAAGTGTTTGTTCATGCAGCTGAATGCTGATCATTTTGTCCAAAAGAATCCTCTAAGAAATGGTATCAAAAGCTTTCCTGAAATTCAGAAAGATTACATCTATTGTCCTCCCTTGATCCACCAGTTGTGTCACCTTGTCATAAAAGAAAATCAGATTTGACAAATAGGACTTTCCCCTCACAAGGCTGTGGCCAGTAATAGCATTGTCCTTCAGGTGTTTTTCAATACTTCCCAGCATAATCTTTTTCATAACCTTACCAGGCACTGAAGTGAGACTGATGGGCTTATGGTTTCCAGGGCTCTCCTCCTTGCCCTTCTTGAAAATTGGAGCAAAATTCACCAGCTTCCAGTGAATTGGGACCCCTTCAGACTCCCAAAACCATTCAAAAATAATTGAGAGAGGTTTTGCAGTGACATCAGCCAGTTCTCTAAATATTCTCAGATGAATCCCATCAGGCCCCACAGATTTACAGGGAACCAGCTGGAGCAGCAGATCCCTCAAAATTTCAGGGTCAGCTGGGATTTGAATATTCTCACAGTCCTGGTCCTCCAGCTCAGGTCTCTGGGACTCCCTCAGCCCACCACCAGTGTTGAAGATAGAGGCAAAGAAAGCATTAAACACCTCTGCCCTGTCTATGTCCTTGGTTGTGAGGCAACCACCCCATCCCACAAGGGGCTGATACAGTATCTGCACTGCCTTTTGCTCTTAAAGAATGATTATGTTCATCTAACAATTAATAAATTTAGTGTGCATGTCTCTGCCAATAGCTCTATCTTGCATGTCTCTTCTTAAAGCAGAAACAAACAGTCACCAAACAACATCACAGTCAGGTAACTTCTTTTCCAAACTAAGTGCCCACTTACAGTAAAACCTGCCAGTTATCCAGCCATCTTCCAACCTGGAGGTCCACTGTTTTCTTAAAAAACCCATCATCTTTTATGTGGACCTGCACCTCAAATTATTTTGACTTGCCTTTCACTAGTCAAATTGCACCTGTATTGCTCAGCCTTTTTGGTCAAGTTTGCTGTTTGATTCACCTCAGTCCCAGAGCTAGGACAAGGTCCCAGAGTTGCACAAGATGAGTCAAGGATTTGCTCCAGGATGATCCCACACCCTCAGGCAACCACTTCATATCTTCTCCATACACAAGGCACAGCAAACAAGGTTGGGAGCTCCCAAAGGGAGATAACAGGAGCCCAGCTGGGCTATCCCAGGAGCGGATGAGGAGCAAGTTTCTCATTGGACAGAGTAAGAGAATAATGATGGGATAACATGAAACATTGTTAACTGCCTCATTAGCTAGCAGGTGTTAACAGCTAAACTCTACCTTCAAGATCCAGACAACCACAGCTTATGGGTATTAAACAACAGTGATGAATTTTTAACATTATCATCTTCTAACAGTTAAAGAAAAAAATCTGTTAAACCTACAGAGATTACACTCAGAATCTCATCTGCAGCCCTGCACGTGTCCATCAGAGACTATACAACACCGCTCAAGGTTAAGGAAGCAAAGGTGCAGTGACGAGAAGAGATATTTCCTCTGGACCTCAAGAGGTTAGGAAAATGGCACAACAAATTGCCGAAGTCCAGTTGAGCATTTTCTCTGGTGGTGGATGTTGTTTTCCAGCACTAATTCAGATTCCCCACAAAGGCAGTCCATACTGAACCAAGAAGTTTTTAGAGAGGGCAGATTTGTGAGAGCAGCCTCGCAGGGTAGGCACAGTCCTGGCTGCAACAGGCAGCAATTACTGCAAAGGTGTTCTTTCACTATGCTAAGCAAGGCTTCATTCCCAGCCTCATAACATAACTTGACAGATATCATGAAGTATCTTCATGCTCATTTCTCTGTCCCACCTTGCAGTATAATCTTTTCTTTGGTAATAGTGGGGTTTTAGGAGTATGTGTTCTCTGACAGCTTGTTCAGAATTTGATAGGGAAAAGGAGACACTGAAGGTGGTAGCAGAGAAGATACAGTGAGGTAAACTCACAAACCCTCCCAAAGTGCACTTGACAGAACATCCTACTGTTATAGCAAAGCAAGATTTCAAGGGACACTCAGACATGGTGAGACACAGCTGTCTTAAGAGAGGGCAACCCTTCATGTCCAAATGAAATTTTCTTTAGTCACTTTCACTGTGTTCATATCTTCCACTGCAAATTTCAGTTTGGAAATTTTCCCAGTTCTGAGTATGAACCACAAGCCAAATTATTCACATTTTCAGGCTGCTACAGTAACTGGAGTCCTACAGTATATTAAACCCAGCAATTATTAATGATACCTGTTGCTCTAGCCTCACTGTCCAAATTCAGAGCTAAGGAAACAGTCATCCATTCCTACCAGTGTTTGAAACTGAAAAAATCTTTTCTCAAAAACATAACTTTATCTCACTGTATTCTGAAAGCCAAAGCGAACACAAGAGCACAAACAAAAAATCATGTTAAAGCTATCTCCAGCAGAAACAGAATTTTGACCAGTGGCTTGAAACTACTTTCTGTGGTTGCTGCACATGTAGCCATAGCAAACACAATAGTGGCTGAGGTTTCTGGTGGTCAAAAGCAAAACACAACCAATGACAAGAGTTTTCACATGGGTGCTGGGCATGAAATTACTGGTGCTTGGTAGCAGCCACATGGTAATTTAGTTTGTTCAAAAGAGGCTCCCATTAAACTGAAGTGACAGTCAAGCTATAAGACTTGCATCTTATTTGTTGCATATTTTAAATTAATTTATTATCAAGCTTGTGAAACTTCAGAAATGCAACATTTCTTTGTTTATCTTGTGCAACTGGTTGATCTATACACAGTGTTGATATACTGTGAGGTTTGTACAAAATCGAATTACAAAACCGGAGTGTTGTGCCTTTTGCCTCCAGCAAGTCCTGCTGTAATGCACCATTGGTCTCAATAATTACGAGAAAAGAAAGGCTTATATTTTCTTGTCAATACTCAGCAGCATGGAGCAGCACCAGAGAAACAATTTAATAATCTCTGTTCTAATCCATAATTCAAAGTCAGACAAATATTTTGAACCTGCATTTCACAGTCATGTGCTTCTCTGCCTCCTCTTCTCCCATCCCTGCTCACTGCTGTACACTTTGGGAAAGGAAGGTATGCATCCTTTCTGGAGAGGGAAAGTTGTTGTCTGTCCACAACCAAGTGCAACGTGAACAACAGTGCAATTGAATGAGGCCACAAGGGACCTGTCAGTACATTAAAAAAATATTTGGCATCATCTCTAGCTAAACCATCTTACTTAAATGGAAATTAAAAATCCTGCAGACAAGAAATTTGGTCAGGTCTGCTATGAAGATGCAAGTTGTGTTTTGACTGTAACACAACTGTCAGTTAGAAACTATATCCTACTTCCAAGGATTTCTGCACAAACTACAGCACCCGCACTCTGGGGGGTTATGCAATATATACAGCTGTGATAAGGCCTTCCAGCTGGGCTTGAAGAGCTTAAATTTTGAGATTCAAAATCATTTACTGAAGACAAAATATAAATTTCATCTTTTAGTAAGCCTTTAGAAAGTAAAACATAATCACTATACACAAGCTGGTTGGTCAGTGACCTCACTAAGCCACAGATAAATTTTATGTTGATTTAATTCTGCAAACACCACTGGCAATAGTTTCACACGAACAGATTTAGAGCCTTGAAGATGTTGTTAGAAAGGTTGCTCAGCATCCAGAAAACACCAAGGGCTCCTGTGCTGCTGAGGGAGGGCTGTGATTCCCATCTGACCAGACAGCAGGTTCAGCAATTCACTGACCTCCCCGTGTAAACAAGGTGCCAAAGGTAATTCTGTCAAAGCCAACACAGCGATAACAAACAGGCCCTAAATTTTCTAATTAAAAACTGCTTTCACATGGTACAAGAGATGTGGCTGTAAATATCACACAGCAGTCACTTCACATGGCACATTAAGCAGACTGGTGGTCTATTTCATAATATACCCAGGCTGTTGCCAGTAACAACTGCTTTTCTAAAGAAAGAGGTATCTTTGTTAGGAACAATCACAGTATTACCTTTCTGGAGGAGGTGTAAATTCCTCCTAACACCAGGCCCTTGGCAATGAATTTATATTAATTAGCATTCCTGTTTCACGAGGAACAGGGTAGGGGGGAAGTTTTCACTTTTCCATTAAATAAAAAATATGCAGAGAGGGACTGAACATCAAACATCTGCACAGCACAGGAAAAGAGATGCAACGTGGCTGCAGTCAAAATAAAGGATAAGGTGGTGCAAAAGACATTTCATGAAAAAGGCACATTAGAAGCCCACACGAGTACTCTCTCACTCCAAGTTTTTGAGTTTCAAGGTGGGTGAAATTAGGCAGGACTTCACTGAAAGAGAAGTATAGATATAGTATATTTAGTATATATATTTTATAGTATATTTAATATATATATATTTAGTATATTTATTTTTCATTGGCTCTGTTACCAAAAAAATCCAATCATATTCCTATACACAAAAAGAATGCCAATGCCTTGACTGGACTGATCATCCTGTTTTCACCAGTGACCAAGCAGTACAACAGTTATTCAATGAAATCAGCATGAGGCAGAAATACTTCACGGGATGCAGATTGTCTTCCTTGTGTCTATGGCAACATACACTCTAGGATAGTATTCACACAGTCTTTTTTAGACATCTAAATTTGGTTGTCTGTGTTAGGCACCTACTTTCTTTCTCTATGAGACTGGTATAGAGATACACATCTCTTCTCTGAGTTGTTCTGCAAAGGCACCCTCTGACTTACTGGCTCCATGGGAAACCTTGTATCCCAGTTTAGCTCCTCAGTTCAACCCCTTAACAAAGAAAATCTGAATACTTCTCCTGGCTGAATACTTGTATTATCACCTCTAATATTGAAGCTGGTCTTCTTCTGAAGTCAGTGCAGTTTACAAGGGGCTGAACCTTTTTTTAACAATTGCAACTGGAAGAAAACAATTCTCATGATTAAATTACCTTGCTGGACATACCTCATCCTTCATTCCTAAAATTTTAATCTTTTCCTTGGCAACAAAGAAACTCAAGAGAAACTTACATGGAAACCCAAAGAGAAGCTCAGGCTGTAGATGGGGAACAAATGTGACAAAGCCTCCTTCATCCTTCAAATTTAACTTCCTTGATATTACCACTTCTTCAAAAGCCAAGAGATGCCTAACATGAGTAAAAATGTTTCCCATTTGTCTTATTCAGAAGCTATCCCAACTGATGAAGCAGATAAAGAGACCTACAGATAATGCTCATATGAAAGGTCTTTTCTTATAGTCAAGGTCCAAGTTCTTTTGATAGGATAATAGAAATTTTTTTCAGCTCCATCATCCCAAAGGATAAAACATAAGCTCCATTCTTTTATTTAAGCCTTGCAATAAAAAAGGTCACACATAATGAAGCCTGTACATTTTTTTAAAATGCTCAATGCTTAGACAATCTTCTTCTGTTCTGCTCCACAAAGTTTAATGGCCCTTGTTAATCTATATATTCTCTTATGTGTGTTCATCCTCATGGCACCTGAAGATAGTATTAAATCAGAGACACAAACAGTGCAGCTTCCCATGGCATAGCTAAGCCACACTTGACTTAGTGGGAAAAGCCAATGAATTAAAGCTATGTTCTGCTAATTTGTAGGAGCTATTTTGATCACCTATGTTTATCACTTTGCTGCCGGTATTACAGCAATCCCTAAGCAGACTTGCTTAATGTTGTAAAACCTAACACTGCACTTCAGCTTGTAGGTTCCACTTCACCTCATAAAGTTCTCATTTTCACATCAAAGTCGGCAGCAGTACACCACAAACATCCCACATCCCAGTCTGGATATCTGCCAATTAGTGGGATTCCTACACCAAAGAAGGACTGGCAGCAATGCACATGCTAGAGAGGCAATCTCTCATCTACTTCTCTAACTTTCACCCTCCAGAGTACCAGCTTCCCAGGTTCCCTTCCTCTGCCTTTTAGTGTAGTGCCAAGGCCTAGAAATTACCAAGGGAAAAGTCACCATTTTTCCACTTGCCAACACCAGTTTTCCTCAGAACAGTGTAAGACTCACCACAGAAGGAAATCATCATGCAGAAAGTGAGCTTCCTCTAAGCCATCCAATCTGATCCAGTTTCACTGAGACTGTTGATATTTTAAATCTCATAACAAATCATAACTACAATACAAATCCTCTTTGCTCTAGGGATGAGACTTGCATAAACGGTATTACAGATGTCACACGAATTTGCAAATGTCCCTAGAGGAAACTAAGACCCACTTTCCAGAATTTGTTGCAAAGAAAGTTTTTCAGCCTGTACTGTTCAGAGCACCATCTAAATTTACCTTCCATAATGCAGACAGTCAAAACTAAATGTTTTCTATGGTAGAAAAGCATAGTCCCAGCATATCCACACTGAAATAGATCTGTCACTGTAGAATAGAATAGAATCCCTGTTTACATAACAATCTAGGTTACTTAAGAGATTGGGGAATCTGGGAAAGATGGTTACAAATACTGCAGAAAGTTCTGAAGCAAGGATTATTATCAGTCTGAAATACAAAAGCATAAATTAGTTAAAGCAGTCTGCCAACAGCCCCGAGGTTGACATTCTAGTAAACACAACAATGATGATTTTTTTCCATTCAAAGTGTTTGTACTCCCGTATATTTCCAAGCATTGTTTCATAATTAATGTAGATGTTAGAAGTTTTATTCAACTTTGAATATTTAAGTTAGATTATGCTTTTCCTGATTTTACCACAGTTTCTGTTTCTATACCCAATCCTTTTTAAATCAGATTAACTGTTGGAAATGCATTTTTTTTGACCGATTATCTTCAATCTCTGTTTTATTTTTGTCATTTCTACCCTACTTCAATTTTTCATAATCCTTTACAGTAAAATTATTATACACCTGGCTAATCTACTCATCCCAATCTACAACTTTCCCACTTCAAAGCAGGAGTTAAGACAGTGACAAAGCAATGGAAAAAGAACATCAGTCTTAGGCAAACTCAGAGCAGAAAATTGATGGTAGGTTTTGTGCACTTTGGAGTCCACATGATTCCAGTGGCTGTGTGGGTTGGAGCATGGTGCTGGGAATGCCAGAGTCATGGGTTTGATCCTTGTATGGACCATTAGCTAAAGAGTGGACTCCATCCTTCTGTGAGTCCCTTTCAAATCAAGCTGTTCTCTGATTCTGTGATTTTAAGTAGAACCTAAAAATACTAGAAGTCTCTGTGAATGACCCATGAAGGCAGTGCAGTAAGAGGACAAATCACACAGGCTTAGACAAAAGCAAAAGAAGAATGAACCATCTCTAAAATCAAGGTTTGGGTTTAAAGCATCTCCTTTTCAACTTTCTACCTAACCAAGAAACTCAACTCCTTGTCTTTTGTATTCAGCATGCATACTTCCCAAAACACTCTGACAAATCAGATTTTGTGAGAATTTTAAAATACCGGCTCTCTCCATAGGCACTGTCCCTTCCCAGAGAGGAGGGGATGGGAGAGAGGGTCTCAGGAAACCCTGACTCAAGGGTTTCTGCTCAAATGATAGCAACCTTCATGGCATACCTGCTCCTAACTGAACCTATGGCTGCTCTTTGATGAAAATGTGGGAGAGGACTTGCCTGCAGGAGGCTTATCCATGTAATTATTTTCAGGATGATCACAACTCAAAGTTACACTGATTTCCACTGCTCACTGGGTGTGCAGCACATCAGACATCACCTCTGCCAGGAAAACAGTTCAGAGAGTAATGTTGTAGGTGAGTGAGTATCTTTTACTTGCACCTACATTAGCTCAGGGTTAATGAATTTATATACATTTTAATCAAAAGTCTACCATGTGGGGATTCTTAAACTCAACTGCATTATCAAGTAAATGTGTGATATGTCTCTATTTTCTTATTAAAATTGCTTTGCTCTTTTTCAGCCTGAAAAAATTACCATGTGCTAAGATACCATGGTGATGGTAAAAACAGAAAACACCAAAACAGATTCTGTTTTCTTTAACTGAAATGCAAATTTCTCGTTTCAGACAGGAAATTTTAGTCAGAATGACTGCATAGACGCAAATCTTCACAAAGGTGAGTTTGTGAATTAACAGTTAATGTAATGTAAAGTTTTTTCCTCACATATGCAAAGATGAAATAAAGAAAGAAAGGGGCAATAGAAAAAATGAGAAAATTGTATGCAAAAATAAAATAAAATTGGATCAGGTCATATTAATCTTTGCAAGCAATAATGAAAAAGAAATAAAATGTGTTCAGAAAATTATGGTGGTAGAACCATCATGGATTATACTCTGTGAGTAATTTATTTCTCCCAAACTGTTGGAGTAACTTTCATGAGCATTTTATAGGACCAGCAAAGCAAGCAACATGTAATTCATCAAACATCTGCCTTTAAAGGGACACAGTTATAACACAAGCACAAAAAGCACCATGCAGACAAATCAGCTGTAGTTACTTGGGAGAAAGTTCAAAGATCAATTCAGCATTGCTTCATTTGTGGCATTTTTAAAATATGCTTTGGTCCAGACAGCTACATGGAAACTTCAGCTTTCAGCTGTATTTATTTTAAAGTTTCTACCCTACAAGCTCCTGCCAGAAAGACCTAAGTTTGAAAATAAAAGAAACAGAAGTCATACAAACTAAAAGATAAAAACTCTCCTAATTACTTAAAACTTACAATCTTTAGTGTCATCACATGTTCCTTGCCATCTTGACTTAAAATCTGAGAACACAGACTAGAAGCATTGTTAACATTAGCAGTGATTAACACAATGCCAAACAGTGCAAGCAAAATTTTCCTCCTTTGTGTCACAACATTCATCCAGCAGCCATGCACATGGCCTTCAGTAGACAAAAAAACTAAACCTCCTTCTTTACATTTCACCTGAACAAACAGGCAGCTGGAATGCTAGAAAAATAGGCCACAAGGGAAAAGAATTGTCACTGCAAATTACTGAAAACTCAGAGCTGCAGGAGCCTCTGGTGCCATCACCCTCCTTTATATGGAAAACTTTCTTTTTCCAGTCATTCACATCCAGTATTATTGCTACACTCTAAGACAAAGTCTCTCACATGATGTTTTGCATGCCAGTTCAGGATCTCTGTAAATAGCTCAATACACAAAATAGTTGAGCCATCTCATACCCTGTAGGTGGTAAATTATTAGGAACTTAAATATATTACAAGTCATGTCCAATACTGGTTTACTCCCAACTTAGCTACACAGCTGTCAGCAGACAAGGCACCAAGTTTGCACCTCTGCTGCTGCAATTTTAACTGTCAAGCAGCATCTGCTAACTAGCTGAATCCCTTTAAGAAGGGTTTATAATATTTTATCACATGAATTGAACATTTGATCATGTGGACTTCAGAGTAATACCCCTTTTGATTTGCACACAGCTTGAAAACATGTCAGATACTTCTTTCAAAATCTCTTGCCAACAAGTTATGAAAAATTGATTTTATTTCAGGCATGCTGGACTGTTACTGACAGAACAGAACAGTGTTTCTGCCTGCTATAGGAGTTTCCAGGATCCCAGATTTATCTCTCAATGTCCATACTTCTTGTTCTCTAGCAGCTTGTGCAACTAACCAGTGATACAGCATGGGCTGTCAGTTCTGTACCCATCTGCAGTGGTGTTTTTAAGTCACTAACAAGATGACCTAATCAGCATCTGTTCTTGCTATGCCTGTGTGTTGCCATGATTCTTTTTACCATGAATTTTTTTCACTTGAAAATAATATCAAGAAGTTCTAATATAACAGGCAAAAAACCGTAATTATTTTCTAAAGTAATACACTGAAATGGTCTCAGTGAGTTCTAAATTACTTGTATACTTCACTTGGCACTACAAACAGGGTAAATGCTTGTTTTACTTCTGACCCTTTATTTTTACCCTCTTTTTTCAGGAGAAACTCTGCTGTATATATAGCATGCTGCTACAATTGCTATTACAAGCAACTCTGGACATACTTGCATTTCTAGCTCATCTAAACACTGAATAAAAATTAATGGCACATTATATGCAATTGATGTGGTTTCTTTTTCTTTACATAAAGCCTAAGATAATCTTTGATACTGATTGTAATTCCAGGATGCACTGAGCATGCTGAAGACAGAAAGCCCCAGACAGTGTTTCCAAGAAGCCATGAAGATGCTGACATGCAGGATGTAGGAGGAACAAACTCAGGAAAACACTGTGAAAGAGCACGTGTGATGGCATGCCAACAGATGCAGGAAAGGCAAATCCTACATGGCATTTACAAGGGCCCAGCACACACTATCACTGCAAACATACAGGAAAAGACAGAGGCAGGGGCAGGAAGAGGCACTGCTCTGCACATCACCACAGGCATGGCCAGCCTTCCAAAGTACAGCATCCTCTCCCCTGTGTCGCTCAGGCCCACTAGCTGGTACCAAAGAGGAGGAAGGTAACAACCCACCAACCACCTGCTCCCTCTGAAGCATCTGGTGCCAGTATTTTGAAAGAGAGCCTTAAATTCAAAATCTCCAAACACACAGGCAAATCATCTCCTTACCCACCCTTTCAGCAATACCTCTGCCTTTGGCTGGATCTTTAGGTCCTAAGTCTGTTAGCAGGGACTTGGGTAACTCAGAAACCCAAACTATTTTTCCTTTAATTTTTTTGCCTCAGAAGAGGTGTGTACAATATTACGTCATTAAATGTTCTCTTTTGGCTGTACCTTGCCAACAAATTCCACATTAGCCAACTCAGACAATGGTTAGTGCACTGCACACTCACAAGACAAAGAAATTACAAAAAGTTACAGTTCAGTATAAAGAGCAACTCTAACTTGTTAAGCATTGAAGGCAAAAGCACACTCCAGAACACTGTAACCATACATTCCTACAACCAGCAGAGCACAGCAATCAGCTCAAGTCCTTGCAATGCAGTTGTATCGTGATATATTTGCATTGAATGTCATGTTCCAAATTGGAACTGGCAAGCATCTCAGCTGCACACAACAATGCCATATGGAGTTACATCTGATACAGCTCGAGCAGAACTCCCTTCCTATCCAGAATACATCAAACAGTGCCACAGATAGGCTATGGCATTTAAATAGTAATAATGCGAATGTGAGGGCTAAATTAAAAATGTGTTGCATATTAGAAACAATTTGTGCACCAAGATGTAAAAAGGGATTTGCTGGCTTTTGGCAGCAGAACTTAAAGATATGTAAAGAAAACCATTTTATTTAATTACCTATATGTCAGCTTTCTGCGCAAAACAATTTTAGGACTAAAGATGCATCGAAAATATTAGCTCAGATTAAAAAGCCCAACGAGCAAAAAAGATTTTGCTTCAAGTAGATAAGAGAGCAGCTGAGAATTAGAAGTTGTGCATCACATCAGAGTAGGGTGATGGACCAGGCTGGCTGTCAGAAACAGAAACTCCACTCCAGACACTGCTTTAAAGCTCCACAGATGTGACTTCTGTGCTTGTGCCAGTCGGGTTCATGGCTCATGTTTGCCACTTGCACAAAGAACGACTGAGATGTGTGCGCTCCCACCAACCAACATCACTCAAGGAAAAAAGAAAAGTAGTTCAAATCTCTAATTTTACTGCTTCTGCAGAACCCATAATTAATATAGTGGCAGTGCACTGTCACTCTCAGTGCAATTCAACTGCTTGCTGTCAAGAAAATTATAAGTTTATCAGTTATAACCCATAGCAAGAACCAGTGCGTGCCTAGATCCGACAGACATCAGACAGAAGGATGCATGACTGTCTAGAACAGAGTTTGAGAGATGTACTGTCACTGGAGTCCTGCTAAGAAGTGACAGTGACCAAGCTGCCCATCATTCCTTGGGAAATTGTTATTTAGTGGAGGTGACCAGTGTTGCACAATAAAACCCAAAACAACAGTCTCCCATAATAATGATACTGTTACTTCTACAGAGGATCAGATTATTCTAGAAAGCCAGACAAATAAGGTTTTGGCCCAGGATCATTTGAAAAACCTTAGAGATTAAACTAGGATGTGGCATGATAAATAATTAAAAAACACTACAATGATTAAATATTTGATGGGTCAAATCCTGGAGGCTTCTCTTCAGCTCAGACTCCACTGGGAATGCAGGTTGAGTGAAAACAATTTGATTTCTTCAGCAGTTTTCATTTCCTGGAGGACACTGCTAACTAGTATTCGCAATCTTTTTTCTCTGAAGGTCTTCAAAGGTCAGAACTCTTCCAAGATATCCTCTTCTACCAACACAGGAATAGGCATTTCTCAGCCCATAAAACAAGGAGACCACCCTTAGCCTTTACCTGCTCTACAGTAACACTGGCCTTCAAGCAGAGTAAAACTGATTCTGCAGCTGTGTTCAGAAATCCACAGATTATGCAACGACAAGAAAATGGTGAGAAGATAAATTTTTCAAAGCTCCAAAGGAAAAAAACCTTTGAGTTATTTCATAATTGCTAGGTATTCAAACCATTTGGAGCATTCAGAAAATACAAATATTACATTTTGCAAAGCACAGCCTGTCACATCCTGATTTGCCACAATGAAGCACAGAAACTGGCTTCTTTGAGGCACAGTCCCAACCAACCAAACTCATCAGAGCCAAAATGCCAAACTACGAGAGCAACCTGCAACACCTTCTCAGTAATTCCATCCCTGTCAAGTGCCTGGGTTGCTTCTGAGCAGCAGCCCAGGGGCAGCAGCCAGCCCCAGCTCAGATGCACTTTGGCCACGCTGCTGGTGCCAGGGGGACTGGTGCAGGAAGCACTCAAGACACCTTCATAAGAAGATATGCTTTAAATGTCCCAGAATCCAGATTTTTTTTTTTTTTTTTTCACTTGAGGACTCTAGAAATGCATAAGAGATTGTAGTTCTACACAATTTTTCAACTCATTTTTGAATGGCTCTCATCACATGCAGCCACACAACAGGAAACAGTGTCATGTTAAAAACCAACCTTCCAAGGATGTTATTCTGACTTGGAATAACAGCAGCCATAATTTTTGCATATGAGGTAAGCTCATTATAAATTATGGATGTGTTCAAGATTTTAGAAGCTTTAGAATGTGATTTGTGTAAGAACTTTCAGCAATAAAGGATTCCATGATCTGGTAACTTACCATGAAGAAAAACAGTGGAATAAAAGAAATTCCAATTTTCATGGGAATGTGAGCCCGGCTTTAAATCAAAAATGTGCCAAGTATAAGAAGATTCCAGCACGTAAAGTTTATCAGGTGATTGTTTTCATATATTTAGGGACTATTGCATCATAAAATATGCATTAAATATAACTTGTCTGTGCATGAAATCCTTTTTGACATTCAAGTCAAAACCATACCATCACTGAACCATACCTCCTTCTGCAAATTTTAACTTCACTTAAATGTACGATAGTTCTGTGAAAGTAAATGTAATCTGTAACTCTCACAGAAGTTTTACCTTTAAATACTGGTTTTTGCTGCTGACATCTCCAATTTTGCTGACTGATGCAAAGACCAGACAGCTATGCTCAAAATCAACAAGATCATATTAAAGCCTGTTAGTGTGCTGCTGCTGATGTATGAAAAGACATTACTTGTGCTTCCTGCTTATACACAACCAGACATTTCCTAACCTTAAACTGGAGGCAGGTCAAAGCTGTGATGCTCTGGCACTGCCAGCAGAATAAACAATCTGAGCACAACAGAGCAGGGGCCTAATGGTCAAATTCTAACTTGTAACAGTGTACTAGGAGCAAGCAACAGCAAGCCAGAAAGTTTATGTGCCATTCAAAACCCTACTATCCTCAGGCAAGCAGGGAAAGCTTTTCAAAAGCAGCTATTGGTTTAGAATGGCTCATATACTGGCAACCTACAGGAAGAACTGAAAAAGGCTTGATTTCCAGAAAATGAACTTTTACAACATCCTGAAAGATGTCCCAGTTTGCCAGCCAAGCTTTGGTCTACCAGCCATGAATTCCTGTAGCTCAGGAGCAGCTAGATAATCAAAACCACTCTTAGTTTGGTGAAGCACATCTTAAATACACGTATCCAGAAGAATGTTCAGACAAGAGATTTTTCTTTTTCCTTTCTCTCAGTGGTTTCAGAAGACTCAAAGTCCCTAGCAAGATTCCTGTGTGAATTTTTAAAAGCAGATGAACTAATATTAGCTACATTGGGAATCCCAGCTCAGAAACTCTAATAGCTGGTATTTTCCAGTAAGATCTCATTTACGTCTCAGGTTAAATCACAACATTTCCCAAATCTAGAATTTCAGTCACATAAATTTCAGAAACCATGTAAACATTTCATCCATTGATCATCTTCATCCTTCTTTCAATCAATAAATCAGCATTTAATTTTTATATAACATTAGCACACGTAATAAACTTATCTTGACATTTAATAGTACAGATTTCACTTTCTTCTGTCGCACTTCATAACTCCAGCTGCTATGCTGCAAGTATATTGATCCATATTTATGAAGCAATTAAATTTTCAAGAAAGCTTAAGTGATTTAATGTCTCAGTCTTACTTGTAAAAAGGAACAACTAATATGAAGAGGACATATATAAGTGTAGATGAAGAACTCACCCACAATTATCCTAAAAAGTTTTTGTTGTCTGCTCAGCCTTGCTGCAGCATTTTTCCAAAAATGCCGTGCAACAGTTTTCCTCCACTTCTTATCCTTTCATTGGCGGGATATTTGTACTACTACTTGCCCTCAAACCAAGGCTCAAACCAAAGTCTGAGAGCTTCATTAGACTGTGTATATGTTTATACAGAGTTTAGAAAGAGGCAAAGAAAACCATAACCTCTCAATGTCACAGAAATCAGGCACAAGACCCTATAAAAATCCTACAGAAATGAACAAGACGGTGTATTTGCAAAATCATTAAAGTTATCTCTGGAAGTTGCAGAAATTAAAGTTGTTGGTTTCTCAGCTTGTTGCCATAAATAATTTTGATTACCATTCTCATGTATTATTTTCATTTACACAAGTATTAATCTCTTTTGTCTTGGCAAAATCCCTCAGTGTAATAATGAGATGGTATGTGGACTCTGAGTGTGGAGGTATGGGGGAAAATGCATCTGGAAACTCTCTGTGTCTTCCCCTACAGCCTGCTTGTCCTAAAAGAGGGAAGACAATCTCACCCTTATTGAACACAATTCCCCAATGAAAAACAGAACCAAAAATTCAAACAAAACAACCACATCATATCACCTACTTAATTTATTCCACTCTTACTAAGCAACATCTGCTCTTCTTTGTTTCGAGTTTACATAAACTAAAAAGAGAAATTCTAAAAACTGCATCTAACTACAACTGTTTTAGTATCAGCACACACATCCACAACCCTTCACTAAAGAAGATGGCCAAAGCCTGGGCCTCACTCCCAAATGAAAGGTAAAATCATTTGAGTGAAAGATTCTCACCAAACAAAAGGGAGCTGCTAGTTGCTTATTAAGAAGATAATGGCTAACAAGCAGGTAGGATTAAGCTCTGCAAAATCTGTTGTTCTATTTTTAGAGTCTGCGGCCCCAGGCTGAATGCTGAGGTACTGGGAATTACGTGAATTATGCTAACATGCTCCACAGTTGCTTACTAGGCATGCTTCCTATTATCTAGACAGGATAAGAGTCTAAAAGAACATCTGTACAGACTGAATAAGAGCCAAGACCTCAGTGGATGATCCTGCTAACATCAACTTTTTGTTGAAATTATCTGGACTAGACATGCTGTAAGAAAACTAACAATTTGGAGGATGTTTCTTCCCAAAAGAAATTATTTTAAAAGATAGTTTAGAAATGCCAAGTAAACAAACAAATTGCATTCTGTTCACTTTTGGCAGGATGTAAAAGATAAATAATCTGATCATGTGGAAAAGGAGCTGACTTCCAGTATAAATACATATTCAAATCTCTTTGTGTTATAAAAGGAGAAAACTAATAGGATTTAGGTCATATCCTCCACACTGTAGAGACCACTGAAGAGATAGGTTCTGCATCTGATTTCCAACACTCTCCTCATGTAAATGGGCCCATAGACACTTCACATTTCCAGGCTTTTCCCTGAGTCCCAGCCTAAGAGTGGCGATGCCACCGCTTCTCCCATGGACACCTCTTTGTTGCAGGATTCTGAGCAATGCTCATCACTGGGCACCTCTGCTCAGATCACCCAGGCTATGCCTTGTTCCACCTCAGCCTTGGACGCAGGGTGGAAAAAGCTCCAGAGAGCAGTGCTTTCACACTCAGGGCTGTTGCATGGGACAGATGAAATGCAGTTTGGTGGGACCTGGAAGAAGCCTAGGAAGAACTCAGAGACTTGCCAAGACCCTGCTAAGCAAAACCACATCTGTTGTCAGCCAGGACTAGGAAAGAACCTATCACTTCCACCAGATAGGCATGTAAGAAAAATACAGGACAAAAAGGGCAGAGAAACAAAAAAACCTCTTTTCACTCTAAGTAATCATCATGTTACATAAGGGAACAACAAGTCTGGTGAGCTGAATTAAGTTCACTGGATTCCCAATGAAGTGCCATCCCTACTTGCAGGCACAGAAAATTATTCTTTTTTCCACAGTGGCTTCACAATACAATTTATTCATATGAAAATGGTAAACAACACAGATGCTTATTTTCATCTGTTACTTATGGGAACTCCTCCAAAAATACAAGCAAGTTTCTCTGAGCAACTTCACACCCTTTTCCAACATTGCAAATGACACAGTTGATCCAAGATTTAAATTTCTAATACTGTAAAGCCAACTCTTCCCTGAGCTGGATTTGCAACAAATCCTTTACATCCAGAGGTAGAAGTTCAGGACAACATTTTGTAACATTTGGAACCGGGAATCATGTCTGTAACATTTATATCCAATGCTTACATTAATACCCATCTGCTCAGATGGCGTGATGCCTACTTTGAAGCCTGCTGAACCTGGTCTCCAGGACACAGATGCCAAGAAGTTATACATGATTTTCATGGCACCACTGTGGAGACCATACACATTGCAGAAAGGCCCTTTCTCCTTCTCACTTACATGGAAGCACTGTTGTGAAAGGAGTTCACTGCATTTCTTTAAAAGACAGGAAAACACCAAAAAATGAGTAAAAAGTGACATGAAGAAGAACTCCATGGACTTCTGGCTGCCAATGGGACTGTGCTGCTGCAGCTATAATGAAAGGACAATACAATACAAAATACCAGTTGCTGTCCTCCTCACTCTGCAAGTGGGCATAAAATGTAAAGGCAGAGATGAAAGGCTCACTAGCTATTACAGAAAAAGAGAGCTGACAGAGCTCTGAATATACATCAAAGCACCAGCTCCAAGGAATTGGTATTCACAAGAAATGTATTTCTTAGGGCTTTTTATGTCTGGCACTGTTTCTTGCAATCTGTTAACAAACATGGTACATGGGAAAAACACACATTATGAGAGATTGCTTTTCAAGAACAATTCTCAACTTATGAATATGGAAAATTCTTAGCATAGTGAAATGGAAACAAGACTATGGTCTCCACATTATGTTAACTGATCCAAGCTAGAGTAGCAGTAAGCTGAAATCCCAGACTTGAGGAATACTAAATGCAAATGCACATGGTGGTTCACAATACAGAATAGCTAAAGAAACTAAGGGAAGCTCTGGTGAAAGCAAAGATCATGGCACAGCAATGTCTGAATTTTGAAACACACTGAAAAAAAAAAGTAGTAAAATCTGTTAAATATTAAGGACAAGCTTCAAGTAGGAATCCTAACAGTGAACAGAAGAAAAACATGTCTCTCTGCATGAAATTCATTGGTCTTGTCAGATACACACACCAACAGCATCTGTGGCATCCTGTGAAATCACTCTTTTTAAATGGCATTTTGCAGATGAAACACAATTTTTTGGCTCCAGTCTTATGTAGTTTTGAACTGAACTTTATATCCACTCATATCTCCACACACACAAAGGGCTGACTAAAGCATCAACTGAATTTCATGCAATATGGGCATCAAATTAAAAAGAGAAACTGGGAAAAAATACCTAAATGCTCGTAACAACATAATGATAATTGTCCTAACAAAAACAGAATTCCTGTTGTAAGAACAATTATCTGTGTACTCATAATTCAAAATACCATTTATCATCAACTATTACATCAATTATTTTTTTTAGCATTTAACAAATTACCACCACAAATGGTACACTACATTTGCATCAGATTGGATTATTTTTATGTGCAGACAGAGAAACCTCATCATTCACTGCAGCCATGTCTGGCAGAATTGCCCTCCTGCCCACAAATGCAACTCTGCTTCTGCCTCTCCTCTTTGGGATCTTGGCCTGGATACATCCTGGTAAGCAGACAACAATTCTTTTTTCCTATTGCACACTTCCTTCCCGGCAGAGCTGGCTGTCCCTCCCCATTAACTTACCACCACCACATCTCAGAGCTGTATCTCCTGTCTCAGTGCTGCCCCCTCAAACCTCTCCTCAGGGGGAGCCTTCCAGCTCCTGGGGCTGTCACATCACAGCACAGGTTGCTGGCTGGCTGGTTAATCACACCTGGGAGAAGCTGTGGGTCCTTGTGCTAAAGGGCTACACCACAACATGCAGAGCTTGACTAACACCCACCTGTGGAAGTGCAGGTGTGGAGTGACTGCGAAAACTGTGTCACCAGTCTCCAAAAAATAGATAAAAATGCAAAAGAAAGGACTTTGGGTGCCTCCTAGTGAAGGGTATGATCACAGCAGACTGAAATTAATTCAAGAGCTGAGCAGAAAAGTACCGACACACACCTACATAGCAGCAGAGATGAGATAGTTTACCTTTAAATTGGGATCACTCCAATCCTTTTCAGATAAAACACATGGTGGTCCTTTGCCTACATGTCTCAACAACCACTCTTTCATCATAGAAATTTTTTGGATAAAGTATTTTCAGAAAGGTGGTAAACAAAGAAAAAAAGAGATTGAAATTTTGTAAAACCAACACCTCCAAAGTACCCAGACAGATTCCAGAGAGATGGAAGTAATCAAAGATAGCCAGAATATCTGTGATTGACCAGGCAGGTTAAAAAGAACCCAAAACCAACACCAACCCAAATCTCCCATCCTGGATGGCCATGGACTAGATCATAGCCCTACCACTACAATCAGGGCTAAAAACACTCCCTAACCCCAGAAATATCAATCAGCTTAACAGGCAGCATACATGTATGGCACACTAAACAGTCTGAATGACTTCAACACCAGGACCATAGTCTGGGTACATTGTGTTTATAACTGTGACATTTGTCAAATTTTAAGAGAGGCTAAAAACAAACCAAAAAAACCAAAAACCAGAAGCAAAAACATGTTTCAAAGATAAAAACAATTTTTGTTCCAGCTTTTAGAGGTGATCAAAAACCAAACAACATGTGATTAATATCATTAGGCAAGGACAGAAACAAAGAACAGTACTCTCTTTCAATTACACTAAGATACCAATATGTCAAATAGCTAAAAATACAATAAACTCAATTTTCAACCCTATCTTGGTTGAATAAAACTATCACTTTCCATTCCCAAAACAAGACCTCCATCTTGGCACACCATCAGGTCAAGAATACTTCCTCAACTTCTTTACCTGTGTGTCTGGAAGCTTCCTTCTAACATTCAGTATTATTCTTACTTATGAACTTGCTGGTGTTAGCATTATAACCTTTCTTTGGTAGCAAAGGTGGCTGTATGACTAACATTATTTCAGGCATGTTGAATGTAGTTATCCAGGAAAGTGTGTGATTAACTCCATGTCAGCACCACTCTTATTGCACTGACCAGTACAGAACTGGTTTGACTGGCAGTGAGCTTTGGTGCAGATCCAGAAAGAGCTTGAACTCATTACTCTGGATATAAGCAAACACCTTAAAAAATAGAAGCCAAAGACAACTCCTTCAGGACTGTCAATTTTTTTCCAGTAGAAGAGTCCTGTAAAAGTTTCAAACAGGCAGCTTAATCAACAAAGGCACAGACTCATAATACCAGACTCTTTTTATGAATATGGATCTTATTTATACTGTTTGGTTTTCCAAAATGTATACTACTTCATGAAATTTTGTATGTTAAATATTTAAATAACTTTTGTTAAAACAATGTTCTTATCTAAAAGAAAAATGTGCTGATTTTTTATTTCAAGAAAAAAAAATTTAAAAATTTATGGTTAAGGCAATAAAATTGCATAAATAGGCAAAAATGTTTGGGGTTATTTTCTTATCTAGACAGAATAATAATTATTCTAGCTTGAAATTGTCTTTAAACTGTGTTCTCTTTAGCCAACAGAGCACTTTTCCTGCTAAGGCAAAAAGCCTTGAATGTTTTCCTTCTAGCTAGAAGACATAGTTTGGAGTTTCACAAACACATATGTGTGTGAAATGGAAAATATCCAAAAAACACTTTCTGGTCCAGACAACTGGTAGCAAAAGTGCCAGAAGGTTGAAAGCCCTATATTCTATAATGTGTTACGATATATTGTGACCACATCAAATTCTCTAAGGCAGTAGAGAGACCATAGAAGGAGATGGCAATTATCAATTTTAAGATGTACTATTCAGCTTGATTTTCCATATTGAAGATATCCTAGAAATGTGTTTTAAGAATAGTACAGTTGTCTCTCATAATTGTCATGAAAAAAGATGGCATATATAGTAATCATTGAGCTGCTACTGAAAACATCACCAGCTTCAACAGCAACCACTTTTATATGACAAAGAAGCATCCTACATATTGTTGTATAACCTTCCAAAGGACATCTTATTTTTACATATCATCTATTAAAAACTAAGCTTTTAGTGAAATAATTTCATAGTAGTGAGACTTGTCATGAAAGCTACTGCATTACCACTACTCACACAATATTCCCTCTTCCTACACTTCAGTCCACAGCAGTTTTTGTATTCTGCACCTCTGCTCTGACTCTGCACTGCTGCAGCCAATGAGAATATTGTAACTGGACTCACCAACGTTTGATTTTGCATGCAAATATGTACAACAAACATAATGGTGGCATAACAAGGTACAAATGTGACAGTGCAACAGGCCAGGAACTGTAATGTCTGCTCCAAGTACTTCTTCCCCATTGTGTCAATGTGCTGTTACAGCTGGACACTACTGCAGCATGACACTAACTGAATCCCACGAATTTTCAGAGTATTACAAATATTATTCTCTTACCTTAATTCAACAACACATCAGAAGTCAGCAAGCCACATAGATGGAGCCCAAAAGAACTAATATTATGGCCTATGTTGTCATTCCTCAGAAAATGAAGATGTTAACCAATCATACTCTCTTATATTGCATGCCACTGGTAATAAAAACGTCTTTGGCATACCATGCTGCACGTAAGTACTTTGGATATAAATGCTTGGTAACTTTCAAAGAAAATTAATTTAATTAAGTTACCAATTGTATTACTACACTAAGATAAACCCAGGAAAGTGCTTCCAGAATCTGTATTATAGGACAAATAGCTTCCACATTGCATTTCTTTTTGGAGAGTGATTGTTATGTAACTGTTACAATTTACCAAGGCAAATTACACGAACTATGTATCTGGACTCCAAAAGAATCCAACAATTCCATATCAATATTTATCAACATTTCTGTTTATGCAAATAACTGTTACTGTATTGCTTTATTCAAATCAGATACTAAAAAATTAAACAGAGGAAATGCTAACACACTGCATACTTCTGTGAATATCTTTTCTATCCAAAGTTTTACAGAGTACACCAAGAAAACAAGTGTAAAAATTATTATAGTGAGATATCTCATTTACTACCTACTGATCTTGCGCATTCAAAAAGCAATTTCAAGCAGGAGTTTGCACACTTTGTCTGCCTGCTGGTTTAAAAGAGTTACAAAGTGGTGCAGCTGTTACTTGGGTAAGCACGATCTTAGACAAGGGAGCTGCAGCACTTCGCTGTACCAGCGAAGAAGGAACAAGTCATGTGCCTGTGGCAGCAGCTCTGCAGTCGCTGGAGGATTGCAGGGAACAGAAGTGGTTTCCCTGCTCTCCCTGGCTGCCCGCAGAAAGCAGGAACACCTCAGCCTGTGTGTGCTGACCACTGCCTGCCTTCAGCCCCCCAGGCAGCAAACACAAGGCTCTGTGTGCACTGAACGCGTTGGGGAAACAAAACCATTAAAACTCTCCGTTCAGAGGACTATTTTAGTGACATTACAACTAGAACTGAATGTAATCTGCTGTGTTGGTATAAACCCAAGGTCTCCACTGCAAGCGAGTCTGTGTAAACACTCCACTATTTTTTGGCACCAGGTTGTGGACTCCTACTCTGATTCCTCTCACTGCAGTTGTCAGCCTTCTCTTCAGATAGGCAGCACAGATCTTTTCCAAGTAAGTTAAGAAAAACTTGGTTTTGATTTGAATTGTCATAGTTAATTTCTTGAAGGGTGAATCCTGTATCTTCACTAAATTAATTAGGAATATTTCCACAGGTTCATTCTACTCAATATAATTTGATATAGAAAATATTAAATAGATTTAACTTATTAATAAAGATTTATTTAAAAAATTATTGACATGGCCCTTCTGCTTTAAGAGGGACATCAGGGATAAAACAACAAGCTACCTGCCAATGCATCTAATTTATTAGCTCAGTGATGCTGAGTGCACAGCTCTCTCCACATTTCTGCAAATTGACCACTTCCAGCCATAGGTGTGCAGGCAAACCCCAACAGCTGTGAAGCTTCCTAACAAAAATATTTAGACTCAGCTACCTTTCAAATAAGAAAGATTGGTAAGTGAAAAGACGGTAAGGGTGCTAAGCCATGCCAGCCAAACCTTGGGCATAGAGTAGAAAGAGTTGACAGAAACATTCTTGAAAGAGCAACACAAAGGGCTGCTACAACAGCAGCTTTCAGCTGTGTTTGCTTCTCAAAGAACCATGAGTTCAGACTAATGAAAGGAATCCAGGAACACTTCACCAAAAGCACAAACCCCAAAATCATTTTGTTTCTGCTCTGCTGAGTTAAAGCACACAGACAGCAGAAACAATTTGTAACCGAGAATTTTTGTTTCCAGCTTCAAGATCCATTATCTGATGTTTACACCTTTTGTACCTTCTTGTATGAAATCCTGAAGTTCCTAATAACTCAGTAGAAATTACACATCAAATTCACTGTCTACCATACCACTGCAGATGTTACTTTTCAGAAGAATAAGAAGTCAAATAATTAAGGTTCTCATTTGTTTGTGTTGGCAGGACTTGGATGCTGTTCTTTGATACAAAGGGGAAATAGCTGAAAAACTCTGTTTAAAGAATCTCACACAATTTTCAAGACAGGAAATGAATAATATTTTTTAAATTATTGTATATATTTATGAGGGACTAGGTTGTACCTTCTAGAACAAAAAAAAATGCATCTCACCAATATCCCAGCATACCTAAAGAAACATTGTATAATCCTTCCATATAAAAACTGGTAAAAATTAAAAGTGAAATCCTGATTCCACCAAGGTTCAGGCAAACCTGGCATTATTAAAATAACTCCATGAAACTTTGCTACTCATTTCATTGAAAACAGAATTTCACTCAATATTTTTCTTTTTAAAAAAAGTTAAATTCAAATTAATGGGGTGTCTTTAAGCTGTATTTTAATAGGAAGTTTCTGCCAAAATAATTCCGAATAAAACAATAGTAATTTTCAATTCCTACCTCACCAGGAATTTAGAACCCTCATTTACAGCTTTACAATCCTAAAGGTTTAACACAATTTTGCATGGATGTATCCCACATAACATATTCTATAGATAATCTCTTGCAGTGTACCCATTTCTGCAAGCTCTGTTCCTCATAAGCTAGCTTCACAAAAGACCTTGAAAAAAGAAAAAGTATTTTAGGATAGTTTTTGAATGCAGCAACAGAGGTTTTGCTGGAACACAGTGAAACAGGGAAGAAGAGGTGAATATGAAACAAAAGAAGCAGCTTACAAGCAATACACTTGGACCAAGGATAGAATGAAACAGGACAGGAGACAAACACCAACAGTGACCCAGGAGCACAGGGAGCAGCACATGCTCTGTGCAGTGGCCCTAACAAGTAAATAAGTTCCCTTTGAAGAAATCCTGTCTGTATCTGGCTGCTGTGTCCTTAGCAGTTGCCTTCCATGGACAAGATTATCATATCAGTCAACTGAACTCATAAGCTGCTATACACGTGCAGTGAGGAACCTCAGGCACATTAATCATTATTATCAGTAGAAGTACATATGCATTTATGCCTGGTATTATCATTACACACAGCTGCTTAATTAAAAAATCCATAGTGTGTGTGGACATCAGAATTATCACATAGGATTTGAAATGAAACCAAGAAAGAAGTCAAAATCACAGGCTGGACACCATGCACTACAATTCCAATTCTCAAGGTGAACAGATGGAGTTATCCTTTCACATGCCAGCAACAGTGCTGGAGATTCCCTTCCCTTGTTAAAAGATGCAAATTGAAGAAGAAATTAACCCAAGCTCTAGTGTGAACAACACTGTCTTAAAAGATGGTAATTGGCTTCTAAAAAAAGAAAAAAAATGTATCAAGGTGTTGAGTCCCAATTGTAGAAGGTACTGGCAGCCTCAAAATTATTCACAATTTTAAATTATTTAAGGATGCAACAAAATCCTAGAGGTCCCTGTTTTCTAAAATTATCTACTTTTGGCACACAAGTATGAGACTCCAGCAAAATTAAAAGAGTCTTTAATTAAAAATAATTACTTCTAGGTTAAATTCAAAATTAGGCAGGGTTACATTTAGAAGTTTAAATCAGAGGACAAATAGCTTTTTCCAGCTGTTTCATTACTGGGACTCACCTCTGCTCTCAGCACTATTTTAAAGTGCTGATTTGATTAGCTGAACTAGAGCATAAATACACAAGATTGTTTATAAGATATCCCTATCCTGCAGGCACTATGCCTATGGCCACTGACCACTATTTTTCTGTAGAAACACCTCTTAGCAAGACTATTCAAAACCCAAAGTCTCAACTAGAACCTCTAAAGAAACAGCCCTGATTGGGTGAAAAATTTTAATGTTATGATCTTCACAAGAAAAAGAAAAGTTCAGATATCTGACTGTGCTGCTGGAAATTTTAATTTATTTTTCCCAGTTTGGCTATAGCATGTCTATGCAAAGAAGCATTGAACTCCTGCACAAGTAACCCAGCTCTATCAAAGAAATTAGTCCTTTTCCTTCTTTTATGTAAGTTTTACAGCCAACAAGTCAAAGCTGTACAGGACTTAGAAATGAGTCCTTCCAAGAGCACAACTAGAGTTTCAAGCGCTTAAAAGAGAAGACTACACAAGTTTTGGTGTGTGCTAAGATTATGCTCAGTCATCATGGCCACACACTTGCAATAAGTAAATTCAAACAGACTAAATTAAAGGAGATGTGTAAACATTAATTGCATTGATTTGTAATCCAGGAGAACACAGATTTGCCTCCAGCATCCAATGAAAAACTTGCCAGTGACTGTATTATTTGATTGTCTGATGTAAGGCTCTGACCTCTATCTCTCAGGCAGACATCTGACTTCTGTGCAAAAAGCTAAACCATCTCAAAACTCATCTGAACCTGCTGTTCTAGACATCTGCTGCGTCCATCACAGGCAGTAGAATCATTTAAGCAAGAATTCTAGCTGGTTACTGTTTGTATAACACCAAGGTAATGGATTTTTGTACCTAGGTAGTAACAACACATATGCAAGTAACAGCAAAAATTGCAATATTTGACATCTTGGAAATCAATAGTGCCTCCCTTCCTTAAATTGCTAGGGATGAATAAACCTCACATAGACACCAACTAGACATTCCAGTTCATAAGACAAAAAGCACCACATCAGTGACATGCACAACTTAAAGATGATTTTTGATACTTCAATGACACTTTGCTCTGAAGGGAAACAACCCATCTTCCTTCTTCTTTATAGTTACTCCACCCGCCTCCATGGTTTTGTTTTTCACCTCTTAATCTTCTGCATATCTTAGTGTCAGAGAAGTCCATCTACTTCACATCATTGAGAAAGCCCAGACTGTATTAGCATCATCTGATGGGATGAAACAGACCAGGTCTTTTTCTTTGCTCATATGTGCTTGGAGCAGATAACAGTAATTAAAAATGTATGAGACCTGAGTACTATTCAACTTTTGTAAATTAATCTCTCTTTCCGCTCCTTTTCAAATAAAATCATTAACAAAAACCGCCCCAAAACGGGGTATTATCATTCACTTCTTTCTGTGAAATGCATATTACAACAATTCTTTATTTTACTGTGCATTAAAATGAAACCAGCCGTCTTGGAGAGGGGAAGAAGAGCATTTTGCCCCCAAACAGTGACATGGTCAGACTACTCAGATGTGACACAGAACCCCACAGCCAGCAAAGAAACCCGGCCTTGAAAGTGCTCTCCTGCATGCCACTGAACCACTCCCATCACGAGCTCCTGGCTGGGAATGGTAATTCCACCCAGGACCTCATAAATACTTCTCCTGTGTAAATTACATGAAAATGGCTGCACTCTACTGAAAAAAACTGCAACAGATCAGTATTTCCAAAATAAGAATTGGATTAAGAAAAAAGTCCTGACCAGATGGAATAAATAGGATAGACTAGAGGTCTCCAGTTTGCTGATCTGGCTTTCTCCTGAACTTGGGAATGCAAGCCATTAGCCTTGCTTTTTGGCACACTCTCAGATCTGAAGTAACAAAGCAACAAAGCAAGCTACCTTTATACTAGCAACCTTTATATTAGTCTCCAGGTAACCCTGCCGGCCAAGGAATTTATAGCTTTGCTCCATGGACAGTGGAAAAGACACTAATGATTTATCAAGCTATCTTCAAGGTAAAATTCATCTTTCACACACACACCAGCACCCACAAGTGTTTGACCAGATATCACCACGACATTTTATACATGAAGCAAAGTGTGTCAGGAAAAACTGGCAAGGATTCCTGCACCTCTCTAGGCTACTGACAACAGAGGTATTCTCCACATTACTACCTAACGTCAACTGCTGAACCACCTAAAGCAGAGAAGCTTTGTGTCTCTCTACTCTCCAGCTAAAGGACAAAAAAAAAACATAAGGAAAATATAATCCCATGCATGGAAATACTCAATCCGGTTAGATGTTGCCTGTATATTTTAATTAAAGTAGCATACACTGTATATAATGTCATCTTTTAAAGACAACTTGACCCATACAGCATAAACATCTATCACCCAGCTTGGTCACATTGGCTGGGCTCACTGAACAGTGGCTACATTGATAATGCTATGCTGCAATGTGGTATAAGGTTTTCTAGGCACAATTTTGGGATGGCTACTTTAAAAGGAACAAACACAGGAGTCAACTAAAATTGTTACTCTTCCAAAATAGTATCAATGCTACATTACAGAGCTATATTTTGCAATATTTCTCAACCCAAGCAAAACATGAATTAATAATATATAGATACATGTATTAAGAAAAGCATAAAATGCACCAATACTTTGCTATTTGGGCCTTGCAAATCAGAGAATCTCCTCCTTCCAGTTTTATATTGCTGGAAGGCTTAAAAAGCTAAAACAGTTCTTGGCAGAAATGAAGCAGTGGAAAGAAGCAGAGCATTAGCATTCACGTGAATCATTCAAAGCCACACAATACATAAAATTCTATAGTGTGTGCTATTTGGCTTTGAAATTTGCTATACATATAAAAGACATATTTTTGCTTATTAGAGATTAAACATTTTCATTTTTTAAAAGTGAACTAGTCAGTACCCTTCTTCTAGTTTGTGAGACTTAAAGAAATTCTGAAATTAACAGTGATGCAGTAGTCTTTACAATGAAAAATATAAATATATTTGCTCATATCTTGCTCAAATTCTATCTGTAGTATTTTTTACAAAAATCAGTCCTTATTTACCAAGGAACAGAAGAATACAACTTTATAAGGCTTGTTTATCACTTGTCTTCACTTTTTGAAAAAGCAAGTTTTAAAATAGTCCAAGTGGCCATTGCAAAGAACTGTTCCAGGAATGCTTTGAACAAAAGTGCAAATGATACTCAAAATTCATCCATCTCCATTGAAAGCAAATTTGGAAAGATAAGTGGAAAAAGGTTAATCTACAAGAAATCACACATCCCCACAAATAGGCGCTCTCACAAGGGCAACCAGTCAGCAAGGAGGGAGGACAGGCTGTATCGTTCCTCAAGAACTAGCCTGAAGTTGGAGCCTAATACCAAAATGCTCATAACCATAACAAGTTCCTGACAGCTCTGCAGGCTGTATGTCCTGAAATGGCCTCTCCCTTTCCCATTTTCCCCCATCACTTTGCTCCCTACAGCCACAAAGGTGCCAGATAATGGCACTGTATCCTCCCAGTGACCAAGGGATAGGTTCAGTATCAGCTCCCCCCTGCCCATAATGGCATTGTGTCCTCCCAGTGACCAAGGGATAGGTTCAGTATCAGCTCCCCACTGCCCATAATGGCATTGTGATCTCCCAGTGACCAAGGGATAGGTTCAGTATCAGCTCCCCACTGCCCCATAATGGCATTGTGTCCTCCCAGTGACCATGAGAGACACTGGCTGTGCCTCCCACTGCATTAGTTCCCACTTGTGACTTGTAGCAAGAGCACTCCTGACGGCAGCCACCCCTGTGTTTCCTCTCACTGGTTTCCTATGGGACAGCTTCAGCAGCCCCTACCACGGCAAGACTTCCTCTCAGAGTTCCTCTAAGCCCTTATAAAGGCAGATATCCTGGTGCAGTCAGAGGAAGAGTCTGTTTGGCAGCACTCTGGTTGTACCTTCAAAGCCTAAACTAGCTTTGTTTTGATTCAATGTAGTTATTAACCCCATTTTCATACAGCATTAACATGATTCCCTATTTTCCACCAACAGGCAACTAATTCCCATGTAAAGATACTAAACAAAAAATAAGATCAATGGCTGCCTGTCTCTAAGTAAAACACCATGTCACAGAACAGCTCAATGTCCAGTAAGAGATGTACTCTTTTTTTTGTGCCATGATAGAAGATCAAGGGGTGAATTCAACATGACACAAAAACACAAGCAGCACTCATCTTATTTCTCTTCTATGCATATTCAGTCTTTCCATGCTAAAAATGATAAAGCAAGATGAAAGGGCACAACTAACTCCAATCCAGCTCTGCTTTATTCCTCCTAAACTTCTGGCTATAGATGAGTAGCACTGAGAAGCATTTTAGATTCCCCTGCTCCCTCTGCACACCTGATTTGCTAACCCTGAGGCATGAAGCTGGCATCATTTTTTGAGGATTTTTTATAACTGTTATCCCATAATGAAATTATTTAATTCAGAGAGAAAAAAAGAAAGAGGTAGGATGGGAAAAGATATATGCAAACAAATCTCACTGCACTAATAAATACAATACTGTTTGACAGACCATATGGCTGGCACAGTATTCTTCTTGGAAGAAAATCCTCAGCATAGCACAGAAGGCTTAGACAGGTTAAAAGCCCACCAGCTATCCCCATGCCTCCTTCCCTTTCCTCTCCCACAACAAAAGAAAGACTCATAGAAAAAAATATATCATTGACAGCCAGGCATAAAAACAAGTATATTCAATTGGACATCAAAATAAAGCAAATAAAACACAGAGAAAGTGCAGTATTTGTAATTTGGGTGCCTGTCAGTCAGCACAGCTCTCTTACAGGCAGGAACCTGGAGGATCACACTCTCCTGCTGGGAGTAAACCTCTGGGTGCCTGGCCAGTGCCTCCTCCTCCAGCCTGCCAAGCAACTCCCCCAAAGCCCTGGGCATGGCCAGAAGGCAGTGTCCTTTCTGAGAAATGGACAATATAAATTCTTCTTGGAGCTCCAGCTTCCTTCCAACAGCTTCACTCAGTGTGGTGATCAAATGGCAGCCACTCTTCCCACCCGCCAGACCAACATCTCTGTCCACGTGTGCTCGCAACAGCGGCGCCTCAGCTGCAAGGGCATCTGAGCCAAGCTTAGTCTCTGCCTGCCTTGTACAGCCAAGGCACATGGAGATCCTGGTTTCAAAGCTGTAGCTTCAGAGCAGTCCCACCAGGTTTTGGGACACATGTAAAGGCAACTGCTGAGTGAGGGGGAATCGAATAGTCAGCATCTTACAGAGCCAGGCCCGTATATGGATGTTCTTAATATGGCACTTCGTACTTTGCTACTAGAGACACATAAATATTTTATTTTTGGATTACAAGGGTTGCAAACAAGGTATGCCAACTAATGTCAAACAGAATAGCTTTACAAATTCCAGGAAAGTTACGTGCAACGTTTAGACAACACATACCCAACAACAGGCTTATTCGTAGTTACAGTAATAGGAGACGAGACATATACTCAAAATAAATGACCCCATTGGAAAATTCGAAGCACATTACTATAATTAAGCTAGAACATTTTCTGCAAAGTCATATTATGCAGACTTTTTAAAGTAAGGTTTATATCTATTCATAAATTTTGGTATTGAGACATCATAAACTTTATTTTTCCAACATTCTAAAATACTATCTAGCACTGTCCCTCAGCCGATTAGTTTTTAATTACTTTTAAAAACATTTTGGGTAAAACTAGATGTCAGAAGTTCATTAACTACAATGACATAATTTAGAACTCAAATATGAGTAACTATTTTTAGCAACTGAAAAAAAGTTCTATTGGGCACTATGCTTATACATGTCCCTCACACAGGGCATAGTAGTGTCTCTCCAGGTATAAGATTGTCCAAGCCCTTTCTTTCTATTTCATCTCCAGTCTATGAATGAAGGTAAAAACTGGCTTATAATCAAAGATCTCTATTGATGGATGTGCACTGTTACTGCATGCAAGTGTCAGCCTCTACTATGGCACCTATGTCACACTCCCTTCTCCTAATCTACCTGAAATCCCACAAGATTTTTTGTTTATTAGGGCTTATCAGTTATATTTATTTGAATCCATTGCATTCACTGGTTTTTGGGGATCCACCTTCTTTAGAGGAAAAAATATTATCAATTTAGCACATCCTATAGATAAAAATAACACAGGTTTTACATAATTAGCAGCTGAAATACTTTTATAGGGAATTTGAATTACAAAACTATTATTTATTCATTTTCTTGCTCAAACAATGGAATGTTGCTCAGTGATCTCTCTGTCACCGGCATGCTTTTAAAATTAAACACTAGAAATAAATTGCCTTAGGTTAAGTAAAATAATCCAGCAAATAAAACAAAAGCAAAAGCAAAAACAGAGCAATCTCGGCAACATATCCCGTTTTCATCCTTATCTAGCTCTAGCCAACACCCACTTCCACAAAGAACTAGGAGAAAAAAGTAGGCCCTGCCGTATGTCCCGGAGGTTAGCAAATCTGGGCTGTTAAACAGCAGGGACTGGCAAATTCTCCAAGTGCGGAGTCCTAAAAAAGACGCCTGCCAGATACTTCCCTCTCCTGCTCCAAAGAGATTCAATTCAATGCCTTCCCCAGCCTGCATCCCTGGCAGGAAGGCTGGATTTCTGCACGCATTTAACTGCAGTAATATTCAGTGTCTGCACAAAATTGTTTCACTCCAGCATGGCTGAGCATGGCATCATACCTGCTCTGCTCACAAACCACTTGTGCCCAGCTCTCAAACCTGCCAGCTCCCAGGTGTTCTTTCACTGCCTTTAAATTGAAGGCAGAGAGAGTGAGAGAGAGCACACAAAAGAAAGTGGAAAAAAAGAGTGAAAGCAAACATATACAAAAAGTGCATGCAGAGCCAGATTTTTTTTCACTGTGGAGTTTCAAACATTCACCACTCAAAATTCAAACCAGATTTTCAAGAACTTATGCCCCAGTGGTTTCTATTGTGATACTTAATGATTTGATAGTTAAACAGATTTTAACAATCTAATCAGTTATTTAGTTAAGGACTAATGAACTCCACTAAAAAAAAAGCCCTCTTGCAACTTAAAATCACATTTCTTTGCACACAAAACATTTCAGCAAAAAGTCATGCTCTATATTTTGCAAGTCCTTGCTATTTATTTTAGAAAATATGAGAAAATCTATTATAGTTGGGGCTTTTTTTTCCACAATATGTCACTTTCCACACAGCTGTGAGAGGATGAATTGTGGCAGTGAAGTTCATGGTAAGGATGAGATTTTGAGTAGAGGAATTCCTGTTCACTGAAGGTCATGCGTCAGAAATACCCTTTTCAGTATATCAGGCTTTAAAAGGACAACACCTCACTTCCTGGTCTGAGCTGAATCTGGTGAATTTTCAAAATAACACTGATGTGTTTTTAGTGGTTCAATTTGCAATAGCTAAATCTGCAGTTTAAAACCCCCAAAGCCCAACAACAACAAAAACAAGGCTATCATCCTGTAGCTGGCTGCACTTAGTATGTCTGCTTGTGGTTTACTTGCAGAAAACTTCAATAACAGAGGAATTGCTTTATTTTAAGGAGCAGGGGGGAAAGTAATATTTTCCCAATATGATCTGTTCCTATTTATCTTCAGACACACTTCTGTGAGGAGGGAATATAAAGTACTTTTTAGTTATAATATTTATTTTATTTTCAAACCATTTCATTTTTGTGCTTGAACACAAAGAGCAGAAAACAAAACAAACTCAGAGAGAAAAGAGAGCTATGACTATATTTTCTCCACCCCTTGCCAAAAACACTACAAAGAATGGAAAAACAATGTCTCACTTAAAGCCCCAGAACTGGTTAATCAAAGCAGTTGATGATCACACACACCAGCTGGGAAAAAAATAGTTTTCTATCCATACTGTACTCATAACTGCTACCTCTGGCAGCCTCAGATGGAAAACAGGAACTGCCATGCTCCTGTCAGAGGTCTGCAGAGTGAGGAAATCTTCCACTAACCCCCACAAAAAGCACTGAGCCAAGGAGCAAGAAAACTCCTAGTGGGCAGCTACTGAGTGACCAGAGCAGCAAGGACACAGCAGTGCCCTGAACCCCCTCAGCACCTCTTAGGCTCATATTTGGAAGCATCATCACCTGAGGATGAGGTGTCAGCTGGGGCTGGAGGTATCAGAAGAGCCTATACTATTTTGTAATTAAGGTAACAAGGCCTTGGAGTCAAAGATACAGTTATCTGTATAAGAAAATTTTATAAAATGGGGTGGAATATTATAAAATTTTATAAAAATGTTATAATATTCCACACCATTCAGTGTGGAATAAATTTGGTGTAACCTAACAACCTTTGAGTACATCTTATGAGCATACTTTTGTTGCCAGGTTATGGGATCACACTACACTGAGATTGGTTCTTAAGAGCCCAGTGGGCTGTGCATGGCCTGTGATGATAAGCTTCTCATGAGCATTCTGATAGTAATATCAAGGCTCATTTATCAGTGACACACACTTCTCTGGGGTAATATTGAGGTATTTCAGACATTACGTGGGTTTTTCTGCAATTATGATCCCCGTTTTTTTCTTCCTCCTCTTCCTGCTCAGGCATTATTACCTAGCAGGACCAGCAGCCCAGACAGCTCTGATTCACACTCTCCAGCAGAAAACAAAGGGATGGGGATCTGAGCTTCACCATCTTCATTTAAGAGAAGCACTCAGCTCCCACTCAGATCTCCAGATAATCACAGAGGTTTCAAAAACTCTCCAAACAAGAGTCCATGCTTGTGCTCCATACTGCCTTGCAGGAAATTTTCTCCCATGCAGGTCTTTCCCACCAGGCTTTCAACTGGCCTGTCTCACAGAGAGGGGTTTCACAGCCAACAGTGACCCAATCCAAACTAACCAACTGATCACTATTTAGTAGTCCTCTTCATGAGCTAAAACAGGAATAAGAGTCACAGACAGTGCACTTCTTCGCCCATCTTTTATTCCAAAGGTGCTATGGAAAAGGAGGATATTCACCTGGCTCTCTTAGTTCTTTCAAACCCAGTGCAGAGAAGGGGAGGAAGCAGGGGGAGGAGAGGGGAGAGGGACAAAAGGAGCATTTAGCTCTAACATTCAAAACCAGCACAAGGTACTTTTAAAGCTCTACAGGTATCTGGACTGCTCTTTTGAAGCTGAGTCAGCAGGTCAAAAATATCACACCGTTACTCAAACAAAACAGATCTTTCCCAGCTTTTGATCCATACAGGCCTGCTGCAGGAAAGGTGGTTTTATCTTCTGTTTCAAAATTAATTACTAATATTTGACAAATTTCTGCATGATCTGTGCAGTGAAGAGGAAGATTTTGTCAGGTCTTTTCTCAGTAGGCAGCCTAAAGCACATTTATTTTTACTCTGAGAACCAAGAGATCCAAAGCACAGTCTCCAAATGTTTCAGAGGAAGTCACCCTTATCAGTAGTCTTTAGGGAAGTCCTGCACACCACATACTTGGGATCAAGAAGGTGTCACGTGAAGTCTATAACCTAAAAGAGGTTAAATACGCAAGTACCAGCATAGCTCCCTTTTCAGCATTGCTTTGCAGTATTAAGATCATCCTTTAGGTAAGTGGAAAAACACTGGCTACAAAATACTATCTTATCCCACATGGTGATGTCATGATTATGTAATATTATCCTCCAAAGATTACTGTATATTAAAGAATATGCTGTATTGCCCAGGCTTTTCCCTTGCATAACTTCCTGGGTGATTTGCATCATTGAATAATGGGAAACAAGGCTCCCCAGGCTTGACAGGAGACTGCCTCTCCCTACAGAGGAGTAACTTTTCTTGCTCACTAAATTTGGGTTCATCTCCCTGTGGCCTCCCAGAAGATGTCACCACGCACCAAGTGAAAAAAAATTGTCCCAGCAAGCACCCCCCCAGCCCAAAGGATCACAGCTCAGGATCTGTACCCTAGATGTTTCCTGGGCACTGCTGGTCCTGGGGAAAGGAGGCACTGTTCCTCTGCAGCACAAGGAAGGCTCTGAAGCCTCGTGATTAATTAAGCGTGGTCAGCTTGACTCTCCTCAGGAGGAATGAGGAAACAGAGGTAGAAGAACCTGTTTGATGAAACTTTGAGCACTGAAGCCTGAGGCAGGAGCTTTGGTAGAATTAAACACTGTTTCTTTTTCCTCCTCTTTGCCTCCAATCTGTTTACAACTCATATACTGGCAGGGTCAATGAACACGCAAGGTCTATTCAAGACACAGAAAACAGAGTAAGAAACAAACCGTAGAAAAGATTTGATAAAATGTAATCAATATCCCTTTGAATCAAGGTGGCCCAAGCCTTCTATACATGCATAAATTTAGAGTTTCAGAAAAAAAAAGAACCCAAACCAACTCTCATATCTGTCATACTGTTAAAAATGTCAGTATTATTTCAGATAAGAGTTTTATTTCTACATGCTGCAATAACCAGATGCAAAATTTTTAGCCATTTTCTACGCATAAGAGCAACAAATTATGAGAGGACTGAATCAGTCTGACTACTATATGTACATTTCTCAGTTCATGCTTAGGGCATATAGATTTCCTTGTATAACTTCTAAAATCTACTGTGAAGAAATAGTTTTCCCCTTAAGCATGACTAGCAGTGAAGTCTCATTATACCCACCCTTAGTTCAAATAATGCCAGCAATGACTGCAGTCATTGGTAGCACATTAACGTCATAGGGACAGTAAAGTATGCACCAGTGGGAGAGGAGGAATCTAGTCCAAACATCCTTTACAACCTCTCAATCTCCATGCACAACATGGTGTACTGAGATGCCCATACAACATGAATGGCTCCAATGAAAGTCAAAAAAGCTAAATGTGAAGGGTTTTGCAATTCATGTGAAAGTGAAGAATTACACCAGTACATGCTTCTTTACCCAAAGGTCTTGATTGCGTATTCAATACATTCATCAAATTGATATCCACTTAGGAATCTACTGATGAAAAGTACTACACAAATTTGGTGTTATTCTACTCTACATAAGGGATAAAACATGTAAAAATGCTCCTAAGCATGACAGTAACATTGAAGAAGGAGCTTCCTTTTGTCAGTAAGCATCTGGTATCTTGCTTCATCCTCTTGATGCCTCATTTTCATATCAGAGTTCTAATTAGTACAGCAGACAAACAATGAAAATGTGAAAGTGATACAGTCCCTGCAGATGAAGTGCTGTGCATGTCTGTGTACATACAGAGCACTGATGATAGGTGCTGCAAGCAATATGGGCAGTCAAAAAAAGCTGACAGCAGTAACCTAATTTTACTTCAGAGGGTAGATCTAATCTTAGGACCTGATCCTGTCAGGAACCCAGAGCCATAAACTTACTGGAAATCAGGCAAGCTCAGCATTTCACTGAAGACACTCAGCACCTCACAGGTTCAAATCCATACTTTTTGAAAGTCACTTCCTATTTCTCCTTTGTTTACCCTGGCTTATCCTGAACAGTGAGGTTTTCCGACATAGAGATAACTTTGGAAATGATTACTCTCATCTTCTTTGATGATTTCAAAAGGCAGGAAAGAATCTCTCCCCTTTCTGAGGGCCACCCAGCTGAAGCAAAGAACATTATTTTTTTCAGGCATGTTAATAGGAGCCAGTAATAACTCAACTGAGTTTCCTTGGCCTTGAAATACCTGACCGAATTTGCTTTTGTTCTTTCTCAGTAACATATTTTGTTCCTGTATCTGCTGTCACACAATTATGTTTCCAACAACCCTAAATGGAGGCTGCCCAACAACTTCCAACCAACTTAACCTCTTCCTATGACACACATTCACTCCCTTAATGTGTTTTACCCATTATTCCTGTCTCACAAGTGGATGGTGCCACTGGGAAACACAGTGTAACAAAGTAGGTCTTCAAATTAAGCTTTCCAATGATTAAATATGTTAACTGTAACTAAAGCTGCTTCCAGTCTCAGTTTCTCCAGGGAAAAAAGGGAACAAGTGAATACACAAGTGTTAGAGAATGGTATCTTCTTTACTAAATTCCTAACTGGAAAAAAACCCACTAAATGAGTTGGATATATACACCCAAATAAATAAAGATAAATTATTTCATCCTTTGCACCTCCATTTATGCCAGTTATTCTGAGCCAAACCCTTTTTTATTATTATTCCAGCTAGGAGATTTGGCAAATGCAGCCTGTCACCACAATTCTTTAATTCTGCTAAGAGCAGAAGTGAGGTATTTCTCAACTGAGGAGCTGCTAACAGCAACCTGTGGGGGCCTGAATATATGTTGTATTGTAAGACCTGTGTGGGTCCAAGTTACTCCAAACGAGCTGCAGCTGCAGGGTCCTTAGTTGGGCAGCAGCTGTAGCTCGTGAAGGTAACTGAGATAAATAGGGGTGGGTCAAGAGCCCAAGAGGAGCCCCTGAGAAGAGCCCTGGCAGAGAGGGAAGAGCAACGCTGCAGCCAAACAGAGAGAGAGAGAGAGAAGGTATGGAATCCCCCGGACAGCCGAGAGCTGTGACAGCCTGAGAGCTGGGACTTTACGTGTATGGCAGCCAAAGAGAGAGAGAGAGAAGGTATGGAATCCCCCGGACAGCCGAGAGCTGTGACAGCCTGAGAGCTGGGACTTTACGTGTATGGCAGCCAAAGAGAGAGAGAGAGAAGGTATGGAATCCCCCGGACAGCCGAGAGCTGTGACAGCCGAGAGCTGAGACTTTGGAATATCAGCCAGAGAGCAAAGATTACAACAACTGGTGACCCCGTGTGAAGACGAGCATGCAGCCAAAGAGAGAGAGAGAGAAGGTATGGAATCCCCCGGACAGCCGAGAGCTGTGGCAGCCTGAGAGCTGGGACTTTGGAATATCAGCCAGAGAGCTGGGACTATAGAAGATAAGACAGCTGAGAGCTGTGGCAGCCTGAGAGCTGGAACTGTATGTGTATTGTAATCGTATAATTGTTAAAAGAAAAGGGGGAAATGTGGGGGCCTGAATATATGTTGTATTGTAAGATCTGTGTGGTTCCAAGTTACTCCAAACGAGCTGCAGCTGCAGGGTCCTTAGTTGGGCAGCAGCTGTAGCTCGTGAAGGTAACTGAGATAAATAGGGGTGGGTCAAGAGCCCAAGAGGAGCCCCTGAGAAGATAGAAGAAGAGCCCCGGCAGAGAGGGAAGAACAACGCTGCAGCCAAACAGAGAGAGAGAGAAGGTATGGAATCCCCCGGACAGCCGAGAGCTGTGACAGCCTGAGAGCTGGGACTTTACGTGTATGGCAGCCAAAGAGAGAGAGAGAGAAGGTATGGAATCCCCCGGACAGCCGAGAGCTGTGACAGCCTGAGAGCTGAGACTTTGGAATATCAGCCAGAGAGCAAAGATTACAACAGCAACCAATGAATCAGGGATTACAAGTACCACTGGGAGAAAAGGGACAAGAGGGAAGTGGAACTGGAAAAGTAGTATCCCTTAGAATAACAGGGTTAAAAGGAAAGAAGACTGAGCCTGTGCGTTTGAAAATGCAAGCCCTGGGACATGAGCTCTGAGCTTCAGAGCAGATGCATTTTGAGACACGAAGGAATCACCTAGCTGAGTCCTTTGATTACAGCTCTTACCAGAAATCCAAATTGTAGGCAGGGACACTTCCAGGATGGCTGGGTACCCCTCCCATATGCTCACTTTTGTGCTGTACTGCAGCCTTGTGACGAACATCTAACATAATAGATTCATATTTTAAGAAGTGAGGACACAAACATTAACTTCATACTGAAGTGGCGATGACTGATAGGGACCACTGATATTGTACAGTGGACCTGCGAACAATATTAATAAACAATTTTGTATTCATCTAGTATTCATTCAATCCCAGGATGTACTCAAAACATTCTGTCATTGCAAAGTTTATCCTTAACCAACATTACTTATCCAGGAAGGTAAACCTGGATTCTCACCAGGAGAATTTGAAGAGAAATTGTTGTATTTAGGCACCATATCTTTTCATATTTGCCTAAAGAAAGAAAATCATAGCTTCTCTGAGGTAAAAGGTGTTCCAGTATTATAAGCTTCCAGTATGAAATAAAGCATTAACATACTCCCTTAAGCTGCTATTCTAATTGATTTTCATGAGCCACATACATTTGAAAGATAAAGCAAATCCATCAGAATATTTTAAGGGCACTGGTTTCTTCCTGTAAATCACTGAGCAGTGTACTGCAAAGTAAATATTACATTCTGGATAGCCATATAGATGTCTATAAGTTGTAAGTAAAAGTACATTCTCTTAACCTGATGAAAACTGTAAGTATCTGAAGCCTTAAATTCAACACCTTTGCACGCCAATGCCTTCAGTTTCATGTAATATCACATAATTGATATTCCCATCACTCACTACTTTTAGGATGATGGACCTTAGCAATTCACCTTTCAACACATTTTCTGTAGCATCTGCACAGTACCTTTTGGATGAAAGAAACATAAGTAAAAAGCTTTACTACACTTACAACTCTAGATGTGCAATTTATACTGATCAGGAAGGGCAATACTATACACAATATCAGGAAACCAAAGAGAAAGCTCCTTCTTCACTGTGAAAGGATGGTAATGGGTATGTTGTGCCCTTCTCCCACTTCATTTGAGCTCCAAACACACTAAATAATGAATAATTTTGCAAACCAACGAGCAGCTAAATAAAAACCCCTTTATAATTTCTCCCTTATAATCTCTCTTTCTAAAATTCATGAAGCCCCAGTTGCTGTAATCTGCTCCAAATTTTTCCCAACTGGGGTCAGTCCTGAAGCACAACATGTTAACCCCAAGCCATGTCAGCACATCCGGTGTAGTGAATATGTGGCTTTTTCCAAACCAGGGACAGCCTTGTGTAAACCACAGGCTAGCAGTCTGCCAGGCAGGCAACACCAGTATAATCTCTCTGCATCTGTTTTATAAACACACTCAGGTGTTGGGCTATCAGGCTTTGCTGCAGTGCACAGCTGCTCCACAGCACACACCAGCTGTACTTACTCCCTCTTCACACCACTCCAGCTGGAGGATCCTAAGCCTTTCCACTCTTAGAGACAAGACCCTAAAAATGTAAAATTAAATGTTCTGTTTCATTCAAATGATTGACTCAAATGGAAGTCCCCTTTCCTCCAAATTTAGTGCATGAACAATCAAACACAAAAACTTTGACTTTACATTTTGTCTTCTACCATATTAACTGCAGTTTGGGGTTATAAGAATGTACAAAATTAAAAGTTAGGACGGCAACTTTCAAAGTTTCAAACTTTTCAAAACAACCTGTTCTATATTTCAGAGGGACTTACACATCCAACTCTTCCAGCCCTTTTGACAGCTTATACATATTCATACACAGGTAGGCTCAATACCAGGGACTTTCTGAGTACATGCACATGGGATAACCCTCAGTGCCGATTTTTTTCACTGAAACAGTAAAGCTGGTGCTGTCCCCAGCTAGCCACCCAGAGGAGTAGCTCAGCTTCCAACTACTGTCTCTGCTTTGACAGTCTAGAAGCCTGGTTTTATAGATCCACACCTCTAGAGAAAAAGCAACAGCGTCAAGAAGGCAGCAAAACAGAGGCCATGCATTTCTGTTTGTTTACTACAAGGAAGAAAGCATCCTCATAATAAAGTGGTTGGAGAATTGAAACAGAAAAAAACCCCCTTCCAATCAAACCATAAATCCATTAGCCTACAAAAGGTAAGCTACAAGAAAGAAATAGAAATGTAATGGTGAGAATCCTTCTTTTACAAAAGTAAAAGGAGAGATTGACAGATGAAGGAGAAGCTTTAGAACCGAAAGAGGTATCTCTAGAGGGTATCAGGCAGAAACCTTATTTCACTAGTCTAGATCTCAGACCCTGTCTCCCCACTGTAAAAATGAAACTGATACTTCCACAGCAAAATTGTCAGATTAAAACCACAATGCTTGTGCCATACTTCTGGGCAACATGGAGAAATCTTCATCCATTACACCTACTCTCGGGAATGCTGTGAAGATGACTATACTCAAGATTCTCCAGACTCAGATTATTTTGCTAATGAGCTTCATTACAACCTGAGACAGACAGATCTACATATCAGACAAAGGCCTCTTCTGGAACCATTGATATAAAAGGCTGGATTATTCATTTTATAAGAAGATTTTTATACCTGGATTATGAGTGAATGTTTGTCCCATCATTTCTACTACTGACGTGCTCATTTGTTTGAAGGAATTATGTGAATGGAAATAAAGGCAATAATTAAAGAAGAAAAAGGTGATAACATGCTATATCACAAGCAGATGCAGGACAACTAAGTATGCAAAAACTTGCATGACCAGTTCACAGCATGCAAGATTATAATGAAGTTATTACACATTATCTCACAGCTCACACAAATTTCAGAAAATAATGTAATCAGGATCAGAAATTGGTTGTGTACTGTAAAAATTAATTCACCAACCCCACCTGTTACCAAAAACACTAAGGAAAAGCAAGCAGTACTGATGATGTCTATTTTTTTGTTGATCTGTTTTGATATTTTGAAACTTTTAGTTAAATAAAGCCTGCTGCAAAAAAGATCTCCCTTATTTGTACGAACTGCTCTATTACAAAGTGGCTTCACTTTGTTGACCATCTGTCATATTTACATGTTCCTTGGTCTGGCACACAAGCTTCAGCCTCTTTGTCTGCTGACTCATGTGAATAAAAACACTCTCCCTTAACTCCTCAGTTAGACAGCTATTGCTTCCCCAAGGGCCATCAGATACATTTTTTAAAAGTTACCATAACACATAATTTATTTCTTTCGCATACTTCTGCCCTGTAAAGTATAGGTTTTTATTTTGCTACACATTTTCCATGGCTTTTGCAAGCCACATCCAGCTTGATACACAGGTTGTTGCACTCCAAAAGTGTGATTGTTTTTCTTATTTTACATCATAAACTCCTGAAGGAAGAAACTGTGAACTTTCTGTTTCTGCACAACCTCATGTTATCAAAGAGAAACCAATAACTCCTACACTCAAAACTGCCACGCTGCCAGCATGTACACATCCATGCTCTGACAAGGTCTCAGCACTTCACTGCTGTCTCCCTGGGATAGCATCAGCATCAAGCACATTTTCATAGCTGCATAAAATGTCTCCAAGACTTCACATTTTTTGCATCGCAAAGTTCACTAACCGTGCATAAATCTCACAATGGAAGGGTTCTGCAGAGCAGCACACTGCTGCTGGGAAGCAGATTTTCCTTGCGAGTCTACAAAGAGGGTGCAGGGCTGATTCACAGTTGCTGGAAGAGCTGCAAACTTTTTGGCAATTCTACAAAACATTTGGCCTGTAATTTGTCTTACTGATCACTGCCACAATTATGTCCAGGTCCCACAGAGGAGAAGCCCATATAGTACAGCAAGGAGACTGCTGCGGGGAGAAAAGGCTTCACCAGAGGTGCCCCCACTTCTCACTCTGCCTCCCTTCCTTTTCAGTCAAATGTTCTTTTTTAACCTCAGTGTTCCAGGAACAGCCTGAAGGACAAAATTGCATTTTCACACTTCACATTTGATTTTAAACCTGATTTTTAAAAAGTATAAACTTTAGAATACACTAAGGGTTTTGAAAGCTTTATGGTATTAATAATAACACTGTTACAGCAAAACAGTTCTTTGCTGGAGAGCCCACACATTTTAAACGAAATGTAACATGTTTGTTACATGATTGTCATTTTGATGTCCAGAGTACTTCAAACAAGGCTAGAGATCAGTTTCATTTAATTTGTTCAAATATCCAGTGATTTACTAGAGATTTTTTAATGAAGTGTCAGCCAAAACAAAAACAAAAATGTTAAGGTTTTGGGGGTTTTTTTTTAGTTTAAAAACACCCTGAACAAAACCACTTCCAAAACAACACATATTACCAAACTGAAGAGAAGGCTTGATGGTCAGAACTGACACTTCTGACCAAACAGGTTTACAAGCAGTTCACAATGTACTCACAAACGCATTTGCACACAGTTTAGAAGCTGTGTTGACTGAGCTTTTTACTCAGAGGGTGGTTGGGCATTGGAACAGGCTCCCAGAGTGGTCACAGCACCAAGGCTCTGGGGCACATGGTGATTCTTGGGTGACCTGTGCAGGGCCAGGAGCTGAACTCAGTTATCCTGATGGGTCCCTTCCAACTCAGCAGATTCTGTGATTCTATGACAACAGATACAGCCACTCAGGAAAAGACAGCTAGATAACACTTTCAAAAGGCTGCTGAATCAGGAGCCTAAATTCTTCATGTAATTTCCACATTGCTGAAAAACTTGCAGTAGATCTCAATTTGGAGAAATACATAAAGTTCAATATTGAACACAGAAGGAATTCAGTTGAGGGTGATGTAACTAGCTGGGAGCACAGAGGAATCAGTATGTATGCAACTAAATGATACACATACTCTCAATAGTTTCAGCAACAGAAAACACCACTTAAAGAGCTACCCATTAAAATCAATATAGGAACATCAACTTTGAATCTGTGTGCAAGACAATTTACCTCTGTCTGTCCTCCAGTCATTAATGCACAGCACTCACTACAAACTTCCAATTTTTGTATGTTTGTTTAAGACATATTGATTTTGCTTACTTGCACATCTACTTATCAACAAAACCAACACAACAAAGTTTGTGGGGTTTTTGCACTGTTCTGGACTGTGATGAACATAGGTCAATTGCTCCTCAACTATTTTTACTACCATACTACTATAGTAAAGTGAATACCCTTCAAAAGAGAATCATAACCCCACATTTCTGCTAAATGATATATCCTAGAAGGTAACATTATCCCCAAGGCCTCTTGCAACTAATGGGCAAAGCAGAGAGGAATGAGCATGGACTGGCAAGAAAAGAGCACCTAAAGAGATTACAGGAGCTCGTCTAGGTCATAGTGTCTGAGCTGCTCCTCAGAATTGTTCAAAGTAACTTTAGCTGAACTTGAATTTTAAAACCTTTCACATTATAAAACCTTTACATTATAAAAATGTATATGCAAAGTTACCTCCCAAATACAACTACTAAACTAATATTGGTTTTTAAAGTTATATGCAGATATAGATATATAACTTATAGTTATATAATGTATCTATATATCTACCAATATATAAATACACACACACAAACACACACACATATATTAAAAGTATTGCCAAAGGGTTGTCAGAAAGAAGCTCAAGGTTCTGCTTTTTAGGTGAAAAGCCCAGACACTTGCTTCTGATTCAATGGATAACACTTCTAAAAAACAGGCATGAGGTGTTAATAAAATTCTTCTTTGTTCTTTCTTCCTTTCAGAGGCTTGGCATGGCTCTGAGAAATTGCTAGCAGGAAGAGTAAAGGGGCGAGATAAAACTTTACATAGCCTATCTCAGCCCAGTGACATTAGTACATACTATTACCCCTATATAACATATCCAAATTTCATTATTGTACTCTTAGTGGTCTAACCCACCTATCACTACAGAAAAAAGCTCTAATGCAGTAATACTATATCAGCTTTCATTGAATTATACAGAAAAATCCTGTAGTTCCCTCAAACTGGGCAGTAGAAACATTCTTGAAGCTGTATGGGACACTAAGAAACAATTACAAGTTTGGGAATCATAGACTAGATCATGTGGGCTGTCCATCTAAGCACATCAACTTCTTGAAGAGAAACACCACATTTTGCAAAGCATCAGGAACTCCAAATATCCCTAGCAAAATTTCCACTATTGCCTCTCCTCTTGATATTTTGAGTTAGGGACACCAAGCAAAGCTGAGCTGATAAGCTGCTTCTTAACTATCATTGCAGCCTTTCACACTGGTAAGTGTTTTCCTAATATTTCTCTTGGCTTCCCCAGTCTGCCTTCTTGACTTGTGCTTGGACTGGAATTTTTTGAAGACAAAAACCACCATTTCACATTAAATTAAAAAAAAAAAAATTACCAAACACTCATAGGTATTTTCTGTGATTAGGAGTCCCTGAAAATCCAAACAGTCAGTGCCAACTAAAATTTTTTAATAGTGTTCCCACTGCTTGGGAGAGTCCAGTTTTCAGGGACAGATCATGTTCCTACAACATCCCACTGAGTCTGCTAAAACCTCGGCATTTTTGCCTGAAGTTCAAACCCACATATTACATTTATTCCTATATACTACATTTATTGCTACCTCGGTAGTATAACTAACTGGAAGCTCAGTGCATCTCTCCTGTCTGACTCAAACAGCCACTGCAACAGCCATGAGTATGATCAGTCCCTGCTGCTTGCTGAGCAGCACAGCGGGGCCGTGCTCTGGATGACAGCAGCTGGGCAAATGCCACAGAGCCTCAGACACTGGCATCCCTCTGATCCTACTGACACCAGGATCTTACTGGTCCACCAGAGTGACAAGAAGGGGAAGGAGTTGGACAGCTGGGAATAACGGCAGTATGGATATAAGGGAAGTAATGACATGGAAAATGAAGGAAAAGTTACGGCAGCTGGGACTTGAGGGCAAGGTGATAGTGGTGGATTAAGGAGAAAAGTGGGCCAAGAGGTCAAAGGTTCAAGAGGTGCCAAGGCACTATGGGGTCACAAGGAAGGAAAAGACAATGAAACTCAGAGGGAAAGAAAAGCAAAAAGATTCCTCAGTAACTCCAAAAGGAACCATGTGAGAGGGAAAACATAGTGGATGCAGCATGAATGACTTCAAGCCTTTCCTTTTCTGATACATTCTCAGACATCACTTTCTAAGGCCACGGATCAATCTCACCTTGAAATAAAGGGAAGTTGACAGATGCCAGAAAGACTTATGCAATGAGTAAATATGGTCTCAGCAAGAAAACTGTGCTTGGAATAGATCTCTGTAGAGATCTATAGCAGGGCATTTCATTCACGCAGCCTGCTAGCACTGCCAACATCAAACCCTTATGCACTATTCTTGACCATCCTAGAGCCAGAACAGATAAAGAAAGACAGAGAATTGGCAGCATAAAGACAGAACAGCTGATAAAGAGGAAACTGAAGGAAAACAGGGAAGGGCACTACTGTCTTGCTGGCTTTTAACCTGTGAAACAAAGCAAAGCAACTCCAGCAATTTCCTCATCACCTATCAGAAGATGCATCAGTCTTCCTTCATCTTTCTACCACTTATATCTGCAGCATTACTACCACATCACTCTCTAAATATACTTACAAATATTAACATTGTCAAAGCTGTGTATCTTTTAATGACATAAAAAATGCCAATGTACTGAAGAATGGAGAGTTCTAAATGCATAAGAAATCCCGGTCCCCCATAAAAAGAGGCCTGTAACCGATTTATACTCTCAAATACTGAAAGATACTAAGCTGGAAACATTAAGTAGTACATTTCCCTAGTCTTCGTGTAAGACACAGAGATACCAAGGGGGCTTGCTGTTCAAACAATGCAGACATGAAATTTATTTGGTAATATCTAGCCATTATTCATGCTTTTTTGTTCCTGCCTGTGATGAAATTGCCCAGCAGGACACCAGAAACAAGCAAAATGATTATATTGTCTGGAACAATCAAATCAGCTCAAGTTAGCCGATATAAGGCAGAAATGGCCGCCTGCAAGCCTCCGATGGAATCAAACTTTGCTTTTTTTAATTTCAAAAGCTATGGTCTGACATTATTTCTGTTCCTCAACAATTCAAGCCCTCAAGAGTTCAGAGGGAAAAAAAACCTCTTAGAACTGCGTAGCATTTCTCTAACACTGCTGCCAATAAAACAAACATTCAAACTCCTGTTACATTTAATGGGAACATGCCAATATCTCTAGGTTTCTTAGCTGTGCTATTCAGAAATACGTGAAATCCTGGCTTCTGTAACTTCTGTTAAATTACAGCAATTATACTTCAATATCATTGACATTTTTAACTCTTGGAGGAATGCAAGTGAGAGGACACTCAGAAATCAACTTTACTAGCAATTCAAGTTACTGGTAGAATAATGATCAGAGTAGATAAGAATTCTGCAGATGTTCTTGCACCATATTCATTTGCATTTTCTTTACTAAAATGTAGTGCAAAGTACATAACTGCCATGAAAGTTACCCAATCTCTAGAATGGCTTATTAGCTTTACAGTTGCAGTTTCATATTAATATTACTGAATATACTTTTTACATTGTCTAGTGATTGCCTGCCAAACAGTAAAGTACTCACAAACACAAGATGAAAACTTTTCGTCACCCTTCTGTAGTTACCACTTTCCCCCTAAATGGCTGAAACCCCTGTAACTTCTACAATTTGCATGACACAAAATACCCCATTCTTCAGGCCTTGCTCTGGCCAGCTTAGCAAAAACCTCCCCAGCCCAAACTGTCAGTTTTAAAAGCTGCCTATGGACTTCTGATCTTATTCCATATCCAAATACTTCCAGCCTTACCTTTCCATGTGGATGGAGGAAAAGTCTCTTCTCAGTCCTCTCTTACCACAAATATCCCATTACTTGCATGCTCTATTGTTCCCAAACCCTCTCTTACCATGAACTGCAGATGTCTTTCTCTTACAAGATAATAGTTGGGGTGGGGGAAAGGAGATTAAGATAGTATTGGGTAAAGCATAATTCAACCAGCCAATTCCAAGCCAAAAAGCTCCCGTCTTCAATGTTTTAAAACTGTATTCACAGTCTCCCTTCAAAACCCAAAAACCACCAAAAAGTTCATTTAAATCAAAGTTATTTACAGAGTGAAAACAAATCACATTTAGTTGCCAAGTTCTACAATTCCAACTTAAATCCTCATTTTGGCAATATTTAAAGAATTCTGGGCATGGAAGACAGAAATTCAGTTTGATGCTAGAGAGCAGAAACCAGACTTACATATGCAAGATTTACAGGAGAAGAATAAATCAGTAAGAAAAAGAAAAAAAAAAAAGCCAAGTAAAGGATGTTGTTAACGGTTATTTATTCTTGGTTTTCCTTTGGAGCACAGGACCCTATTGAGGGAATAATTTAAACTGGCCTGGATGATGTCCAGTGAACCCAGCAGGATCAGCAGTTTACTCAGACCCATGAAATTCTGCACAGTATCTAAAACTGGTACAAGAAGGACATGCAGGAACTGTTTTCACTCCACTTGGACATTTCGTAAAAGTCTAGATTTGAACTAGTACCTATGAACTGGACTCTGCTACTGTAACTCTTTTCTAACAAATACTTTCTACAGAGTTCAGTGGAGTTATTTTCACTATGTGGAACTTTGTATCAGTATTTGGTATTAGCAACAATAAGATGAGATTCTGATCCGTGGTGGGACCAACTCCTGTCCTATAGATATGATAATTCAATGTTAAGTGAAATGCACCCTCCACTACACACTTTTTATGCCCTGAGCAATATTTTTTCACATCTGAAGTGAGGCTTCAAAAGCTACATGCTCAGCAAAGCAGGCCAAAAACCCCCAAAGTGGGTCAGTGATCACCATACGGCCTCCAACCAGCCGATTTGCCTATGCCAGCTCGCCTTGTCCCCCACACGTGCAGCTTTCTGCTGCTGCCAAAAGGGCAGCCGGAGTACGCGCTGCTGCGGCAGCAACCACTCATTACCCTCCTCCAGGTTTCTCCCCATGCCTCATTGCTTCCTTTCCCCACTTTGCCCTTTCTCTCTCCCTGCAGTAACAACAGCAGAGGCAGCATTTTCCCCCTCTGTTGCTTCTCAGCAGACTGGGAAGCACTGCAGGTAAGCAGGAGCTGGTAGAGAGAACATTTCTAGCAGGGAGTAGGAGTAGATTTATGCAGCTGTAGAAAGGGATTGATACAAGACAGTGGGTGAGCTGTGTGTGACTGTACCACATCCCCGGCAGAGAGGGAAAAGAGAAGGAACAGGAGGGAGACAGACTGCGGGAAAAGGCAAAGGAAGACCCTTATCTGTACAAAGTTCTCTCCAAAATCTCTCAGCTCCTCTTGACAATCACTTACCCTCAGAATGAGAGAGTCCCTTCGAAACCCTGCTGAGCCCCGTAGCTCTCAGCCTTGCGCCACAAGCCTGACAGATTTTGCTCCATAACCTCCTTGTCATGCAGAAACCTCTCAAACAGGATCCCAGCAATTTCCCTTTCATCTCAACAAATATGATTCTGATAACAGCTTTTCAGCAGCCCAAGAACCACAGTTTAGCTGAGATCTGAAGTTTTTGCAAGTGAAATCCTGGGCCTTTCAACACCACCAGCACTAATAAATTCAGTCAGCAGATGAAAACAAAAATGAAAATATGCTACAGTCACTTTCTGCCAGCCCAGTGCCAGCCCTCAGCAGTGCACGGCACAAGCAGAGGTGAACGCACAGGGTGACCTGCACTACAATGATGACAATTCCATTCTCTGTCTGCCAGCTACACCAGATCACCTGCTGGCAGAAAGGAGTTCCCATTCCAACAACAGAAATGGCATTAAAGAAGGGAAAAAAAAAAAGCACCTAAGTAGTCTTTCTATTTCATTCAGATTAGAGGCACTGGAAAGAGACAGTTCTACTTCTCACATTCATGGACAGCTCACAGGACCAAGGACTCTCAAGAGCTTTAACTCCTCCCCTGCTGCTGCCTTTCGGATGACATTCAGAGCTCAGATAACCTAGGTGTTTAACTGTATAGACTGCAGCTTCTTCCCCATGCCATTTCCTATAACTCATCATCCACTTGCTACTGAGATATTAGATTAATTCATATTAAACTTGCTTTATACAATGGTGGCACAGTTGCACAACTAACTTCACATTGGCAAAACAGAAATATGAAAGGATGCTTTTAAAAAAGTATAATGTTTTAAATTTAGATCTGAAGAAGCTGCACTGAAAGAAGAAAAATACTATGGAAGATATTTTAGCAAAGAAAATCTCACTACAATCTATGTTTTATTTTTTTTCCTGACAGCATAAGGGGTTTCTTTTAAGACAGCAGAAAATTAAATCTCTTTCATTAACCTAAATATAGCTGTAAATTATTTTCAGTGGAAATAGAGGCTTTTCTTGTTAAATGTTCTGATGTTCTCAATGATTTAGTGAGTTCTGCTACTCAGCCAGCAAAAGGATTTCTTAGGACAGCTCAATAGGTTTTCTCATATACTGCCAAGCTAATGGCTAAGACCCTTAGATGGAGTCTTTGGCATAGGTCCAATCACGCTGATTTCATCTGTCATCAACTCTGGAAAGTGGACTTGAACTCAGAACCCATACTACCAATCATCCACACACATAAACATTGATCATGATAATTTGCAGGAGTGGAACCACAGGGCTAAATATCAATGGAATTTTCCTTCCTGATCTCAATTCCACTGATTAAAATGTAGCTTCAATGCCAACTCAAGTGAATCATTTACATATGCCACATGTAAGAAAGCTAGATAAAAATATATTTTATTATTACCTGAATTACCTAACTCAAAAAAATATAGCCAGAGCTGTCAAGCTGCTAGTTTGTTTTTCAATCAGAACTTGCAAGTTGTTTATTGTTCTGTATTTTTTGTTTTTCAAAGACTAAGTTCACCAGCATCCTCTTGAATACTCGGTGCCATTCTGTATGACATTTTCTGTGCTTACAAAAAGCCTGAAATGTCATCAATCCAAAGCTCTCTTTAAAACTGCAGCGTAACCATGACTAAAAAAATCTGCAAAACTGACACTTTTCCTGTGCTATGTCTGTATTGATGCACTACTGGAAAAGCTGCCATCCTTTTAATTGTCACTAGACTTATTTTAGAAACCTAAACAAGTGTTTTCTATTGATCTTACCAAAACCCCACAAAACTACGTATTTTGTTTAAAAGCTTTCATCCAGCAAACTCTGAATTACTGTTTCACGCCACAACTTTGAATAATTAATATATATATATATATATATATTCATGGAGTATATGTATTATAAGGTTAAATGCAACTGCTGAACACTCTGTAGATGAAAGGAACCAGGATTTTGCATATCTATCTGACTTGTATTAGTACAGTAGACATTATCATGATTTCAAGCTTTGTACTTGTTTATCATTAGTGTTTCCACTGTAACCATGGCATCCGTATACAGCACAGGCCGAAGAGTGAGGAAAAATATCCTGTATTTTCCTAAAAAATTCATCTGAGAAAAAATATAAGGATTTGAACAATGGCAAAAGTCAATCAAATTTGGTGAGCTGGCTAAAATGTGAAACAGTTTCCTCTTAGGGGGAAAAACCCCAAAATCTTTTTTTTTGTGAATCTTTTTTGCATTTTGGACTTCTGACAAGAACCTAGAAATCTAGAAACATAACCTTAACCCTAGTGCAGATATTATAAAACAAATTCTGAAATTTCCTTAAAAAAACCCCCATGCAGTACTATATGAGATCAAAAGCATTAAAGCTTAATATGTTTACAAGACCTTTACAAGACATTTTCTCAACCCTCTTTTAAGAGTGACTGTCCAGTCCTGCAATAATTGTTGCATCATGCTGAAGGTAAGGAGGGGCAGCAGTGTAATTGCTCCAATCACACTCAGCAAGTACTTGGTACCCAGTTCCAACTTTCAGGACTGCTTAAAGGGAAACCCTCAGAATGGCATAGAAAGACTTGATGGTCTTCAAGTGTGTTTCAAGTGGGTAGGCTGCATTTATTTGATATTTCAGGCAGTAAAGAAGAATAGGTTACTGTGATTGCTGGTTTTAATTTTCTTGTTACAGAGTTCAGAAAGAGTACTACAAAAATATCTGCCTTAAATGCCAAGAGTGAAATGAAGGAACTAGTCCTCTTATTAAACAGAAAAAACTGACTGTCTCATACCAATAGATCTTAGCCTAATGTTGGTTTAGGCCATGCGCATTTTCCTTGTAGTGTGAAACTCATTCACTTTGCAGACAACTTCTTTTTCAGGTTTTAATACAGACTCCAGACACTGAGGAAGATACCAGTAAATCTATTTACTTCAGTATGGACTCTATATATAGAGATGTCACAGCCACAGGTCTCCTTGTAACTCAATGAAAAATGACCCAAAACTGGTGTGATTTTGTAAGAGCCAGTTCTTTGAAGTCCCTATATATAAATCCACTAATCACACTCAGTATTAGAATTACAGTGACACACTCAGTAAAAAAGAAGATTTTGGAAAGGGTAAAGCACAATCCTGTAAACACTTAACTCCACCCCCACTCCTAACTGTGATACAGGGGGAGGTGTGTGCTTTGTCTTTGTGGTACATGAACACAATCCTAATGGTAAGGATTTACAGTACAAAACAAGGTAAGTGATGTTTCAGAAGCTGCATTATATTGAGCTGACCAGTTATGATCCACTGCCATGTCCTCAATCCTGTCACACAACAGACAACAAGCGTAGTCACTCCCTCGTCTCCTCCCACCCACTGAATGCTGGACAGCAATGAATCCTGATGCAATAAAAGCCAGCATTTATCTGATTCAGCTATCTAGTTCCTCACAGATCCTGTTTACAATGGACCTCAACCTGTTAAATTCCACTATTTATCTAGGGAATCTGTTCAGACATTTGAGTTCACTTTAAATATCAGAGCCAGGATGCACCCCAGTCCCACCAAAATTCAAACTTGGCATCTGGAATCTGCAAGGTTCTTCCAGATTTGGTGACAAACTCACAACATGTACCATGCACAAAAAGAACATACAAAATTATTATTCTTTCACTAAAAACCTGTGCTGATATCCTCATCCCTCTCAAAGATGAAAGTCTCAAAGATGAAACCTCACTTGATTTCAGGAGAGTCCCAACTTGATTATCATTCAATACAGGTAAAAGACATCTGCAATACTGCTGCATTTGTCTTTTCCTGTTATAGCTATTTTTTCTCCTTCTATCACCCACTTTTACCATTTGAGCTTACTAATGTGTAGCTTTTATAAAGCACCAGAATAATCTAGACCCCGATTATCACAATGCAACACATAGGCAGCAAAAATGAAAAATATTTTAAAGTTGTAAAGATAAAAGTTTTAACAGCAAAGTTGATCAGCTCCTAATCAGCATAGAGTCTAATTCTTTCATGCCTTTTCATCATTTCCCCATCTCTATATCACTGCATTAAACAAAGAAGCCCCAAAGAATATATAAAACTCAGACCTATTAACCCTAGCTATTTTTTTTGGTCCTGGGTTCTTTGTGTGTTTGCCAAAAAACTACTAGCCAGTATCCTTGACCATGAAAAATAAGTACATAGAAACATCAGCATATATAATTTCAGATGGCTGGTTGAGCAGGGCACACTGAAAATGAGATGATAGCTACTGTTGTTTTATCATACATCTCATTTAAAGGATGTCCACCATTTAACAGTTTAACTGCAGAAATGTGAAATGTGCATATTCACGTTTCCTGTTTCTTCATTGTTTGATCGGTTTCTCCCTGTTAAATCACACTACCTGAGGATGTCAGAGCAAGGATTTTCCAGCTTTTTTGTACTCCCACTGAGTCACGTTAGCCTCTGGGTCTTAAAGACGCTGTGAAAGCTGCTAAGACACATTGTGTGTACAGACATGAGAATTTCTCTAGTTGGGCCCATATTCCACTAGGACCCTTTCATCAGTCTTGAGCATTTGAAGAAGCATTGCGTTAGATCTACGCAGAGAGGTGTCGATCATCTGAAGGAAGGAAGGAGGAGCATCAGTACTGATGCAGCGAGCTCTCAAGTGACAGGAACACCCTGAGGTGTCTCGCATCAGAGGTCAGGTCTGGATTTTTAAGGTTCATCATTGCCAGGCTAAACAAGAGTATTCATCCTGAAATGATGAAACTCATCTAAGCACTGGATCTGTGTTTTGCGGTAATGTTTGGTATGGATGCATTTGGTTCAGGCTCTTCAGACTCAGTAAGACAACTAGATTTGTATTTATGTCACATAAATTCAGAAACTTGCGAGGTAACTACACACCTCGTACTTATATTCAGCATATTTTTCTTTCCTGCCTCGCCTGTAGATAACATGCATTAGTTATATAGTAACCATGACTATCTCAGTAAAACAAAGTGTGGAAATAATGCAAAGCCTTCAGAGGCATTACCTGCCCTTGGTAACCTAGCTCTGCAAGACAGATGTTGCATCCAGAGCCATGCCACTGAAAATCACATGTACATGTATGTATCTACAGCGTGAACACTTACCCAGTCCTCGAAGTGACGGCTCCCGTTCTGCAGCAAGTCCTCAAACTGTATAGTGCAGTTAGCTACAAAATCGTCGTACCCGATGGGGGCATCATGGAAAACAGCCATCTCTATCTTCCTGCCATTACAAACGTCGGTGACAAATTCATCGTTCCAAGCAGGACTGTTGGTCTTTTGCTTGGTCGAGGTCTGCCCGATCCTGGAGTCATCCACATTGAGGGCGATGTAAGGGTCCAGCAAAAAGGTCTGTGGCCTGGGACCCACTGCATGCCTCAGAGACCACGCCGTGGGTTTCAGATTCACCGCCTCGCAGATCTTGATTTTCAGCAAGCCATTGAAAACCACCATGGCTGGATAGCTGCACTTTTCCCGGGATCAAACACTCGCTCAACGCACTCGCACCGAGAGGGAGGGAGGGAGGTCTCGCCAATAAATAGGAGGGCAGGTCTGGGAGGTGGGGGAGCAGGGTACGGTGCGGGTCTCTTCGCCTGGCTGCTGCTGTTACCTTTGATTATTTAGCCTTTGCTCTTGCGACACCCAGTGAATACATTTATTTTCTTGCCCGTGTTTCTAACGGAAAACAAGGGAGGGGGGCCGCCAGGGAGGGGGAGGCGGCCGCGGCTGCAGGAACCCCCGAATGCTATCAAAACCCGAGCATAATCAATCCGGGGGTAAGCAAGAGCCTTCTCCCTTCACCCTGACCATAATCCTGGATCAGTCCTCGCAGAGGAAGCAGAGCCGCGATCCCGGGCTCCCGCACACGCCAGTCCTGCCCGTGCTCCGCACAACAATACACACACACGCATACACACACACACACACACGCACACACACGGATCAGAAACACCGGCCGACCCACCAGCCCTGCCTACTGCACAGCCTCCGCTCAGCAAACATCCACCCGGGGACCTTCCATCCGCGCCGCCGCCCGCAGCCGCCCGTCCTGCGCCGCCGCCGCCTCCTGCTCCGCCGCCGCCAAGGCCGAGGACCCAGCGGAGCGACCCCCGCGCATGGGGGGCGCCGGCAGCGGAGCAGAGCGGCCCGCGCGGGTCTCGGCGGGCTCCGGCTGGGCGGCCGCCGCCCTGGCGATGGGCAGAGCCGCCGCCGCCGCCTCCCGCCCGCCTCCCGCCCGCCGGCCGCCCCCCGCCCGCCTCCCGTCCGCCGCCTCCCTCGGCCGCCGCCGGCCGCCTCCCTCCGCGCAGCCCCCGCCCGCTGCCGGTGCCGCTCCGCCGCTCGCTCCAGCGCAGGAAATGCGCAAAAGACGTCAGTGTGTGTGTGTGTGGGGCGAGCGAGCGGCGGCGGCAGCCCCGGCCGTGCGTGTGTGTCTCTGTGTGTGTTTGAGTGTAGAAAGTTTTGCCTGTTGGGGGAGCAGCGCGGCCGTCACCAGTCGGGAGCCGCAGCGGGGGTCGCGCTCCCCGGGCTGGGCTTGCCGCTCCTCCACACCCGCCGGGCGGCTTTCCGCCGGGGACACTGCCCGCCCCGGCCCCACGCCTCTCCGCCTCCTCCTCCTCCTCCTCACAGGATAAAGTGATGAACCAAACGTGGATAGAGCACCCCCGGACGCCTTCCTCCCCGACCGCCTTTATTAACGTGCTTGACCACCAAGGTCCTGCTCGGACCAGGACTACCACTCACACCGCGCCGGGCGCTTCTGGCGCCGTGATGCCGGCGGACGCCCCTTCCCGCAGGGCTTCCCGCCCCTCGCCTTCTCCCCGCGATCCCCGGGACGCCTCTGCCCGCGCCCGACGGGCAGCGAACTCCGCCGCCCCCGCCCTGCCCTGCCCCGCCGCCTGACAGCGCCGAGCCCCGGCCCGCGTCCCCACCGCCCCCGCCCACCGCGGCAGCGGCACAGACAGCGCTACGTCAGCGGGGGCCGGGCCGGGCCGGGCCGGAGGAAGAGTTTCCCCGCGGTGTGCGAGCGCCGGGAAGTGCCGAGCGCCGCCAGGGGAAGCGGCCTCCCGGGGCCCGCCCCGCCCGGCCCGGCTCGATGCCTGGGCTGGGGCAGGAGCCGCCTGTTGGCCGCCCGACGCCCCGCAGCCGTGGGGCACTGCCAGCCCCTTTGTCTCTGCGATCACCTGGCCCCTGCCTGCCCCACGTCAAGCCGCGGCGCCTCCCCGCTGCCCCGGGCCGGCGCTGAGAGGGAGACCGCAGGCCGGCGGTCGCCGCTGCCCTGCAAGCGTGCTGAAAAGAGAAAAAAACCCCCCAAAACCTTCTGAAAGGGTGTGCGTATTGTGTTCTTGAACGTTATCTGCACGTCATGAAAGATTTAAATAATTTTTCATCACCGTGGTATGAAATGCCCTGTCAAATACCCGTGAGGCTGCATGCAGATTGACTTTCTCCTCCTCAGAACAAACGTACTCGGGATCTGGATGGTTTCCCATGGTGAAAATTATTGCTGCCTTAATTATTTTTAGCCACTGATTTTGCCTTTGTGTGTGTGTGTATGCTTGTGTTGAGAAAGTCACCAGGAAATGGATGGACTTTGCCCTTTGATGGGATTTCAGTTCGCTGTAATATCACAAGAGAAAATGCATCAGTCCTGGCACTCAGGAGAGCAGCTGGGGTTCTTCGAAGAATCAGCCAAAATAGAAAGAACTGGATTGCCTAGATCCAGTTGAATAAGGACATAAAAGATGAGCACCCAGTCCTTGATCTGGACCTGATATTCCTGACTGGCGAGGAAAGAACAGATAATTATGGATTTGTGCAGATAATGGCTCAGGAGGCAGGTGTTATATTTGGAGCTAGTGAAACAGCTCCAGTATGTGTGCTTCCAGAGCAGTTTCCAGATAGGAGATAGGGTACTAATGAAGCCAATGGGTCATGAGAGCATTCACGTTAATGGAAGACAGACTTTCTGGTGCCTGTTGCCACTTAGTCTACTAGTCAAAATAGAAGTACAGTAAAATCTCAATGTTCATTATCATCTTGACAATATCCAAGCAGAATCGTTTGATACAAAGCTGCGGTATGGAGCCAATTATGGGAAAGGTCTTCCTTTGCAATTCAGCCTTTCCTGGGCTCACAGCAGCTGTGATACATCTATCGTGTTACTTTTGTTAAAGCTCATACTCACAGGCCCCACCAGAAGTACAAGAAGGACCTGCTCCTTTCCTCCCAGCCCCATTCACTACCTGATGCATATAGTACTATATATTAAACCCTATGGTCTTACATTTAGTGTGTGAGAAAGAGCACTATAATTAAATCTTTTGTCTGGATATTTTTGTGGTCTTTCTCAATTAGGGCAATGTGAATAGTATGCTCCATTTCCTTAGATACTTATTGGAAAACATGAAAGCCAAACTGATACACTGTTTAATTTTTTTTCTGGTTATTTTTAGAGAACTACAACTGTACGTATTCTGTTTGCCCAAGGTAGGTAAACAGAGTCTCCATGGTGAGTTTAATGACCTAGCATCTCTCTGAGATTACACATGCATATTACGAAAGTCTGAATAAATACAGACATTATTAACACAGCATACAAAATAATAAATAGACCTTATATTTGGCTAATTACATATATAGTCTACTGCATACCTAGCTAGGCCCTGATCCCTAATTCGAGCCATCTGCACTTTTCCAGACACTGAAGCAAGCTAAAGTTTGGTTTCACAAATTATTTCTTCTAAGAATAAATGTCTGCCTGCATGAATAGGGATTTGCAAGCTCACTTAGGATCAGACAGCTCCAGCCTTACATTGCTTATAAAAATACAAATATCTTGCACAGTTTTAATTTGATTTTAGATTTGGGTGGAGTTGTTTGTTTGTTTGTTTTAAATTATATTTCAGAAAAGCATGTTTATGTCAAGACTGAACTTTTATCACTAAGCAGCTCTTAACCAATGTACCCTGGAAAAGTATTCTTAAAATCCAGTAACTCAGGTACATGGAGCAACATGACAATGCTTCTTGGAAGTTCATCTAAATACTTGGCTCAGTAGTTGCAAAAACTCTGAGGAACAGAAGCAAAGAACATTCCAAGTACCATTTTCCACTTGAATTTTTTTTAATAATTTCTCTAAATAAAAGTATTGTAATATTTTTCTGCTTGCTTTCTGTGCATACGGAAGGATTTGGTTCTCAGGGAGACAAAAAGCAAAAGCTATTCTATTGTGCACAAGGAGGTCTGGAGAGGAAGATGCAGCACTTGCAGTATTTCCCCTGCAGAAGGGCAGTAAGAAGTATTCCAGATGCATTTCTGTTCTCTGTTACAAAGGCTGCAGCAGCACAGAAAACCATGGCCTGAAGTTTTATTACATTTTAGCTATTTTTCCCAGCTATGGTGTTTGGTTTTTTTTAATGCACGGAGGGTCAGGGTATCTAGACTCAGGACTGGTTAAGGTGGTCTGTGTACTCTTCAGAAGTAAATTTTGCTGGTAGAAGCCCCTTTGTTCAGCACTCTGAGAGCAAACAACCTTTGTGTCAGGGCTGCTCTCTCTTGTGGGTGCTGTTCAACTGGAAAAGGAAAAGACCCCCAAGAGATCATAAAAACACAGGCTAATTGCATCAGCTTCTATTTTCATTCTTACTTTAGGAAACAGCCTACATCAAACTGATAAGGGATAGCAGCAATGGCAGTGCCAGCACGCAGTCACCTGCAGACAGCGGCCTCCCAAGGCACGGTTTTAGTCCCGCAAATCCCTCTTAGGCTGCGCCTGCCCTGTGTCAGGTAGCGGCGGTGGCAGCGGCAAGGAGGGACGAACAAGCTGTAGGCAGCCTGTAATCTCAGACAGCCCCTGACCTTTCCCTGGCCTCGCATCCTCCAAAGCTCTGTGGAGAAACAGCACTATCTGGTGGAGAGAGGATGTAAAGTCCTGCCAGGAGTCCGTTAGGTTTAATTCTGTTCTTGCAGCCACAACTGAAACTGGGTTTGAGGTGTTTTTGCTCGAGATTGATAGATAGTTTAGCTGCATTTTCAAGAGGATTTCTTTTTTAATAGTCCCATTGGTCCTAAAAAACTGTTCAAACATTGGAGAAAAGTCAGCAAATTTTCAGGCTTTTCCAAGTTCAGCAATATGAAAGAAGGAGAGGAAATTTTGAGTTGTTTTATTCTTAAAAGGAGCATAATTTCTTAGAGTTATATTAACCAATAGACAAGGAATAAAAGCAGGCTTGAATGCAGGAGAGATTTTTGGAAACACCTTTATGGAAACAATTAAATGAAAGCCAGACCCCTCATTATAGGGTGAAAATTGAGGAACTTTGAACCCACTCTGGACAAGAATATATTCCAAGAATATGAAGATATTCAGCAGTATAAGTATATCCACTGAATTCCTTTGAACTTAATGGATATGCTTATGCAAGTGCAATAGTTGGGTGTTAGTGGAATCAGTCCCTTCCTGGCAAGAAATCAAAGATTGCTGTCAAATGCTGAGTATCTTTGAAAGTCAAATTATTATTTAGTATCTAATTTTGGAGGCACAGATATGGAAAAAGCATCCTCAAGAGCATTTTCACTCCTGTCATGATGCAAATGATCTTTTGGGTATACCAATAGAGAATCCATGTTTTATAAAAATGAAGAAAAAGACCAGTCTCAGTGAGCTTGGTCCAGCCTCCTATTCCATTCCAAGATTTCCTTTGTGTCCAGCCAATTTCCTACTAATTTATTCTTCACTCCCAAAGTATGTACCTGAGGAAGTTACTTAAGGCACTCCCAATGCTCCCTGTGAAATGTCTCAGCATGAGGGATCTTGTCAATGTGTGATTAATTAGGTCTCCAACTCTCTCTCTAGTGTAATTATACTTTTGGTAGTCTTCCCAACCTCTTTGAAAAGAACATACTAAACACTAGCTGAGTGTGTTAGCTTTCACTGGGAATAAACCTCAGAGAGTACATCTGCATGGATTTGCAGCTTTAGGGTACGTGGCGCTGGCGGGCACGATGACATGGTGACTTCAGTGTCTACCAGCCAGCCTGTTCTCAGGTATGCACCTGGTTCGCTAGCCAAGACTGAGCCCCATGATATCATACCTTCCCAGCTGTTCTTATCTCAGCTAGATAGATCACAGCCAGTCTAAGCATATCTGCACGTGCTACACAAACATACCTCTCCAGTTGCAGAACACATGCTTAGGTCACTTCTAGGCTAGAGATTTCTGGCTCAGGCAGGGCTGTAGAGCAGTATGATCTCACACAAACACAGCTGTGCCAGGGACTCTCACCATTGTGGGAGCAGGTGTTATTATTTTATTGCTTGTGGATGGTCATTTTTTAAATTGATATAAAAGGTTTTGTACATCTTTCTGGTAAAATATAATGGAACTTGTATACTTCTATATGTACCCCAAATATAAAAATAGGCTTCCACTTCATCACCTACATGTCTTCTCTCAACCTTCACATGAGTCTTGCTGACAGCATTTACTGTAGGTTTGCCATTTGCAGGATTGTTACTATTCTATACAAGGAATTGCTGGAAAAACTTCTGAAGGGTAAAACTGAGCTCTGGTCTGTTCCTGGTTTATCAGCCCTCATCTTGAGAATTTACATCAGGTTTCTGGGGCAGGGAAACTTGGAGGTACCTGGCATTGCTCAGGACTAAAATAGGAGTCTGTTGCTATTCAGACTCAGTGATTAGATTGTCATTGTTGGAAGAAGTTTTGGTACAGAGTGACAAGGAAAGAATTCTGGAATGGATCAGGATTCAAGAGACAAGCCCCTGCCCTAGATCAGCCTCTCCACACACACTGGGTGAGCCTTGCATGATATTTTTTCTAAGAGTACAGTTCAATCTCTGCATCAAGACTAGAAGAGGACAGGAACATGAAGGTCAGTCTTCCCTTTCCAGGCTGTTGCTTTCTTGAGCAGCAAACAGAAAAAAACCCCATAGTGTATATGCTGCTTGAATGAATGATTTTGTATTGAAAAAAACAAACCAAACCAACCACGCATGGTAAGTAGAGAAAAGGACCAGTTTGTTTCCTTCCTTTCCTCATAACCAGCTACACAGTTTCAGGCAACACAATTTGTTGATTTCAGCAGACAGAGTCTAGTGCTGAATGTGACTCCTGTCATGATAGAAAAGCTGGCCATTGGGCTGTTACAGTCCCCTGGGGCTGGACACCCAATGTATATTGGATTTAGCTGTCAATTACCCATACTTCTCTTGGCTTTTGCTGGTTTTATTTCTTCCGTATTGTACCAAAGTATTGTTGTTTCTAAAAACTGTTCTTAATTTGAAGTGGACTTTCCCAAAAGAAACTGTGAAGGGAGCTGAGCGTGTTTACCTCCAGGAAATAGAATTGATTCTCTGCTCTCTTGTACACTACAGGAGTGGAAGGCACATAATGCATGGCAGGATACAGCACACCAGCCTAGAGGGGTTTACTGTTCTGCTGATCTATTTGGTTTGAGTGCACCAGAAGAAATTTGAAAAGATAAGAGAAGCTCCAGGTCTTGGAAGCTTGATATTTACATGCCTAGCCATCAGCAGATATAGTAATGTTTCCAGAGAATAGTGGCACTTTATGGAAGCATTGCTAGCATTCATCCTACTGTCTCACCCTGAACCCCCTGCAGGATTTGGAGCACCTGTCTAGTATGTGTGACACTCCAAAGCAAACTCCTTTCACAGTTGATAAGTTGCAGGGGAGTAATAAGGGTGCCCAAGGTGTAACTATTGTTACCAGCTTCTGTTAATTTTCTTGATGATTTTAAATGATGCACATTGTTGGTTCAGTAGTATAAATGGAAGGTAAAAAGAATAGGCTTTTCAAAAGAAGGTAGTATCATTGATTTACAACACAGAGGAGTGAGAAAGAGAATGAGTAAATGGCTGTGTTTTGGAAGTACCTCTGAATTTTCACTGCTTTATTGTAAAATTCAGCGCTAATTGTAAAATATCTGACTAGAGATATTTTTGGTATCTCAGGTTAGGTGGACAATTTTCAGAATTTAGTCCTAATCACCTCTTAAACTTATATATGAAGTCATAAAAAGAGTCGCTAATAAAACCAGTGTGTTGTTCTCACAGCCTTCCTCCAGCTTTTCCCCATGGTAGTATTCAAGGGAAACTTTGTAAAATTGACAAATAAAGGCAGAATAAAGATGTGATATGATGATTTACAGTATTGGAGTGCTGTCATTCAGGACATGTAAGGATATGCTGAGCTGTATTTTTACTGCCTTCATTTATATGCTACAATGATACCTTTTTAGGCTGAAACCTAAAAAGACCTACATGTATGTGCATAAGAATATGCAATCTGAATCATCAGGATTCAGGACTTTTCCGGAGATTTATTCCTGAAGAATATGTCTTTGGAGAACTAAAATGTAGTACATTGGTTCACAAGTATTTATATTTATATCTTTGAAGTTGCTAAAGCTTAGTTTCATTTTCAAGTACAGGTGGCAATTTCAACTTTAAAAGGTCATGGACAGTCCAGCAATGGTTGTTGCTCTAACATATTTCTCATAAGCAGAGGAGTGACAGTGCTGGGTGAAACCTTTGAGGTGTGGACTGACAGAGATGGCTTTTCCCATGAAAATATGATGTTTAATGGGTCTCTACTGGCAAACACAGAATAAAAAACAGTTGACCACTAAACTGCCATGACTCATGACTTTGGAGTTCACAAACGGAATAAAGACACAAAGGATTAGCAGGTCATAATTACTCCTCAACAGTTTATTTTCTTTTTCCTTTTTATCTTTGTGGGTGGGGTTTTAAGTCTGTCACACTCCATTTTTCTTCTGCATTTGCATGCTCCAAACATACCCACCAAACTATATGTCCAACTAAGAGTTTCATCTCTTTTTCTCAGTGTTTTCTGTTCTGGATTTTAGAAGCTCTTAATAAGCCGATGAATGTCTTCCTTCAGCGTAATCCCACTTTGCTGCAACAGCACAAGAGGGACAGAAAGCAAAAGATGTGATCCCAAAGCAGAACTTGTAACAAGACAGGGCATGATGCACTCCCATAACATACAGGTAATAGGGAATTGCTGAGTCTGAGCAAAGCACTAGATGTCTGAGTTAGTGCTAGCTAATTAGCAATTATACCTCTGTAACCTCATAGGTATCTACAAAACTTTCACACATCTATCCTCAAAACATCCTCTTCACTTTAATACTTTCATTTTGGGATATGTTAGCTATTCTATAAAGGCAAAGAAAATAACTTTTAAAATATATCCTCTATCATAATTATTTCTCCTTTAGGACATACCAAGTATTTGGGGGCAAAAAGAAAGTACCACAGACTACAAATTTTCAGTATCAGAATCCAATCTAGGTCTCAACTGAAAATAATCTGTCATGGAATTTAAAGTTTTAATATGATAGCCAGTTTGGTTCATTGTTGGTTTGTTTTTGTTTTGTTGGGGTTTTCTTAAGGAAAGCAGACACTCCAAAAGAAATGGGTGAGAATTAATTGCCTTCATCTGAATCTCATATGAATATGTCAGTTATTTCCTATGTGAATTTGAATGAACTAGTAGGAGTATACTTGGCCTAATGCTGCTCTTGTAAAGTCAGATAGGTAACTGATCCAAAGGAATCAAATGTAGGGCTGCTGACTCTTAGTTAAACCAAGATAGGATAAGTTATAACTGAGGGCTTTTTTCCCAGGTAGTTAATTAAAAAGTTTAAATTAGATTAGTTACAGTGTTTCTTTGAAAAAATATTAAATATTAATAAAACCATTGCAGGTTTTTTTGTTTGTTTTGATCATAACTGTCAAAGTAGTTGGTGAAGAGATATGTCATAATTATAAGGACACTGCATTTTTCTGAAGTATTTTTCATGAAAACTGTTTCCTCTCTCTAATGTTAATATAACTGAAGGAATCCCTTGGGAGATCTTCAATATCCATGGTTTTAACATTCTCTGAGTCTGGGGCATCCAGTATTATTCACCCATTCTAATGCAAAGCAAAAGGAATTTGTTTGATCTAGAGGTCTAGATATGATGCTTTAAAAAGTGGCATGGAGGTAAAAATCAGTGTTCCTGTTTATGAATAACTCTACTATTTTTACAGATATTACAGTCCCCACACCTTCATTCTTCATAAAATAAATTAATAAAAGTATTTGTTTTATTTATATTGTATATTACATTACTTTTTTATATTTGTATACAATATATTTTTTATTTATTCACATCATTGCCTCCGTTTTATTTTCTGCCATTATTTTTTTGTTCTCTTTGTTTATACTGAAATGAACATATCTTTGTCTCCTTTTCAAACTAATGAGATATCTGGTTTGTGCCTTTATGCTCCAGTTTGTATTTGATTTTTTTTTATACTAGGTTTAGGCTGTTGCCACTTTTTTATTAGGAAAAACACATATTTACAAATGAAATGAGTGGTTCCTTTATGTACCTCTTCCTTCAGCATATGGAAGTAACTCATACTTGCTGCAAAATAAGGAAAGTTGTGATCTGCAGTAAGGAGTCATAAGGGAGAGAGGAAGGAAAGGGGGATTAGCAATTAGGTTAGAAACTCTAATAAGGTCTTATAATTAGCAATTATTTATTGTCACAGAAATGGCTATATCCAGTATAATCAAAGTAATCTAATCTATAATTCTAATGCCTTTTTCCCAAGAAAATTTTCCCAAGAAAATACATTGTGCCAATGTATTTGTAATTTTACAAATATAAATAAATTTGCATGGAAGCTTTTGTAGGTTTTCCAAATGTATTTTAATATAAAAGCTTCAGTAATAGAGTTCCAAATGTTTCTAAGTTATTTATGTATTAATAACATAACCTTATTCAGACATTTCAGTAGCATATATTATGCCTGAATATTTCAATAATGGCAAAGGACAGAAACATCACACCTAGTTTGTTTTGAGGTGTTTTTTCTTTTTAGTTTGGTGTGATCTAAAAAATGCCATGCCTGGAAAAATGTGTATAGTTGTTTCAAAGTTTTGAGTTTAAAATGAGATATTTTTCTCAAGAAATCCTTATCTAGGTTTGTTTATCATCTCTCTCTAAAAGGACAGAAACTGACAGTTTCAAATGCACTAAGATATCTAAATATTACAGTTCTGGTGCCCAAGGATGATGATGCCGAGATCATAAGGCAAAGCTCCCGTTGTACTTAGCACTCTGGAAAGGTCCAGCACTGTACTGAAGTATAATGGATTCAAATAACTAAATTTTAAGTGATCTCTATTTTGTATTTTTGTAAAGATCTCAGATGTCTTCTGCTGATTCAAAAATTTACGTGATGATTGGATACACATGAATATCTATCATGAAAACAGACAAGCAGAAATGAGAGGGAGTTCAAATACTTTGAGTCTGGCTTTGAGTAAAACCCACTGCATCTTACCTCATCCATCAGGTCATTAATGGAGCAGTTCAGGTCTTTCACTGCAACCTAATACTCTGTGCTTAGGGAATCCAAGTCCACTGATGAGAGACAGCATTCACAAAGGTGTTTGAAGTTGGCAAGCTGTGACATGTTGCCACTCGCCTCTTCCCATAAGGACAGTGCATCACCATGTAGAAAATAAAATGTGGATGGTTTTCTTCTCTTTCCTGATTATTAGTGGATTGCATGAAGTGGATGATAACATATTTATTGCAAGCTGTCTGAAATACCCTCTATGGAGATTTTTTTCCTAGCTTTGCCGTGAGTGCTTATTTATCTCAGGAGGCAACCTGTAGTGCTATCACAGCTGTTCAGAAGCCATGAGGCTTTGTAGTGAAGCATATGGGCGGGTTAGAATTTTGTCTGGAAAATTTAACTGGAAAGGATGTGTTGTGCATGCAACCTTTTCTGAACTGGATCTCCATTTGACATAAGTGAGTTTAGGGAGCTTCAGATGAGGGTAGGGCAAACTAAACAGCAGCAAGTTATTGTGCTGGAAGGATGCAGTTACTGCAGTAATTACAGAAAGGCACAAATGCTCCATCCTCAATAGATGGGAAATGCTGGATTCATTTACACCACATGATTAAATTAAATGTTCCTGGGAATTGTCCTGGGTAGGAATGTTCTCTAGGTCTGTCCTTCAAACAGCTGTTCAACATACCTGCTTATCCTGCTTTACAAGACAGCATTCCAAAGTTTTCTTAGAAGAGCAAATAAAAATTTATTTAATTCTATGGAAGGTCCTTCCAAACTCCACATGAAACTCACACAGTGCTTCCTTTAATGGGCCAAGCACTGGGACCTGCATCTCTCTGTTTCTTTTAACTTTCCAGTTAATTTTTTTTCACAAGGACACCTTATGGGAAAGTGTTTCTCAAATTGAGTAGGACAGATCCATCTAGGTATCAAGGGGGAGTAGTGGGAGTGCTCTTTGGTACAGTTTGTATTTATCACTCGGATACTTAGTGACACTGGGTTATTGCCCATCAGCAACATTTATTTCTATTGTTGCAGAAGCAACACTGCTGAAGTATGGGTTGTTGCTTGATGTCATTTTGTTTGACAACAGCTTGAGAACACAAATATCTGCATTTTTGGAGGAGCTTATGCTGAATTGCTGCAAACATATTAAAATACAGACAGACGAAACAAACAAGTTAATACAATTTTGTTTCCCATAATGATTCTTGTTACCTGCTTTCTTGTCACACTACTGTCAGGGCTAATAATGTAGGTGTCAACTTCTACTCTGAGTTATCTTCAGAGTTTGTCTTGTGGATCTTTTTGGCAGTGAAATCTTCAATCACAGCCTGTCCAAGATACAATGGAGCATCAGCCTGTTTTTTCAGTTGTGACAGATATATTCCGGTGCTGCTGCTACTCATTCAGAATTTTGTAAGGATTTGTGTAGGTTTTTGCCTAAAACAACATACTGGTTACTCTCATGTATCCCTGTTTGCATAAATTCATGCTGTTGATTTTCACTTTCAGGTTCCTACGCAGCCCATCCCCACACCGCCTACGATGGCTCCTTCCTAACAAGATGTCAACACCTTTCTCTGATCGCTGACTCCTAGAAGCAGGAAAACTCCTTTCTTATGTTTTAATTTAAGTACAGAAGGGTTTTTCCTATGTTATCCATATGCCTAATAGCTCCCTGAAGGGATCTGTCCATCTGTCCATTGGGCTTCATGCTCAAAGCTCTCCTTTACTGTCACACCTACAAATATACACAATACCCGTCTGTTTTTACTCCTATCTATAGCTTGCCATATACGATCCTGCTCCCTCACAGCAGCTTCCAGTTCTTGTGACAGTATAGAAACAACAATAAGGACCAAATCAGCAAAAGGTATTTCATAGCAATGGAAGACTGTTCTTCTGAGAGGTCCAAAAACCAGCTGGTAGCACAAAACCAGCTTCAGCTGAATCATGACAGAGTAGAGAACATAAAATAACGGACTCTGAAACTCTTATATAGGTGCCCTCTATACTTCTCACTTGTGAAATTGTTAAATCCCTACCAAAAAAGGTATAAAGGATGAGCAGCAGGCTTTCTAATTTTACCAGCTGTAGTAAGCAAAACTCCCACAGTTTATGGGCAATAATTCTTCAGTGAATGGCAGAGATCACTGCAAACCTACCTCCAAAGTATTTAACCAGTGCCTTTTCCTAAAGCAGCATGGTATTTAAGCTATGTAATATCACCTTCCCTCTCAAAGATGGATGACACATTTAAGATACATTACTTCTGATCTGATCTTCCATCAATTTATCTCACTTTTACTACCTATAAGTGCCATTTGAAAGAGACTATTTTTAAAGAGTGAGAGTTTCAAATTAATATTGTCTAAAAATTCATCCAAATGCCTAGGAGAACCTGAAGCCTTTATTATACCTGTATAAATCCTAACTATAACATAAGATGAACAAATGATTGCATGGCAGTATATTTGGTGAAATGACTGTACTTTTCTTCACTAATGAAGGGTGAAGTGGCCAGCTAAAAAGAGAACTAAGCAGCTAATGGAAAAGCACTTTATTTAGGAATGTGAGGAAGTATTGTATGCCACGCATATCCTAAATTAAATCTTGTGGCATAGCAGAGCTATGACTGCAAAGTCATCATGTGTATAAGGGTGGGAGTCGGCAAATAACTGTGTTGGAAGCTCAAAGTTTTCTCTTTAATCTTGTAATGTGTTCGCTGGTATTTTATTTACATAAGCAATTACTTCTGGCTATATATAGTTAGCTACTGTAATAGTTATTTTACGGAAATAGCAACTGACTTTTATGTGTCAACATTCTCCATTCACTGGAATTTTTGGAACTTCTTGTCAGAGAATGAATGACCTGCAATGCTGCTGGATAACTGAGACAAATACAAGCAACAATTTTCTAGGCCTTCTAGTACTATTAAAGCTGAGGTTGCCATGTCACAGTTTGTTGAACCTAACAGCATTGGTTTAAATTTAGCAAAATTGACACATTAAATATGTTTATGTTGCTTCCAAAATATTGGCTCCATTACAAAACACTGTGCACCCTTTGAACTGAGAAGATACTGAGACTAAGTCTGGAAGACTAATGGCAGTTGTTTAAAAGAATGGTCCCTTGGATTGTTAATAGAGCCAATTTCCAAGTATTTTTAACAAAACTGCAGGCTGCCATGCTAGCAAAAATACCAAAAGCAAGCTCTAACTTCTCCTGGGGAAGGCAGAAGAGCTGAATCTAAAAACACAATTCTCCCTGCAGCCAGGAGCTGCATCTTTTTTCTCATTTAGGATCAGACTAATCCATCTCCAGCTGCAGCTCTGCGGAAGACAGTGGAATTTCAGGCAGGTCACAAAGGCCTTAAGTGACTCTTGTTTTCATCTTTACAGTTGTGTCGATTTGACCACACACGTAAAAGACCTCTTTTGAATTTTAAAGCATCAGCTGGCTTTTAAGGATGGGAAAAGAGAGGAAATGGTGACTGAGAATGAAAGAAGTTCTCCAAATGATGATCTGTATCAGGATATCTAGTACTATGACTACATTTTGACTACATATGAATTTTCTTCATTCAAAATTACCCACAATTGCTTGGTTAGAAATGTTTATGTGCACCTGTATAAACTGTCACACCAGTAACAGACCTGCAGTGAAGAGAGCAAACAGCAGACACTGTTAGTGTCCCTGCACTGACTGAAACTCATCAAAATTTTTCTGGCAGAAATTTCTCTGCAAAATGTGACATGCTTATCCATCTCCTTTATGTGCAAGTGCCTGGGCATATCACAGTCATTGTTTATCCTCACACATAATTTTAAGAAGTGTTATTAGTAGCCCATTTTAACAATGAGGAGCCAAGGCAAAAAAGGGTCACTTGTCGAAGGTCACACAGGACATCTGTAGCAGAGGAGGAAATTGAGTCTGAGATTCAGAGTTATGTTCCTACATATGTGCCTACACTTCAGTCCAAACATCCTTTGCACCCACTGGCTTCCTTCCAAGCCTTAATTCTTTTTTCATTCTCTTATGTATATATACTGGACACATGAGCATGGAACAGAATTTCAGGAGTAATTCTGCAAAAGGGTTGCTGGATCAGTTGGAAGAAGGACTACACTATCTTCCTTCCTGCAGCTGTATATTTAACCATCTATCTATGGAATACTAATGGATTTTGAAGGTGCTGATACAGTTCTCTATGTTTGCACAAAGTATGTAATTTGTCTGTGCCTTCGTCCTTCACAACAGGGAAACAACAATGCTGCGAGGATAAATACCAGAGTTTTCTGAAGCCATTCAGAAACCCTTCAAACACAATCTAACAATATCACCCTTTCTTCTGGGCCTGGTAGAAAAAAGAAATTGAAGAGCTGTTGAAGCAAAGGTGTTTGTATTGCTTGTTTGGTGGGGTTTTTTTCCCCTTTTTGGTGGATATTCATATCTGTATGGTTTGCAAAAAGTCTTTTGGGAAATTGCTGCTTTTTCTTCTGCAAGGCCATGCAGACAGGTGCAGACAGACACAAGCAAACTCTGCTCACACTCTGAGCTGCCCAGACTTTGCAAGCTTCTGTCTGGAAGATGTAGAGTCATGCTAATGTGGCACCATGCCCAAAACAACATACCCTGCCTCTCAGCAGTGCTCATTAGCTTAGGTTCATGCAGTTATCTTGCTTCTGGACTGGGGCCTTCTGGTGTCTGACAAGCTAAGTGCACTGGCAGGGCTCTCCTGCCTCTCTAGCCTCCTCTATGTACATATACCTTTATGTCATTACACACTGTCACTTTTTGTTGAGAAATGGACTGCTAAAAATCACTGACTCTCTACTCCCAGTCACACTCCTAAGGAAACTTTTGTCAGCCTGCCAAGATGATAAAAACACATGAGGATCTCATGGTTCAGCTCACACCAGCACCACCAAAGCAGCAGTAATGGCTGCAGAAGCAGATAACTCCCAAGCTGCCAAAGCACTGAGGTAGGAAACAGAAGTATGGATTACATTCTGTATGAAACCTGAGTACAGACCATATGACCCTCAGCATGTCACTGCAACATGGCCAAGAACCAGACTGCACTCTCACAGCACAAGTAATCCAGCATCTGCCCCCAATGGCAAGTTTTTTGGGAACACTGTGAAGGACTGGATTTTCTCCAGTTCTCGAGGAGGAGAGAGTGAGACCCAGCAGATTGCCCCACTGGTTCATCTCCCTTCCTGACATTTCAGGCAGCATCAATTTTCCAAATCCCAGAAAAAGAGAATAAGATGCAGCTATGCTAAGTTTCATCCCCCAATCACTGTTAGGACCCATAATCCATCACTCTACATTAAAATGACAAGTTTGACTCATTTTATGTTGAACTGTGGCTACTGTGGAAAAGACACAGGTTTCCTCACTGGTAATATAGATAAGGGACAACTCAATCTTTTACCTGTCTATCAGATATAGAAAATTGCACTCAGTAATATGAGAATGCTGCTGAGAATGCAATGTGAAGGCCTCAGTGGGGAAAGAGACATCAGATTTTTACTCTACCTTCTTGTGGTTATTTTACTCCACTGGTCTCAGTTTTCTGTGGGATGTCTCCATTAACCAGTAAATATTTGCACAAAGAACAGTAAAAAGATTACACAGGGAGCTCTAAATACAGCTTTTTGCTTAGTTTTGCAGCCTAAATAATACTCTTTAAACACAGCTTAAAAAAAACATATCAGACACATATATTTGTACAATAATATTTACATTAATGTATATTGGATGTGAGGTTTTACCTCAAGTGTCTTTCAAATGTCTTTTGCAAACAAGTTGATGCTTATTTTGTGCAGCTTGCAGAGTGCTAGGAAGCCGAAGAGCTGGAAGCTGCAGCTCTGTTAGCAGGGCCTGTAGGTTTTGAGGTTAAGTGCTTCACTAGCTCTGGCTGCACAGCTTTTGCCCAGCACAGAGCACACATGGATCTTTTTCTTGTAGATGAACCCATACACACACCTCTTGCTGAAGCTTTTAAAACCAAGCTTGAGAAAACATTTTATTGAGGGCAGGACTTAAGTCCTTCTGAAACGAGAGAGGTAATCTGTGTTTAAACTTAGTCCTATGCTTTAATCTGCTTTTTTAGTAGTTTGCTATCCTGAACAGAGATAAACATAAGCACATGCTTTCCTGAGTGGAACTCTGAAAACATTTACATGTAGCAGTTGAGACATTGATTTATTGGTGTCAAGTCTAGCCCTTATCAAAGAACAATAACAGAAAGAACAAGCCTTACCTCTAGGAAATGAGAAGCTACTTTACTTTGCAACTATATTGCATTGCATGAGAAAATAAATCTTATGCATCTAAGAGAGGAAAAGTAGTTTATGATTCAACTAATTTTACTGAAAATTATCCAGATTACGGAGTTTCAAATGTTCTATACTTGGATTTACATCTGGTTGGTTCTTTTGTGCTGAACTCAGAAATAAATGGGTAAATGTCTTTTTAAAGGCTTAGAGAAACGTCAGTCTTAATCTTTTGCAGCAGGGGTCACTATAAACAAATCTACAAAAACCTGCCAGCATAGAATATATATGCCAGAACAGACAGACAGAAAAATTACTGATTATAGATAAGGAATGGTGTCATTGTAGACGAGCATGAGAAAGAAACCCAAACATTTATATATAGGTAATTTCTTTTAAATCAGTTGTACAGGCTTAGCCTATCCTTACAAGAACAGTGACCTAATTTCAAACTATTAATAGAAGAGAAGTAAAGTTGCCTGCATGATATGTACTTAGACATAGGAATTTTAATGCAGTGCATCAAAGGAGTCAGATGACACAGGCAGTATTTTTATATTCTGCACAAAGTTGCACTCTAAGTATTACAAAACTTAATCAGACCAAGTCTTTAAATATTACTTTTAGGGTATTTATAGTAGCAATCTTTTGTCCTTAGTTACATAGTGCACTGAGTTCCTATACTTATTTAAAAGTTGTTTTGGCATAAGAGTAGAATCTGATCTGAGGTAAAAAGAATCAGAACGTTTTCTATTATAAATGACAACGTTTCATCTGAAAACCTGATGATCTAACATGATTTCATGCTCCCTAGTATTACACTAAACTACCCTTTGCTCAGCTCTTAGTAGTCCAAAACTCCAGGCGAATCAGCTCTGAGCCTGCAAACACTTGCACACTTGATTAGCCTTAAATATGTGAACAGTCCTATTGAAGGTTGTGAGTCAGATCCTCAACTCGTGTAAATCACAGACCCTATTTAAATCAACAGAGCTGTGAGAATTTATACCAGCTGAAGATTTGGCACCAAAGGTAAAGCGCAATGCATAAAGACAAGTATGTGCTAAGTCTCTCTCCAGGCCTATGAAAGCTAAAGAGGTCAGGTAAACTCCATGCAAAGAGAGCAGTCACACTGCATTGAACATTATTGTGTTTAAAACCATTCCAGACTGTTAAACACATATTTATTATAAAGTCAAGATGAAAAATTATGAATTATTTAAGTTTATAGCACCTTAGTTACATTTAAGATGTTGCTGTTCCAAGGCTGGAGGACAGCTGGCTCGTAGTTATGACCACAAGTTACAAATATTTATGATACAAAGCAGAAGACCTTTTAGGGTAATGGAAGCTCGAAAGGCGGCTTTAATATAGCAGTGTGCTTGCTCCATGCTTCTGGTGATGGCTCCAGAAGCCAGCACCCATTAAATTTTTTTACACGAAATCCGGACTTCGCAGGATCCTTGCTGAACGCTAACTTAGAAGATATGGATGATAAAGGAATAGGTAGAGACTGCAGGGAAACATAACTTCAGATGGAATTGTAAGGCAGGCACATAACCCTTGTATACTTTTCCCAGCACTAGTGTGCAAATGCTTTAAAGCAAAAACAATGCAAATTTTAGAGGGCGTGGGTAAAGAACATGAGTATGGTATGTATATTGGGATCTGCATGTTTCTATCTACTCCGGGGGCTGAAAGGGCATGGATTTATTTCTGCGTCTTCTGCAGTCACCTTTGACGCAGTATCTCAGCTTCACACAACGACGACTTCTGCTTCCCAAGACCGCCGTGAAAACCCTGCTCCTTGGCTAACACCTTTCGATCTCCCATTCTCCCAGAACCGAACCGGCTCATTCCTGCATTCCGCTCTTAGCCCTTGGTTTCAGTGAAAGGCGGCTGATGCTCTCGCCATGGGGCGCCTCGGGGTCGCTGGCCCTCGACCCCTCACCCCTCACAGCTCTCGGGGCTGCTCCCGGGGTGGCGGCGTGAGGGGCAGCGGGGACGGTGTGAGGGGCAGTGCGAGGGGCGGCGTGAGGGGCAGCGGGAGCGGCGTGAGGATCGGTACGAGGGGCGGTGCGGGGGACAGCGAGAGGGGCGGTACGAGGGGCGGTGTGAAGGACGGCGTGAGGGGCGGTGTGAGGGGCAGCGAGCCGGTCAGCGGGGGCGGTGCCAGGGGCGGTGGGGGCGGTACGGGGGGCGGTACGAGGGGCGGTGCGGGGGGCGGTATGAGGGGCGGTGCGGGGGCCGTGCGGGAGGCGGTGGGAGGGGCGGTAGCGGCACCGGCCCCGCTCCGGCCCGGCCGCGCTTCCTGCGGCGCGGCGCAGCCGCCGCTTCCTGCTCCGCCCCGCGGCGCGTCGGGCGGCGAGCCCGCCATTGCCGCGCCGGCGGCCCTTTCAAACGCGGCAGCCGGCGGCAGCAGGGGGTAACGACGGGGGAGCTGCCCGCCCCTCGCTGGGAGCGGGCTGGGGGTGAAGCAGGGCGGGCAGCGGCGCCGTGCTGGCCCCGGCGCCCTCCGTGCCACGCCGCAGCGCCCGGCAAACGAGGGATTCGCTCCTGTCTCGGTTGTGCAGGACGAAACGAGTCTGTTCTTCTCCCTCCATTCCCAGCCCCTCTGCCTGGAGAGAGAAGTGCCCGACCCCTGCGAGGGGGTGAGCGGGACCGCGATGCGGGCGGGCAACCCTGGCTAGGCTGGGACGGGCCAGCTGGAAGGGACAGGAAGGCGATTGAGAGGTGGCACATTCCCGTGGTTCTCGCACGGAGCTGATGCCCTTCCCAGGCGGCGAGGGTGGCACGTGGCTCTGCTAGCCCTGGCTCTTGAACGCTGTCCGCATATCTGCGGAAACTGGTGTCGCCAGGGAGAGAATAGGGCTTCGGAGTATGTAAAGTGTATTTTCTCGGTGGCATTTCTGGGCCGAGAAGCAGTGATTTGGCGTGGTAGTGAGTCACCGAACAACAAACAATGCTTTGCTCTCAACTTCCTTCTACCTCCAAGCCTCCAAAATGAGTGTTCTGGTGTGATAAACTCTGCTGGGTTGTAGTCATGCAGAAGAGATGTGTGTTCTCCATATCCTTTTGGGAGTGAAGACGTCCCATTACATGAACCAGGATGGATGTGTTTCTATGGGGCTGTTTTGGTAGACTGGAGAAAAGGAATGACTGCACATGATGTAGCCACCTATTGCTGTATCAGAAGCAGTATCCCTGATTTTGGATAATGCCTTCATAGGTGGTTTGAGAGCACTGGATTGAGGAAAATGCATGAGAAGGGTTTGTGCCCTCCCTTTCTGGGGCAGACCTCTTCTGATTCACATGCAGGGTGCCGCATTACATGGGTTGTTCCTTTTCTTCAGTGGTACCACTAATTATAGGAACAGGCATGGGATAGGATGCACCTTCTAGGGGCACAATTTTTGTGCTTTACCTTTTTGATGATACTTCTGTAAGTAAAAACAGTAGGTGGTGTTCCTACTGGTTCTTACACCGTTTCCTCTCTGATTAGCTTTGAGGACTGTTTTGGTGTATGTGTGTACCCTGTATGTCTCTCTGTTTGTTTGTGGTTGTAATTTTCCAGTTAGTGCTGAAGGATCCTAAATTGTTTTCTGCAACTCCTTCCTCAGGCAGGCCTGACCAGCTTTGTACAGGAAAAGTCCTTGGAAATCTGCACTAGCTTCTCTGAGCAACAGTGTCTGGGAGTTCTCCAAGGTTTTAACCTCAAGAGGATTACAGTAAGTTGGATTTGTATTTGGAAGTACAACTCAGTTGACTTATCTCTGCAGGATAAAAATCTGCAGAGACAGAAAGATTTCTATACAAGTCTCTTCCATTGGTCTGCATGCCATCTTTTCCCATTGTTGCTGACTGTATGCTCACATTTTTATATTTCTTTTCCTTAGAATGTTATTGCAGTGAAGGTATCTTAAAATGACAAGCAAAACCAACCTGTTGAGGCTCTCCTTATAATTATTGAAGTAGCCATTCTGCTTCTACTTAGAATGGCCCAGAATTCCCTTGTCATATGGGACTTGTATAGTGCTCTTTTTGGCCTGCTCCAGGTGCTTCATGTTATAAATGCTGATTTGGCTAGTACTGTTAGAATTAAGAAGAAGCTAAACTGCAAAATTCTATTATTGTTGCTGGTTTATTTGTGAAAGAAAAGCAAAGGCTGTAGAGCAAAGTTTGAGGAGCTTCCTGCATAGAGGGATCCCTGTTTTGTAAGGAACATGTTGCTTTGGATTAACTGGAAAAGAGATTCAGAAGTTTCTGCATGCTTTTCAGCTGGACAGGGCTTGTTGCAGTTACTGAAATGAAATTAATTTCCAAGTGTATTTATGATGGTGGTGGTGTTTTGGGTTGTTTGATTATGGGGTTTTTGTTGTTTTGTTTTGGTTTTTTTTTTTTTTAATCCTGTGTCTTCAGGTAGGAAAATCTGTTAGGGCTATTTTTGAATCTGAAAATTGTTGCTCTACTGATAGACTTTTAAGAGTTGTGTGCTAGTGCAGGGACTTTTTGGGGGAGTTGGACAAATAGTGGTGGGGAGTGAGAATTTTTTTAACTAATTACTTTTAAACTGTTATTAAACTTCTCTTTCTGCAAATGGTTGCTTATACCATCTGGATTCACATAAGAAGAAAATTATTTTTAATGGATTGTGCCTTTGCATGAATAGGGAGATTGAAGAGAAGAACAGTCTCTAAATGAGATTTTGATTGCTCCTTAGCATAATAAGGTCTTTAAAACCTCAATCTCCTTATATTCTATGTGCAGCCTAGACCTATTTGGGGAGAGAGACCAGAGAAATGATTATTTCTTTGCTGTGTGTTTTGTGCATACCCATATTAAGATTCTGTACAGTGAAGGATGAGAGCTACTTGGCCAGTCTTTATTCTTTGTGTAGCCTGACCCCAAACTACAGTAGCTTTATTTTAATGAGTAGCTGACAAGCAGGGAGAAGTGTTGCAGCCATCCAAATTGTGATGGGAAGCTCTGCATTGGGTGCAAAGGATAGAAGTGGTGGGAGCAAAATAGCTGGCAACAAAACTGATGCCAAACTATTTGTAGAGTGAACCTAGCAGATATATTTATCTACAGTAGCAATGATTTAAATAGTTTCAGCTCTTCTTCACTAGATAGGATAATAGCTCTGTGAATTTCTTTAATTTTTACCTGGAAAGTACTTTCAAAGAACATGCTGTAACTGCTGAGTTTTGTGGAGAAACCAGGCTTTAGTGATGGAGGGGTGTGCTTCAAGCAGTGATGCTTCATGCTGTCATTTGGGACATAGACAAGCAGGTGAGTTTTGATTCTCTTGAGCAGAGGATCAAGGGTGTAGTGTGAAGGCTCAGCATTAAGGTTTCAGCCTATCCTAGAGAAGCAGAACATCTACAAATCTGTACACAAATTTGAAATAAAGCAGCAGTCAGGGACTTAAGTATGGGTGTAAGGCCAAAGTTTCCAGGGCCTAGCTCATGTTGCTTGGTCATGGAAGTAAAAAATTGTTGGTGAGATAAGAACTGTTTATCTTAAAGAGCAGCATTGTCAGAAATTAAAAGATCACTGATAGTGTACATAAAATAAGAAAAGGTGTGTTAGCTGATGGTTACTGGCCAGAAGTTTACTAGCCTCAGGTGTGAGAAGAGCTGCTAGAGCAGAGCATGTTGAAGTTGAATATGATAATTGGCAAGCTGGGGAAATCCTAACCAGAGTGGCTGGATAACTTGTGCACAATTCTGGGCACTGTGTGTTTGCTTCCTTCAATTGATAAGGAAACACCAAGTACTGTGAACATCTGTGACACATCTGTGCCAAGGTACAGCGAAACTGAATACAGGCACGGGAAGGGCAAATGACCTGACTGGTATAAATAGGTTACTCTTCATTTTTCAGTTTGGTCATTGGCTCTTCCACAGCTGTGGGGTTCTTCTGGATTTGGAAGGGACTATCATTTCTTTCCTTGGGGTAGAAACCAACTCTCACAGGAATATGGAATACTGGAATATAGTTAACTGGAGCTGACAGAAAGTGTTAAAGGCAGTTTTCTCACTGAGACCAGTCAATCTGGAAAATATAATAGGAGATAAGTGGCCAACTTCACACTGGCTTGATCCCAGCATGCTGTGGGAGGATGCATAATGCTGTTCCCAGTTCCCTCAACACTCGAGGTAGGGGATTTGGGGGACTGTATCCCCCCAGAAGTGGAGCATGGAGCTGGCAGTAGCTTACTGTCAGTGCAGCAGCCAATGTTTGCTGTAGGTGCCCCATGAGGAATTAACAGTGTTTGCCTTTGCCTGTTTCTTGAGTCTTCCTGCTTTACTTCAGGGACTGTCTGCAGGCTTGCTTTCTGTATTTGTTATTTCTCATCATCAGTGGCATTTAGACTTGTTTCTTTTTCATCCTCTTCCCTGCCTCCCCCTCTGCAGTGAATCACAGAAGGGCTGTTTTTCTTAGTCATTAAATGTAGGTGTTTGCACACCCCAGCACAGGCGTATCAGGAGGAAAATTTAGCAGACAGCTGTCTGGCAATTTGAAATTAAACAAGAAGTACTTTTGTGGGTTCCAATTAATTTTTTCTTTTTGTAAGCAAAAAGTATATATGTAGTAGCTATAAGATTCTTTTCTACAAATAGGAAGCATAGTTAGTTTTTGTATTCATTGTGAAAAGGGGAGGTTGTTATAATTTAGCCTCACATTGCAGTGGAAATATGATTATTTTGGGTGTTTTTTCCTTTGTGATACCCATGCTTGATATTTATCTTAGATATGCTTTTTTGATGTTGGCTTTTATTTTCAGCTGTGGAATTCCACTTTGACTTCTGACCACAGCTTGTCTGTTCATAGAGAGTTACTAAGGAGCTCCTCTCCTGTTCTTCTGCAGATAAGGAGAGTTAGATAGGTCACTGGATATCAGGAAGTGCAATTAACTTTAAAAAATGAGCCTTACTCTTGCCATAATCTTACTTTCTGTAACTACACAAATGTTGAGATATTTTGAGCCCCTCAGTCACTTGAGGTGAAAGGGAAAATACTCATAGAAAAAAGGACCTTCCAGATGAGGTTTTCCTTCTACCTGGGCTCCTGGGTAGGCACCAGAACTTTCATGCTCCATGCTGAGTGTTCCAAACTGGCAGAGATGTTTAGGGTGGTGTTGCTCAGTAGGGGCAATGCTGACTTCAGGTGAGAGACCATGTATATTGGTCTTTTCCTTCTTACTTGCAGTGATTTAATGGCTAGTGATTTAAGCTGGTTAAGTGTTTAAAAACTGATCATTTTCCTAGAATACCTGGCTAGTTGTGTGAGCTGAAAAGAAGCATCAAGTATCCCAGCACGTACAAAAGAGTGGATCAGGGATCCATCTGGCTTGGATGTTAACTAACTTTAAAAAATTGGTGTTTAATATTTTTTGTATCTCCCATTCACACCTTGAGGTATGATATAAAAATGGAAACATTCTTTTCATGCCTCTGAAATAATATGAGTAAATAAGTAATAATTCAGAACTGTGGTTATGACTGTGCAGGTACTAAAAGCAAAGGAACGCAGAGAAGCAGAGTGGCTGGATGAATTTGGGGGTGTCTCAGAACTGACAGTGAAAAGACACCTGGGAGGCTGATAAGGTGAGTATTATTTGTCATGTTCTTTGGAGATTTATGTTTTCCTGTGGTAGGTGTGTGTCCCAGCCAGTCACATTATGTAACAGCACAGAAATGCTGACCTGTTACTGACCAAGACTGTAGCTCAAGAAGGTGTTTTGCAAGTGAGCCAATGGTACTTTTTCATGTGAATCTCAATACTGCTTCTTTGACTGCAGTGCTGAAAATTATTGTCTAAATTTTTGTGCTGCCTTACAAGGAAAACTTCTGAAAGCCATTAATAACAAGTGTGTTCTAGTGCTTGAACAGAGGCCAGAATGAAGTTGGATTAAAGGGCATTTTGCCCTTGAGTTAAATGTCACTTTGGAAAATGCTTATCTGATCTGGTATGTATTGTGCAAACATGGAACTTTAAGGTTCCCATTGCAGTGGTAAGGCTGGATCAGAGGTCAAGGTATAAAAATATGAATTACTATGAAATTGTACCAGATATAGGTAAAATATGCTTCTGAATTTTGTGGTATTTGAAATAAATTACAAGATTTTTTTGCTTTCTAAGTTTTTATTTTCTAGCAGATAAAATTTTGAGGATACCTAACATTTTTTAACTAAGACTACTAAATATGATTATTGAAATTCATGGGCCCAATCAATTCTGTAACTGTTTAACTGAAATATAGCTGTTGTAGGTATGAATCTTGGGTCAGGGGAAAGTGTGTGCCTCCCCTTTTTACTTTTGGTGGTTGTTTTATGCACTTTCTATAATCCAAGGGGCAGTTCATTCAAAATAATAGCTCTCATTGTGCACACAAGTGACAGGTAGTCTTTATATGTAAAAATCTAGCTGAAAATGGACAATTTCCTTGTTCTGTCCCATCAAAACCACACATGAGCTCACTTTACTAGGTTTTAAATTGAGTTGCTATGCTTTTAAAATGGATGGAGGAAAGACTGGCATACTATATGTGGCACCCAACAAAATGAGAGAACCAGTACCCTTTTTGTTAGAACAGCTTTACCTGCAAGCCAAATAATTACCTTCATGTGAAGAGAAAAGTAGTTTGAGAGGTTGTGCTGCTGGTTTGTTTGCTTAGTTGAAAAGATTGTTGAATGTGTGCTGCTGTGGCCTAAATTCTTGGTTACTGAGAAAACCAAACTTGCTCTAGAGGAAACTTTTATGACTGCTGAAGACATTATTAGGGCACATTTGACAGTGAGCTGAAGAGAATACAGCTTCAACCAAGTTATCTTTCTCTCTTCTTTCCTCTGTTTCAGATGTCATCTCTACCAAGGAGGGCGAAATGTGTAGCCAAAGCCCCTACATCAGAAGAACTACCTTCGTTTCTTAATTCGTAAGATCATTTCTTTCCTTAGCATTTTTTAAAGGTTTATGCTAGGCATGAGCAATTGCATGAGAACAATAATCAGTTTCTAAGAAGTTGATTAAAAAGTTTTCATGCACAAAGCTTCAGTTATAAAATGCAGATTACTTACGCTCCTTAATGCTCATAATGAAGGTAGGATGAAAGTGAATTGCCATTTGTCCAAAGAGTCACGTGTACGATGTGTGTACACATCATAAAAGTTGGTGGATTGTTTAAGCCATTAGCTCTGCAGCAGTGTGGAGTCTCTCTGCCTTTCTGTTAATTTTTCCTGTTCACTTTGTTTCATGCAAAAAACCACTCAAGACTAGCTCACTTACGTATTTTTTTTATTCTTCTCATAAGCAATATTGTTGATTCATTTGTTTTTCAGGAGCTCTGAATCAGAGGAGGAGGAAGAGGAGGAATGGGAGCCAGAAAACAAAATTGCCAGGAGACCTCGTTTGCCAACAAAAACTGAGGCAAAAACTAAAAAAGCTGCTGCTCCACGATCAACTGTGGCCAGGAAAATGGTCAAGAAGGTAGCAATAAAAGAGGAAATGGTGAGTATCTATAAGCAAGAGACATTTAATTGCTGCTCTTGGGAAATAGCATGAGCAGATTTTCTGACTCTGGTTGAATTGGTTGCCTGAGTCTCATCAGCTGATAAAATTCCACTGCTCCTGTGAATGTTCATTATGGCTTTATTTTGCATTGAAGTGTCCATGATCAAAAGATCCTCCTTGAAAATTTTGGCCAATGATAACAGGATGTGGTTTTCCCTGGATGTCTTTCAACAATGTAAATAAAAAAATGCCTCTGTTTTCTCTGGTTTTGGTATTGCACCTTTGTCTTGTACTTTTTCACTGTTTGGGTATCACAAAAACAAGCAGCCTCTTACATTTCCTTGCATGGCTGTTCAACCCAGTAAGGATTGCAGTTTTATTGTTATTAATATAGAACAGAGTTATATTGAAAATTAGATACTTTTGTATCACATCATGACAGAAGCCAGTCCTTCTGGCTTCTGAGGATGATCTCTGCAGAAAGTCACTGAAGAAGGTGTGGCTTGTCCAAGGTTAAACTGTATCTTGGCAGACCAGGTCTCAGTTCCAGTTCCCATGCTGGGAACCTAACACCTCAGAAGTGCTTCCCTACCCTGCTATTTCCTGTTTTCTTGACATGAATGGAAGCAAAGATTGTAGGTCAGTGTCTTCTGAAGGAAGGTCCTATTAAATTCTTTGCAGGATAATTTTATTTGAACTTAATCAGAGGTCTGCTTTGTTTGTATTGTTTCCTTCATGCAAGATATATTTCGGGTTACTTGATTTCTGGCTTGGTGTTTTGCTGCCAGAGACATTACTTGGGAAAATGATATCTGGTAGCAAGTCTTTTAGAGTTGAAGTGAAATGTTGAAGCACTTTGTAGCAGTCAGTGCTTAATATGGCTCTAATGTCTTTCTGGCAGGATGTATCCTTCCCTAATGCACCTGTCGAAGATAATAAAATGCAACTTCTAAAACCTAAGGAAGAAAATGCAGGCACTAAACCAAAAAGTTTAAATCGAGCACCAGAAGTGCCTAAGAAAATAGAAATAAATGCATTCCAAGGGAGAAACCAAAACAGTTCAGTGAATGATGAAAAACCCTCAACAAGTGTTCCTGTAGTGAAACAAGAGAAATGCGAGGAAGAGTCTGCATTTGATGAACCACCCTCTAAAAAGATTAAGTTGAATGCATGTCCTGAAGGAAAGCCAGTTAAAAATCTGGGAGGCAAGAAAATAAAAGAAGAATTTGAAATGAACTGGGATATTGTACAGGTATGAGACGTTTTCCTTTTCTGAGATACCAATGAAATTATTTCCTGCATAATTAGCCTTACAATCTTAATGTACAATTTCTGAAATTGTCATTTAACCTCTGCTTAGGTTATCATAAAATGTGTATAAATATAGGTGTTGGCTGGTAACTGTCAAACTTTTGCATCATTCTAAGATGTGTGACTTTGGGTGTCCTCAGAACAAAGCTTGCCTGTAACAGTTTGCGTGGTTCTCCTGTATGAGCACATGGGGTTTTTGGTGGATGCACACAACTGAAGCTCCCATAGGAAGGGATGCTGACACATTTGGGATGTTTGTGTGCAGTTTTACAACTTAGTATTTAGTCAGTGTGGATCATTAAGTTGTGGATCATTAAGTTGCAGAGACCCATTTGAGAGTGTTTATCAATTTATGGTTCTATCAAGAAGGAGATTTGCATTACTCACACAGCAGTGACAACAAGGGAGATACCATCTTTGTTTTTGTAGGGTTTTAACTTTGAAGCCATTCGGGTGGAGGCAGTTTTAGCATGGCTCTTGTGCTGGAAGCCTGGGTGTGATCATGGAAGATTTTAATATGAATAGAATGGGAATAGATAGGACATATTGTATTCATCATCCTTAGTACAGTCTGCTTAACAAAGCTGTAAAATTTTGCGGGTTTTCTCACATATTCCTGGAAATACATATGGAGAATTTAATCCTTATGTGTGCTGTAAAAGGAGTGAATGTGATTGTGCAGGTGTTACATTTTTAGGCTTCAGAAGGAAACTTTTGAAAGGCTTTTGTATCAGCCCTCTAGGTAGGGTATCTGCTGTAGTGAAGTGCAAACAGATCTTCATGGTTACCATGTTACTGAGATAAGCTACTTGCATAGAGTGTCAGTGATTCCATTTTGATACCCTATAACTTCAGAAAGCTCAATTTGTACAAAATCATGTTTAACTTTGCAAGGCTTGGTTTGTCTTGACACTGGCAGTAGTATTGCTAGTTTCCTGTTACTGGTTGAGTGGGATTTGGATCAGCTCTGGCTTTGTGGGTTTTGTTTGTTTAGCTGAACCATGAGGTATGTCAGTGTTGGCTTTAAAAAAAATTCCAGGTTTTCTGAGTTGCTGTGTACAGACACATAACAGCATAAGCTGCTGTTTCTGCTTTGTTTTATAATTTTGGTGTGATTTATTTTTTTCCCTTGGTTGTTTTTTTTTCTTTTTTATTTTTTTCTTCCCAAGAGGTGCTGCTTCCTGCATCTTTTACTGTGGTTACAAGTTTCTGGAAACATCGGTTGCTGTATTTTTGGTGAAATGCTGGGTGTGGTGGCTGGATGCCTGACATCCTGTCTTGGGGAGGACAGTAGTGTCTGCTGGCCAGTGCAATGTTCTGGGAGTGGTTTTGCATGCTGAATGAGAGGCTGTTTAAAGCAATCTACCATCTCTCTTAAGTGTGTTTGGTTGTTGTGTTTGGGCTTTTTTCTCTCCTTTGCCAGGCCTTGTCAGAAACAACAAACGTTGAACCATGGGTGTGTGCCAACTTGATCTGGCTCTTTCAAGAGGAAAACACGATTCCTTTCATCGCTCGCTACCGCAAGGAGCTCGTCAATAACCTGGAGGCCGACGCCCTGCGGGAGGTGCAGCACGCCCTGGAGGAGCTGCGGTAAGTGAGGCACAGCACGGGAAGGGAGCTGGGTGGAGGTGAGTACCAATCCCTGCTGCTCCTGTGTCCCTTGTTCTGCCTCCTTGCACACACTTCAACTAATAAAGTAAAGGAACTAATCAAGAAAATAGTTTAAAACTGCTCGATACCTGTCTGGGGTTTTGTTAGGTCTTTGGGAGATTGGGTCGTGGTTTTTGCTTTTTTCTCTAAGGAGCAAGAAATCTAGAATGGTTAATTGCCAGAGAAAAATGAATATCTTAATTTCTTTGCAGTTTATTAAAACTGCACAGAAAAACTTGTACTTAAAGAGTGGTTAATAGTTGCTACAAATATGTAGCATGATGAAATGGAAGCTCCACTCTTAGAAAAATAATCATTAGGAACCCTTGGCACCCTGCTTGGATCAGGAAGCTTCTAGTGAAGAGCCCTTCTTAGATTGGAGTGTACCAGCAGATGAGGTTGAACTATCCCAGATCACTGCAGGAAAGAAATGATCAGCAAAGCTTCTGGCAATGGATGAGACTGCTTTTGTTCCACCTTTTGAGTGACCCTGTGTTCTTGAGATGGCAAGGGAACAGACTGGTCAGCTGTTCTGTCAGCTTGGTGTTGTCCTCCTTGTACTCCCTGCTAACCCCTACCAAGAGATCATTTCCAAGGAGGGAAGGTGGCCTGAGACAGTTCTTGTCTTAACAAGTAGTTAAATAATAACAAAATACCTCTGCTGCTTGCAGGTGCTCCCATGTACCTTACTGAAGACCTAGGAGTTTAAATCTGGTAGCCTGTACTTGATGCTGCAGAACTGTTTTGATATGAATTGTATCCGTAAATTGTATCTGTATCTTGTATCATCAGTGTGGATTTATTCTAGGGCCTTTTTATTTGGCTTCCAGGCCAGTAGTATTACAGAAATGTGTGGAGCAGTAATTACTATTAGTGTTACTTGATGATTTTTCTTAGAACTACCACAGGATATTTTGACATAGTTTTAAACAACCTGAAGAGAGAGAAAAATGGTTAGAAACTTTTAAATTATCAACTTGGTTTGTTGAAGGTTAACATGGGATACACTGCTGAAACTCTCTGAAACCCCTGAAAATGGTAATGGGCGAGGTCACTGTGAAATGTAACTGTTAACATTAATCTCTTGTGTTTTAGTACCGTTGCAAAGAAGACACACACAATGATACAGAAGTTGAAGAAAGAAGGAAAGTTATCCAGTTGCCTTTTAAAAGGATTGCTAAATTGTAGAACTTTGGAAGAATTAGACCATGTGGTCAGTACTCTAGTCATTTCTAGATCAACCTTAGTTTAAATGTAATCTTTATTGCATTACTGAATGGCGCATAATATTAAGTGCATAGCATGACTGAAATACTTTGCTGCTTTTTAATAACTGGTTTTCTTTTGTTTGTTCTTTTTGTTATAAGTCTGCGCCTTATAAAACTGGGAGTAAAGGCACCAAAGCCCAGAGGGCCAAGCAGTTGGGATTAGAACCTGCTGCTCTCTCCCTCCTGCAGAATCCTGTGGAACTCAATCTCTTTTCTTACATTAGACCCAACACCAAAGGTAAGTGCTGTGCTTCTTTGACCAGTAATGTTCTAAATGTCTGAAAATATTTTGAGAGGGAAATTACTTTAATGGTTCTGATGTTGCTGGAAGTTAGGCAACTACTTGAAATTCAGCAGTGCTTTTAGCAACATGTGATAACATGCTAACACATTTAATGTCTCTTCTTCAACCTTTCTTCTCTCTTTGTATTGCAAATAGTAATAACTGTGGTAAAGAAATGACATAAATCTGGAGACTTTCTATTGACATCTGTATTTATTGGTAAGAGAGAGGGAGCCACAGCACACACTTGAGACCTTTCCATTGTTCTACTTGTATTCCTGAAGATTCAATGCTGATTGTACGAGAGGTTTATGCTCATAGTCTGTGCAGAAGGAAATGTCACCCAGCAAAGCATATCTTAATGAAAACTGGCCTAGGGGATTGGGAGTGAGCAGGGGGGGTTGTGTCAGAATGACAGTGGGGACTGGAGAAGATGTAATTTCTGTAATTTGCGCAAGAACTTTTAACAGCAGGATTGTTATGTATAGATTGCAGAATTGTGTGTCTTTGTGAATGCAGTTATGGGTGGATCTGTAGGGGGCAATCTCTGACAATAAAATGTGAAGATGGCTGCAGCCCTCTGTGTTATGTTAAAATAGAGATGTATTTCTATTCTTCCCTGCCCCAACATGTACTTTTTGAATTTCAGCAAAAGGATACTGATCCTCCTTAGTAAGGCTGGCTCTTACTTTTCCCACTTCAGTTTATTTAAGTATTACTTATAAAATTCTGCCAATTTTGCAATGAAAATCAGTTAGCAAATATTCTGGTTATTAAATTACTGCATTTCAGCATATGTCATTACTTCATACAACAGTATTGTATGAAGTAATATTGTAGCCATATATCTGACTATTGTGGTGCAGTCTAAAGAGCCAAAAAAAAAATCTCTGTGAAACTTCAGATAAATTATTTAGAGTATTTTCAAAAGGAGATGCTCTTTGTTGCACCAAAAACATTAGTTTTTGGAAACCAGTACACCTATTTTCAATTCTGTGCTAAAAATAATGCTGCTCAGGTTTATATAATGGTCTGCCTTTGAAAGACATAAGAAGTTAGCTACATCTATGAACTGGGTCACTTTTATCACTTTGGGAGCCAGTTTGACAGCTTATATACAACTTGAGATCAGAGTGGTTTTGTTGTTTTCTTTTTTTTTTTTTTTAAGGAATGAGCCATTTGCAGTACAGAAAAGTTTTTATGAAATCTTAATATTTTATGGTTCTTTTAAATTCTCAGTGTTTTTTAACTTATCCTAAAAATAAACTGAAATAAAAACAGCAGTTCATGTTTCAAGGCCTGACATTGGAAAGTTCAAGAAGCAGGCTAACAAGAAAACTTTGTTCTTCTTTTCAGTTGTATGCATAGTCAAAAATGTCTCTAATTACACAAGCATGTGCTGGTGGACACAGTAAAGTGCCTCTGTGAGTGGTGCTTGTTGAATGGGAACTTTCTGATTATTTCTCAAATTCTGACTTGTTTGGGCCTGTGCTGTCTCATTCAGATAATCTACCCGAGTGCCTCAGTCTGTGTTCACCATGATGCATGTCTTCAGATTCCCTTAGCTTTTATTCTGACATCAGTTCTACTGTAAGGAATAGTAACTCATAGATGTAAGGATCCAAAATTTACAACTTCTGATAAGTTTAGGCATTTAATAATGTATTCCTATTCTCACTTTTTTTTTTTTCTTTCTGGCAGGTAAGTTTAGCTTCCTTGTCTTAAAAAGGGGCAAGATAAATTTCTTTCTAGTGTGTAACTTTATATCCTAATCAGAAGCAGGGTTCTGGGTTCAATGAATAGGTAAAGCTGTGCAAGCTGTTAAAATAGTGTAAATAAAGCTGTCCATTAGGCAGCAGAGTGAACAGCAGCATGTGTTGCAGAGACAGAGACAGTTAATGCTGCATCTGCCTGCTTTAGGATTCTTGCTGTTTCTGAGGCATTCATTACTGACTTTTGCTAGAAGCAGAGCTAGATATATCAAATTAAAATACAAGATGTCTGTTTTATTTCATTATCTCTGCTTCTGGTCTAATTCAATCCCTTTGCTAAGGAGAATTATGTCCTTCTTTTGGCCATTTGAAGGAAAGAATGGGTTCTGTGTGTTGGAAATGAACTAATGATTCTGTTATCTCTCCAGAGATATGAAGACATTTATAACTCCATCTTATGTCTTCAAAGACTTATGTCTTTGAAGACATTTTATAACTTCAGTGTTTGACAGGAGAGGTTGATGGTATCCTGACCTCAAAAGTATTGTTGTACAAACTCCTGCTACAATGCAATGGAAATATAAAACTATTCCACAGAGAAAAGACAGGATTACCTGCAAAGGATTTAGGCAGTTTTCATACCGGTAGCAAAATATGTAGACTTCTGCTGCAGTTGCTCATTTTATTAAAAACTCAAAAATTATATTTAATTTTTTCAAAAATTATATTTAAATATCCAATTTTACTATTGCTCTATTTACATCCCAAATGTCAAGATCTGTTTGCATCCAAGTAAAAAAAAATTCTCTAATTTTAATATAATTTTGACTTAAAATAATGCATTGGTCACTTCAGGCTCATTAAAAATATCATTTCAGATGTTTTGGAAAAGAAGCTTTAGTTGATAAAATTTTAATGAATTAGGATTCCTTGAAATCTTTGCGAGTCAGTCAGATACCTTTAATCAGTTTCCTTTCACCTTGCATATATTTTCTTAATACTTGTGCAGTTGTGTAAAGTAATTTTATTAGTTTTTTCTGTAATTATTAACTGTATATTATAGTGATTGCATATTCTATAATTGTTTTTCTTCTAAGGGCTTGCAAATATCCAGGAAGTAGAGGCTGGAGTGCAGCATATTTTAGCAGACATATTTGCTAAAGATAAAGATGCACTGGATTTCATCAGGAAATTGTAAGTTTCACTCTTACTTTCTAAACTTTCTTGCTTACATGGTAAAACCCAGTCTCCTAGTGGCAGATACAGGACTTTTTGTTAATGATGTGAAAACAGTGTTCCTGTGAGATGGATTTCAGGCTGTTCCTGTGTGTGTTCATCAGCCCTTCTGGCTGTCAGTGCAGCAGAGGTCTGCTGTGAGCATGCTGTGGTGCTGTAACTCCCAAAGAATGAAAAAGCCTGTGCTCTGCCCTGTGAATAGCAGATCTCCCTTGCAGTTAGTGGCCCATGAGGGAGTTTTCCCTCTTTGTTCTTTCTTCAAGCTGTAACTCTTCAGAAGTGAATCTGCTTAAGCTCTTGTTCCAATAGCTGACCTGACACCAGTCAGTGTAACTAGTGTGCAGTGATGGGTGATTTTGGCATTGGTAGCCAATAAGGCAAACAAATATGACTTGTTTTTAAAGCAGGACTTACTGATCTTTAATTGTGTTAGCTGAATTAAAGTTTTCTTAAATTACCTGATTTCAGTGTTGTCATGTCTGGGGAGCTGGTATGACAAGGCAATAGTCACTTGTTATTTCATTTTGTCTGCTGTGTGCAAGAGAGTTATCAGAGACCATGCACCACCTTAGGAATGTGCAGAGTTGCTTTGAAACAGAAGTGTGATAATTTCAGTGAGGGGGGGGTTGTTTTGTAAGGGATGTGCTGTCACTACCTGACTGTCACTTTCATTGTTTTGAACACTGGAAATTCCTCAGTTGAATCTCAGGGCTCTACAGATGAATCCTGTTCATCAGAAGTGTGTTGTATGTATGATAATCACAAGGAGCATGGACTGCCATTTTTTTGCAACTTCCCAAAATTTGTTATGTGAAATTTAACCCATGACTGAAGTGCAGGTGGTGGCTTTTGAGTTTGCATTCCTTTGAGGAGGAGGGCTGTGAGCGGTTTTTCCTGCTTGACTGTCTTCTCTTGGTGTATTAAAGTCAGTACACATTATGTCACCTCAGCATGAAGTTATGTCATCCACTTCTGCAGGTAATTACAGTTAGCAGCACTTGTAATTGAGCAGACTCCAAGCTTATTTTTTATTTGATCTATGCAGTAATGACTTGTTCCCAGTTTCATGCTAAAATATAAATATTTATATAATATTATATAAAATAGAAATATTTTTATAAACATAGATATAAATATCTGATTTTCTTCTATTCAGATGCCAGCAAAGGTACATTTCCATCCAGTCGACATTGGCAAAAGTGTCATCCAAAAATGGAAATGAAAAAGATATCAATAAATTCCAACTGTACCATGAGTTTTCTTGTAATATAAAGAATATTCAACATCATCAGGTAAACCTTGAAATTTTAATTTTTTTTTCTTAGAATTTTAACTGTAGTAAATGTTGCTTTGTTTTTGAATTGTGTTGCTTAAAACTAATTCTAAAGATACTTTCTTTTTCTTTACAGTTATCAGAGGTATTAGAGGCTTTCAAATTCTTAAATTCTTGAAATGCAGAAATAAGCTCTTGATCTCTGTTTTAAGAAACAGAGCAAAGGACTGCTATTTAGTACCCCAAAAATCAGTTTGTTTTGCAAGGCATCATGTTTTTCTTTTGTGGACCATGTTCGGTTATCCTAAGCCCCAAGTTTAGACTTATATAACTAGATAAAGAAAGGAGGGCTGAAGCAAACAGAGAGAAGCTGATGGCTTGACAGCTAGGCTACCCCTGTTACTGAAGTTCAAAGGCAGAATTGTGATGCACTCAATGCAACTGTCAAGACCTCTGCACTAATTCACAACTAATCACCAAGTGAATTCTCTTGTTTTATTTACAGTCACCGAGCTTAAAAAAAACAAAACAAACCCAACAAAAACCAATTGAAAAAACCAAATGATAATCCTAAACCCAAACCAAACCATATATCAGAAAAGACAGACCACTTACATGCTTCTAACTACAAATGTCCTTTTCCTTTAGAAGGCTCTGATATGCTCTCATTTTCTTCTGTGCTTTGTTTTAAACCAGAGTATTTTGAATTAATGAAGGATTAATTTATTACAAAAAAAAAATTCACAATGTGGATAGGCAAATTTTTAAGCTGTTTTTCTCCTTTCCAATATGAAAGGTGTTAGGTGAATAACTAAATTTCTTCTGTTGATTTCAATGGGCTGTTCTTGCATAGATGTTTGAAGAGGTACCTGTGGTTTTTCTCTTTGTAATAGCTATGAACATTTATTCTCCTTATATTGATAGTTATCTGGTGAAAAGTTGCTTCTAGAGGGTTGGGAAGAGTTGATAGAGCAATCTATTGGCTACTGTGGTGACATTGACAAAGATTGGTGGATTCATCATGTTATGATGTATGGATTCTTTTGTGTCCTTTTTTGTTGAAGGATTACTTGAGCTGGGAAAGAGTGTTTGGTTTTACCTGCTCTCACAGTGGTGAATACCACGATGTTCACTCAGTACAAGTTGCATAAGTGTTTCCTGGGATGATGGTATCATTTAGTTCTTGTTCAAGGCATCCTTTTTTACGTAAGGAAAGCTGTTGCTTAGCTACAGTGAGGGCTAAAAACTGTGTTTCCCAGACCTGGTCAGCACTTTGGTTATGTGGCTGCACTGTTTTTTATCCAGGGTGTGTCCTTAGTTTGTCTCTTTGATGTTACAATTAGCTCAATCTGCTTTGGTTTATTCTTTCCTGTGCCTGCTGCTAATCTCAATACCTCTTTCTTTACCTGTTCTGGCTCTTCAGAAAAGAATAAGCACTGATTTTGCAGCTGGCACTCCTGTAATCACAGGATAGTTTTGCACACTTACATGCTACCTCTTATCTGTTTATTTCTGCTATCAGCTATTCTAATACATTGAATATTTCTGTATTGTGAACTGTAAAAGTGTGAGTTGCTTGTGCTTCAGTGAGATTTCAAGGCTCAAGGTGTGACAGGGCTCTCTGCACTGGTTGAGCAAAAAATGTATTTTAGGACAGTTTCTGAAGCAACATGTAAAATGTGCTGTATTGTAAATATACTGTAACTTTTCATGTCTGTTTTTAGTTCTTGGGTTTTCTTCTTTTCTCAGTTTCTATCTTTCTCCCTTTTGTATTTTGATAATGAAGTAAGGAGAAAGTTGTTTTTTTTCCCTCTTTATCTGGCATTTCTTCATTAAGCTTAAACCCTGGTAAACTCTTGAAAGTCTTTCTCATCTTCATTTTCTCATCTTTATTTTTTTCCCCTACTGATGCAAATTGCCATTTTTTAATGTTGTTATTTTCTTGGGTTATGACCATCCTTTTCAATACTTAAGTCTTTATTTTTTCCTTCACCTAAGACTGTGGAGAGATAGTTCCTTTGTGCATTTAAAAACTGGCAAAAGTATTTTCTTTAAGAATAGAGTTCAAGATGTCTTCAAGAGAAGGAGTTCTCTGGTTTGGCTCAAGATTATTAAAAGAAGCTTATACCTGGAAAAGATATAGGAAAGCCTGAACCCCAGAGTGATTTATATAATTTACTAATCCCCAAGAACTTTATGTTAAATGGGTGTGTTTGAGGAACAGTTGTAAAACTTACTGCTTTGAAGACCTTCTCAACTGCTTTCATGGCTGCATACAGACAAGTGTTCTGAATGCCTTCAGGCAGAGGCAGAAGTCAGCTTTAAATCTCCTCTTCATAGAGTTGCAAACACAAGATTCCATAAAATCCTGCACTGAAACTTGTCATCACCGGAGTATGGAAGTGCAAGTGATCCTACAGACCTGGTACAAGCCTAACTCTGCTCTGGCTTAGATGTGAGTGTAGGGGATGCACAGTAGCCTGGCATGTCACCTGTAGGAAAACAGGCTGTGCCTTTGTGACCACAGCCCTGGCAGCTGTGAGTGTGCCGTGCAGCATGTGTTGCAGTGAGATTAGGGGCTGTGCAGCAAGCTGTGCTGCAGCTTGGTCCTGCTGAAGGTTTGGGCTCCTTCCTGTGCCACTGTCATTTTCTTTTCTGAGACGTGACATTTTGTCTTGTTTGAGTCCTGAAGTAATCAGGACTGGTGTGGAGTCAGGTTGTTTGAAAAAGTTAAAATAGTAAAACTGTAATGAGAAAAAAACTTTGTTTTAGTCAGCTTTAAAAGCTGACTCCAGATTTTGACATGGTCAGATACCCTGTGGATGTTTCCAGCTGGAACATTTTGCTAGTGGGAGGTTCAGTCACAGCTTCTTCCTTTGGCAGCAAGGAGAACCTGACTGGACTCCTAGGACATAGCTGAGAAGCAATACCAACACAGTTATAACTAAGAAAAAAAATATCTTTCAAGAGTTTGAGTTTTTGACTAATTGTAAACAGTTTAGTGTTTGTGTACGCCTTGGGGTTGTGTTCCTTTATTTGGAGATGACTGAAATAGTGGGAGGAAAAGAATTCATGAATTAAGTGTAACATTTGAGGCAAATGCTCTATTTTCAATCTCATACTTAAAAAGGAATTGGAATTTAAAGTCCTTGGCAAAGTATACAGAACTTATTCTGTGAGTTTAAGTCAATATGCAACATATAAGAGTTGTGCAGAATGAAGCATGTTGTGTTTTTAGGATAAACAGAATAAGGTTTGATGAATCTTGTGACTGGATCATATTGTTGTTCTTGCTTTCTCTGAAAAATGTATGTTGTTTCTAACAACCCTTGCCCTGGATCTGTTCCAATCTCATATAAAAACAGTCTTTTTCCAGAAGTGAAGACTGCTTTGTGACTAGAATAGCCAGATTTTAACCTGTTACTTAAAAAAACAAACTAAACAAAAAGAGCTTTATTATATTCGAGGGCGAAATTAAAGAATTCCATTCTTAACTGAGCATTTATTGGATGATTATTCTTCTCTGAATGTATCACTTAGAACAGGATCGGCAGATTGTTTGAGAGTGAAAAATATAAATAATATTGGTGACTGCATTAACAGCTGGTTTAAGTTCAAGTGACTGACACATTGTGCAGATGTAGTGCCAGGTAACAAAACGTGATGCAAATATTGACCCTGCTGACAGCATGCTGAATGATGACATTATAATTCTATCACATATATTCTCTGTTGTGAGCATCACTTTGATTTCATTTTAACTTGACATTTAGCTTTCTCTCTTTTTAAAAAGTAAAGTCAGAATAAACGTGAAAGCATTTGATTTGTTAAAATGTGTCTTTCTAATTTCTACGTGAAAACATTTGGTTTGGCAGTCAAGGTACCAGATGCTATAATATTTCACATGCAATCTTTATTATTAGCTTTGTTGTTCAATGATATGTCAGGCCTGGTATGTCACAGGAGCAGTAAGGCTGAGGAATATAAATTGGTCCTATGTCCTGGAGTCATTTTAAACCATTGTATTTAACATATGTGACATGTCTGAGTTAGCTAGTGATTGAATTAAAGTTCATGATTGACACAGAGTGCTCTGTTGTGACAGTGCTCAGGGCCTGCTACATACAGCAACATGTGTAGTCATACAGGAATGTCAGCTTCCAGCGGGTTTCTTTTTTTTGGTATTTCTCTACTTTAAAATACTTGAGAAGGAAAAAAAGAAATCTAAAGATGTGCATTTTATTTGCTTCTGAATATTATTCTGTTTCTAAAATCTGCTGGTCAGTGAGATTTTGTAGTCTTAAGGTGAATATTCAGTGTCTCCATAGTGAGATTAGACTCAGAGTTATCCACCAGAATCCTCCAGGATCTGCCACTTGTGGTTCTGGTTTTAAATGTAGAGTCATAGTCTTGAATTAACTCTGTGTAGAGCTATACAACCAAACTTAGCTTTAGATCCTGACTGTGGAGTTAAGTACTCAGAAGTACATGCACATGGTTTGAGGCAGGAGTGTCAATGTAAAGAGAGTGAGTGTTTACATCCTTGTCTGCTATTTGTGAATTAGGCAGGAGTGTCAATGTAAAGAGAGTGAGTGTTTACATCCTTGTCTGCTATTTGTGAATTAGGCAGGAGTGTCAATGTAAAGAGAGTGAGTGTTTACAGCCTTGTCTGCTATTTGTGAATTAGGCATGAATAACTAAATTCATCCTCTTTCAAATTAAGCTGAGCACCTTTGTCACAAGTTGTGATTCATAACTTATTTAAAATTTGGATTAATAATGGGCAGAAAAATGGAATCTGAAGCATAGAAATAACTTCTGAGGTCTAGTTCTGATTGAAATCACTCTTTGATTAATTTCTTGAGTTTTAATTTGGGTTATTAAATAAGATTATTCCACCACCAAAATTCACGCTGTCTTGCATTATAAGTGTGTTTAATCTTAAACTGGATCCTAAGATTGCAGACTCTAGGAAAAATGTATTTGTTATGCCATGGCATGATTTAATTTGTGTTTAAATTGTGGATGTTATCTGTACATTCTTGTACTTCATGAACTGATTTACTGTACCACCATCCTGATTTGCTACAGAATGTCAAGCAAGTGCGTACACAAATGTTGATAAGTTTATCTTTTGGATATTTTGTGTGTCATCTGTCTCTGCCATTTATGTTTGCACTCAGATTCTGGCCATTAACCGAGGGGAAAATCTGAAGATCCTGACAGTGAAGGTCAACATTCCTGACGGGGTGAAGAATGAATTCTGTTGGTGGTGTGTCAATGAAAGGTCTGCATGGATACATATTCTTACAGAAATCTCTTTTTTCTATAGACAGCTGCATACTCAAGTGTATCTCATATGTCTTGTTACATTAAGAGAACAAATTAAAGAAATATGTATTAGATTAGATGAAATTAGCAAGTGGATAATTCTTATCTGTATTTCCAACTGCTGTAGCATTATGCTGAAAAGATCATGCCTTGGGCTATATTTGCAAGTTCTGGCACCATTCTTCAAGCAGTTGAATTTGAATTTTTTTTAAACATATGCAAAAGCTGATGAAATGTGAATATATTTTTAAATTGTAATATGCATCACATCCAGTAGCCTTTACTGAAAGGACTTTGTAGAATCCAATAAAGTATACTCCAAACTTCAAAAAATACCTTCTTATGCCCAATTGCAATGATTAAACAGGGCTATGTAAGATTCTTAGGTCTGTGAAGTACATAACTTCAAGTTTCAGAAATGTAAGGAATTACATGTTTAAAAAGAACTTAATGGATTTAACAGACAAACATAAATGTAACTGCTTTCAGTGCATATCTCTCACATATTGTGTGAACCATCTCTTGCATTTTGATCTCTTTTTAAGTTAGAAAACTGGACTGTAAAATCCAGGTTCTTTTCTTTCTTGCTGATTTGTTCATACAAGTTGTCTGGGATTTTTAACCCTATAGTGAGATGCTTAGTATTGCATAATTTTCAAGGTCTTTTGCAAAAGTTTAGGTCAACGATATGTGTTTTGTGCAATATCTGTCAGTTTTTTTCTTGGAAACTGTACCTTGATGTTCTCTGCTGGAGAATATTATGATCCAAACAGTGCATCTTCCTTGCATGTATAAAAAATTACTTTCTTTTTTTCACTAGTTTAAAATATTGGGCATTTTTCTGGTCCTGTCTTAGAAACTCCTTCCTTTGCATCCTAGGAATGGATAACCAAAAAGAGGGAAGAAAAATAGGAAGAATTGTTTTAATGTATAAAACTGAATACAGTGGTACTGCTTTAGCATGTATTTCGTTTTCACAAGAAGTCCAAGAAATGGATGTGGTAAAAATGTTCCTTTTCACTGTAGAAATTTAATAGGGCTGTTTCTCTCTGAAAGGGAAGAATAGGGCTCTGAAAGTAATAAAGTATTTTTTGGCCAGATACTGTTGCTCTTAGATCATATTGTTCTAAGTAACCTTCTTTGTTTCCAGGAAAGTATCAGGAGTCACAAACACACCTGTTTCTTTCTACTTTTAGTACCTGTAACAGAATTTCTGTCCTCCCTTCCAGCTGTATATTCTGTAAGCAGAACATAGCTGTCAGTTTTGCTTTTACTGCATCTATGATAGAATTTGGAAGCACTGTGGACCACAGATAATGGAACAGCTTGTCACTGCTACACAAATAAAAGTGGGATGTAAATTGAGATATTTTTGGTTGGTTACCCTTTTGTGAGTCATGCTGGGATAAGAAGAATATTGACCTTGGGAGTGAATACTTATTAATATTTAGCACTCATAAGGCTGTATATGCTTATGGCTTTTTGCTATTTAAGGACACTTTCCCACCATTATAAAACTTCTGAAGGAATGGTTTTAATCTTTGTGCATTAACATCAAGGACAGATTCTGATCTTCCTCCTGAGATTGACAACTGTGTTATCAAACTAACAAATAGTAAATGTGTAATCTGCCCTACAAGCTTTGAAATGGTTGTCCAGGGGTGGAATTTGCATTATTTTCATTGCATTGATTTGCTGGTTAGACCAGAAGATTAATAACTTATTTTTGAGTCAATGGTTTCAAAACTTTGCAAAGATATTAATCAATTTGCTAGAAATCACACACACAATCAGTTGCAGAACCAGAAATGCCAGCTTGCTACAGAATTTGGCCAGTATTTTAGCCAGAAAACAGCATCACCTACTGCCCAGTGGATTAGTAGCAAATATTCTGAACTGTTTGTATTCTTCTGAGACAAATTTTTTAGCACTAAGTACTCCTGCAGTAGAAAGTAAGTTTGGAAGACTAGAGTTCCTTATTGCGTTGAGCTCTGTGTGGATGCTAAGAATATTGTTCCTTTTTTTGCAAGTTCAGAATGTTTATTAGCCTATATAAGCATCTGTTTCCTTGCAATTTGGGTTTGTGTGGAAAATTCAGGAATATCGTTATGCCTGGCTCTGTGGATTGTATTTTTCTCCAAAAAATGGCACCTGTGTGGTTTGACAGTGAACCTACTTCCATTAACACTGGAATTCTAGTGGTCCCAAAGACTTTTTTGTGAAATTGAACAGAGAAAAGTGATCAGTGAGAGAGCCAGAGAGGGGCTGGTTAGCTGGCTTTGAGTGTAGAAACAACATGGAGTTGTTCCCAAGTGAGATGGGGTGAGAGTTTGTTCCCAAGTGGAATTGCAGCCTTGGAAATGAAATTTGATGTTTGATGATGTTTTTTCAGTTTCCAGTCAAATATCTCAGATCCTGTGTAAAGTCCATGGTACAGGCCTTAAAGACTTGCTTTGTCTGTGGTTACCAACTTGGTACATGTTTTATTTAAAGTCTTGGAGGAGCACAAAGCTCTGCTGTTTGTCCTTCAGGTCTAAAAGCCTAGCTGGGCTCTTCCTGGAACAGTTATTAATCAGTACTGGTGATTCTTAACGTGGGCTCTGTTCATTCTGTTCATGTGTAGTTCCACCCTCTGGTGTCTCAGTAGTCTAAGCCATTTATGTTTGTTGTGGTCCCTATGTTTGTTGTGAGCACTGGGACATGGAGAGCTGAGGATCAGAGTAAGATGATACTATTTGTATGGAGCTTTTTTAAAATTTGGCTTCAAAAGCTAGATCTTGATTAAATAATCAAGAAAAAATCTGTTCTTAGAGGGAGGCTTAGCTAGGCTGTGATGATCTTTAAAAATATACGCACATGATTTTGCTTTGTGTTTTACAGCAAAGTGATTTTTTCTTTTCTTTCAAGAAGTATTGAAATCATTAAACTCAGTATTTGCTATGATTGAACTTGCTGTTTGAATGTTCTCTCATTTGCAACAACTTCTAGCAGAATGTTGCCTAAATTTTTATTTTATGTATAGGCAGGTAATAAAAATATCTATTGTGATTACCCATTTACAGAGTTTAACTGGCTTTAATGGATGGAAGAGAGGGGGAAACAGCTGCCAGGTTTCCAAATTGATTCTAATTTGTGCTGAGGATGTTAAGTCATACTTGCACCTGCAAAACCTTCATGTTTATAGAATGTGATGGTAATAAGAGGATTTAAAGCCTTTCTCAGTTTTATGAAGGTGTGGAAAGATCTCTAGTTACAAATATGTACGATAGAGCTATTTGCAAAAACTGTTGGCAAAGTGGTGAGGTCATGTGGCTAAGCACTGAATTACAGCCCTGAATGTTGTAAAACTGAATGGTGAGCTTAATTCTGTTCCTGTGGCTCTCTGCTCAATGCAGGGTTGACTCTGTCACACATTTCTCAGCTATTATATGCACAGACACTTAGAAAAGCTGTTTCAGGAAGTTGCAGATCCCCTTAGACAACTGAAAAGCTGTCTGGGTAGGAGTGGTTTTGAATTCTCAGTATTTGAGTGGCTACAAGCAAACAAGATCTAAAGTAAAATTCAGTTCTGTTTTTACTGCAGCTGGACACGTTATGACCATAATTCTTGCATGTTTCATTTAAGCCATCCAAACAATAAATTTAGAGAACCTGCACGGGTTTTTAAAAATATGTATGGGTATCTCCCATCACAGTTTGGGACCCAGGCACATTGAATAATACAATAAATGAAGAAAACTGAGTGTTATCAGTATTTTTAAAACTAATAAAAAACAGGTAGACTTTTAATAGAAAATGTCAGTGGTATGTTTCTGTTTGAGTATAATATATCTGGTTGCTTCTCCTTCCCCTCAATCTCTTCTCACAGGGTGGATCGTCTCAATGAGTCAGTTCTGCTTGTTCAAGGACTCACAAACCCACCCTAACCCACATCTCCCCACACCCTCCTTCATGGAACTTTGCCCTCAACAAAAAGATCAATGGATTAAATATCTAGGAAGCTTTGAGAGTGAGGTGTATTTTACAGCAAAATTTGAAGTACTTGTTGTTACAGTTATATAGTTACCATGCAGTCTACCTAGAAAAGAGTTCAAGGCTTCAAAGAGTTTGGCTTAGAAGAAGCTGGAAAACAGTCTTATTTTTGTTTGGCATTGTTTATTTAATTTTCCCTTTTCCTATATTATTACTTACACTTCAAATGTATTAGTAGCAGGTAAGAGAAAAACATTTTTAAAGTTTTTTGGTTTCTGTGGTTTAAGAACTGCTGCAAAATTAGTAGGAATTTATTTAGAAGTTGAATAGAGATACTCAGTGCATTCCAAGTGAAATTTGAATTGGGTTTCATTTATTGGCATTAGTTTAGCTCCTTAATCTCTATCTGTCCATAGTTGCCTTTTTTCAGTCATTCTGCAGTGACAATCACAGAGGATGTTTAGGAATTTTTTTTCTGATGTAATGAGGAATAGCAAATAATGCAACCCTAAAGGTAATATGGAACCAAGTTTTGTTCAGTTACAATGAGCTTTGACTTCTCAAAGTGGAGAATGCTTTTTTTTGTTTTCTTTAAAACATAAACCATTATTGTGTTCTAAAACCTAAGAAAAAATAAGCCTGTCCCTTGTATGGTATTAGAACTATGAGCAACTTCTCATTCCTTTCATATTTGACTCATGATTTAGTTGCCTAATTATTGTAGTAATTTTGCAGTTTATGGGATTTAACAATGTAGAAGCCTTTCTGGAAAGTTCTTTTTTTATCTAGTTGTTAGCATGTGTTCTTAAAATATTTTTTATTTTTCTTCCAATCTTTTGCAGATGGAAACCAAAGCAATTTTTAAAACCAGACTTTATGAGGCTACTACGGAGTTCTGTAGAGGATGCATATAAACGCCTTATATATCCTCTTCTCTGTAGGGAATTCAGGTAAGCCTGGAATAAATCTGTATTCTCATATTACTGACATTTTTTTTAGCAATTCCCTCCCCAGTGTTTTGTTAGACAATTATTTCTCTATTTGAAAATATCAGCATGTTTCTAATCCTCTGTGCTTACAGAAGAAATGAACTATGATTTCTGACTATCAGAAATTAAATCTATATAACCTCTTTAGGCTACAGTAGAGAAATGATCTTTCTGTGAAGACATTTTACATGTAGTAATGTAGTAACATTAAATGTAAAATGTAGCAACATTTTACATATTTACATACTTAGATACTTGTACATTTATTTAATTAGGTACAATTTAGAACTATATTATCATGATAATTTTATCTTTATTCTTGTAATAGTATAAACCATGATGTCGCTGAATGTTTCAAACATCTTTTCATGTCACAGCAATATTACTGTCAGTGACTTCTGTTTGGACTCATTCTTTTACCTGTCTAATGGAATTCAGCAAAGTATTGTTAAGGTTGGAAGTACTCCTCATGTTTGCCAGCTGCATTTTGTGGCCAATGAATTAGTTATAGTCTGATAGTATTTTGTGAGTGTTGTCATGTCTCTAGAGAAGTCAGTAAACTTTTTACTGGTGATACTGTAATGATGTCATTGGATATCATGTCCCTTGTTAAGATCTGTAATATTATTCCACATTTAAAGGAAATTGAAAACTTTGTATCAAATTAGCATGAATTAATTAGGGTGTATTATAGTGTAGTATAAGAGTTTACCATATAGTGGAAATTACTGAATATGTCCATTAAGAGTGTTATCTTCTAATGGCTAACAGTACTTATGGTGTGATTCTTCAGTACCAGAGAAGCTCCTCAAAACATAGCATGCTTCATTCTGGCAAGGCGATCTCATACGTGACCTAAATGTTAATGCTTTTTTTGAGCTATTCAAAATGAAATTTATCCAAGAGGCCCTGTTTCTTGGACCAGAGATGCTGAAATGACTTGTATCAAAATGACATGCTCTCTAGTACCTAAAATCAGCAACCACATTATGAAATGTTTTTTCTGTACTTTCCTGGGTGTGCTTTTGTGTTTGAATTGGAGCTGTTTTCTTAACATGTTTTCATGAACATCATTGCAAGAATGATGTGTGTTCTACCTCCCTGAAAAGAACCATCAGCTCAAGGTTTTAACAGCATGTCTTTTCAGTGGTTTTTGAGCATCTTCACTACAGTATGTTGTGTTTACTTATTGCTTTGCAAGCAAGATTGCTTCTTCTCTTTTGATTAGTGAGCCTGGTCTTTTGTTACTTAGAATTTCACAGATTCTAAAAATACTGAGTTCCCTTACTATTTTGTGACCGCAATACATGTAGCTACTCTAGGGGAGGCACTGTGTCTGTTGAGGTCAAAATGGTGAACATCTCATGGTGGAGAGTTCAGTTGTTGGCTTCTGTCACTACAGTCTCTACGTCTCTACAATCAAACTCTTTCAAAACAAAGAAAAATAGCTACTTTTTAGTGGGGTTAGATTTTAAGAAATATAGGGGTGCTTCAAGGCTCTTTTCTTGTATTTTTATTCAGTGGTTTGTAGCACTGTGGCCTGTCTTGTGTGTAACACTTTGAGGACTGCTGGAGCAGTAGGTTGCTGAAGGTTTTCTGTTCTATTGATCAAAAGGGGAAAAAAAGCTTCCTTCCCTTCCCTACTACTTATTAGATGTAGTTCACAAGCAATCAATGAGAAGCATACAAAGTTTGCTGCTGGTTCCTGAGGGTATGTCTGCTTAGGTTTTACTCTTTATGATGATGTTGCATGATTGGTGGAGTTTGGATAGGAAAATCTGAAACCTCTCCTGCAGAGAGGAACTCAAAGCACCTGACAATATTCTGGTCCCTGACCACTTAACCCTTTTCCTCCTCCTATTTTCTTTCCGGACACACCACGAGCTGTTTTTTCCGACTCTTGCAAAGGGCTGCTAAAGTATTCAGTACCTCCTTTTAGCATTATTTCCAACCCACCTCCTGCTGTTCTTTTTTCTTTTTATTATCATTAAATGTTGGAACAGAAAGTTTCCAAGAATGTCTCGAAATTGCTGGTGCTTCTAGTGATCAGAAGAAGAACGAAACCTGCCAGCAAGATGATTACCTTATTTATTGTTTAATTTCCTTTCCTCCATTCTGTCAGATGTCATTTCTTGTATCTGGTATAGTAATGTCCACTGTTGCTTTTGGCTCTTTCAAATACATTTTATCTTGTTGCAGTACTGCATGGAATAATTCCATCAGGGTTTCATGCAGGTGATGTGGCATGGGCATGTTTCTTAATGGATAATCCTTTCATAATTTTCCATGCTTTCTTGCAGAAGTGCTTTTTCTCCACTGTCTTCAGGGACACAAACATTTCTCTGTATATCTTGTTTCACACCTGAAGCTAGTTTGCAGATCTTTTTCCACAGAAATGTAATTGGGAGTGTGGAATTTTAAATCTCAGTTTAAAAACTGAATCTTATAACATTGGAAATGGAAATTATTAGATGATTATTAGGTTATTTGCTTTTATTACTATACACCTGTTAGTGATATACAGTCTGAGTGCTTCCTAGACTTCAAGGGAGGGGCTTAGACTCAAGGGAGTCCTGACTTAATTGATTTTTTTTTTCATAAAGTAGGAACTGAAGGGTTTTGAGGTTTGTTTGGGTTTTTTTTCCCAAAATAGCCATTTTACTTGTGTTTAGAGAGGATCTGCCATATTAATGAGAACTGTTGTAAATTGAAAAAGCATGAAGCTGGACATCTTGCCATTTGGATGAAGCCAATAACACACTGAAAAAGAGAAAGGTATTATATTGTTTGGGTAGCTTGATGGGGTTTTTTTCCAAAGGATCAAATGATTATACCAGGCTTGAAATTAAGGGCCACTGCTTCAGACAGCAGATCATGTAATTGATACAAGTGTTGAGTAAGAGACAGAGAAAAAAGAGATGTCTATATTTGAAATTTAAATACACAGGGTATTACATAATAGACAGGACATTCTCCCTACACACCTGGCAATTTCAGTAACATTTCCTGTTGCTGTAAAAGTTGCTGTATATCCATGCCAATTTTAAACATGATTTCCATAAGGCTGACATAACTAATAGCATGTGTTTAGGGGCAATTTTAATTCCTACACAAGTCTTCCTTGGACTGACAGCAATTTGCAGTGTGGGAGGACTTGGCCTTGTGGCACCTGTATCCTTGGGATAAGTGGAAGGATGGAATGGCCTGTTTTTGTACAAAACCTTTGGTTCAAGGGCATTCCATTCCCTTGTCTACAAGCCACTTTTGACCTTCATTTGCATGCGTGGGTGACTGGTTGATTCTCTATGTGTGTATTTAGAAGATCCATACTTCTGTGAGGCTGAGGTATTTGCTTTTGTTTTCTCTGGTCTCTCATAAGTGGCATGTAATTGTTCTATCTCTGGACTCACCCTAGAAGCAGCTTGTTCTGTAGTTTAGATTTTATGGTTTTTTTCTTTTTTTTTTTTTTTAATTAGAGAAGGGGAGAATGGGAGAAGGATGCTGTAAGACTGAATGATCAAGAAATGGAATGGCAACTGAAATGCAGTGGAAAATGAGTGCAAAATTATACTTTCAAGGGGAAGTAGTTATTTTTTCATAAGTAAAGCTATTAGCTCTGAGCTCTCCTGCCACAGGAGAGGGCCTTTGGCACCATGGAAGGTAGCTCCACATGAATGTTAAGTGCTCAGAAGATGAGATTATTTATGTAAGGAATAAAGACAAAGAATCATTGACTTATTTGGCCTGTATTTGGAATATTGTTGTCCATTTTGGTCCACTCACATGGGGAGGGGGGTAGGAAGTAGGAAAACAATTCACTGGAACTTGAAAAGGCCCAGCAAAGAGGAACGAGGAATGAAATGATTTCTCTGGAAACAAAAAAAATGACTCCACTATGACTTCAACTTGGAACAGGGAGGACTTAGAGATAAATGATGTGTGAAGAGTGGAACAAGGTTTCTAGGGAAAAATTTTTACTCCCCTCCAGTATAAGGTTTAGGGGGCCATAACAAAAACAATCCGTTTCCAACCAAAAGATGACAGCTATTTACAGTTTGTTGTGGACCTGCAAAACTCACTGCCGACAGGCTGTGTGGATGAAAGAAGTTTATCTGTCTTCAGGAAGAGGTTGGATAGTTGAGCAAGAGCTCTGTTATGAGCTAGTAAAGAGACAAGTCATGTCAAGCCCAGGAAATACTCTGGAAGCAGCTGTAGGGCAAGATTATTGGACAGATGCTGGAGCTGTCAGCTGTTTAGGCAACTACTTGGAGACAGAATCCTGGAATAGAGGGACAATTTAGCTGAACTGGTGCAACCATTCACACATTTGGTGGTGATATGGTGTCTGCTCTTTGCTGAGGGCACATTTGAACTGCTAAGGAGCCTTGTACTGCATGTATGCCCTTCAGCATCTCTCTGAATTGTGCCTGTGATAATCTCACCTACCTGATACAGAAACAAAGAGCACATGGAAAAAGGGAGCCTTTTGCTGTTGCATGCTTCCCTAGGAAATGCTCCCCAGGAAATGTGCCAAGTGTGAAAGAGGACCTAGACCTCTCTGTGGTCTACTTTACAAATCAGAGATGATGAGGATTTATTAGTGCTTTCTGTACCACTGTGGGATGAGACAGGGCTGAGCTGGTTGACTGGTTGGATCCTGGGCAAATTCAAGTCAAGCTCTGGAGTTCTTCCACAACCAAAACCTCAGAACAGCTTCATATTCCATCATGTCAAATAGCCCTTATGAGGGTTCTCTTTGAACTATGTGTAGTTGACACTATTGTGCCATGCATTGATTGACCTTAAACAACTTGAGCAATTTTCCCTGTCCCATTCTGATAGGCTTAGTTAACTGTAATGCATTTTTTTTTTCCATTCTGTCGAAATAAACCAAGATAGCAGGTTTTTTTTCAGTGATAGGTAAAAAGAAAGGCAGAATAAGGGCACTGGCTACCTTTTAAATGAAGGCTTTACTGGATTACTTTTGACTCCCCAATTATTGGAGTTACTGACAATGTAATGCATAGGCAAGTGATAATGAGTACCTGCAGAAGAAAAAGAAATCAGAGAGGTGATGAATATTTTTGTACACATTACTCTTTCCGCTTTATTTTTTTTTAAGTGCCATACCATGATGAAAATATTTGTCCTTGTCAGTCATTGTCTTGCTGGCCTCATCTAATGAGTAAGACATTGTGAATCTTTTACATCTTCACTCAAGACCAATTTGTTTCTTGTGACACTCTGCAGTAAGTTTGTGCTTCAAGTCATCTAAGTCAATCCTTACTGCACTACCTCACTTCTTCCTGTTGAAGAACATGACTTGGAAAAGAAAGGGAACACTGTGGCCCCAGCAGCTTTGCAGTTTGTTCTGAGGAATCAGAATACCCTCCTAGAAGAAGCTCAAGTCTTCACACTTCTATGATGTCTGTTGGCAATCCAAAGAGAAATTAAATGCCTCAGGAGTCATGGTGTGTTAGCAGCTAGTGGGAGGGACCCTTCCAGTTTCTTCTCTGGTTCCAGTTTCTCTCACCATCCATTTTTTGCTGGATTGTGATTTTTCTCTAGAACTGTGAAATTGTGATGAATTTGATCAGTGCCTCCTTCATAATCCTCTTTTCTTTACAAGTAGTATAATCTTTGAAAGGAAGCTGTTCTTTGCTCAAAATTAGGAGTTGATGTTTGAATGGTAGTTGGTGGGTGTATGTTCTTATAAGTGTTTCTCTTGTACTTTTAATATTGACTGGTTTTCTTAGAACAAGAATGAGATGACATATAGCTGATCTTTTGAAAAAGGTGTCAACAACTTGATTTGAATTGTAACATTTAATAGAAGATGATGGAAACATGATTGGAAAAGGCCTTACAACTTTGGAACAACTAATACGTGTGTTTGAAAGTTACTTGAAAGAACAATATTTGAGGGGTTTTTTTCTTTTATTTCTATCCTTCTAAGATCCAAGTTGACATCTGATGCAGAGAAAGAGTCTGTGATGATGTTTGGGAGAAATCTCCGTCAGCTGCTTCTGACCAGCCCTGTGAGGGGCCGTGCTTTGATGGGAGTAGATCCTGGCTACAAACATGGCTGCAAGCTGGCAATTATTTCACCAACCAGTAAGTTTCAATTCCAAACATTTTTGGAAGGACTGATAAAAATGCATTCATTTAGAGTAAAGATAGTTTCAAAACCTACTTTTTTATCAAAAATTTTTTTTTTGTAAAACTTTTAGTGCTTTCCACACATCCTGTTGTATAAATTTCTTTCTTCAGCTAGCTTAAGTTTCTGGCACCTGGATTCCAGTGACTTCTTTAACATTATTACTACTCTCTTAAATAGAATTTAAGATGCTTTCTGCCTTCCTGAATACAGGTTGAAATGATTGTGTCCCTCAGTAGTTGGCAAAGAGAACACCTGGCATTTTTATTGTTTGACAAAGAATTTGTATTTAAATACTTTCTGTAATATTGCTTTTTTCATGGCTAGTGTCTTGGACATCTGGACACTTTTTCAACCCTTTTTGTGTAGCAGTGTGTGTTTAATGTAAGAGGTCAGAAACATTGTTTTTGCAAAACTTAGTTCTCATATGGAGCAGAGCCTTTCCACTTCATCCTAGTCTATTGAGGCGCTGCACACCTCTTTAGGCTTATGCAAAAACTATTTGTTTTCCTGTTATTTTGTTGTTACTTTTTGCTTGAGACTATATTCACCCCAGAAGAAGGTAAAGAAAGGTGTGTTCTTTAGAAGCCAATAAAGGTGCAGTAAATGACTGAGCTTTCATTGCACCATTAGCTATCAGTAGTGGTTAATGCAGTTCTTTCCAAATGTGATAGATGGGATGATGACAAAAGCTAGCGTTGGAATTCTAGAACTTATGTACTGCAAGTCCTTAGACTTTCTAATTTTCATCACTCTTTACTGGATCTCCAAGTTGTACTACACTAGAACAATAAATATTTTATAGTAAATTGCTCTCTTTCTCTGTGATATAATGCATTATATTTGCTGATAGTTTTAGGTGTTCATTACTTGATATGTGAATATGCCTGCAGGGAACTACAAAATGTATTAACTTGTTTTTCTTTTGCCAAAGCATTCTTGTCTTATGCCAACCATACATTTCTTCTAAATGGATATAGAGATCAAAGAGAAAGATGGCTGATTAAGAATCTTCTTTTGTCAACCATCAAATCAAGTTCAGTAGTTCTGCAGAATGTGGCCTTTGGACCTTTGTGGATTTAATCAAATGACTTTGCCTTTCATTCTAGGTCAGATACTCCATACTGATGTAGTTTACTTGCATTCTGGTCAAGGATTTCGTGAAGCTGAGAAGATCAAGAGGCTTCTGCTACAGTACAAGTATGCTAAAGAAACTTTCATTTATTGCTCTTTTCTTACCAAACAAAATTAAAATCTTCACTGTAGAAATACTTGATTTTACTTGCAATAAGAATTCTGCTGATTTAACTGGAGGTTTATTTTCTTTAGTCTAGTTCAGAGCTTGCTTTTTCTTTTGTGTTCGTGCGTTTGCAGTACATATATGTTAGAAGCATGTCAAATCAAGGCTGCGTGCTATGAATGTTTCCCCATAAAACTGTTAATCCATGTGTTTTTGGGAATAGAAATTAGTATTCACCTAAGAAATAACTTTAGCCTTCCTCTTCCTAGCCCCTGCAACCCCCAAATCACTCATCAGTCTTTCTCTGTTCCAAAAGCCACATTAGGTTTTAGTAGAGTTTTGTCAAGCAAAGGAAATCCTGCAAAGGTAGTTCTCCAGATGGAATTACAAACAGGGACAGCATGATTAAAAGTTTGTGTCCAACTATGTCTGTGGACAGACATCTGGTCTACTGAGTCAGCTGCTGAATTACGACAGCATACAGTCCAGTTTGTCTATAAGCATTAGATTGGCTTTAAACAAGGTGATTTGGTGGCTGGCTGTGGTGTGGGCACTCAGAGGGAATGACCTTGCAAGCTGTTGGAAACTATGACATTCCCATTAACAAATTAAGATGCTGATTGCTTTGGCTTCTGCTCTTTTTCATGACTCATACCAGATGAGGGAAAAACGAGGTGAAAGTGTTTGAGGACTATAAATAACATTCCGTTTATTAATATGAAGTATCATTTTTGGATTTTCTGCTTATATTACTACTGTACAATCCAATTATAAAGAAGTGAAAATTTTTTACTCATCTCATGAACTGTCACATTGAAAACCTGTTAAACACAACATGATGCTTCTAGGAATGTTTTCTCATTACATCTGAGCCTTGTGTTATCTAAAATTAGGTGGATTGATCACAGTGGAGGATTGAATACTATGTATGAAAAGGTATAAAAGAATATTTGAGAGTAATTGTTTGGTTTTTTAACCCACACAAAGCTGCAGCACTGTTGTGATTGGCAATGGCACGGCCTGCAGAGAAACAGAAGCTTACTTTGCTGACTTAATTATGAAGAAATATTTTGCACCACTGGATGTTGTTTACTGGTAAGATCCCTTTGCTGGGATATTATTCATTTGTTCAGCATATCTTAACCTAACAGGTAATTTTAGATGTAATTTTTGAAGTATTTCTTTTTGCTGCCTTGTCTGTATTTGAGTCAAGCCTGACCCAAGGTTCTAGCCAAAGAAAACTAGCTGTAGCTCTTTGAAGCATGACAATAGTGATCCTGAGTCAGTAAGAGAGACTCACTGAAGCATTTTATTTTTTCTTCCTGAGGTTCACTCTCTTGCTATTATCATTGTAACAAAGTATGTGAGAATAGCAACACTACCAGCTAAGGACTCGTTTGGCATTGTGTATTTATTTCTTGATGAACGAGGTTTAACTGCACGTGATAAAGCTTCTGGTGTCTGACTGCACTATGGAATGCTTGGTAATCCTATGGGAATTAAATGATCTGGAAATAAATACTGTGTTAATACCAAGTGGAGAGTAGTAAATATATTTATCTTTTTCTGACTTCAGATTTTATCCATTAGTTTGTTGAATTTCAGCTAAAGTATTCTTCTGTTGGTTTGGATGGAAAATGTATGATACCACCTTCTTTTCTACCATGCAGTACTCCTCTCTTTTTTTTAATTCCCACCTTTTTTTTAAAGCATTTTTTGTGATTTACCTTGGATTATCCTTTGTGCCAGCATTTAACAGCAGTATTTAGTTTTCACTGTCTCAGCATGCAGAAATAAGTTTTCCATATTTTTAAAGAAGGTTATGGCCTTTTGCTGTTTAAACTGTTCTATACATTTAAAAGTACCTTTTTTCATAAATTAGAAAGTGGCCTTACAGAAATGTTTAACAAATATGTTATTTCTATTGTTTTATGGTGTGTTGCACTTGTTCGTCATTTCTATGATTCCCAAGTAAATTTGTGCAAGATTCCATTCTTAAATCACTCTTTTATTCCAGGAGATGTAGTGAAGGTTTTCTAATGGTAATTGTTTGCAAAGGGAGGAGGTTATTCAAGCTTCTGAAAAATTAGGCATCCTATTTACTGAGTCCAGCGCAAAAACAATGGATGTTTTATGACTGTAGAGAGTGCAAAACACTTCATACTGTGTGGGTTTTGGCAAATGCATAATTTCACTATTGTTCACTTCATAAAGCTTAAAAATCCATTATTATAGCAATAATAATAATAATATTTTGAAATAATGGTTTTGTTTATTTATTGATCATATACTACTTTACACAGAAAAAAATGTTTCTATAGTACTGTGATTGTTGTTTTTATCACTGTTTACCTCTTCTGATTCATTATTTTCTCCCTGTTTATAGTTCAAGGTGACAAAATTTTCAAAGTAGTACTTTAGTTACCAAGTTCTTAGAACCAATAAAAGCTCTTGTGTAGTAGGACTTAGTATAAATACTGTGTGGCAGAAGTCAGGTTAACAAGTTTGTTGCTTTCTCTAGTAGTGACTGATAATTTTTTAACCTTTCACTTTGTCCAAAACTGCTGTTTGTAGCAAAAATCTATAACTGCAGTTTAACTTGACATGTAACATCCTGAAAATTAACATTATCAGAAATGTTTTTTAATTTATACATTTATGTTGTTAGTGGTTTTCTTATGTTGGGTTCATATGGCAGAGCTAGTCCATACTTCAGAATTTGTGTGCAGAGCCGCGAGGTGCTTCACGTTAAAGCAAAGTGGTTTTTTTTGGATTTGATGTTATAGACGTCATCTGGGACTCTTGAACTTTGTATACTGCTGTCTGTGTGTGAATTTATGTATGTGAGTTTACAGACAGGCTGCATTTGCAGTTCTTGTCTCTCTTACATTTTGTCAGTCTGTACTGAGGTTTTTTGTAAGGATCAGGGTTCCCATATATCCCTTTCTGATCAACTAGTTTCATGTACATCTCATTACTTTATCCACTGTTGGGGTTTCCAAGCCATGCTGCCGAGCCCTGCAAGGCAGCTACTTTTTCCTTTCTAGCTCCAGAAAGCATTAATCTCCTTGGTATTTCTTAGTAGCAGAAAGGAATGATGAGTCCAGCCATCCAACCTCCACTTGTGATAATCCAGTGAAATGCTTGGAATTTATGTCAGTCTGAGTTAAAAATGTGATATTTGCTAAGTGAGGGGCAATTAGTACAGTGTTAGGGGTTGAGCAATAGGTGACAGTCGGTGTACATTGGGATAACTGCTATACCTTTTGAGGGGAACTCTGGAAGGTGACTTGGAAGAATATGCTCTGCTGATTCTCTTCTTTTTAAATAGTAAAGTCCTCTAGAGTATGTGCTTTCAGATCACAAACACCTTTTCTGCTTCCATGTTCAAAATCTTCCCTAGATGAGGTTGTTTTCTTGTGATAGGCTTTTTTAAAAGTATGAGGACTTTGTTTATATATAGGCTGAATACATATCTCTCATCAGTGCTGTGGAAATCTGTGTATGCTTTTGGATGAAGTGATGATTATTCATTGTTTTTCACTTAAAATCTATAAGAAATAATTTCAGCCATTGTTAGAAAAGTTAATTCTTAAGGCCTGCTTTAGCAGGTTGCAGTTGCAAATAAAGAATGGATTTGCTAATCAATATAGGTTTTAAACTGTGGGGAAAACAAAGCAACAAAGAACCCCAAACAAAACAAAATGACCTAAACCCCCTAGAACAAAAAAGCCCATCCAGTACTTGAACGGTAACAGAATGAGTCAGTTGCATCTAACATGATACCATTTCCCAAGCTTTCAGCTTCTCACAGGAATGCACTGAGCTGCATCAGGGTGGAAATCCTTGCCCAGAAAAACAGAGCTCAGCTCATTGCTGTATGCAGGTTTTAGAGAATTACAAATTGTATGTTCTCTTGAAACTTTTTTTCCTTAAAGGAGTCCAAATGTAAAGGGGCTTGGCAGATGAGGTTGGACACTCACCATAAGCTGTTGTTCAGAAAGGTGAATGATGGGGAGGTACTACAGACTTCAACTTCCTCAGGAAATATTAGGAGTGAAGAATAGGACCAGGAATGATTATAAAAAAAATAGAATCTCTTCATACTTTTCTGTCCAGTTCATCATATAGAGCTTGGAATCATGCATTTCCAGGGAAGTGAGACAAGAATAGAAGGTATAATTTCAGAAAGGTGTGTGCAGTTGGTGCATGCACACATAATGAAGGCTAAATATAATATATTAAAAGCAAATGATTAAAATAAAAAATACTTAGCAATGGCAAATATAAACTACATAGAGTTTTACTGAAGTTTCTCAAAGAGAAGATGAATCAATGAAGACAGTAGTAGGAAATGAGGCATATGGCATGGTTTCTCATGTGGCTTTAATACCTGTCTGGACTCAGTTTGACAGTTTTTGATTTAAAGCAAATATTTTTCACTATTTTTGTAACTAACGTGCTTTCAGATAGCTACATCCAACCTAAATAACTACAGGACTTTCTTTTCCTTTTTTTTTTTAAATGTGGTTTCCCTTTTAGAGCTGTGTTTATTGACTTAGATTAGGATTGGACTAGAGCCAGGGACAATCATATCTAGTCTTTGGGTTTTTTGTTACAAATCAGTTTTTGTTACAAGGTTCAATAAATATTTTTGATTATTTATGTTAGTTCTATTGTGAATTCTTGCCAAAGATACATTGTATTATAATCAAAACAGATGTTCTAGTTTAGACAAGTGTATTTGTTTTAACAGGACCAGAAATGTAAATGAAACAACATTGTATTCAGCATTAACATGGCAGATGAACTTTCAGGATTTCATTGGCCTTTTTGGATTAAATGAAAATCTTGAAAAAATATTTCAGGAATCTGGTTTTCTTTGATTGCTGTCAGTTTGAGGCATCTTGGAAATGAAAGCTATCTGAGTGACAGGTGAACTATGCTAAAGCAGGACAAAACCAACAGCTCCATCTTTGTATTTGGCAAAATCAAATCGCAATTTCTGTTTCAGCCTCAATGGTTTTGTTGTCACAATACAAGCATTCTTACTGATCTGACTCTTATGTGCTTGCTTCATTAAAGCAAACTCAGAGTAAAGTATTTCAGTTTGTATTTAAAAGGAAGTTTGATAAGTGTCAGGAATTGTTAATTGTTTTCAACATGCAGCATAGAGTGCAGCCAGGCCAGTGTATTTTTGGTTGCTGCTTAAATGGGTGTGTGTTTAATTTCTGTCTGCTTGGTTTTAAACTTGATGCAAAATCCTTTTCTGCCACTTACAGCAAAATCTTTTCTTACCCTCAAGACTTTATAAGCAATGTAATTAATAATTTACTGCTGTTTAAGTTCAAACACTTCTGTACTGTGACGAATAGGGGAAAGTCTGTAATGTCTTGTAAAGTTCTCATTGGGTTTTCTTTAATGTTTAAATTATCTGCTTTAGAATACTTAGAAATGTTCTGCTAAGGTAGAATAGGGCTGTAATACCTTTTGAAGTTGGACCTTGGTGGCAAGAAATTGATTTAGAAATGTTTGTTCTACGGGATTTTAGGTCCGCTTGTATTTTATAGGTGTCTGCACATGCTTTAAATATCCTTTTCAATTTAAATGTGTGTTTTATGTTGTTGAATATCTACATTATGCTCTCTCAGCTTTAACAAATGCCACTTTCAAGTTCCATGCCTCTACATTTCTAATGTTACACTAGCTTAATTCCCATTACTTTTCTGCTTCATAGCACTCGCAGTTTGAAAGGGACCTAACATTCGGGTTCACATTATGATAATTAGGTTTCAAAGCAGTGTGGGGGGATTAAGATGTCTGAAGTCTAGTTGCCGAATAAAGTTCAGAACTACTTGTAAAACTTGTTTGAGTGGTTAACAGAAGTGGTTTTATTTATTCAGTGCTCATGCAGCATTAATCCGTATTTCATCAGGTACCCACAGCGCTGTAACTCTAGATATGACCTTGGGACTTAATTTACCCCATCTCAGTTTTCCTTATTAATGTGCCATGAAAGAGGTACATGAAAGATAGCCAACTTCAAAGCACCTTTTCAAATAAAGTGGTTGATATGAATCCTCTGGTATTTAACACTGTCTGTCAAATGTTTCAGCTGGTTTGCATCCTTTTACAAGCTATTGCTTGCTGCATTAATGCAGTTGTTTCAAGTCTGTTGAGAGTATGAAGGGGGTAGGGATATGGGAAACTTTATTCCTATTTCTTTTTGATTGTGTTTCCTTTAAGCTGTTATTTTTGTCTGTTAAGCTATATAACTCTCTTGATGACACATTTATGTACACACACCTACACACCTTAGGTCATTAGTTGTCTGATCCAGAAGGTGGAAAGTAGTTTGGAAGGTTTTGGCTAAAGGAATACATATTGAGTGGAAAAAATGCGCACATCTGAAATGTGCACTGAAGAACCTTTGTTCTGCTTTCATCTCTTTCAAGCTCTAGTGGACTCATGAGAAGTCCTAAACAGTGAAGAACTACTTTGAGGAACAAAGAGGTTTAAAATGTGGGTAAAGAAGACATAGTCAATGAGAACATTCTAAATTATGTAGTGATTTCTAGCCAAGCTGTCCTTCCTCCCTTACTTATATGTTCTGTTGTGATTATTTACCACAGCTGAATGATCATTCATACTTCAACCAAACAATCATTTTGCATGTGCTTATGTTTAGAGGAGACAGTCCTGTAAGTTGGAACCTCACTATGCATAGAGATGACTTCCTCCTCCTGATCTTGGTTGTTCATAACTTGGGTAGTAATTTATATATTGTTCAGTACAAAATGGACTGGAATGAGTGACTGCATTTAAAATAGGATCCAGTGCTTGTTCCTGGTGTATCCATAAACTGCCATCTATGTTGAGCTGGACCCATACTATATTCAAAATGGGAAATTCAGAGGTGATCTTTGCCTTTGAAGCAAGGATTCACCTCTGCCCTGACTATAGCCACCTGTACCATCTCTAGCTGTGTTTTTTTAAGGGGAGAGAAGGAAGTGGCTAAGCAGTGAAGTTGTGGTGGGGCAGGTGAAACAGGAGATGGTAATAACTTCTGGCTTGCATACCATGAATTTAAAACTTAATGAAGCAAACTGTATAAATGATACACTTAATAATTATGGAGCTGTCTCTGATATTTCAGAGAAATAATTCATAGTTTTCAGGATGAGAACAAGGACTAATTGGAAGTATTTCAGTGTAGTTAAAGAAATTCTTAATTCCTTTAAGTTCAGAAAAAGAGTAAGTTACAGATGGTGTCTAGATTTCAGCAATGTGAAAGCAGGGGGTCAGGAAGCAAATCTTACTAGTGAAAGAGATCTAAATCTTAAGGAAAAAGTCCATTTTTCCAGAGCACTGGGACATGTCGTTTGACTTGCATCCAAGGGAATCTGTGGTAAAACAGTCTGCGGGGAGAGAGGAAAGTTTTGTGCAACTTCCCTTCTGTGTTTTCTTTCTAAGAGTTTATAAAAGTTATGCATTCTCAATATGTAGATCTCTCCAAGTCTTTAAGGGGTACTAAATAGACAGAAGAAAGGGAAGATTTTAGGATGAAAAGCCATTAAATGTGTGACAACATGACTAAGGGCAGTAATGCATTCTCTTCAGTTAGAAATGTACTGATCTCAAATATACTTTTGCAAATCAGACAATTACAGGGAGAAATTGAACATGATAAATTCTTTTCCTCCTTTGTTTTCTCACAGAGAAGCCATTTATACTTAGGATTTCAAAATTAATTCTGTTTTCAATTTTTATGTGCCCTACTGAGCAGTAATTTGAACACAGGCTGTTTTCTTATAGATCTTTGTTATTTTCAGATTAATGAAACAACTTTTTTTTTTTAACATAATCAGCTTGACTTCATCTGGTATTGCAGTACAACAGAAGTCAGATGAAAAGGGAAAAACCTCCAAAAATATTTGTAAACACAAAACAAGAAGTTGTTGGAAAGGTAAAAGGTTATTGAGAAACACCAGAGAAAGAAGGTGCAATGAGCAAGAGCTACCATTTCTGCATGGAGTGTGCCCATCAGGTCCCTGGAGGCAGTTTTGGTGTGTGTGTATTACATGATGTATGTTTGTAGAGCAGAACTAGGAGTTTTCCTAAAACTCAGTTAAGACAAGATCAGATTTAGTCTTAATTTAAATCTACAGGACAAGACTAGTAAAACTAGTAGGGGATTTTCTTTTGGGTGTGTTTGACTTCATTAGTTAGTAGAAATATTTAAAACTATTATCACTTCACGTTTTGTGGTGGTCAGTGCTTGCAATGCCATCTCCTTTTAAGGGCCCTCCATCTTAAGGGCTTTCTGTGTTAACAAATTCCTCTGGCCTAAATTCTTTTGTTCAAGGCTATTTCCAGAGCCCAGAAATAAAAAGAGATTTTAATGAAATTAAGGAAAATTACTACATCTGAAGTTTCCTAGCTTGCTCCAGTCAAACAAAGGAGAGCAACAAGGATGGTGAAGGGCATTGAAGGGAAACCATATGAGAATACCTGAGATCACTTGGTCTGTTCAGCCTGGAAGAGACTGAGGAGAGACCTCATTGCAGTTACAGCTTCCTCATGAGGGGAATACGAGGGACAGGCACTGATGTCTTCACTCTCATGACCAGTGACAGGACTTTAAGAAATGGCCTAAAGCTCGTTTGGGAGGTTTGGGTTGGATGTTAGGAAACGGTTCTTGTCCCAGAGGGTGTTTGGGCACTGGAACAGCTCCCCAGAGAAGTGCTCACAGCACCAAGCTTGACAAGAGAGTTCGAGATGTCTTTGGAAAGTACACTCAAATACATGGTGTGACTCTTGGGGATGGTGCTGTGCAGAGCTGGGAGTAGGACTTGATGATCCTTTCAGGTTCCTATCAACTCAGCTTATTCTGTGAAAGAAGTTAATTTCTGTGTTTGGTATTTCTGAGGAGGCAAGTTACCTAATAGGACAAAATTAAGCTTTTTATTTCAGACTAAAGTGATTTACATTATTATTTAATGTACTTAGAACTTTTGATTTTTTTCTGTGCTCTTTGGTCAACACTGCAAGGTTCTTACCAGTTTAATATCATAGAAAGAAAGCTCTTATTTAGCAGAACAAACATAACATGAGATGATAATATAAAATGCCCACTTCTACCATAATTGCTGTGTTTATTTGGTTCAACATCCTTTTTCTCTCAAGAGTTACCAAACCTTACTTCATTGCTGTTGACACGCTCTTACCATGTTCGCAGTATCAGCAGAGATATCAAAGGGTGGAACTTTAAAATCAACGTGAAAGGCCATGTGCAGGTCTCAGCACTGTGTGCCATCTTGTATTTCTTGGCAGGAGAAGCCAAGGAGCTTTTTCTTAAGAGTGGTTGTCAAGGTCAGGGGAGGGTTCAAGAAATGCAAGAAGCTTGAGGAAAGTGCAGAAAGAATGAGTGCAGTCAGGGAATAAGGGGCATGGCACCTTGAAGGTGCTTCCTCTAGACAGACATGCTGAAGTACAGCCTGTGGGAACTTTGTGCAGCTGTGTCCTCATTTGAGCTGTGTGTTCCTTGCCTGTTCAGTGCAGCAGGTTATGTCAAGAGAAATTTCCCACTCCTGTTCCCTGATCATTTGTGAGCATGGATGGGTGGTGTTCAATCCAAGCTTAAAATTGAGGTTTGGACTTGAGCTGAAAAATGTGACCTAATACTGCTTCTCAGACTGAGCATTGGAGAAGACTCCTCTAACAGCTGCACGTGGGAGTTTTTTCCTAATTCTTTGTTTATTAATTCCTTTTTAAGCTGGAGTAAGCTAAATACCCTTGTTTGATGTATCTCCAGAGTGTTTGAAAATGCTGTCCATTAATCAGAAGGCATGGAAGGTTAGAATTTGATCCGTAAGTGTGAGGTCCCACATGAAGAAAATTAGTGAAGCGTTAATAATCCAAGACTTAGTTGTTCCAAACTTGGTATTGATACTGATACCAAACATACAGAAAAGCTTAGGCTTTCAGGTAAGCTGCTGCTGCTGCAGCTTTTGAAGAGCTTCTAAAATGAGCATGCATAGTTCTGTAGTTTCAGGTGGCTTTTTTTTCTTTGAAGTAACATGTGAGGTCAACCATAGTTTCTGTCATAGTAGAAATGGAATGTAGTCAAAATTGGATGTTACCTGATAGAACGCATCGATAGGAAGTGACTGAGCTGAATAATGATCATTCTTTGATGTATTTTTGATTTGCAGATCATGGAAATTTACTGATGGCAGTGTAAAAACAATCACTCCAGAGACTGAAAGCCTACTTGCAGTGGGCTGTGCTCTTTCCTGTCCTATTTTAAACATCTTGGAAGTAGCCTGTGAACCACAGGTTGAAAACTATTGGGTTTGCACCTGAAAATAACGAAGTACAAACTGTATTAAATAGATGAAGTCCTTCTTCTCATTTGTATTTGCAGAACTTTAATTATGGGAATTTAATTATGGGAAATTGGAGTGTGGTTCTTGTTACGCATGTGTGCATTTTAAGCTGCTGGTCTTCACCCATTGCCTAGATGAAATAGAATTGCTCCACACTAGTATGGAATTGTCATGCTAACAACAAAATCTTAATTTACATTCACTTCCAGTATCAAAAATTATTAAAATGTTAATTTATGCTTTGTGTCAATATGGCCTTTCTAAAATAAATGATGCTTGTAGCATTTGGCCTCTTTCTCTGTTGTCCTTCTTACACATATGTGTTTCTGATGTCTCTTAAGTATGTTTTAAGTGACTGTGTCATGAAATAGATATTGGTAATTGGCAATTGGTAAATTCTCACCAGTAAAGATTGAGAAACTTCATTTAGGCTCCTTACTATGTAAAGAAGCTCCAACAGGAGTTATTTGTGAAATCCTGTCAGGAGTTAATTTAAATGGAAGCATGCAAATATAGTGTGATTAATAGTGAGAGCATCCAGATGAAAATTATATAAATACAAGATGATTTGTAATGTACTAAGACTGAGTGTTATTGCACAGTCAGAGCTGGTTGTATATTTGGGTAGTGTTTTGTCTTCAAGTAGACATTCTGTAAGAACATAATGGAGAAGTAAGCGTTTTTCCATTTGTGTGAGCTTGCCAGTAATATGTTTTTACTTAAGCTGAGATTCTGCCAAACTTCATACCTATTCATTTGTAAAACCACATTTGCTGTTCTGCAGTTTAGCTCTTACTGGGCATCCTTTATTGTTGTGAGATGTGATATATGGATTTACTTATTTATTTAAACTTAATCTGCTATTAGGTTTGATGCTGATAGCAGAAGCTTAGAATAGGCACTTAGATTACATTCAGCTGCCAAACATTAGATATCTTCATTTCAGTGTCTTTTAGCTGTCAGAGCGATGAAATTTTTCATCCTAAGGCATAAATGCTCTTATTAGTGGGGAAAAGTTTCTTTATTGTTTGAAGTATCAATATTGTTGAGTTCTGCTAAAAATGAAAGTTTGTGGGCAGGTCCTAACTTTAGGTAAAAATCTCCCCCAAAATATTTTCAGGGTTTTTTTAGTAGTAAACCTCAGGAAATTGCCTCCTGTACTACTGCTAACAAGTTCCTCCAGTACTAGGAGAGCAACTGGTGCAACCTTTGCTTTAAACCCAAAAAAAGACAAAATGTGTTGGATTTTAGGAAGATTTGAATATTGAACATTTATGACCTCTAAGTGTCTGATAGACCAGAATCTTCCAGGACTGAGAAGCAAATGCAACCTGTCTGTCAGAAAAGCAAGAGCTCTTTCCCTCTGCATTTACCTGAAATTGCAATTTCTCATCCTGATTTCAGGCTATTGGCTCTTAGAGGCTGTTGGCATTGCATGGGTGAGTGCTGTCCATGTTGCACTTTCCCTTGGAGTAATTTTGTGTGATGCTGAAACTGGGGGTTATGCTTGCCTGGACTCATTTAACTTTTCTTATCAATAAAGTGCATGGCAGTCTTAAGAGCTCCGTGAATGACATTGAAAGAAGCCACAGCAACAGGAGATACTCAGCACACTTCTGCTTTTTTCAGGGCATGAGAGGCAGAGAATATAGACATGCTGTGTGTCTCAAAGGGACTTTGAGTAGGTTATTTCAGCTTGAAAAGGGATTAGACTTAGATGACTGCAGTGTCATGTGGTTGTAACTGAAGGTGCCTATTGAGGATAATTCCTTTCTATAACTGAGTCCCAGCAGTTTTGTCAATGATGAGTAAGTGGAGGGAGGGACAAATGATCTGTTTGTCATGGTGAGTGATACAGAGGCGAGAAACTGCTCCTGAACGGAGACATCAAAATGCACAAATTGCATGAAGCATCTTCTGCAGTGCCCACCCCTCCTGCAGCAACCATGAGCCAGTGCAGGGGAGAGGGCAGAGAGGAGAGAGTGATGCTGGCTTTCTTCTTCCTTTTCAGTTTTGGGGGCAGGTTGGTGTTGCTTGGGTGACTCCATGCACGGCTGTAAATGTAATCACATCCATTTAGCGGTTCTGCATGTTTAGATATTTTCCTTTCCTTATAATACCTAATGCTTCTGAAAGTGAATTTGTTGCTCACATAGAAATAACATTTTTGCTTTAATCATATTTGCAATTGCAATTAATATCAGTTTCTAATTAAATCAGATTTTTTTCATGTAGCAGCAAATATTATTCAAACAGCTCATCTGTCTGTGGATGTTTCTAAATCAAAAGCCTGGAGGTGGGAGTGATGATGTCTGTCTATAAGCAGCTATAGTTATTCCTTATAATAAAATGGCTTTTCACCTAAAACTTCTCTCTCAAACCTAATTAAATTTATATTTTTTAAAACTTCTTTGGCAGCCAAGGCAACATGCCTACTGCCTGTTCAGTTCTTTTATTGGGTTGAACTAGAACTAACATTTAGATAGAATACATTTTGACATTTGAATTTGATGTAAATGTTTCAGGGAAACATGCATCCTCCATGGGTGATTCTCTTGTCACCACTATGATGTTGTACTGTAAATATACTTTGTAAGTGGGCTTTCAGTAAAACCAGTGATGCATTTATTGCTTGTTCTTGGTCTATTTTTCCTCAAAGCATAAAATTACAGCTCCAAGTTACTTTTTTTCTTTTTAATTAAAGTTATTTTCTGGAACTTTGTCATTTTTAAGTAAATCAAACTGGATATTCCTGTGTTACTTCTCAGTGATTGTCTCTGCAAAAGGAAATGTTAACTCTAATTTTCTGCTGTAAGAGTAGATAGAAAGAGACATTGTCAATTTTAATGTTTTAAAATGAAATAATTTTGATATCATTATATGGTATCTTTTTAATATATCCCGTTTTTCTAGCTAACAAAAACAGTAAAAAGACTTTTAAAGGAATGTTTAAGGCTCTCCTATTGACTATTCCTCTTGTTAACCCCTGCTGCTGTAGGGAAATGGCTCTGCCATCATCTTGCTGCTTGTACCTGAGTGTCCAGAGGCACGTGGTGCTGCCTTGGTTGTAGCTTTCTCCTTGGGGGAGCTGGTTGGTGATCTCATGGCCTTACTGGAGAAGACCACTCACTCACTGCAAAGTCTGAGCTCATTATTAGCAGATCAAGCTAGAGGAAATTATTTTTCCTCTTATTGGCTTCTCTTTGGTAAAGCACTTACAGTAGATTGTAGGTTACTGGTATTCATACACTAACAGGAATAATGTTTTCTGATTGAGACAAGATTTTAAGCCTGGGGTTGTTCTGGTGCTATGTGAGAAGAAAAAAGTGGTGGCACCTAATTCAAAGCAGATTCTACTCAGTTTTATGGTCTGTAGGAAATTTCTTCCAGATTTTTATAAAGTAAAGTAAAGTAAGATACAGATGAAATGCTGATTTGTGTCAATAGACTTTATTTATTATGGGATGCATAAAATGCAGAATTATTTATTTTTGGCTCAACTGTGAATATTAGCATTATGAAGCAATGCTTGTCTGTAGGTTCATATTAGGTCATGATAAAATAAATTTCATAATTAGTACAGTGGACTTTGAGCGAGATGCTTTCTTTATGTAAATTGTATTTAACTCATCTGAAATACCAGTTCTAGCACTCGGTACAGGTTGAAATCTTAGTGATTACAACAGGCCTTGTCAGAATTTTAATGGAGTATGTATGTTTTGAGTTCATGTCTATTCCTTATAAAGTTTTTGTAGGTTAGTTTCCATTGGATTTAATAACAGAATACAAGTTTGGGGGTTCTTTAGTATGTTACATCTAATATAATTAGATTGCATAAATCACATCCTGCATGTAGTGATGGTGATTTTGTGAGCTTTTATGAACTTGAGAGGAAGTCAAGACTTGGAGCTTGTGAAATGTTTGTTCTAGTTCTCAGGGTATGATTAAACTCAAATCCAGGACATGCCAGTTTGTTGTATTAGTATTCTTAAAGTGTTATTTATATGTTTTTTAAGGAAGTATTTCAACAGCTTGACAGAATTCTGAACATACCCATCTGTGGCTAATTTTATAAAATAATTTCAAATATATAGTTTACAAATAATTACATGGCATTTCAGGATTAAATTCTCCTTTATGCAAATGTATATTTAAAAAAAAAAGGATAGTGGAAATTTGATCCTTCATATTAAAATCTCCACCAGCAGTTCCTTAATGTAATATGGATCTGAATTTAGCCGATGTTTTGTTTGTGCTTAGACTGGGAAGCCTATCCTTGCCTGTGGGGGCAGAGGGGTGTTTCACGCTTGTGCCCTGTTGTTTTGCGGGAGGAGGAGGCTGTTACCCCTGGGAGCAGTGGGTGCAGGAGGTGCTGCCAGCCTGGCCCCAGCTGCCCGTGCAGGCCCCGGGCCGGGCCGGTGCCGCTCCGGCCGTGGTGCCGCACGTGGCGCTGCTGGTGTGCGGACACGGGCCTGGCTCTGCGCTCTGGGCGCTGCTGGCCTGGCTGCCAGGGCAGGCTGAGCGCAAGGCTGGGCTCCGCCACCTCCTGCAGTAGCCAGCAGAGCTGAGCAGGCGCCCGGGGGCAGGAGATGCTCTGCCCTATTAAAGGGTGCTGTGTACACCACCCTGGCATATGTTCTCCATAACCCCCTGCAGGAGCTGTCTGCATCAGCCAGAGCCCTCCAGGCCCTGCGCTGCTGTGCTGCCGTGGAGTCTCTCTCACATAACCTCTGCTTCTCATCTGGACAATTATTGTTTTAATATTGTGCTGTCTCTTCCATTGCCCTGATCTCCAAATTGTTGTTAATTTTCTTTAAAGTAACAGCTGTTAATTATCAGCTGCAAGAATAGTCTTAACGGTTTAACATCAGACAGTGGAAATTAAGTGGGCCTGCTCTGTTCCTGCTGGAATCAGCAGGGCACATATTTCCATTAATCTAATTTTCAAACAATTTCATGTTTCATGTTTTCTTTTTGCTTACAGCATTTGAGAAAGCTGCGATTCTTTAGTGAGTTCTCAGTGCAGCACTGTTTTTGAAAACAGAGTTTTGACTCTTAAAATCTCAATTTATTTATGCCCCACTGTTCCACAGCAAGTATGTGCTTTTCTTAAGTGCATATTTGGTGCTAAATTTTTAACCTGCCATTAAAAGAAACTTGGAACCTCAGCTTAATACTATCAAAACATCACACCTTAGCTACAGAGGATCCAAATGTTCTTGTTAATATGTAGTAGGTTTTAGAGTTCGTGCTCATGGAAATATTTGAAACCTGACTGGACACAGCCCTGAGCAAGTTGCCTTGATTCTCCCTGCTTTGAGTGAGAGCGTTGGACCAGTCAGTCTCCACAGGTGATTGTGACTGTGATTCAGCCATTGTGATTCTGAGGCATTCAGCAGTTTCCAAAAGCTGAAAAAATCATTGCATCCTCACTCTTCAATGATGCTTGTCTAGGATCTTGCAGGATCTAGGCATCAGAATAATGAGCAATCCTGAGCAGTAGATGCAGGATAGATGCTCATTGCCCATATGGCAGGGTGGAATAACTGAGTATGAGCTTCCTGGTGCAAACTTTGGTGTCTCTGAGAGAAAACAACATAGTTATATTTGAAAAGGATGAATTGCCCATCTTAGTTTTGGTAGTGCCTTTGTTTAAAATCATGTAACTGACCTATAGTTTCTCAAATGTTTCAAAGAGACTTACCCATTATAAAGTAGGTTGGGAATGAAAAAAGGAGTAATAAGGTTAAAAAAAAAAGGCATGTTCCAAGATGTTCTTCTGCAAAATATGTATTGTTGGGCTCATGAGTAATTAGATGTACAGATGTGTTAATGCACCTTCACAGTGTTGTAAGGAATTATATTGCTAGAATTGTAGTTGATTATTTAAGTGCTGTATAGCATATCTATGGTTGGAGAATAATTTTGAAAATTGTGGTGTAAAAAGTAGGATATAAAATAAGATGCATTTTTGTGATTTAAGTGTAAGGATCTCTTAAAAACTAGTAAGATGTCTTATCCTGTGCTTACCTGTGTGGATAACTAAGAAAACAAAAACACTATAGTTGGGATTTTCTTTTCAAATCTATAAGTAATTAGTTAGAATTGAAGCATGAGAAATTTCTGTCCAGATTTTTTTTAAAGTGTTTGTATCTGAATGAAAAATGTCTTTTAAATGAAGTGGTCTTTCAGCATATGTTTATGCCAGTTCTAGTGATACTACTCATTTAAAGTCTCCTGTGTGGATCTGTCACAACCTAAGGGAACAAATTATTCCCTTTTAAGAGAAATGGGAAAACAAATATAGTGCTACTTAACTGAACTTTTATTTCACTAATCCCAGATACCTATTTTTGCCTTTTTTCCCCCCCTTTTGGTTTCAATCTTATGAAAGAAATTTTGTCTGTAAAAACATGCAATTCGTTAATGTATTTCAAGTTTATGGGGATTTGGTCATTATTTTTATTTGTGTTTTTTTTTTCAGAGGTTGATACATACTTCTGTTTGTAAAACAAAATGAATGGGAGGGTGTCCACTGTTGTAAATGGTTAAAGGATAAAAATATAATATACCTAATGTTTAGCTCACTTTCATTTGGAGATATTTTATTCAGATCTCTTACTGTAAATGCCCAGCAGTTACATATGAGAGAAGTAAAATAATAATATTTAAAACTGTGACAATGAGGAGACCAGAGAAGTCATGGACGAGCCACAGAGGCCTAAAAAGAGAAGAATGGCTAATGTAATAATAAGGCACTCAATCTGCTTTTGTTGCTCTACAGACATTTGAGTACATCTTCCTGCCTTTAAATCTGTCTCAGAAAAGTAACTGAGCTATTACAAGCGCTTGTTAAGGTAAAGTAAGCTTCAGTTGATTTTTTGGAGGGTTGTGTTAGTTTCACATGAAAAACGCTATCTTTTTCTAAAGAATGAGTAACCTACTCTTTTTCTTAACTTTCTTGTTTGATTTTTTCCCCTGTCTGTTGCTATAATCCATTTTACACTGTAATGCTGTAGTTTCTTCATAGGGATTAATAGATTTTGCTGGAAGCACTAAACTAGTACCTCAGTTTTACAACCTTTTTTTCCAATGAAGGAAAATGTTTTCCCTGATGGACAGAATGGAACACTTCCTGATAATTGACAGCTTTGAATAGTTATAAACTAGATCACAGAAAAATATCAAAGGAACTGTAGTGTCCTATTAAAAAACAAAAAAAAAAAGAAAACCCCAGCAAATGAGTACTTCAGAAATAATAAGTGTACTGTCGTGATTTAATTTGTAGAAGTGATTTTTGAAAAATAGAAGCATATAATTTTGATTGGGTCTGCATGAAGCCCTTTTACTTTACGTAGCATTTGTTGTGAATATGTTGAGCTGGAAAATAAGCTCATTGGGTGAATGCATCTTCTCTAAACTAAAATGGTTTATGTTTTAGGTGAATTCCAAATGAAAGTAAACTAAAAAGAAACTACATGGCTAGAAAGATTTGGAAAGAACACTTTTTCTTATTTTATGCCTCAAAGAATTTTTCCTGCCAGCATTTATTCTGATTCCAGAACTCTTAATTTACTTTGAGTTTCTCTATGTGGAAAACCTGGGTACTTCAGAGTTCAGTAAGCTGTGCCAAGAAGTGTCTGTAGGTTAAAAATATTTAATATGAAGTCTTTGGATACAACCTCACTGTTAAGAGGGAGGGATCAGAGAGAAGCAGCAGCAGAGGATCTGTGGTTCCTTCCCTGTATGCAAAGTCTTTCTACATTGCATTGCTCAGCCCTGGTAGAAGGGGTATTTTTGACTCCACCTTTCCCTCCTGGACCTGTTCTGAGGAGAGGGTTGGGCTAGCAAGGAGAGATTGTGTAGCAACATCAGCATCAGTGGTATTGTAGGAAAGCACAGAGGGGAAACAGAATGAAGCTTGTCTCTGGCCAAAGCTACAGGTCAGAATTTTGCATGAATCAGGGCTGTGGAGACAGCACAGCAGCACTGGCCAGGCTGCCTCCCAATGGCCCAGAGTGAGCATTAAAGAAAATGACAGTTGCTGGAGGTGCTGTTCTCCAAGAGGCATTTTCCTCCATATGCTGTGGTCTTGTCCAGTTATGCTCCACTCTGGGGACGAAGTCTCCCTGAGAGTTCATGTGACTCCAAGCTCCAGCCTTTGGTCTGGATTAACTGACTGTGTTTTAGCCACAGCAGTTGCTGCATCTGTGTGCTTGTTCTAAGAGATAAAAATGAGTCACAAGAGCCATTATAGCACTGGAATGTCTTGTTCTTGTAGCCTTTCTAGGTAATTTCAGACTGACTATTCACTTGTGAGGCTTCTTGATGCTATGTTATTTTATTAAATCTGAATGCTCTGTGAAGTTCACTGACAAATAAATTGGTTGAGAGATCTTTATACTCAAGAATCTGATGGACTCTCCTCGGTGAATCATTTGTTTTCTTGAGTGTCCTGTGTCCCACAGAAGGGTGATGTGGGTATGACAGTGCATGCAATAGGGAAATGTTTTGACTTAAAAATTAAATAGGCTTTAGTCAGACATTTCCCCCCTGTTTTATAAATTGTCAGTGACAGTGCCAAATGCAGGTGGTACTAGTAAGGTATAGGTATTTCTTTATAGGCAGGAATCTTGTTTTTTAAAAAGTCTTGTTTGTTCCCGCAACCTTGATATTTGGTAATGCTTCAACATGAGTTACAATACATGAGCATGAACTACCTTTTAGGGTTTTACCCTTTGCCTCTGCTGTTTCTAAGAACAGCCAGGATAGATCTTACCTCTTGTAAGATCTTGCATGGCTGGAAATGGACTGGGTTAAACATCAGCTTTTGCCATGTGCTATCACTGCAGGGGCTTCTGCTTGGCTGAGCTGAGAAGCTGCTGGCAGGACAGTGTTGGTGACAGCCTTCTGCTCTGGAACTTGCAGATTCTTTTGGTCTGCTGTGTTTCATGGTGTTGAGTCAAGCTTGTCATCTTCACCAAGTGCTTGAGAACTGTGAGGAACAGGGGCTAAAAAAGGCTTCTTATTGAGCCCTTCAGTAGGGAACAGTTTTCATAGGCTTTTTTGGGGAGCATGATCATCTTTTTGGACTGTTCCATGTTTCTATTGTGCTTCTAGGTGATTTCAGTTCAAGACTGTCTATAAAGGTATGAAATGTGAGTGTTTACATCACGTAGTGTTTCTCTTCTTTTTGAAGCCTGACTGCCAAAATGGTTGCGTTTCTTTGTCTCCCTGTGCTTCCCTCCTGGGTAAAAACAGGTTGGGTAAAATCCTGTCAGTGTTGGGCTACATTTTTTCAATGCTGTACGTACAGTTTGTTCCCTTGAATTCACTGGGATAATTTAGTTAAGCAAAACTGCTGAGCACTGTCACAATTGGTCTTGAAATTGTAAAGTATATTCATAAAGAGTATACCCATTTCTATGTCTATTATATTTTAGAAGTGGTCTCTAGGGTTTTCATTTCCTATGTCAGTCCTAAAGCCTTTTTTACTTTCCTTTCTTCTAATGGTAATTGATGATTGATAGGTAACTTTTGAACATATTTAAGTACAACCATTTTTCATTTATACTGCTTAGAATTGCACGGTAATCACATAAAATGTGCTTCTTTTGAGTTAAACTTGTCCTCTTACATTAAGGTAATGTTGATTCTACATCATCCATATTGTCACAATTTTTTTTTCCTTGGCATTGCTGCAGCAAGGAGATGAGCAGTAGCTAAATTTTCTCTGAAGTTCCTACTGTACTGCACTGTTTTAAGCAAAAAAAAATTACTTGACTGCTTTTTAGTTGGATAGTTAACTTCGAAGTAGATTTTGGACCTGAAGCTCAGATTTTAAAGCTCTGTGCAAGGGCAGAAAGGAGCTTCAGCTCCAACTGCTTTATGAGCAATGACAGCACTTGTTTTCTGAAACTGTCAATGAAAGTGGTGGGGGCAGTCACAGGTGACTGTCACCTTCAGTCTTGAGACATGCCACCCTAGGTCTTTCACTTTTCACTGCAGACATGGGACGTGTATTTCTTCTGGGGATGAATCCACAGCACCAGTTTTGTTGTGATAACAGCATCTGGCACTAGATTGATTTAACAGGCTCTGAGGTTTGCTCTTTTCAGATATGCGCCTGTACGGCAGCTTCTGTGCGGCTCTGACATGGCCACACGCTGCTGTTGTTTTTTCTGCCTCCTAGCACCACGTGTGAAGCTAAAGCTCTTTGACACCTGCCATTTGGACCCTTTTCTTACTGAAAAATGTCATCGTTTTCAGACAAGATGAAGACAGATATCTGATCATTCTTCCCTTTGCAGGGATGTGCTGAGGGCATGGTTCATACACAGCTGAATAAAGCATTCCAGACTGGAGCTATACAGTTGGATTTATTAGTTTAGTATGGTAACTAGTTCTTGATTTGGGAGTTCATAGAGTTTTCTTCTCCTCACAATGAGGAAGTGTTGCATTTTATCTGTTATTGAAAGACAATAATCTGGCATTTCAAACCATCAAATTTTGCATGTTGTTCTTCATCTGAAAGACTGTACTTCGATTCTGTGGGGCAGTTTAGTTTTGCAAAAGTGTACTAGAAAAATTGGGAAACACAGTATAATTGTAAGATTAAGTGTTACTTTAACAGAAGTAATTTTTAATGATCTGAAGCAACAATACCAACACTGATTAGAGTATCTTGGTAAGATGGGTTGAAGCAGGCCTAATTCTTTCCTCTTGAGTAGGTTCTAAAGCTCTGTACTGTCTACCAGGAAAACCATCAGCTTAACTGATGCTAAATATCATTTGCGGCTGAACAGGAGAGAAATAATTCCTAATGAAAGGATGATTACCTTGAACTTCTGTCACTTCAGCAGCTGCTTGATAAGGTGCTTGTTTATTGTCCCTGCTGTGGGGTCAGCAAGCTGCTTCAAATGTAGGGTTTGTTACTGAAAGACATGATGCTATTCTGCGTTGTAATCTGCTGTAAGAGAGTCTCTGGTGTGAAATAATGTAGTAGTTTTTACTTTACAAAGTTGATTGAGTTGGTCAAGACCAAATTCCTTTCTTTGCACGGCATAGTTGCTAGTAAACTTTGTAAAATAGAGAACAAATTCTTACGTGGTTAGAAACACTGACTTTTTTTTTTTTGTTTGTTCCGACTTCAAAATGTTAGTTGCAAGCAGAATTTCACCTAATATTTTCTATGGAAACTTACAGAATGCATCTGAGCAACTATGTGGGGTCTGTTTGACTGCTCATCATTTGGTGTGCTCTCTGAAGACTCTTTGTGGGGTTAAATTTTTGTGTGTGTGTGAGCTCTGAAGCAGGAGCTGTACTTTAAGGCTTATGGTGTCCCTCCTGCATCTAATTGAATAGGTGCAACTGTGAGTCACTGGGAGCTTTTTTCTAATACTTTTACTAAAGATGGCTTTAACAGCTTTTGTCTAATTTGACTGATTTTGAAAGATGGACTATTATATAAGCAACACTTTTATGCCATGTAGTAACTAAAGGTTTTGACTGAAGCAATGGAAATTTGAGGAACATTGCTTTCTCATCTAAAAATGTTTTTAGTATTAAATATATTTTGCGATGAAAATATCTCCTGGGTTCTAATATTGTTCACATTTAAAATTAATTATTTATATTCTTTTAAAAACACAGGTTAATTGGATGCTTTTTGCCTTGATTCTATCCAATAATGATGACTATCTAGTATAATCCTTTTTCATGATCCTAACATCTTCCTTTGTTGCACCACCACTTTATTAGTGATGGGGAAACACCATATTATGAATCTTATCTCATCTATCAAAATGAACTGGCTTTTTAAAATCTCTTTGACCTTTTTGTTCTATGAATACATTAATCAGTATATACCAAAACCTTTAATCTTGAACTTCCATGATTTATGTTTCTCATATGAAAAAAAAGCAGTGTCAGCTGTGTCAGAGCCAGGGTCTGTCAGTCCTGGTGTGCTGTTGTTCCTGTGGCAAAGCACATGTGGCTGCACAGATGCCACAGCCTGTGCTGTGCTGCAGGCTCCAGCTGGCCACAGTCACCACCAGAGGTGGTGCAGCACTCGTGTGCCCCAACATGAGTTGCTGGGAGGGGCAGGTAGCTCTGCCTTGGGTCATGGTGAGGAGCTGAAGGGGCTGCTCAAGGTGCTTCTGCCATTTGCAATGTCCTGCTTGACAGGAGCAGAAAGAGCAAGACAAGGCAAAATGCAAATGAGGTGTTATTGCTGTTTCCTGTGAAGAGCTTTTCCAACCTGCCCTGGCTGGTTCTCATTAGTCAGCAAAAATGGGTATATAGAGAGGCATGTAACAGCAGATGCAGGCATCCTGTTTCTGTAGTGTAACTCTCAACCCTTTTGGGTGTTAGGCTGTTCAGGAACTATTTGTGACATCTGTGTTTCCAGTAAGGCCCAATGGATTTTTCATTCATGAAGTAGCCCAATCTTCTTTTGAGTACGGGCTTAATTAAGTCTTCCTTGCCCCTTCTTAGCTGTTTTTAATCATAACATCTGCCAACATCATTAAAGCTTGATACATTCCAACTGAGTGTCTAAATGCAGTGTTCTTTTCTAGAGAATATTTTGTCATTTTATTTGTCATTATATTATTTCATTTGATTTTTCTGTCCCAGGTGATTCAAACCCCAATTATTTCAGTGAATAACATTGAATAAACCTTTGACTTTTTTTTTTACTGTTGCACTTCATGGGAACCTCTGACTTTTGTAGCCGCAAGTTTATGAACAATATATTTATCAATAAGTATGTGAAAAGTTCAGTTAGAGGAATTAGCCACAATTATTAAATCATGATTGTGAAGGGAGCTTTTGTGCAGATCATCACTTTAAGGCCAAATACAAAAATCTTGACCCATTCTGAGGTTGGCATACCCTTTGTTTTTAGAGACACCAGGATTTTCTTCGAAGTAATAGACACCAGACTTCTCTTTGTACTGGTATTTTAATGGATGGAAGTTGTAGATCAGGAGTTGGAAGTGGTAGGGACAGCAAGTTACGTGAAGTGGGATAAAGTTGCCTGTTGCTTCTCTGTAGGTTATTAATCCAGTGTTGCATTTGATTGTAGAGAAATAACCTCAATGTAATATAGAGGTCTGACCTCAATGTAATATAGAAGTCTGAAATGCTGGTAAGGTTCTTGAAAATGTCAGGAAGATGCATTCATCTTTAAACCCACAAATGTCTAGCCTGATACATCTTTTCTTTGTTATACGTATATTAGATGTTTTATATAGCTTTGAAAATGTTCACAGTGAAAACTTACTACCTAAGAAGCCTGCAAGTTTTAAAAATTGTAATTTAGTTAAACCACTGTTGTTAACTAGCTGGTTATTTGTAATCTGTATGCATTTTGTAGGTGTGTAATAGCTTTGAATGTGAAAAAAGAGTGAATTCTAAGTGTTCTTACTTTATTTTTTTACAATTTACAAGAAAGGCTTTTTTCCTGTAAAAATGAGAAGATGGAAAATCTGAATAATCTTTTCAGATCAAATATGCAATGCTCATTTAAGCTGAGTAAAGAAGCAACTTGCTTTACTAAATGTTAAAAGGCTCCTTAAAGTATTTAGAGTATAGGTGGCATGGTCTGTAGCATAAAGCTGAGGGCCCACCAGGTGGTGCTGGTGGAGTACGTTTAATGTCGCCTCGGCTACTTAAATTGTGTCTTAAGAACTGTGAGTGAGATGGGTGCAGTACAGGAAAACTTAGTTCATATGCAACAAGCCAGTTTGTACAGTTGAAAAGAATACACTGTGATATTGTGTACTGGCTTTGTGATTTGGGCACTTTTAATTTTTAAAAATTAAAATGCTGAGGAAAAACCCCTTACTTGTGGGATGGCTGATGTGGGAAGTGCAGCATGGGAGTGTAGTTCCAGATCCTTTACCTACTTTTTTGTTGATTCAAAGAGAAGTTTATGAAACTTGTTCATTCATGTCCTAGAAGCTCATTGTATCATATCATAACCATGGGCCTATTTACCTACTACATATTGACTTTAAAAAGCAAATTTTTCACTAAAGCTGTTTCAGATGTTTCGACTTGGTCAGAATCTTTCCTCCTAAGGATTGCACAGTAATGGAGGTCTCATTATGGGGCCAATTCTTTTTGGTTTGGTCTGCGAAGTGATGTAAACAGTTAAAATAGAAACAAATTCTGAAGATGCACAAGATCTTAATACAATTTCTCCATCTCTTATGAAGCTGGGGTTTTTATGACTCTTTTGAGAATTGTATCCATTATAGAAATGGGAAGAGGAGATTGAAGAATAGTGTGGACCACAGTAGTTTGGAGTACATTTCTGTTTCCTACTCATTTGAGCATGTTTGGTTTTCTCTTAACATGCCCTGACATAAAATATGTATACATTATTTAAAAGACATGTAGAGCATTTAGCAACGTTTAATTAGCTTAAATTGTCTATAAAGCTATCCCCCTTTTCAAGAGAGTTATGAGAATGTGGAAAACATATGAAATGTCAGTGAACCAAAGTGACCGTCTTCTGTCTAGTCAAAAAGTACAAGCCATAACATCTGCTGACAATCCTTAAAGCTTGTAATCTTAGTATTTTGACCAAGCTAAATGATTTAGCATTCTGTGTGTCATTGTTGCATTAGTAGCCACCTCCCTGTAGCCGTATCAAACCATGTGATAGCCACTAATAGTTCTGTAAAAGTTTGGTTGGCAGTTATTAAATGAACCAGAAGATGGTTTCTTACGTGTTTAATCTGGGTAAAAAATTTATTTAATGTCTGGGTTTTGCTGTCCTGGGCAGAGCAGTGTGAGGTTCTACGTGAGTGGAAATTCTTGCTCCCCTTTCCCTGTCTGCTACACCAAATACTTCGTAGAATAACTACGTGTGTATACTAAACTGTCTCAGAGTGGATCTCTAGTACCCAGTGTATTCTGCTTCTGAAAGTGCTTTTTATATCTTGTTCTCTTTCTTGAGATGATTTTTTACTTGGCTTCTCTCTTTCTCCTCACCAAGTGTATAAATGTTTTTGCTTTGAGGAAAGGAAATATGGTCTTCTTCAAATATTTCTGTCTCCTATCCTGAACATTAATTTTATCTACTCATTTTAGCAAGGAGTTTTTGTACTGCCTACCTTAAAATTTGGCACAAGTCACATATTACCATAGAATGGCAGTGTTGGTGCAATCCTTCTGCTTCTGCAAATCATCAGTGTAGTATTAATGAGAAACAGTAAAATATTGAGTGTGTTAAAAGTTCCATCAAGTTCATATCAGCTTGTTCACTGCAGAGAATACCAGGAGAGGATCAAGCAATAGGCTGTGTTCAGTAGTACAGTTTATAGTACAGCATTGTAAAAATAACTGCAAAACACTGATTTAAAAAAAAATCTAAAATTCTATTACTTATATATTACTATATAATATATATAATAAATTATATTATCAATGTATTAAATTTAAAAATTTGTATGTGAGCTAAGGTTTGGGATCTGTTGGAATACGAAGATTGAAGAGAGATTAGTGAAAAGCTGTTCAAAGTGTGTGCTTATGTGTGGTTTTTTGGAAGCAATATCCAGAAAGGGAACGCTTGCCAGATGCTGCCTTTATAAGGTGTGAACAGGTTAAGAAATACGTTCTGCTGCATTGTTCTTTAAATTACTTGTTCATCAGAGAAATCAGTTTTATGAGTCTTCTGTCAACATCTTTATGTTCAGCAGTTAGGTTTTTGTGATACGATCTTACTTCTGAGCCCTGTGATGGGAATGTTTTATGAATGTCATTTATAGTTAAGGAGTGCTCATAATGCTGAATCTTTTTGAAAGATCATGAAATAGTTTCATTTTCACTTGGCCTATTCACCTGGTCTGAGGATTTTTTTTTCTCCGTTTGAATGGGTCTGGAGTTACATTAATCTTGAAGATAGCAGTATTTTATTCTCTGTATTTATTGAAAGATCCCATCTGTTTGTACTACTGTTCTTTAGAGTTTTGAGTACCTTTAAAATCTGACTTGTGTGTACAGCACTCCACCAAATTCCTGTTTTGACTGGGGAAGAGGGGAATCTGTAAAAAAACCAGTAAGAAATTCTTACCTTTTTTGTTTGCATTTTACCGTATTTACTGTTACTGTGCTTGGAACATTGAATGGGAATATATTTAACCTCTGAGCTGTTCTCCAGCTTTTTCTTAAGGGAGTGGTTTCTAGGTATCAGTTTCTTTATGTAAAAATTTGACCTAATAAATGTTCCTAAAAGGAAAATTTATAGTCCAATTTTAAACAATATAAAGCAAAGTTATGGATTTTTGCTGAAAGGTCTGTTTCTTAAGGACTGTGGTTTCTCTCCTTCTGGCAAAGATTAGGTTATTTTAAAAGTGGAATAGTAAAAGTAAAAATAGTTCTGAAAGTGATAGTATTAATCTCCAGAGCAGTAGCTGTATGATGCCATAATTATCAACCTGAAATTCCAGTTCTGTTGAAGTTATTTGAAAAAATATACTGTTGATTCAGTGGTGTCAGAATTTCACAGCTGAAAATAAACTTAGTCTGTGAATACTTGATTGCAGTTTTCTCTTGAGTGGAACTGAAGCACTTGAAGGGTTTTTAATTATGAGTTTGATTTGAATTGCTGAGTTTATCATTACTGAATGAGTTTGAGGTGTATGGTATATAAATGAAGTTTAAGTTCCTGAAGACAAGCAATCTGTTTTTCTTTGGCGATGGCAGTGAGAGCTGGGAGAAGACGGCACTGAATGCTGCTGAGAAGGGAGCCGCAGCTCTGTGGCTCAAGTTGGGGCTTTTTGAGTGTTTTAGGGCAGCTGGCTTGAGGCAGTGTGTGCATGCTCATGGCTTGGATTCAAGTGATACGTTAGACTTCAGAATGTAGGTGTTTTTAATGAAATTGTCAGATAGGTTTAATTTTAGTTTTGGAAGCTGTTTTGCTTATTTACTTCTGGTAACACTTGTTTCTTGTATTCATTTTCTTTTGTCTTGTAAAGATTGAGACAGGGACTGAGATCCTGCACAGTGTGTGTTTATAGCAAGGCCAGAATTGATAAAGAATGAATGTTGCAGGTCAGGGAGGGGTGGTTTTGCTTAAATGGGGATATTTTCCTTTGTACTGACTTACTTTTGTGAGCATTTGGTTTATTCAAAACCTGATGCTTTAAAAAAAAATCTATATATTCAATTCAATCACTTGCAAGGTCTTTCATGTGTGCTTTTCAGCTGTGTGCTGTTTTACATACTTGCTGTTTTATTTTTCAGCATTGTCAGTGAAGCGGGAGCGTCGATCTACAGTGTCAGTCCAGAGGCGTCCAAGGAAATGCCAGACCTAGACCCTAACCTAAGAAGTGCAGGTATGAAGAGTATTTCATTTTATCACCTTTCAACATGGAGCTCAAGTCTCAATTCTCAGCCTGTTTTGTTTATGTTCTTAAATAAAATAATTGCCAAAAGTAGAAAAAAGTTTTGGATATTTTGTTTCTAAACCTTAATTATTCTGTCATTTCACATTTGAAGTCCTAGGCATGCAAGTGAATGACATCAGCTTCTCCTAATGCCTGTAATGTAGAGATCCTTGTGGATGTATTCCTTCAACAGGCTGGTGCAGGAGAATTTATAGCAATGAATAGAAGCAATTAATTGCATGAACTTTCACAGTTGCCCATGTCCATGCTCACAGGGGCTTGACTTTCCCTCTTCTCTGTGTGTACATAAATATCTCTAGCAATAATTAAACCATTCAAGGGCTGGAAAAACAATATAAAACTAGAGCAGATAATTTAAAGTTGTGCATTTGTTGTGATCGCTGGAGTCTTCGTGTAGCTGAATACAGTTTTCAGGAAATATTGTTTAGGTTTTGTGTTTAAAAAGTTATCAACTTCAGCATAAATGTCACAGGTCTAACACAGCAATTGGAAATCTGCAAATGCTGCCACTTTATAATTTTTTGGTTAAAGAGTAGTCTTTAGAGATCAAATTCCTAGCAGCTCCGCCCGTGACCAGATTCTACTCATGGATTTGTTTTATTCAGAGACAGCTGTCTTTGAATTTGTTTTATTCAGAAACAGGTTTGAAGTTATTTTTGTATTACTTCACTTATGTATTTTTAATTGTGTGTCTTGTATTTTTTTTCATCTACCTTATGGGTTTTTTAGTTCTTAATTTTTCTGCAGTTTGCTGTCGCACTCAATCAAATATAGCGTACTGGAAAATGCAGCAGCACTTGTGTATAGAACTTTTCCAGTCAAAATTATAATGTTCTTAGATTTAATGTTTTTCTAGCAGGTTACTGGCCTGGAAATCCTTTGGAGGGTATAGATCAGCAGAAAAGAATTCTGACATGGTATTCAGGGGTAAAACTTTATAGAATTCCCCATGTTTCCCTTTCCTCTTATTTCCACAAAGGGGAAAGTGTTAACTTGATGTTTGAAGTGAATGTTTTTACAGGAATGTTCTTTGAATGTCTGTATCAGCCCTTCCATTTGCAGGAGAGGTCTCTAGCTTCTTTTTGCTTGACTCCCTTTTCCTTGCCTGTGAACAGACTCTGTAATAGTGACTATTTCTTCCCTGGGCCACAGAGGTTTTAAATGTGTCATGGTATGGCCAGATCAATATTAGGCGTGTGACATTTCTGTATTTGTGACAGATAGCACTAGCTTTCCCTTGGGTCACAGTTTTTATGGTGCTGATGTATTAAATATACTTTTAAAGTTGATGAAAATGAAGAAAAAACACTGAAAAGAAGGAAATCTAATTATTAACATTATGCCTTTCCAGGTGTACATGTTTCTCATTTTCTCCAAAATTATTTTTCAACATTCCAGACACTTTTTAGTGTTGTGCATCAAATACAGTGAAGTGAAATCAAATTTTTAATATATGATCAATTCAAATATTAATTACCTCGAGTTCATAATCGCTCCATCATTACTACGATTTTCTTCAGCCTTAATTTAAGTGCTTTGCATCTGGTTTTAAAAGCATCAGCAATTTTACTGTGCTGTAGCAGTCCCACAGAGTGGATAGAAATTGAAAAAGGGGAGGATAGAAATTGAAAAATAATTGCTTAGTTCCATGGCCATTATGAAACTGACAGCTAGAACTATCAAGGTATTCTAGAATTTTCAGGCTTTCTTCCTAACATCTTTTGGTGTCAATTTGTAATTAGCTGTGCTAAAGCTATGGATGTTTTCTTGAAGCTGAGTGTAAAAATGGTACATAACATTAGAGGGAAACATCAACTGATGTTTGAGGCTTTTTCAGACTTCTTTCTTGACTAGCTTACTTGTATAGTTTCAATTTTCCTTTAATTTGCAGCATACAGAAAAGTGACATTGTGTCAAAGCTGACTTGCTTTTTATTTTAATTGTTGTCTTACATCATGTCAGATTCTGTGCTTACATGATAGCATTTAGTACATTAAAGGAAGCTGACAGCTGCATGATGAAGTGTGACATTTATAGTTAAAGTAAAAGGTACAGCTGACGTGAGATATCTGTGATCTTAACACTATTTGCCACTTTAACATTTTTCTCAACAAAACTTTATAGAAGGTTTTTTGAATGACACAGATAGGCCTATGTTTGTCCATTGGGTACATAAAAGTAAAATATTAAATAATACATATATGAGGACTTTCTCATATCTGGAATATTTGTAGTGGTGTTTAGCAATTGTTTGTAGTCAGTTTTTGCTTTATTCATAGAAATAGAAGTTAGCAATCCAGATGGAAAAATTAACTTAGTAGTTTCTCCTTGGCTGAGTGCCCTATATAGGGGGAAAACCAGCAACCTTCATCATTTCTTGGGGGTGCTAATTAAAGATATTAGTTAATCCAAGGTCTCAACTGGCTTTTTTTTCCCCTTTGAGCTGTCTTTGAAGGTCATGGATGACATGAGTTTGTAAAAAATGATTGAGAAAGATCTCTTTTTAAACCAATGCTGTATATGCAGACTGCAGAGGAAAGTCTTTATACAGCATTTTTAGCCAGAATTGAACTTAATTAAAAAAGAAAAAAGGTTTTCTTAAAACAATTTTCTGTTACCTACAGTACAGGGAATTAAATAGGGTCTTTCCAACTATAGAAGTGTTCTGAATATTTCATGAAAGTGCAGAAGCTTCTGTACTGCTACTGCAATTCCTATAAAATCTTGTGGAGTGGGACTCAGCTAAGTAGATAGTAAAGAGCTTGATGAAACCTAGTTACTTGTGTTTGAGTAGAGTGAGAAGGTATATATCCCCTTTTGACTGTCATTGTAGGATTAATGAGCAGAACAGCTATTTCTCAGCCTCACAGAATTAGGAGATAAGAGGCTTATAGGCCAGAGCAATAAAAGGATTTCCTACTTGATAGGCTGAGGAAGTTCAGCTGCAGCAGATTAGGAGGGTTCTGCCTAGAGAGCAAGCCACTGGAGTTCAGTAATGGGGGTTTTGGATCAACCTGCAGTAGGATTGCAGTCTGACAGACAAGGGAGTGCAGGGCTTCCTTCAATTCTTCTTCTCAAAAGCTGTGCCCAAGGACACACTTGAGATTTGAGGTGGGAAGTTTTGTAGAGAAGAATGGAAATAATTGGAAGAGTACTTTGCAAGCTGGAAATGTTGATCACCTTTGTGAAGTTGATTAGTATGTGCTCTAGCAAGGCTCTGTGCCTGCCAGCTCTGAGGCTGCAATGAGGTATCGGTAATGAGGGAGCTGTGAGGCTGGGTGGATGACTGCAGTTCTATTTCTGCCCTGGCATGTGTCCTCTGGCCACCCTCTTGAAGCAGCAGTTAAAATATTTCATTTGGAGGAGTTTTCATAAAGCAGTCAAATTTGTATTTTTGGTTGTTCCATTAATTTGTTGGGATTTTTGCTTATTTTTTAAAAAAAAATTATTTTTTTCCTGATTTAGCATCAGTACACCACTTCATGATTAGCCTTCGGTTAGTTTTCATTCATGGCAGCTTCAGGTAGGAGTTGGGCACTTGAACTTGCCTCTAAAATCTCATGAATTGCTCTGGGTCTCTGTGACTGACATTTATTTGTGCCTTTTTTCAATGCAGGGCCTGGATGCAAGTTTCCCTTAGAAGCAGTTTACTGGGCATGGTACTTTGCCTTGCAACTTTAGCAGTAATTTACTTGCCATGGGTTACCTCTCATTTCCAGAGCACATGAGATGGCTGTTCTGGTGTGGTATTCTTTGTAGAAGAAAAAAGTTAAACTCAGTACTGACAGGCATTCCTCCCTCAGACAGAGAGCTCTGTGACAGTCTGTGCCAACCTGGATTTGGTTGCTGTCACTGGGCCTGGGAATCCTGCAATTCAGTGATTTTCCAAGGGCTGATGTCATTGCTTTACTTCCATCCTGTTCCATACAGTTTTGCCTAAGGTTTTATTTTGTTGTGCAGAGTCTGTATTCCTAATAAAACTAAGTTTTATGGGATAAGAAATTCAGGATGTCAGTACAGGTGTCAACATGTACGCTCTTCCAGGCTTTCTTTTTTCTTCTCTCATTGCTTCTCCATTTCTATACCCCCTTGTTGCAAATGCTTGTTGGCTTGAGCAAGTTTGGCCAGACAAAAGGGGAGGACTGTGGAGGAACAGGTGAAGTATATAGAAAGTGTAAGCACATATAACTCGTGTTGGAGGATTGGCACACAGAAATGTTAAGTTTATGTATTTTCTGGATGCCTGAAAGCTTTTTAAGGTGTGGCCAGCTAGTGGAGGTTTTGTTGTCCATAGTGTAAGGAAGGTAAAGGATGTACCAATTGTTTGGCTTGTGCTCACAAAGAATTTTTTTTCTTTGCTGCCTCTCCACCTCTTGGATACTATAATGAAATGAATGTTGCTTAATAACTAAGAATCAGAGGATACTGATGCATTCTAATGAAACAGAGGCCTGATGGTAGAGAATTGCTATGAAGCAGGAATCATGCTGAGATTTTACTCTGGTTTCAATACACACTCAGTTATATAAATGAGAAATGTCTGAATTTCATTAAATTGATGAATTCTTTCCTTTGAAGATGACTGCTCTAACAAATAAGCAATTTTTTCTTTCTTTCACTACTTAAAAAGTAAAATAAAAGGGGTAGAAAGGGGCTGGTTTTTCAGACACCATGTTTGTGTAACCACTTGTTAGAGATCTCATGCTTAGCCTCTCTATTTTATTTTCATACCTTATGCAATCATACACTCTTGATATTTAATATGTAATTCTGTGTTCAAATGCTGAAAGAAGAGCAGCATCCCTGGGCTTGTCTAATGTAACAGCTCTAAAAAATGTGCATTTTCCTCTTGGATGTGAAGGAGTAGGGCTTTGTCAAGGCCACATAGTTGTGTCACCCAGTTAGGAAAGCAACAAAGGTAGATAAAATATTCCCTACAGCTACTCTTTTTGAAGATTTGGAAAGCTAACAGGGCAAGCATGTGTCATGGTGCATGCACAAGTACAATCTAGTATGGAAACTGTGTTGTTTCTAAGGGATGTTTTCTGAGGATAAGGAGGAATCTGAGAGAGCCAAAGGTCACACAGCACAGCTTGCCTTAGCATTGTCAAATCCCATCTGCTTGTCTCCTCTCCACAGGGCAGAACACATTGCATTATTGTACACTCAAAGTTCAGCACACCACTTGCACTTTTCCTTGCAAAAGAAAGCCTTGTAGGCTTTGAGGGCTTGTTAGAACTTTCAGACTGTTATGCTACAGGGTTTCATTCCCTGGGGTCCTGTTAGAGACACAGAGTTCAGAGCTGTCATACTGGCCAGCAAGTAGAAGGTAAAGATTGGAAAAAAATGTAATTTCTTTTGACTTTATCTTAAGGAAAGTAAAACAATTTGATGATTAGATGTGTGGGACATAGTGCCTGAATGTCTACTTGAGCTAATTTCTTCATCTTCTTGAAAGAGCACTGCTCCCCTTTGGCTACTCAGGAGAGAAGGTCATTTTTCAAAAACTTTATTGTTTTATTGAGTCCTATGGTTAAAACATTCACACTGCTGTCAAAGTGGGAGCTTTCTTCTACAGCTAGTTAGAGAGAATTGGTGAAAGTTCTACAAGATTTCCAAAGGGAAAGTAAGCACTGCATTCTCATGCATCAAAACATTTTGTCAGCCCAATGTTAAATTATGTGGTGTGCAATTAGAGCAGTGTGAAATGAAATCTTATTTCATCTCTCATCTGTTGTGTTCTATAGCATTTAAAATTAGTCTAATTATACTTTTGAAGGGATGGAGAACAGAGAACCACACTGTGGTGATGAACATGCAGTGGTTAGAAGCTAAAAGGGTGGTGAACAGCAGTAAGATGTTAAAGATAGAATGTGTTAATATTAGTAATATTAATAAACTAAAATAACAGTAATAGCAAGAATTAATTCTTAATTGATAATAGTAATATAAGTAATTAGTAATAGGAACAAGAGGATCTTGTTACTTGTCTCCCCATAGGACCCAGTTCCTACTATTTAGCAGAAGCTCATCTCAAGGTGTGGGCTAGGCTCTACAATTTAAACAGAAATTATAGGGAATCTGTGGGTTCTATTGGAAATCAAAAACCAGTCCCTAACTGCAGATAGTCTGGAAATTACTAAATCTCTCACAGCTGGGCATGAACACATGCCTATTGAGAAATAGAAAAATGGGCTTGGATTACCCCAAACCAGTAGCACAATCCTGAATGGGTCTTTACATACATGTTAGAGATGTTTGTACTCTCGTAGTTTTCTTGTTGTTCTAGACAAGAATCAAATGTTTTCTAACCTATGTAAACCTCAGGGTATGTGGGAGAGGTGGTGTATAATCATTAACACCCTGCTTACTGGCACTTATTTCCTCTGGAGCTGTGGAGTTTGATCTCCTGCTACCTGCAAGTTTTACATGCTCTGGTCAAGATGCTTTCCCTTAGCACAGAAGAGCTACGAGAACCATTCGCTTCCTCCTTTCTGGTGTAACTCTGTGCATATGTTGTGTCTGTGTATTCCCTTTTGGAGGCTTTGTTGCTTCCTTGAAGTGTGGAGCTAGAGGAATGAGCAGTACCAGGGTGCTCTTCAATTCAAGGAGTTTGCGTTTCCTTTTAATACTGTGATTTGATGTGTTATTTGCCAAAGCTGCTTTTCTTACTACAGGCATAGGAAAGAACACTTACAAAAGGTTAATATTTGTTGTTGATACCAATGACTAATTCTTCTAAGATACACATGATGAACTCTTGTAAGATTCGAACTTCAAGTGATTGTTTACTTTTAGCAGTAACAGCAATCAATGGTAGTGTGATGCAGTTAGTATCAGCAGTGTGAATATGAAAAGGATATTGAGGATACCTATCTTTTAAGCTGAACAGAGGGGGAAAAGTTTATTTGGAGTTTATACCATCTTCTGAGACTAACTCATTTCTGTGACAGAAAAATCACATGAGGCTTCAGTTAAATGCTTATATGTCCCCTGTCTGATCTTGGATCAAATGGATACTATTCTGTGATGAAGAAATTAGTAATGCTTTTGTAAAGGGTTTTTGAGAGTGTTTCTAAGAAAAAATACTCACTTTAAAAAGCTGCATTATAATATTCACTTGTTAAAGTTTTTCTCTTTAAACATATTTCTAACTTTCTTGTTGTCTTCAACCCATCTCTTTTAAAGATTTTTTTTCTTGGTAATAAATAGGTAGAATATTGTCATTCATTATTTCATTAATCTTAGGCAAATAACAGATTATCAGTTTTATGGAGTTAAAAGTAAACTAAAATGTAACCTTTTTAAAACAAAAACCTGCTCACTTGCTACAGAAGAGCTTTGGATGAAATGCAGCTGTTGAACAGTTGCTTAAAATAAATTGCATACTTTAAACCCACCAAGAAGATATATGAGGATTCAAAACTGTGTCACAAATCCTGACCTACTGAGAAAGAATGCTTAATGAAAAGACTACTGTACGTTTCACTGTATCCTTTGCAAGGAGGGTGAAATTCAGGTCAACAGGATAGAAGGCTTCCAGGACTCAGGAAACCTGAACAATCGATCACTGAGTAAACATTATTGCAGATACTTATGGAGAGTAATTGATCTTGAACACAATAATAGGCTTTATAAAAGGATTTAAAATGTTGTAATGTTTCCATATCTACTCTGGTATGATATATTGACAGTAATTACTTATGCATTTGTGAGTCCCTGATTACCTAAAGATATTTCTTTTATTTCATTGACATTGAAGTTTCAACCCAGACTTTTTAGTTGGGAAGGTTATTTAACATAGGAGGGTGGATGAGTTACTTGAGTGTTATAGTAGCATGTCTCATCAAGAGTGAAATACTGAGGTTTCATAATAAAGATACAGAATGTTCTCATTTATGACAAAATTGAAGTTAAACTCATCATAGCTTAATAGCTTGCGGTTGCCATATATTTATTTGTAAAGCATTTATAAAACTGTCTACTGCCTTCACATCTGGAAGCTTCACATCTTTTCAAAGCCCAAAACAAATGCTCCCACTCACGTGGGGTAGCTAAGCTGTCACAGTTATTGACTCAGACATATTTTTATCCTTATGTGAAGATGTGCTTAAAAGGAGGAATGCCATCATCCTGAACTTTTGGCCAAAAATTTTTTTCTGCTTATGGTTTTAAGCAACATTTGAATGCCGCTGTAACTGAAAGAAATTGAAACTTTTGTTCTTCTACTCATAAGCAGTCTTCATTTTCATGCTTTCCTTATCTAAGCCTTAAAGCTCTTGCTTTATGGTGTGGCTCTTACATAAAGCAATGCAAAAAGAGAACATTTCAATATGTAGTTGTAAATACAGAATTTGGCAGCCTGCCCCTAAAGTAGGCACAATACTTGAAACCATAATAAATTTCATCTAGTTGACAAGATTTCCAGCTGCCCTCGCACCCTAAATAGTCAGCGTGTCTGATTTGGGTCTTAAAGATTGCTTTAGACCTGTTCTGTTACTGAAGGGAGGCAGGTAGCCAAAGAAGTTAGCACTAATTCTAGTTTTTTAGGGCTGGCAGCTGACATGGCCCTTGTCTGGTTGCCATGCAGAGAAATAGTAATGCTGCTGTGTTGTTTTGGCCCTTCACTGTTGAATGTGGGAAGTCTTTTTTGTCTTTAGTCTGAAAACTATTATCAGTATTCCTGAGTGACCACTCTCCTGTGATTTGTGTGAAAAATGTTATTGCTTGCTGTAGAAATTACTAGAGAAACAAAGTTATGTGACGTATGTTTGAAGAAGATAGTCTTAATTTTAAATTTTTCCATTTGAAATTAGGGATTTGATCTTTAAGACAGGAGTAGCCACATAATTAGCACGTTTGTTAGTTCATGAGGGCATATCTGCTTATTAGCCAGTAGAAAATAAACCATTTTAATGTAATTCCTCACTTTCTGTGAAGATCAGACGCAGAGATTGGCATGAGCTGTGCAAGCAGCTCTTATGGATCTTTTCTTCCATATGATGCCACAATGGCATCTTCATCACTGACACACCACTGTCTGCTGGGTTTGTCTTGTCAAATAACCAGAGTGTGGAGTGAATTGATACTTCCAAGCAGTTAAACTGCTTTTTTACTAAAATGGCAGAATGTCCTATCTAATGACAGGACAGGATTACAGTATATATGCTTGCTGTAATCTACTTTATTTCTCATTGCACTTCAATGTGAAATACATCTACATTAAAGTCAGAGGACCACCTTGACCCTTCTGTCCCTTCAAGTGTTAAAATTTTAGATACATTTATTGAAAGGCAGCACAGTATGTTACTGCCCTTCCAAGTATTGCAATAACATTTTCATCCAAATTCACAACTCCAAGCTTTGCATTTATGGAGTGTGCAAGTCTTGTGGTGATTTTCTAATAGAGGCTCATGTCATCCTGATTTTAATGCTCTCTTTAATATTGATTAGGGGGTTTTCCACATTTTACTTAGACTAGCATATTTTAATAAAAGCATCTCTCGAACTTCTCATGTGTGGCCATGCTGATAACTTCTGAGAGGTCTGGTTTTCTCATTTTGCCCTGCATATCATAATATCATGTAATTTTTTTTTGCTTGAGCAACAGTGAAGAATACCTTAATATCTACAGAAGTAAGAATGCATTACCTATTTCATTGTTAGTCTTCTAGAAATGCATGGTTTCTAAAATGTACCCGTGTAAGATAGTTGAAAATGAAAAATAAATTTTACAAAATTTAGTCTTGATATAGTTTCTAAGAAGAAAATGTCAGACCATCAGGTTTTACTGTCTCTGCTCCATGGTAGTAGATCTGACACTTCTGCAGAGCCCTCATGATTTCAGGAGTACTGTACCTGTTTTGTGAGGGTCCAGCCACTTGGGTCAAATGGCCAGAGTGGAGCCTCATTGCCCCCAGAAAAGATCTGTCTGTTGCAGTGTGCAACTACTCCAGCAAAAAATAAACAGATTTGTCTGTACAAGAGGCAGTAGATGCTAATCTTGACTGAATTTCTGCCTAGAGAGAATGTGGACAACTCTTTCATTTTGCCTGCTGTGCTCTCTATTAATTGGAAAAGTTCTGGAGTGAAATTATGGAGTGAAATTATGGAGCTGCATCCTTAATTGTGGAACTGGCTGTTAGTTGATCTTCCTGCTTCAATATTGTAACTATGAGGCCTGATCCAGGAAAGCACTTAAATGTCTCTGTAACTTTAGGCGTGTGAATAGTTGTGCTTGTTCCGGTGGGAATTCTGACATGCATCTGTGCTGAAGTGCTTTGCTGGATCAGGTCCTACGCCTCCACTCCTAGCAAAGTCTCCTGGGAATATGACAGCATTGACAACCAAGCTAATATGACAAAAAGAGTCTAAATTTTACTTTTTAATTGAAGGTTCCCAGGAGAAAGCTATGCTTGGAAAATTCCTGTATCAACCTATCCATGTAGTTGTCTGTTTTTAAAATGTAACTTTTGAAAGTTTTGCCATTAGGTAGGGCTAAATAAAAAAATTCTCTAAAACACTGTATGGGTATTAAAGAAGCTGAGTTTAATGATGGTTGCTGAAGGACAAATATAGTCTCTATTCTTAGGCATCAGTGCATTCATGAAGAAGAAATACATTGTTGTAAGTGTTTCCTGGTTTGGATCAATACTACTTTCATTGGTGTTTTGTTTCACTTTTGTCTGTCAGGTGGTGGGTGACTAGTATTTCAAAGTAATTAATATGAATTATTGTTGTAGGAAAGCATTTTGGCAGTGAGCTGTACTCGTGTAAGTTATAACTGGTGTACTTACGCTGATTAACTTTGTGGGGGTTTTTTTTTGACAAGAGGGCATACGTGATTGTCTTTGAATTCAGAACTTCTCTATCAGAGAAGCAGGCATATCAGATGTCACCAGCACAGTGCTTTCTGAGCCTAGCTAGCAAACTGCCTTTGTCAGCATGTTAAAATGGATATTAAAGGATATGAAAACTCCTGCATGACCGAGCAATGAACTTCATGTTAACTGTGCATTGAACAGTGCAAATCTTTAAAAGTGAAGTCTCTAGTGCAACATTTAATTGATAAACTTTGCAGTTGTGGTTTGAGGAGCCTGCATATCTCTGGCTACTGTTTTGGCTTCAAGTACAAATGTTTAGTCAAGTCCTTTTCTGAAATCCTGTGCAGTCTTTAACACCCTGCAGTAGGTTGCTAATTAAATTAAATTGTAAGGATGGTTAAGGACTGGAGCACATTTCATACAAGGAAAAACAAAAAAAAAATGGAAATGCTTTGCCTAGACGAGGCTCAGGGGGATCTTGAAAAGGGTTTTAAGTACCTGATGAGAGGGAAGGAAGGAGAGCAGCAGACCCTTCTCAGTAGAGCCCACTGTTAAGACAAGAGGCAATGGGCACAGTTGGGAACACAGCAACTTAAATCAGGACACAAGAAAACATTTATCTATTGTTAGGGTGGCCCAGCACTGGAATGGATTGACCAGGCAGGTTGTGAAGTCTCCACACAGCTGGACATGATCTGGGACAACCTGTACCAAACCCTGTTTCAGCAGGGCTGTTAGAGAAGGCAGCCTGTGTTCTCTAGAGGTGTGTCCAACCTAAAGACCCCTGTGAGTGAATACATTGCTGCTGTGATGCAGTAAAGGGGCTTATGTATATTATTTTATTTATAGGTTATTTTATACATATGATAATTAAAACCATGTTCATGTTTTCATACATATATGGGTATGTGTGAAATCAGCTGGTGAACACCAGATATACTTTAAGTATTCCTTTTTTAGCATTATGCGTGTTGTTGACCAAACCACTGTGCATATATATATTTACTCTTGACTCCTGTCTGTTCTTCCTCTAAATCTCTCCTGATTTGCTTAAAAATGTATTTAAATGTAAAACATTCTTGAAATGACAGGTGTGCTGTAGGGTTGATTGTGGACATAGCTTTTAAAGGCCCTTAGCTTTCTTTGGTCCCACTTTTGTTATTGCACTTATCTCACAAGTGCATGTGGTAGAAAAAAGAGCCTTGGCAACAAGGTCGGGCATTGTTGTGTTTTGTTTATTTTTTATTTTTGGAGGGGTTTATTTTGTTTTGAATTTTTGAGTTGGCATGTTTTATTGGGGTTTTTTTCTTTTGGGTTTTGCTCTTTGTGGTATTCTTGGAGTTTAGTTTTACTTGTTTGTTTGGATTTTTTTAGAATCTTTGGTCCTTATTTGGAAAGATTTTTGGAATACCTCTAAACACTTCTGTTTTTCATTAGTGTTTACTTCAGTAATGAACATTAGTTCATTAGAATGAACATTAAGAGCCAGCTAACTTGTTTTGTATTAAGTCAGGAGGAAAAAAGTTTATAAATGTAATACTGGTAGATAGAACTCCTCTAGTTTTATACATGTGGGAAGAAGCACAGTTGCAAACACTGAAAAGAACCCAATATCTGCAGAATCAGACCAAGTTTATGAATTGATGTTTGGAAGTATGTTTTTTCTTCTGAGATTTTGGTAAGCAATTGGTTTCTCAATAAATACTGCCTTCAAAAATGCAGTCTTGATTCAACATTTGGATTTAGAAGACCAAAGGTTCTTCCTATATGCTCTTAATGGTATCAGAAATGTTGGAAATTGCTTTTGTTTTTCTTAATGGGGTTATAAGGATGACAGATTGCAAACTGATGTGTTTTGGTGTGCAGATTAGATTAGTAAAATCCAAGAACCATTTTTGAAGTGAGCACTGAATTTAATGGTTGAGTTAGATAAATATATAAATATCTGATACATACCTGAGGAAATACTCTAAGTGTTCAATAAGTAAGTCTGTGAACAGATACTGTTATTTTTTTAAAGTGTTTATTTGTTTCTTCATATCTGTGGTTTCAGGTTAAAGGTTCTTACAGGGTTTAATGTTAAATGTTGCATGTGCATTTAGTATGGATACAAAGGGGAAAAATAGAGTGTACACAGTTTTGTTTATTAACTCTGTGGCTCAGAAAAACTTTTTAAATGTCATGATTGCAGTTTAAAATGTTACTAGGTCTTTGCTGGAATTACTCAAATAAAAAGTTTGATTAATATACATGTGATGTCATTGTCTAGCAATGAAAAAGGATTCTGCTATAGTATTGACTATTTCCAGGTTAAAAAAAATTTAAATGCATAGAAGATGTAAAAAGACCCAAAAGACCTTAGCAAAAGCAATTACATGATTCAGGTTTTTCAGAGAAAAGTGATAGCTATTTTCTGATTTTGTTTTTCAGTTTCTATAGCTAGACGTGTCCAAGACCCATTAGCTGAGCTAGTGAAAATCGAGCCCAAACACATAGGAGTTGGAATGTATCAGGTAAGATAATACCTGTATCATTTAATCTAAGTCATTTGTCATGATATAGAGCAACACCAAAATGCTGCTTTATAATTGTCAACTGCTTATGTCTCCTTTAAAAGATGTTTTCAGTTTTGATGGAATTGTAGTAAATGCTTAGAAGTCATAAACTGCCTTTTTTTTAATCTCTACTTTTAATGATTGTGATTGAGACTCTGAAATGGCTGTAGCCAGATGTATAGTCTATTAAATACGTCAAATCAGACAGGTAACCTGATCTGTAAACCTTTCTCTTTTTCTGTATTGTTACAGCAATGGGGTTTTAGGTCTTTGTGTAAAATACAATGAGATATTGATCCTCCATTTAGAAGCCATTAATTTGTATTATTAGGTGCATTCCTTTTTAGAAGTTTGTAATAAAAGGGTTTGTTTTGAAGCTTTTCATTTAGTAAAGCTGAATTGGAAAATGTTTGACAATTGTGATTTTTATACATTTTTGTAGGTTATTTCTGAGAAGCAACTTTTACTTTCCAAGTTTCATTACAAAGAGCATGATGTTAGGAAGTGGTACATAAGTTATTGTCATTTTACAGCATATTGGCATAGATTCAGGGAAGCATTTATGCATGTGCTGATGTCCCATCAAATAAAGAAACAAACAAAAAACCCTCAGAAAATATGGCAGATGCTTTTCTTTGTATTTTTGAAACTATAGAATGGGAGTAAATTTGTGTGACTACAGCAGAATTCAGGACAAAAAGTCTAGAACTGTCTGGACCTGTTCTTTCAGGTCAGCTTCTGAGCATTAATGGGATAGAATGCAATTAGCAGCCTAGAACCCCTTGCTGCCACTGCTAAAGGTGGTGTGACAAAGATAAGATGTTAAGAAAATCTTCCACAAATGTATGCCCTGTTTGTTTTTACAGAACTGAGGGTCAGTATTTCAGTTGGTTAAAGTAGAATTCAGAACTGCTTTTTAAGTCCTACTTGTATTACCACAGATGATAGAACATATTAATGTTGCTTGCTAACTGCAATCTTATTGGTAAATCTAATTTAAGTAATCTTTTGGTATCAATTATACCATACTCTTTGAGGGAAATTGTATTGAAGGGCTGAAACACTCTAGATTTCTTTAACACATGTATCCAGATTTCAGTAAAAAAGTACTTTATCGGTGGCAGCTGTAAATATGGGTGTGGTCATGTGGCAAAAAGATGAGCTTCAGTCTGAAGTGTAGTTGATTCCCCTACTTGTGGAGACCCAGAGATTTAATTTAAAACAGTAGCAGTGATATGTTGAAACCAAAATAATGGGAAGTGATACAGATTTTTGTTCATCCTTGCTTTAAGGAACGAAGGATTAAAAAAATAACCTTGAAATGCTGGGTTAGCATTTAGAGAAGTTGATTGATTTTTTTAAACAATAGTTCCAAGATGGATTTTACTATTTACAGTATACTGTGAATTCTTAAGTATTAGTAGCTTGCATTGGTGTGTCTAGGAGATACTGATTTAAATGCATACCATCTCCTGTGGCCCATGTGGACATTGTACAAGCTTCCATCTAAAGCAAAAACACATGGAATTGGTGGTGGTCATATGGTTTTAGGATCATTATAGTATGAGATGAATGTTGCAGTGAACAATATTGTGGCAGCTAGCTGCAGTCTCAGGGACTGAAGCTGGTGTCATTTACCTTTCATTCATTGAGAGCAGGGTAAGAACCATGTTCCTGGCCCTTCCAGAGAAGCTTCTTGATCCACTACAGGTGTGTTGTGAGTAAATGCCTAACTGTGCTATTTTGTTATTGTCCAAATTGGTTAGATAAAACGTTTCAGCAAAATAAATTCCCAAAGCCTAGGATAATAGAGGTAGACCTCAAATACTGGTCATTCCCAGCTATATGCATTTTAAATTTTTGTCATGGTTTGAATAAACCTCTGAGGTAGATACATGTCCTGTTGGAATTCACAAGAATCACACAGCTGCTATAGTGTGCTTGTTCAACGATACAAAATTTCTCAAGTGCTGGATCTTAGCTGTGTTACTGAAAGCAAATTTGCACTCTTGAAAACAAAGTCAGAAGGTTTGCTGCCCTCTGGGCATGGCAGCTCTCTTGTGGCACAGGAAGGGAAGGGGAGGAGGAGAGGAATTAAGCTTTTCTGTTTTGTCTTTTAGAGTTTAGAGAGACAGCCGCTTGCTGGTGTCTCAGAGGACAGGCGTGGAAAAAGCTGTTTTGTTGCATAGGGAGTCCCAGAGTAATGGCAGATAGAATCCCTCAGATAAAGAGTATTTCAGGTACAGAATTTTATAATATCCAAGGCAACTTGAAAGGTTTTATTATATTTTAATTTATAACCTAAATGCTGGCTGCAGCTTTTTATTAACTTCTGTGATGAAATGTGCAGTGCACAGTCTAGATCAGAAATACAGCAGTCTTTTCACAGAGGTGGTTGCTTTCTTAGCCTATTGTAACTTTAAACCTAGCATTTAAATATGACCTTTCCTTTCTTAAACACCCTGAAATTGATATCTAAAATCTGACAAATACAGGTTTTGGCATTCTTGTCCTGAAAGAGGGATAGTGATTAGTCTGTCAGCAATTAGGCAGAGGCAGGCTGAGACTGTGCTGCTGCCCCATGAGCATGGAAGCTGTATAGCACAGGCAACACGATGGTTTCTCCAGGGATGGTTGCACACTCACTGTGTGTTGATCAAAGAGTAAACTTCCTGAGGGGATGGTCCTGCCTTTTCTGGTACTCCTGCCCAAGTGCCCAAATTTTTGTGTTCGTAATGGCTGCATGATGTCCTGACTTGGCATAACAGAGGGGCAGCAGTGCACAGCTTGCAGGGGAGTGGAACTGGGGCAGCTGCCTTCACAGCAGCCTCACTGACTTGGGACAGGGCCTCTGTCAGTTTAGGATTGCCAGAGGTCCCAAAATACTCTGCTCAAAAGGCAGTGGCAAAGACAATAATTTGTCTTTTCTCAGAGGTTGAAGTGAGAGACTGGTGAAGCAGAATCTGCCCAATAAAGGCTGTAGCTTTTGTAGTGAGACTGTGATACAGGAGCAGTGTGTGTTCAGCTGAGTGACCCCTTTGGGCAGGAGGTGCTCTGCTGCTGTCAGCAGTTATAGCAGCTCTACAGAAAAGTGAAGTGTTCGTGTGCTCAATCCTCTGCTAACAATATGAGCTTGCCCAAAGTCTGTGGAGTGTGTGCCACACAAAGAGAACTGAGTGAAGGGGCTGCATCTTCTCCAATTGCTACTTCCATGGGATTTTGGATCCCTCCTGTCTGGTCTCTTGGTATTTAGTGTGCACATTTGTGAGAGTATTGGTGTTCTCTTGTTTTTCTAATGCAACTTTTCCAAGCAAATATGCTCATTTGGGTGTGGATGCTTTGGATATGGAATTGCAAGTTTCCAAGTAGCAGGAGATCTGTGTAAATTGAGTCCCATCAGCTGGGATTTGTTTACTTATTTTAGATGAAAAAAAGAATTGAAACTTGAACTTGGCCACCTGCTTTTATTCTCATTTCAATTTATGATTCTGAGTTTGCGCACTGCCAAGAAAATCAGGTTTGTCAGAGAAAAATAAACAGGCCCCGGATTTCCTAACAGGTATTTCCTTAAACAAAGAGAAGCACAGCCTGATTTATTAGAGCCTCTCTCAGACTAAATTCCAAGTGCCTAGAGGTCTTGTCTTCCTTCATCTTTATCTCATTAGGAAAATTGTTCTTTCCTCCCAGACAGGAACCTAGCCAAAATTAATTTATCACCTTCAGGGCATATTAGTATGATTTCTTCTGTAGTTGAACATGAAGATGATGCCCAGATTCTGCCTGATACAGAATATATTTGCCTTGTCACCACCCCATGCCAGTTCAAAGCTAAATTTCTATTTTGGGAGAAGCAGTTAGTGGCTCAAGACTTTATTGTGCTGTACACTGAATTTTGGCAATTAATTACCATTGCAGTTGCAATGATCTTGGAAGATAGAGAAAAGAGCTGAGAATAAAGCTGCTTCACAGAGATTGTGGTTAGGGAATTGAATTTCAGAGCAAAGAAAATGAATAAGAAGACAAAAAACTTTACTCTCAAATAAAACCCCAACTTTTCAGAGGTGAGCAAAGTAGCACTAAGCTAAATTTTCATCATAGTAAAGAGGGAAATTAAATTAATATACTTCTAAAATGTCAAAACCTGAATCTGTGTTAAAAGGCAGAGAAATGATAAATAGAGCTAAGGAATATGTTACGTTTGGTTGGTCTTTTGATGTTCATTTGATGTACAAAATCCCTGGATGCTAAAAAAACTGGTAACCTCAAGAGAAAGAGATAGATGGAGGTCAAACTCATCTGTAGTCTATGAACAAAATGTGATCTGTGTTGTAGGATTAGAATTTTTGACAAGATCTGTGTAATATTAAAAAATGTGCACTATGACTGATCTGTAAAAAGCAGTATCCTATTTGGTCCTTATAATTTCAGGAGTCCAAAAATCTGTTCATAATCTATTTTTGGGTGTGGTAACATCTTCACTGGATGTAAGGGATAATATATGTAGTTCTGTGACCTCTGAAGTGGAAGAATACTTGATTACAGATGTACTTGGAACATTTTGCATCAAATGAAATTTGTAAACAATATTCTTCAGTAGCATTTCCTCAGGAAAAAAAAATTGAGCTAATTCTTTGTTTGTTTTCTATAAATGCTGAAGGTCCTGATCAAAGAGAGTTTCATAAAGCCTAGTCAGTGTGTCTGATTGTAACTGAACCTGGAAATGTCCTTTTTGTCCCTCCTATCCATCTTCCTTTCCATGGTCGTCTAGTTATTGGAGTGCATTGTTTTTGCATTTTAGTATTATCTGCAGGAACTTTTATTGTTTCAGTTGCAATTTGATTTTAGTTCTAAGCTTGAGTTTTTCCCCCAAAGAAAATGAGTATGTTTTGGTAAATGACAGTACAAATTTAGAGAATGCTTTCAATCAGATACACTTTCTCTTCGGTTAGATCAGATATTAGCCACTTTAAAATCTGCAGTTGGAGAGGAAGGAGCTTTTTTCTTTCTCCTAAAATTCTGTGTAGAATGCTGACTGATATTGCAGGCCATCCTTGCCTGGGTCCTTCCTTCCTTGTCTCAGGGCCAGACAGGGGCAGCTGATAGACAGTGGTGGAGAGATGTTAGTGGCCTCTCCTGTACGTGGCTGAAATTGCACGTAGCCCTTGTTTGTTGTTTATTCTTCTTGTTTGTTGCATTCTTTAGTTGTCTTCCTCCCTCAAAAGATGTCTGTGGATGGCATCATCACTGCTGAGATTTATTTTTTTTTAACCTCCAGGTGGTCCCTCTGCAACAGGAGGGCTATTAACCCTCCTGTTGTGAGGGACATTATTAACCTCCTTTTTGACAGTAATACTGCTTAAAATTTTATTTTTCTGGTGAACACCCATCATGCATATTATTTGTTGGAGACAATCTAACTGTATATTTGATGCAATGGAGATATCTGAGAGCTGAACTAAAGCAACATTTTAGAAATACAGGGATCAAAAGGGGCAACCTCAGGGATACCTCTAAGTGCAGGACCAGGTGTAGTTGGTTCAGCTTGATGCAGCTGTGGGCTGAAAAACTCTGCATTATTTCTGTTGTCTTTACTGCAACAGAATCTGACTTGTCCCTTGCACTGCAGGTATTTATTTGCCTCTTCTTACAAAACCCCAACAAACAGAACTCAGTAGCTTGGGTAAAGCAAATCTTGTATTGTTTCTCTAGTAATGAAAACTTGAAAATTTGTGTTTAAGTAGAAAGCTTCTAATAAAAGAAAAAGCTGTGAGGTAACTATTACTAGTCATTGCAAATGAGTTGTCAGAATCCAAACACTGGTCATCACAAAGAATCAGTGTTTGGTTTGATAAAACCTTTTATCTTCTTTTTTCCTTAGAATAGATACACAGTTTTAAATGATGAAATATATGAGACTTTGTATCATTGGTATCTGATTTTTGGGTATATCTTCTTTATGTAGTACACTTTTACTTAATAGTGTGAAGCAAAGTACTGGAACTGATTGTTTTTCAGGAGAGTGTGTTTTTCACTGAATATTTAAGGAGTTTATTCCACTTCTTTCTTTATTTTGGGGGATTTTCTTGATTGACCCATAGAGTTTATGAGTAGCTAGGTGTATTACTTGGACAGCATAGGAGAATCACTCATGTATGATGACATGATGAGCAAGAGTGTCTTTTGTTAAACCTCTGAGGTGGGATTGTCAAAACAGACTCAGAGCTGAGCTTGCTGTATTAAGCTTACTAAAACAAGTTTGTGTGGATTCTCAACTTGCATTTTTTTGATTAAAAAAATTGGACGTCATATTAGGTGAGCAGTGCTTTATTTTGCGTGATTCACGTAGCTCCTGTGGAAACACAGTTCAGCAGGAATGTTGTTTGCTGGTCAGAATTTAGGTTGCAGGTTTCAACACCCAGCTCAACAGCCTGTCTACAAAAGGCTTCAGCATTCCTTCTGTATTACTACGCTGAATACACACATACAGTTCAGCAAAGAACTGAACCTCCTTGGATAACATTGGAATTTCATGAGCTTGTTTATGGTTTTACGTACTTAAATTGAAGTGGTTGCCTACAGAGAATCTTTGCTTAAACAAAGCAAAGTCTAAGGGTGAGAATACCAACATTGAGTTATGTGTATCTTGCAGTAATCAAACAACTTAGTAATAAATGTAAATCATTCCTTTTTGGCAGTGTATGGCAGCTGGCTGGTTATGGATCTACCTTAAGTTGAAAAACTTAATAAAAGGAGATATGCTAGTGGACTGGAATCTGAAATGAAAGAAACTAGCTATACTTGTATAAATTTTAAAAATAGGCTAACTGATATGTTGACATTATTGTAAATTTAAAAAAAAAAAAGTAGTAACTGGACAAATTCTGGGCTGCTTCTGTATTGAATCTCATCTCTGAATAAACTCACTGGGGCTTTAAAGACAGGGACATGCAGGATAGGATTTCATTGTGCTCTTAGCTCTGCTCTTCAATAATGGAAACTTAAACCTCTCCTGTGAACCTGTAGTCTCCTGCAAAGAGATTATTGGCGCTGAATGTTTTTGCTGCATACTGCAAGTGATTGCTTGAAATTTGTGGAAGAGGGAGAGAAGTACTCAAGATTTTAAGATTTACAAAAACTTTTTGAGGTTTAGGGTGTGGTGGCTGTACCAAAAAAATATTTAGAGCAGTCCAAAAATCCAGTGTCCTATCAGTAAGGACAAAGGTGTATTTATTTCTTGACTTAGATGGATATATAGGCCGGTGAACAGGTTTTGTATTTATTTCTTGACCTAAATGGATCTATAGGCTGGTTAATACAGGATTTTTAGCACTGCGCAGGTTATGGAATCCTTAATTTTCCTGCAGTAGTGATGAAATATTAGCTCTGTGAGGAAAGCAAGCAGAAAAAAAAAAAATCACATGTGCTCTTTGCCCAACATAATTTTTAGGGTAAGTTATGAGCTTTTCATTTTGTAAAATAAAGCTCTGTGAACCAAGCCATCTGATATCCAATGGGAGCAAAGTCTTTGCAGACAGCTTTGCCAGGGAGTGGTAATAACCCCATAATGTTTTGGATGTTTCCCCACCCTACTGAAGTAGGTGCACAAAACTTAGGAATGCTTTCCAAGTAAGTTGCACCTCTGGCAAGTTTGTGTAATTTAATCTTCAGCAGCAGTTCTGCTGACTGCCAGGAGTGGTTTATGTATCCTGTAACTTGGCAGTCTCTCTGGTTGCATCTACCTATTCTCTGGCTGGCAAAGAGAAATCAAATGTTCTGCCAGCAAAGCACAATAAACTTTTGCTAGTCTATTACAGCCATTTGCAACAAAACAAAGGGATATAGAAAGAAATAACTGTTGTGTTATTAGTTGTTTTAGCTAGCACACTGTATTTACTGGCATCTCCAGGAAAACATGCCAGCTCAATGAGGTGAGATGCTGCCCCTTTAAGGAAATGAAGCAAAATGTGTGCATGTGTATTTGCAAAGAGTGCAAGAGCACAGTGGTATCACTCCATCTGCACATGTCACTCATGGAGCTGCCCATGGACTGCATCTCCTTTTGCTGCTGTCACCAAAAATGCAGTGTGGACAGCATTTGAACACTTGTCAGAGATGTGCCTCTGTAAGCAACTTGAACTGCAGGTAAATTTTAGACATTACTGCTAATAATCCCCCTCTCACACGGCTGCTGTTTGTTTTTGGAGAGTTTGTACCTGCGTATGTGGGCTTTTACAGAGCTGATGAGGTTGTAGGAAAAGTGGGGGAGCTCCAGAAGTGTTAGTGTACTGAGGTGGGATGATCTAAGGGTGTTGATAGGAAACAGCTGCTGGACAGATTTGCCCTCCCTGTCAGTTTGTTTCTGATTGCTTAATTACCAGTTCTCTTGGCAGAAATTTGTTAGGAAGTTTTTTGTCACCATATGACAACAAACTTGTGATTCATGCTGTAATAGGGCTAAAGTGAGATGTGTTATTGTTCATGGAAAATAGGTGTAAAGGTTGTTTACTTCCAGACCTCTATAAAAGCAGCACATAGAAAATTGTGAGCAGAATTGCCCAGATGTAGGGTACCCTGTCTGCAAGCCTGCTTAATATTTCAGTTTGATTTTTTTCCCAGTTTTGTAACTTGGGCAGAGCTAATTCAAACATAGGCTGACCACCTGAGTGAAGATCCACCAGGCATATTAAACTTTTTGAAAGATTGTTCTGATGGGGGAGCCAAGTGGCAAGAGGAGCCAAATGGGAATTGTGAGGCTGATATCCTGCAGCTCAGCTTGATATGGCTTCTCTGTGCATTGGATTGGAAAAACTTGTTTTGACTTGGTTGACTAAAAGCTGAAACAGAAAAGATGATGATCAAGTAAAAGTGTTGTAAAAGTATTTTGATTGAACAGCTTCTGTAATGTATGAGATGCTGTTGGGTTTCCTGTTTACATTTCAAGTGTTTAATAACTTTAAGTGAAAATATGCAAGTTGAGCACTGAAGAATTGTTCAGCTCCTTCCATCTGGGTTTCTGTTAAATTTTCATAACTAAAGTTCTTCACATTTTTGAGACAGTCTTTGAAATACTACCATAAAAAACAGAGCTGCAGATTACTTATGGTGTTACCTATACCTATTATGAGCTGTTTGTGTTTGTGAATTTGTGTTTCATGGTCAGTTATCTTTTATGTGAGGTAAATTAATTTCTAAGGTGCTTTATTACAAATTGTATTCAGATTTTAATGTAAATATTATAATGATCAAATTGTTAAAACTATTACCATAATAAAAACATATCTTTAGTGTCTGAAGTCAGGTAAGTGTGTTAGTAGGGATGTGAATCACTTGCTTTGAGTATGTGGGGGGGCCAGTTTAAACAGTGCAAATGTAAATATTATTTGTTGCTGGAATTCCATAGTCACTGCTTGCTGTGCAGTGGTCATCTGTTGTTTTGGTTTCATGAATTAACAGTATATTCATTTGACTCATAAGGAAATATACTAATACTATCATGTTTTTGAGTGATTCCATGTGAGTTTCTAGCACAGCAGCTGTTGATTTGATACCCAAAAATCTGAAATGAGCAATAAATTTGTGCTGTCTTTCAGTAGGGAGAACAGAAGTGGCAATTAAAATTCTTATGATACTTTAAAACCATAAATGATTTGCTAATATGTATGGTTTCATTGGTTGGTATTAAATAAAGTAAGAACTTGATGTTTTGCAATGAAATTCATAAAATAATTATTTTAATGTAGTTTTAACAAATACCAAATTATGGAATGCTGAAAGAATTCTTTCATGTGTTTACTTAGGCTATGAATTAATTTTTCTCATTAGTTGTTTACTATAAAATGTAAGTAACTGATAAAATTCATGCAATATGTTAATGTACATATTTGTTTTAATATTGGACCCGTGATAAAACCTTTCTTCCTCTTGAATAGCAAGAAGATGAACTTAAATTAAGGCAGGAGGAATTTAAGTTAGTGTTGCTGTTCCTCATGATAATTTTGTGACAGTTATGTCATTCAAAAGACATCACTGAGACAATGTAGCATGCAAGATTTCTCTGATGTTTTGTAATTTGTTGCTTTTTAGATTTTTATCTTGCTAATAACACTTATCCTAACAAACAGTTTTGAAAAAATCATTTTAGAAACTAAAATTGTGTTTCACTAGACAGTGATTAATATCTGTGACCTTTATTTTTGTATCAGGAACATAAATATACACTTTTTTCTGTGTCAGTCATTGTCTAAGATTTCATCTTTGTTCTGCTTTCCATTACATACCATGAATTATATGAAATTAATTTAATCGCTACTCCAAACAGAAATTAATGTGCCCTAATCCAGAGTTACGTTGTTTGCTTTTACAACTGTAAGTCATAAGTAATTAATTTTCCTTGGAAAATTAATTCACTTACCATTCCCAGTAGCATCATATGTTGACACAGGGTTATAGATAGTTTAATATTTTTGTTCAGCATGTTGGCTTCAACTTTGGAAGACCTTAAAGCAAAACAAATTCTAATTTACTCAACTGTATATAATTCAGGGTTATTTAAAGTGAATGTTGTCTTTATTGCTGTCAACCAGCTGATGGTGATGATTCTAAAATTATATTCAGTCTTCCAGAAAACTGATGTCTATGGACATATGTGATTTATTTCTCCAAAAGCAAAAAAACCTGTTTCATAGCATACATTAGGATAACAGTGCCACTGGAATCTCATCAGTAGTAGAAAAACTTAGCTCCATGGAGAACATAACTATATATTACGAAGCCTTGGGCTAAGAAGCTCTGTTTTTCCACCTGCCTTGTGTTGCTTGAGATGTTTGTAGGATTCATTACTCGTGTTGCACTCAGAAATTTCCTAAGTTGCCTTACTTTGGAATGTTGTTTTGTTTTCTATATAGTCATGGACAGAAGGGCATCTCTTTACAGTTCCAAAGGGCATAATGGGCACTTGTGTGGGTGGCCCTGTTGCCCACAGCTGACTGCCCTTCATAAATGACTTTGAGTAGCGGGGGCCAGAAGTCTTCCGGAATGAGAGAGGCAGCTTTTCAGTCTAATGTTTCACGTTTGCCAGGAGGACCTCTTTTCTTTTTTTCTTTTTTTTTTCTTTCTTTCTTTTTTTTTTTTTTTTTTTTAATTCTGTGCAGCTCCATAAAACATGGTGTTTATTACTTTGGTTTATTTTTATTTATTTAAGTTTCCCAGCTGAAACTCCAGTGATGGCAGTGTTGCAGTTCAAACAAGCAAGGCTTATTTTATAAATGTCCCTTTGTGAGTTGGTGGCTGCATTTTGCCTGAATGCAAGGGGTTGATATCAATGACATTTAATTTAAAATTTTGGAGGTGGAAAGTAGAAATTGACATTTAATTCCAGTGTAAAGTTACTGTTAGAACAGGCATAAAAATATTATTGCATTAGCAATCACAGGAAGAAAATAAACTATGAGTACATTAACAATATACAGTCATATGACAGACTTGTATAAAATAGAGCAGTAGATAGATGAATTTTTTTCTGATGCTTTTTTTTACAACAATATATTTTATTAAGTAGACAGTGTACAGAAAAAGTATTCAGCTAATATAAACAGTGCCTACTAATAGTGCCTAAAGGTAAATTTCTCTGTACACAGTAAAGTTGTGCGTAGATAAATTTTATCACACATCTCTTATACATACATGTGTGTAAATGCAGCATTGCTGAATGCGTTGACAGAAATCTCCACTAAATTCTCTATCTGTTGCTTTCAAATTCAATTATCTTGAGCTTCTCTAGCCTATATGAGATATTTAATGCTGCATTGTGTATCTTTAATGTAACAGGTCTCAGTAGCTACTGCTAGCTGTTTCATTATTGTGGCTAAACTATTTAAAACTATGATGCTTAAAAATGCAAAGTGTCCTGCAAAAAAACCATCTGGTAAATTGAGTTTGGCCACATACTTCTTGACAGTCGTGTCTAAAAGTGAAGCTGTGTCCTACCCACCGCACCAAGCTGTTCTTGTGCTCCTTACCTGGGCTGCCAGCTTGAACAAAGTGCAACTCACGCCAAGCCTGCCACTGTTGTGCATTTCTTCACTTTCACCTACCCTGTGCTTGGCTGTACTTCCCATCTCAGGAAAGTGAGAAGCAAGAACCGGCTCTATCCTTTTCCTTCTTGCTGGAGCATTTGCTGATTACAGGTCTGAGAGCAGGAGGCTCAGGACACCCGCCCCTCTGTATCAGCATTCTCTTTAGTTACCCTTCTGTCCTACTCTTATCTTGGTACTGCATGCAACAATGGGCTGCCTATGAAAAATCTTGGGTGCCAACCAAAAGCTGTTGCTGTTCTTACAAATTTCTTGGCAGCGAGAGTTTGTGTTTTTGTTGGGAATATCCTCATTCATTTTATGATCATAGTGATTGTCTAAATTTGTAAGAAAAATGATGATAAAACAATTAATGTTTAGAAAGAATCTGCAGAAACTATTTCTTCAGGCAAAATTTATATTTTGAACTCAACTGTAGTTTTGGATTAGATAATTCAGAGTTGGCACTAATTCTGAAAAAAACATTGAGCTCTGGAGTACAATAGCAAAAATCCCAAGAAGCTTGAACAAACGCGTGCAGTGTCTCCTAGCGTGAGTGCCTGGCTCTTCGGAGGCCACCAAGAAGCCTGCAGTGATTGACGTGCATTCTGGCAAAGCACTTTTTTCTTTTCCTCACACCCCCCCTCAACAGTGTTGCAGTCAGTCAAAGTGTATAGACAAAGCTGAGTGAATACCAGTTTCCCCAGTACAGGGGCTATTTTTTCAGGAAGTCTAACTCAAACCAGATGTTTTGCTTAGACCTAGAGTTTGTTGCTGCCAAGCATCTCATCAGAGGTCAGAGTTCTGGGCTCAGGGCCCTGCTAGAATTCTTTCACAAATTGCTATTCGGTGAGGTTTTAATCCTAATGGAAAGAATAATGTGCTTGTAAAATCTGCAGTTATTACAAACACAGTATACATATTGTGGACTTCAAATGACTACATATTTCATTCCCATAAACAGGGAATGCAGATGAATGCAGTGTGTAATAGTTTTAGACATTCAAACTTAAACCAAGTATATCGTTTATACTACTGTTAACCATTTGCATTCTTAACACTCCTGTAAAATGAATAGTAATCTTGACTAACAATTGGCAGCTCGAAGCAAAACAAAATGAAAAAATCTCCAGCGTGTTTTGACTTGTAAGCTGTTTCCTGAAGTAAATAGTAAATGCTTTTAAGAATGTTCAAAAGCACTCTGCTTGCTAAGGCACTAGATTTGGCACAGTTTGTTTCTTTCCTTCTTTTATTTTTTCTGTCTCAGTTTTTAAATGGCATGGTAGCAGCATTTTATGATCAAGTTAATCTTGCTTCAGCTATTTTTTCATACTGCGAATTATTCACCCCAAAACCTCAGAGTTGAGCATATATGCTCCATCTTACTTATAAACAAATGTTGGTGATACCAAACGATAAGAACAAGATTTAGTGATAAAAAGATCTTGCTGTATTTTTTGTCTTCTTGTTGGGAGCTGCATTGGTAAATTTCTACTGTTCTACTGTGATTCTACTGAAGTGAACGTCAAGTGTAAGGAAAAGTTCTAAGGTAACTGGTAGTGTGCTGCAGCCTGCAGCTAGAGAAATGCATATTATAGTGCAATATGTATCTATTCAGGGTAATATGAAAATTAAGATCTGAGATATCAGAAATTATTGTATTCTATAGAAAACAGTACTGTAGTGTGAAATTGGATGGTGTAACTGATATTGCAGTACAGTGAGGTTATAAGTGACAAGTTGTTTCAGTTTATGTTGTGTAGCATCTTATTTCTCAGTGAATGCTGCTGAAGAATTATGATATTTCCAGCTCTTCAAAGTCTTACAGCTTAAGTGTGTTCAATTGCATTTAATATAACTACGCTGTTTCATCAGATCCTCATTTTTGATTTTTATGTAAATGTGTTTTCAGTTTGGTGGAAAACATAACTTAAGATAAAGGTGTTGTCATTCAGAACAGCTAATATTTTCTCATTTGTCTGATGATCATAGTGATAGTCATGCTGGAAGGAGATAAATATGTGTACGGCACTATGTCTGTGTTAATACTCTATGTTCTGAGACATGATGAGGTGTTCATCTATTGTGCAAATTACTTTTATTATTTATTAATAATAAGCAAAATAGACAATGATACTACAGTGCAGGTGCTACCTTTTGGAGGGAGGAATCTTATATACTCTTAACTCTTCACTAAATCTCCCTGTTGACTACATTTGTTTCATGACATTGAATGTGGAAATTTGTGCAACAAAACACTGCTGTATCAGTCCAGTTGTTGAATAAGAAATTGATGAAGCTCTTATTTGGACAGCAAATTAATTTTCAGATATGCTATGCATCTTTCAGATGGTAGAGAAAATGGATTTGTTCATGCCATATTCTTTAGAAAGGAGAATGTGGCCAAAGTGATTTTGATAAGCTGCTTTTCCATTATGTACACTTGTATAAATATTTTATTCCTTGGTTAACTGAATAAATATGACTTGTTTATGTTTGTATGTCCAGAACTGAATTGGAAAACTTGTGTTCTCTGTGGGTAGATCATAAGTTTTAGTTTCTCTGTTAGAATCTGCATTTTTAATACCTGAAAGTAGTTCAATTGTTTACTAAACACATAAACCCCCAAAAGACTTACGCTGAAATCAGATGATCTTAGTGCAAGCTGCTGCTTCAAGGTGAGAAAGCCAGTACTTAAACACACAATGAAATTAATACAACCTAATCATTCAGATACAATGAGAGAAAGTGGAGACAAACTGCAGTCTTATAAGAGAAGCTTTTTCATATTAATGAGTTTCCATTTGCCAATAATTCTGTCATTTGTAACTTGAATCATTCATCACCCCTGCAAATGGTTCTTTCAAGACATTATTTGCAATTTTGTCTTGTGTTTTTGTCCTTGATGTTGTGAAAATGACCGTCTACTATTACAGGAATGAAAAGAGATCTCATTCAAACATCTTTTGTGTTTCCACTTTCAGTGAAAAATGTTTTTCAAACCTGCAGCTGGTTATTTCTGCAGGAGTTCCCACTTATATTCAGGTTTGATTGACATTTTGAAATGGCAGCTTTTCATGAAAAGCTGTTAACTTGTAGAATTTGGTTATGGTACTGAGACAGACTGACTTTGTTCTACTGTTGGGGCCTGTCCAACCTAAACACAACCCTGCATCTGAATTTAATAGTGCTACTCAGCACAGGGAGTGTGAGCTTTTTTCTTTTTTTCATTTTTCTTTTCTGTTTTTTTAACACTGTTGCTTCTGATGTGTTTTTGTACCTTACCTGATAAGTACTCATCCTGATAGCTTCTCTGTCAGTATTTGGATTAATTGGCATTCCCCTTTCTTGCTCTCCTGGGCTAGCTAGCAGAAGCTAGGTTGTGTTATAATTTCAGTGATGGAATATATTTTCATTTTACATGATGAAAATAAGTGGAAAACGTTTTTTAATGTCTGTACAAATACTACAGTGTCTGTCTTAAAATAAAAATTACTAACTGCAGCCTTTATTATTTTGAAATTTTGGGTATGACGAAAAGCTTATGGTAGAAGCATTTTTTCTGAGCATTGATTACTGATGGAATTTCTAGTCAAAAACTGAGAAAGCAGTGCATAACACAAATATTCTGCTGTCGACTTTACTGAGTTGATCTTTAATACTATGCCAGGATGTTGAAAGCAGGAAAGAGAGAGACATTATGCAAAATTAGTTTCCCTATGTGTATCTCGCCAAGCTTCTAAATAAGGATATTAAGTACCCATATACATTAGCTGGGAAGGAAAAGGAGTATTTTTAACTTTGAAAGAGATTACTATTTATGTAAGGGAATTGAAAAAAAGTAGAACTGCAAGCATCCCAGCATCTGTCGCTGGATGGATGGCTTTACTTAAGTGTGAGAAGTAAAACATGGGAAGATGTTTGGGGTTTTCCACAGGTTATTGGTACAGTCCTGTAGGAGTAAATTTGTATGATTTTATTCGGGAGCATTTAAATCTTGTTTTCTGAAGACGTGAGTAAGAGTGCCATTGATTACAAGTCATTGTAAGTTATTGAGCTATATACCACAGTTAGAATTTCTGATCAACTGTTCTTTTAACTGCTTAATTGCTTGTATAAAACCTTCCCTATAGATTTGCACCTGCCCATGGTGATACACAAAGTGGTACATTCATCCAACCCTATGCCACTGTAGTTTGTTCAGGGTGCCGAGGTGGTAATGTGAAATATGTCCTGCTTATGTCTTTTGGGATGTTTGTGATCTGGCACTGGGACAGCTACATTTTAGTTAATATTAAAAACCATGGGACTTCTTGTGGTGAAATAAAATATGACTTGCTTCATCCTTTTCTTTGAAATGATCTAGACTAAGTGAATGTTTTCTCAGGTGTCTGTTCTGTAGTTTCTAAATTTTAAAATGAATTTTTGATCCCCAACCAGAAGATAAACTTTGTTGATGAACCAATGTTTACAGTTCTGTTCTGTAACTTTTTGTAAATGCTTGTGAGCTTCATGTGAATGTTCAAAGTAAAAGCATTCTAGTTGCCACCAGCCATTACTGTTAAGAGCTAGTGCATGCCACCACATTTTCCTGCAAGCAAAAGCAGGATACATGGGCACAAGCTTTTTGGTATACCCTTAAGGTCACTGTGAAATAGGAGACGAATTGAATTAAATGGCGAACTGCCCACTGACTTCAAATGGAGCCAGGATTTTGCCCTTTAACTCAATCAAGCCCTAAAGGCAAGCAGATTTCATTCTTAAACAGCCCTGATGTGGCAGTGCTTCAAAGGAAAGTTGAGCTGTTGTGAAGTTGGACCAAACAATGCAAAATGCAGAGGGAAGTACTGGGACCTTGAACTCCACTTGCAATACAGGGGCTACAGGTAAATGGCTACTGTCCCATTGAATGCAATGGAACATGATTACCCTTTGGGAATGCTGTCTGCCATGTCATTTGCTATAGAAATATATTCTCTTCATGTATTACTGATTGCAAATAGACATTTTTCATGTATAAATAATCAGAATACAAAGAACAGGTGAGACTAACCAACATGCTATTGCTTCACATTTATTCCCATGCGTAGGAGCAGAGGTTGGATTTTTTTTAATAACTCCTCAGCAATAGTAGTTAACATTTAAAATTGGTTGGTTTTTTTTAAAAATTACCAATTTAATGGTAACTTTTTCTGGTATTCCCTCTGTAGCAATCTGTGGTAAAAATTTCAGGAGTGTGTATGGTCATTTCATGTGACATCTTTCCGCTTTTTAAGAAAGATATGTTAAGACAGAATGTTTATCAAATTAAGAACTCAAACACTAGTGATTTGCAGTCACAGAAATCTTGGCTTGCTGGTTAAAATTTTAATGAAAAACATTAGTTTCAGCCAGGTAAGCATACATTTAGGGTCTTCAAACTCATTTGTTTAACACGAACAAATGTTGTTCTTATTTGTAGTGGTTTAAGTACTGTATGTTATTATTACAGAGCAAAATAAAAATTCTTCAATGAACCTGGACTTCTTCCAGGGTTGCCATGTATGTCTGGACAGAGGAATTAAGTAGCCTTCTAACACGGGGGTTTTTTTTGTTGCTTTTCCTCTAATTCAATTTTAGTTTTACTTCTATTTCAAGTTTACATTCTCAGCTTCTATAGAAGCATGCTGTGAATAAAAATTTTCATACCTATTTGCTCCATTAAGACGATCATCAATTTAGACACCACAAGACCTCAGAGTAGGTGGGTTGATTATGTGGACAATCTTTCCAAATATTAAACTCCTCCCCCTCCATTTGAGTATTTTTTCTCCAGCCTTTATTCCTGCTGTATAGTTGTCCATCATTTTGCTTTTATTTGTCTGATGGGTATAATGAGCTGGAGCAGGGAAGTAAATGAATTGTTATTTTTATGTCCTCCTAAATTTCTGTCTCTTTGGTGAAAGAAGTCAGTGACAAATCCATTTATTCCTAAATTATAGATAAAGGCTACTTTTAATTAAGGCTGTTCTAAAGCAATGTTCCTGATCATGCTCTCAGTCTTGTCTTTTTAGAAAGTGTGAGTTTCTGTCAGGGGCCTCTTCCTCTGCGACTGCTTTTCTCTACAGTGCTGTAGTAAAGCTGTGCTGATGGATGCTATGTATATATGTTACCATTAATTAATATGTCAGGGATATCTCAGGTAAATCTGTTCCTGTCATAGCTTTTCCTTGTTTACCTGAGGGCCAAGTAATTAGTTTGTACTTAATTATTAATTAATTAATTCTTAATTAAGTACTTAATTCCGAGTAGTGCTGTTACAGAACTCATGCATTTTGTGGATAAGAAGGGTAATGGTGCAGTTATTGGCTTGAACTGTGTGCAGAATGGAATGCCCATGCTCTTTATTTTCATAGCATTCCTTCCCTCTGTGTGCTTGTCATTAGAGTGTCTTTCTCTTTTATCACATCCTGAGATCTGATCCAGCATTGCTATTACTAGGTACCATATAATTTCCCAACGCTATTTAAGAAGGCATTATGCTTCTTCCACAATCTTTTCTAAAAAGCTAGTGTCCCAAGTAAATGGCATATCTTAATGTGGTTTTGGGATTAGCTTTTCAGGGCTTTGGGAAAAAGTTTGCTAAGGCTTCTATTTCTTGGAGTGTCTGCATCCTGAGTGAGATACCTTTCATAATGTCTTTTTTTTCCCGTGAGTGTGTTTTGTGCCTGTTTTTCTTGTCCCTTAACTAGGACAAATAGAAAATAGATAATGATATAAACTCTTTAAAGATATGAATGCTTTCTGAAACCATTGAACCAGTTGAAAATAAGAGTAAATTCTAGGCAAATGCAATAGTCTTCTGAAAATGGCAACATGGTTTTATATGTCTGGCATCTGAAGAGACTGTAGGCTGGAACTGGACTGTATTACAACACTCTTGTATGTGAGAAAGGAATTTTGTTGCTGAAATTTCGGTTTGCTGTGTAATAAGTTTTTCATAGTAAACTTTTTTGTGCTTGTTTTGTGTTAGTAGCTATTGAAAATGTTCTGAAGCTGCAGCTCTCCAAGAGAAATCTTTCACTGACTGTGTCTTTAAGATTCCAGATGAAGAAAATGCATATTATAGCACAATAAGGTACAGCATGTGCAGATGGAAAAAAGAAGAAACTAAACTTTCTTGAAAAACCTGGTGAGATATCCATTTCTTTTCTGAAGCTTTAGAATTGAATTATGGAGAAGACTGAGAGTACGTAAAGAACATATCTGTGCATAAGGCATTATAAAGAACATCAGTTGTAGCTTCTTTTGTTCCAAGTATAAATTTCAAAATGGCTGCTGGAGCTAGAAGCATTTTGTCTTCTGTTGAAAACCAGAAGTTTTTCAAGAGGGAGTAATTATTTCTCTCATTTGATGTGCCATCATCTATGTGCAATTCTCTTTCATTTTCCTAACTTACCTGTTTTTCAATATACTTTGGACCAGTTTTCCATCCCTCACACTTAGAGGTCTTTGCTATGCGTATAACTTGAACCACTTGGATGTTTGTTTCCAGTTCTCTTTTAGATGTATACATGTAATAATAAAAATGTGTTCCTCATAAATCCTACCTAATTTAAAAGGGAAGAAAGAAACCAAAACAAAACAGCAGAAATAGACAAAGAAACAAAAAACCCCACCAACCCCCAAATCAAAGTACAAGCCATTTTTAATTTTTTCACATACCTTGTTTTACAATGACAGTGTCTTAGGAATGTACTTGACTGAGACGATACTTGACTGAAACAATGTGGGAGGCATTTGTCCTATTTGGTTGTACATGTCAGGTGGTCTGATTGATGTTGCTACAAGTTAAGAGCAACAGGAGAACTTGGGAATGAGTTTTTGAAGACACTTTTCCCACTGTTAGGATTTGACTGAGTATTAAATAGTTTCATTTTCCAACATCTTGTCCAGACCTTAAATCTGTTAGTCTGAGGGAACAGCCTAGTTGCAACCAAATCTTGACTCCTACTTGAAAAAACTTATGCAAGAAGGTGGACTAATTTTATCAATTAACTTATGTCATCACTTCCTCTGGAAGAGGGATATAACTGTTCAGTTACAGCACTTTTTTCACTGCTGCTGTAATGAGACAATGGTTCCATGAGAAATGGTTATTAGCTCAAAATGTCCTTTACTTTAGAAGCTGTGTTTTAATTGTTTTGTGCTGATACATGGACAGCTGAAAGCAAAGATACAGAAACATTTGTAAGCTGTCCCTGGTCCAAGCAATCAGCAAACACAGCGATCAATGCGTGAACATCATAAAATATTGGAGAAGCAAAACGTGTCCTGTTCACTTCTGGGTAATGATGCTTGGGTTGTAGTCAGGAAATGAAGAATTGCGGTCCTTTCTGCTTCATTTACTTCTTTTTTAGTTAAGGAGAAATCACTAAGTTCTTGTGGGTTTGATTTGTTGTCTGTGAGACTGGGACTGTTTTCAGGTACCTGTACTGAAGTAGTGTGAAGTTTAAAGGTTCTGCAATACATGTGTGACTGTGGCAGGGGAGGTTATTACTATTCTAATTTTAGAATAGCCTAGCAAAACTAAAACTGTTTCTGTAAACATATATCTCCCAGAAGCTCTGTCACCTACAGGTCAAAGTAGTCTGAGTAAAGTACACCAAAACCAAAAGTCACTACTTTGTATCTCTGCAGTACCAGCTATGCCTTTTCTGCCACTGAAAGTCTGAAAGAAGTTGAGTACTTCTGATGTTTTATTAAGTGATTTCAGAGTTTTTGGGAATGCACTACTCTAACGTGCATATTTTCTAGACTCAGGAACTACATTTTCCTCTTCATATTCTTGACCTCCTGTGTTTTTAAAGAGTGAAAAATAGAGTGGTTTTCTTAAACTTTTCCTCTAATGGTCATTCATATTTTTGTTTTCCTCAGACTTTTCTTTGGTTTTGCAATCATAAAAAACCTAATTATTATTCTAAGTTTACTGGTGTGTCCACTATAGAAATGTGTATTTGTGGGATTGCCTTTGGATGCAAGAATTGCCTTTGTACCTTAGGTCGTACACGCCAAATCTTTGTGTGGCTAAGATTTGCATCTTCTGTTATATCTCTGTCTTGAGATAAATCTGCAGTTTGGGAGGGCATTAGCTGTCCATGTAATCTCCTTTTGCAGGGGAGGGGTGATGTTGCTTGGGCCAGTTAGTGAATACAAGTCTCCAGGCAAGCTGTCTTTTCCGTCACAACAGTATTTGAATTAGCTCCACTCTTTGCATCAGCTTACCCAGCTAGGTGCTTTAGAAATCTCTACAAGACTTGCACTTGAGCTTCTTTGCCAATCTTTATGTGTTCCAGAAGAGAAAGATTGACCATAGCTGATCTAAGGTGTCTCAGTTGTCTAATTTCCTATCGGAGCCATTGCTAATTTGTGTGAGGATTCATTGAAAGCCTGTTGCCCTAATCTAGGTTATTGAGAACAACTGTCGTTTGCTGTTCTTAAAATACAAATTCTCTACCAAAAAAAAAGAACACTCAAAAACAATTTATTTTTTCATATTTAAAAATTCTGGATTATTTTAGTGTAACTAACAATTTGCTGAAGCTGACACACATTGAACAATCCTGTCTAATATTTGATTGATCCATCTGCTACCTCATCTCTTAACTCCCAGTGCTACAAAGCACAGATAAAACTGCTACTGGACTTCTGCCCTTAATTAATGCAAAGGGACATCAGCCAGTGATTTCAAGGGAGCCTTGATTCTGCAAGTTGTAAGTCATCTGCAAGTGGTGAGAGGCAGACATAAGTGCTACAAAATCAGAGGTGATTTAGTTCCTCTCTTGCTCAGTGGTATACCAACTTGGAGTTGTAAATGTTTGTACAAATAGAGAACTCCACTACACTTAAAAGTATTATTAAAACTGAACCAGTAGTTGCGTTTTGGACAAAAAGTTTTTATAAGTAGAGTTCATAATGATACCTAATTTTAAAATTGTTTTTTGGAGTTTCTAAAGTATTAGGTCTTAATTTTTCAAGTACCTAATTTCTAACTCTATTCTTATGTTTTGCCAAGCTTGCCTAAAAGTTTCAGTTTTAGATTAATTATAAAATAAAAGATTTTTCAAGGGAAATAAAGGTCAGTTTTTAAAATGAATGATGCTGTGATCAGATTACAGATTTGCAATGAATATATTCATATATACAATAGTTAAAAGCTCTGACTTGGTAAGTATCTTGTAAACTTTATAAGTTTTTAATAGTACTGGGATTAGTATTTACAGATTTTACATTAGGGTAAACCTAAAAAAACTTTATTCCAAACATTGTTTCTAAATTAGTTGCACTACAGAATTATGTATTATTTTACATATTTGGAAATACTGGGATTTTTTTAATGTTTTAAAGAAGGCTGCTGAAGGAATTTCCAGATCCTGAATATAAGTAAGGACTATGTTATAAGTGCACAAATTACAGTTTCTGTTAGGGGTGCTGGTAAAATAAGTGTTCTTTGATTTGTGTTTTTTTTCTCTCTACCTGCTGAGATCTTACTTATTTGAATAAAAATGTGTCTACTGCAAGAGTACTCAATTGCTATTTTCATGTAGGGGGTAATACATGTAGTGTTCTTGTTTGTGCCATTTTACTAGTTCATTTTGATTCCTCAATCTTTATATTATGCTAATTGTATTAGCAGTAACAATCATACACTGTCAATGGTGATGGTGGTCTGAAATGTTGCTTGGTTTTGAGAACGACAGAAATGTTTGTGTTCTTGTTCACTTGTTAAAATTGTCATTAAGCACATTTTAGTGCTGACACGTTAGCACAACTAATTTAATATTGAGACCTGTCAACTTTTCAACCTCCTATGTGCAAACACTTTGTTAGTGCTATATATGTAATACAAAAAGTGCTAAATACATGTTTTAATGCAAATTTTGCTAAGCTTAGTGCAGAACACATTTCTGAAAAGTCATAAGCTTACTATATCATAGTGATTTTTTTGCCAGTTGCTTACTTATTCTTTTACTTTAAACATAATGTGCTGTTATATGTAATGAGTGGTGCTGAAATTGCTTTCATTTATCAAAGATGTGAATGACACAATGGATGCTTATGTACTCTGCCTGTCAAATCCATAACTGCTGCTGAGCTAACTTCTGTTTTTCCACATGTTTCCTGGTTTTCTGTCAGCTTTCAGTCTTCCACGGGTCATTCAGTAAACACTACTCTGACTTTTTTGAGTTGCCATATGTCAATCACACTTATTTTCTCTGCTTTTTAGTAAGCAGAGAAAATAAGCTTGCTGTATTTGGGTTTGGCTGTCTTCTGCAGGGCAGTGTCTTGCATTCTGTTTCATTCCTAGCTCATTTTTAATTTTAGCTAGACTGTGGAAGAACTTGAGAATCAAAGGGGAAGGAGTGTCTGATCAAAGTAAAGGAGGAGCCAAATAGAAGATAAAGAGATAGCAGCAGGATTTGCAAGAGTTCTTTAAGCATATTCAGTTTGAGCTGATCTACTTGAAAAAAAAATGGGGACCTGGGTGAGAGGTTGAAAAAAGTTGAATTACCTTAAAGCTTTTTTCAGCAAGCATTTTCAGAAGGTAGTGTCACCTTAAATAAAAACTTTTTTTTCCCTTCTTAATTGTATCCTGACTATTTCTAAATAGTCACTAATTCTGTGGGATGTGGGACTAAAAAAACTACTAAATGTAATTTTTTTTGGCATCTACATTTTTTCCTAATGAGGCAACGGCTGTGTCATTGTGTTAAATACATTCTCAGTGCATTGCTGGTTTAAGTAAACTGATGTAGCAGTTGCTAGGTGTACATACTAAATTTGAGAAAAGCATTAAGAAGTTTCTTATATGAGACATCTATGAGTTTGTTATAGGAGACAATAAAATATGCATCAGTTCTATTAATCTTCCCTTTATAGAAAATACCCTTAAATTAATTTATGGGTTTTTTAATAGTATTTCAAGTACTACATTCCTCATTAGAGATGGTGGAGAGGAACCCCAGCATGTCTTCAGCGGAGCTGGAAGAAGCATGTGCATTTGTGCAGCCTCTTGCCAAGCTCCTCACATCCTCTGGGCACTTGCTTTGCCCTGAGTGGGGCGGGTGGGAGCTGTGCCCTCACCCCTCTGCTGCAGGGCCATGCATGGTCCCTGACTTCAGACTAAACAGAGCTCCCACACATGACCACGCTCACCTGGGCTTTGTCACTTCTGTCTTCTTCCTCTGGTAGTGCAAGCTTTCTTTTTTTCCTTCTCTTATCCTTCAGCATTCTTCAGGAAGATCTTCGACTGAGTTCCACCATGTGATCTATGAAGCTCCACTCCTGATGGTCCTTGCTTTATCTTTCTCTAGTTTTGCAGGATATCCCCTATATTTGTAGACATTTAAGAGGCTCAAAATATATATTTGGATTTAAAATGAAATGCAAGGCTTTCCACCTGTAGTAATTTGGATTTTTGCCTTTGCTATTCATTGGCAAAAATGTCCCTCTGAAATCTCCAGGAATGATGTAGTTGATTACAATTGAAAATTTGTATTGCTGCTGTTTAGTCACATAACAATAAGCATTGGAGAAAACTTGTACATGCTCTAGAAAGGGGAAGATGGTTTTGGGTATACATAATTTTCTGCTAACTTGTTCATGTCACAGAAGCTAATTTAGAAATAAGATGTGTCAGCAATGGGACTGAATTTGTGTAACAAGCTTGGCAGTATTACTGCTTCATTTAGGACACAAGCACAAGTAAATACAAGATTAATTCCAGCAATTTGCAAGTGACTCAAAGCATTTACATGATAAACTGGTGCATTTTTGGTTTCTTACTTTTTTTAAATGTTAGAGCTGAAAGACTTTGGTTTTGTTTTTAATATTTTCTTTGAAAATCTAAATCCATTTCTTTCTCCTGGGATATTTCAGTAATAGCAATATGCTGTTAAAATAAACAGAATTTGGAGTTTTGAAAAAAGAAATGAATCAGAGTTAAGTACATAGGATAACAATTTATCCTATAACAATATAACATTTGGAGAAACCACAAATAATCTTCAAAAGAAATTCAAAAGAAGTTAGATCCTTTTATCAAACATCAGATGGATAAGCTTGTTTTCTGAGACTCTAACTGGAAGAGATTTTCCAGAGGACGTAGAGATTATAACCCCAATTCTAAACTGTTCAACTTTTCCACCTGATGTGTAAGGTATATTTTTAATTTTTTTTTCTATTTCTGGACATGAAAAGGTGCTTCTCCTTAGGCTATTTCTGTTACTTTAGTCCTGCTGTACTTAAGGGTTTGTCATGAATGCATTTTACTTTTGTGGCCTAACAAGCATTTAAAATGAAGCTGATTGTATGTAGGTTACAGCACTAGTAATATTTTTCCATTTTTTAAATTTTGAAACACATTGCCATGGATTGAATCTCTGTAAAATAATATATTTTTTGAACTTTGCTTAGTATGTGTTGTCCCACCTAATTTCTCTTTCAGTAAAAGTCATTGTTTGCACAGCTATGCCACTCTTTAAAGAAAAAAATAGTAGTTTTCAAGAAGCATGTTGACTGGTTGCACATGCCAATATTAAAATTCATGGATACAGAAGTTAATAGTAGGTACCAACAAAATAGTGTTTTATGATGTGTTAGAAGTCTTTCAGGACATCTGACAGAAAAAAAAAAAAGATTAAATTGTATTTACTTAATTGAAGGCTGACTTTTGGATTCAAAGGACAAGTGAGGTATAACTTGATCAAAACCCAAAATAGTTTGTCTGGCACACAGCTCAGTGTTATTTAAACTGAATATTGATCTTGTTATAGTACTGTAATTCTGAGCCTGGGTCAACAACCTGCAGGTTGCTGCCCAGACTTGGGAACTCATCCCTCTCCCACTGCTTTCTAACCAGCATCATTAGGTCATGTCTGCACTGCATTTGTAGGCTCTGCAGGGTACAACTAATTCCTGCTTGACTGTGTTGGAAGGTGCCTTGCTTGGCTCTTGGGTGTTTTAAAGTAATAATGAGGACAGGCTGATTGTGTTGATTTCTACTAATGTTTGTAAATGGAAAACAATTATTTCAGAATTGCTGTGTGTTGCAGTAGAATTTTTGGTTGTTGGAATTTGTCTTTCAGATACACATGCAATCATACCATCCTTTGTGAAATTGATTTTATGAATGTTACCAACTGCATTTTAATTATGTGTATAATTTTTAGTTCTGTGGAGGTTTAGTATTGTGGAGTTTTTTGGAGTTGCCAAAGGTAAAGAGCTTGGAGTTGTAACTTCCTTGCAAGCAAAAGCTGCCCATTCGAGTCTGGCACTGGTAATCTAGTGTTGAGGCAAAGTTAGTGTGCTGACCCACCATCCATGCTCATGCACATTGGCCAAGTGCAGCCTCCAGGCTTCGTGTGAGCGCTGGCTCTTTGATGTGATAAATTTGCTGTGCTGATGACAAATGAATTTTTACAGTGTCTGTACTGTGCACTGAGCTGAGAGGCTGTTTAAAATACTGCCTTCCTTCTGTGTACATCAACAGGTTTTTCAAACTGCAAAACGGATTTCAGTTACAGTTGAGGGAGTACCATCTTAAGGAACAGATAGGTTTTTAGTAATGTTAATTTTTTCCAGTGGGTGTTTGTAACTCTTGAAACTGAGTGAAACAAGAATCCTTGCTCTCTGCTGCATACCATGTGGCAAGAAAAGATAGCTGAAGTATTGGAACATAATGATAGAACTACTATCATGTGCATAATGGACAGGTGTTCTTAAACACTATTCTTCAGGAGTAAACATTTTGTGCCATGATTGATGAAATTATATACAATGAAGTTATATTGATTGTTAGGGTTTTTAGTATAGGTTTGCCTAATGGTTGTTTTGAAATGTGTGGGGGTTTTTTTCTGGTAATTTTAACAAGTTTGCCATGGACAAATCTGAGCAATAATTGTAACCAGAGATCTAAATAGCTGCTCTTGATTTTCTTCTATGTTTATGAATGTAAGTTATCTTTGGGATACTCTTTATAAAAATATTAGAGAAATGTAATGTTTGAATTTCATTTACTGACTGGCAGTTCTTTACTGTAGTGGTTTCAATTAAGCAAGTAATTTTTTGCGTTTTCTTCCATGGTTCACTTGGTAACTCCTTAGAAAACAAATATTGAAATATGGTTACAGTTCCTGACACTTCTTAGGACAGATTAATTTCTATAGTCCTCCACACAAAAAGCTCAAACCAAACAAATGTGTAAGTTCTTCCTAATACTATTTGTGAAGCAAGGTAGCTTTGTTTATCATCACTCTCCAGAAAACAAAAGTTTGCAGTTTTCCACTGGATATCCCACAGATTGTGGCAAGCCCTTTACTTCTGCTGGCCTTAGTTTCCATAAATTGGGAGTATCAATCCTTTTGGAGATCATAATATAAAATCAAGTCTTCTGCTTCAGATCTGCTATTACACTGAATATTTTAGTGGCAGCCGTTTCTGAGTATCCTTTTAGTAAAACTAAAACTATATTTGGCCAGTAATTTCAAGATGATGTTTGAATGTCACACCAAAGGAAGTGTTGCTAGGCATAGCTGGGATAGCACTTCGTGTCTTGGCTCTGAGCTAAAAGACTACACTGAACAGTTTTAGCAGGACACCCTCATTCATTGTATTGAGAGTCAGTGCTATAGTGAAAGTGTTTTATTTAGAAGGATTTGCAGGTAATCAGCTGATGCAATGATCAGTGGTGTGTGGAGGGGTTGTCAGAGACTGTGCAACATCAAGTTCTGCATTACCTCATTTTGAAAGCAGCCTGGCATTTTAGACTTGTGCTTTACTTGTTCGAGTTTTATTCTGATGCACTTAATGCAACAGTTCATCATTCTTTACAAACCTGCTGTAGGGAGTGAGGAGTGGGGTATGTGTGTGTTTCTGGTGTCTGACTCATTTGATACCACCTCAGTGCATATAAATAGTGCACAGAAGTGTATAGCATCATCTAGCCTCTGATATTTGAGGAGATCAGTGAAAACTGTTGGAAGAGTGGAAAACACACTTTACTTTAAACCTTTAAACCTTTCTGAAGTGTAACCTTTGGGTAGTAGGAAGTCTTGGCAGTAGTATTGAGATAATAATGTTTTTAACTACTTTTAGAAACTAAATGTGTAACACTTCTCTGTGCCTTATTCAGTGTAAAAATTCCTTCGTTATAGCCAAAGAAAGATGGTCAGGAGCTACATCTTGGGAGGCAGGTTTGCCATCTGGAAGGCTTCCTGACTTTTACAACTTAACATCATTCACTTGCTAAATGTACCTTACTTCAGTGAGGTAGTGGTAGCTTAGGGATTGTTTTTATGCTCATCCTGTTCTATCACATCTGCCTGTTCACTTTATCTGTGCCTTCACATATATGCTGTCATGTCCATTCCAAGTCACGTGACTTGTTGGAGCAGTAAAAACAACCGGCGAACGTCTTGTTTTGGTTTTTAAATGATGACTGTCAAACAGAAATAAAGTTAAGATGCAAGTAATCTTTGAGAGACCTGAGAACTTTTTGTCTTCTTGGCAAGAGAAAGAGACAGTTAAGTACTATAGTTTTTTTCAAGATGTGTGTTTTGTATTTCATGAATTTTACAGAAACTTTTGGAATCACAAACTCAGGTCTTTACATAAATACCAATGGTGCATTTGAAAATGAGGTTCTGTGAGCACTGGCGTTTCTTCCATTAGCAGAGATATTTTAGAATGCGTGGCTTTTGATTATGACAGATCCTTTCCTTGATTTTTGGGGAATATAGTAGACTGAATTCCTATCAAGGTTCACTTTCTGTAGGCTGGAAATAAAGCTTCTCCTGAACCAAGTCTCTTCCAAAGAGCTCCTTAGAAAGCTTCAACCAGATTAATGGATTTCTTTCTTTGCTACCTCCTATGCTAGAAGGCATTGTGGAGGCAGTGACTGTTTTGAGTCATGTTGTTCCTGCTGAAGAATCATCATCATCATCTTAAGGAATGAATCTGAAACTTGAGGAAGCAGCAACTTGACAACATGGCAACTTCCCTTTGCCATGGACTGTATATTCAGACCAGTTGTCTAGAACAAGATGGTTTTTTTCAAGGAGGCCAAGAACTGCTGCAGTTAATAGAAGTTGTTAATGTAACTTGTGAAACAGTATCATAATCAACTTGCAAGTACCTTTGATTCAGTAGCCTTCCCTAAGAGCAGAAGGAAGTTGTCTTCTGCATCTTTTTTCTCCTTATGCCATCCTTCATCATAATGAAAGAAACCTTTTAAATTAGAATATTTATCTTCCAGTGAATCTCAAATAAAGCATTTAGTGAAAAACCTAGCCTGTATTTGGTAAAGAAGAGAAGATGTGGGTGTTCTTTTTGGACATTTAATTTTTGATTTTTGTTCTTGTGCTGTGTTATATAAATGCATTTCTTGCATGAGTGTGCATGTGAGCTGGAAGCCTTTAGCTCTAGTATGTTATGTGGCTGATGCCAGGACGGGGGGGGGAATATATTCCTCATTAAGAAAAGCTACATCTTCAGTAAGTCAGAAAAATGCAACATAAGGAAACATAAGACTTCTTTTGACGGTGTGGGATTTTTTGTTTGTCTTTTTATTCAAAAAGAAGCTATTATGTTGCAGTAGCAATGCATTAGTAAGTAGAAACTGATGTTTGATCTGCCAAGTGTACAAGCAAGCTTTGTGGTTATGAGACGAAGGATGTGTGCAAATGCCAGTGTTTGTGCATGTACACAGTGTTTTTGCATGCAAAATTAATATAGGAAGAGTCATATTGGCAAAATACAAACTTTGTGTTTGTAAGTTACTTTATTCTATATCACATCATGAAAATGCATCCCATTACCATCACCTGAAATAGGGAGCTATGAAATGAATTGCCTGAAGTTTTACAACTGCCCTAGTTATTAACCACTGCTTAATGAACTACTAGCATTAGTAGATTGGGATTGATGCTATTGGCATATTAAATTTAACCGTGAAATCTTTAAAAGATCTGAATGGCTTAGAACGTAAAACAAAGTAATGGATGAAGTGTTTGGCGCCTTGGCTTGGATCCAGCTTGATGTCCTAAATGAATGCATCGTGAAACCACAACAGATCAACCCAGATTTACATGAGTGATGCAGAAGAGCCCTGAAGCTAAGCCAACATAGTGATTGAATTAGCTCCTGCATTTAGAGAGGCTTCTCCCTCCAGGTCAGACTTCTAAGCACTGATGGGCTTGTGTGGGGAGCTCGCAGTTGCAGGCTGAAGTATGCCTGCATTTGAGAGGAAAAGAAATCTTAGAGCTTGAGAACTTTTAACTTTGACAAGTGTGACTGATTTTTGTTTAGGGGGAAAAGGGAGAAACACTGTGAACATTTCCATTAGTGGTGCTTTGGTCAAGGACCTGCCAATCTTCCCAGAAATATCTCTTCAAAATTTGAAACATTTTGTTGCCATGGGGTTGATAAGTACCTTATGTATTGCCCACCTTCATACAGTGCATGGCTTTTTCATTTAGTAAATAATAACTCTGCTGTAGTATGATGCTCCTAAATGGGACTATTTTGCAGATATCTGTGTGTACTGGTGCAAAAGTACAACATTTGTGATCTCTTCTCTACTTTATTTTTAATAAACTGATTGTATAGGTATGTCAGATTAAAGACAACACCTGGTGGATAGACCAGAAGCATTACTCCTTTTGAGTAATCATGTTTTAAGTAAAGTTTTACTTTTACAGGATGCAGGGAAATGGTTTTTAAAAAGCAATACCGGGATGTGGAGTGTGTCTTTATTATAGAGATTTGTTTCACAGCAAAGATGTTTCAAAGAGATATTGGGGGCATTTAAAAACATGTATTTTACAATTTATATTTTTAACTGGTTTCTTCACATAAGATATTAAGTTCCAGCAGCTATTTTATTGATGTTAGTGCTATATGCAGTTCCTGTTTATGTACACTTCAATACTTTGGTAACCAGATATCTCTATTTTTGTTTCTTAGCATGATGTATCACAGACTTTGCTCAAAGCAACTCTGGACAGTGTGGTTGAAGAGTGTGTCAGCTTTGTAGGAGTTGATATTAACATCTGCTCAGAAATACTATTAAGGTGAGTGAAACATTTTCCTATTCCAGTAATTACATGGCTCTGGATCACAGAGTCTCTGTTTAGTCTGCCATCTGACTCAAGCTCAGCTGGAGCAAATGGCTCTTGTGTTAAACTTCCAATTACATAAAAATGACACAGTAAGACAGTATTTCACTGAATCATTAAGAGTCAGGTTTTAAGGATACGTGTGATTCTCCAAGGTAAAACTATGCTTCAGAGAAAAACAGATATTTAAAAATTTTTAGCCAACACTGCAATTTTAGAAAAATGTGATATAAGTAATACGTATTTTTACATGGAGAAAGGTATTTTCAAATGTACTTTGTCTCTTAGAAGGTATTTTTATAGGTACTTCTAAGTGGAACAGGTTGTAAAACTTGGGCAAGAAAAGGAGACAAGGAAAGGTTTAAGGGGAAACTTGAAAAATGTATCCCTTTTTACTGTTTGTTTTTTTATTAAGTAGTTATGCCATGTTTACTTGAAGAATGTTCTCGACTTTATTTTTCAGGGTTAGAAACTAAAAGCTCATTCTCTCTTGAATGTGTAGAATTCAGTATTGTTTAGACTCTCAGAAGAGTAAAAGTGCTGCTTTCATCCTCCATAGTAGGAGGGGAAGGAAAAGAAAGTTCATAATGTTCTGTCCATATTCTTCTTCCCTAATATTACTGTCAATAATCAATAATGAAAATTATATTGGATGTGAAAGTTAGGAAAAATACATTCTTGATATTTTTGTTTTTTAGCCCCTTAGAATCTTTCTCAAAAACATATTTCCGTATTTTGTAAGAGATTCTCTTTCTATTCTTTTCGGTTTTCCACTTCCATGTTCTTTCTCTGCATGTCCAGCCCCCCTGCCCAGTGCCCGATTTCTTCTGCTTACATGCTTTTGGATTTAGATCAGCTTTTAGGAAGAAAGCAAGTGGAAGGTACCAAGGTACCTAAATGACAAATGAAGCTTTCATTCATAGAATCAACAGAATAGAATCATAGAGTAAGCTGCGTCTGAAGGAACAGTTGTACTGTCCACTTCAGCAGGAAGCATCAGCCTGAGATGCTGCTGTGCCCACACAAAACTGAATGTGGGGTAACCCTGTCCAGACAGGGCTGCAGGTGGTAACCACATTGTGTAAGTATTTTGTGTGGTCTAATTAGCCTGGCTTACAATTGTTCAAGTCTGCTGTTCTGTGCAGATGCAGTCTTAAGTTTCCTTCAGACATCCAGTTTATCAGATTGTCACCCTAGCTAGATTGCAGCTGGAGCAGAGCTTTCTGTTTGTGGTTTCTGATGCATCAAATACACTTCTTCACACATAGTACACAGGGAGGGGATGACAGTGCTGCAGTATTTGCATTAATCTGCTGAGTATTGTGCTTGAAAGACTTGAGATCATCAGTGGAAAATTCTGTCCATTCTGTCAATACTGTGTAATGTTCCTTTGTCAGTATAAACAAGCTGGATTTCTCAATGTTTCTAAGAAATTTTTGAAGAAAATTCCATTCCTAATGATTAATATTCTGTCTGTGGTTAAAGGTGTGTCCCTCTAATTTCATTCTGAGCTTTCATCAACTTTGGACTATTTTTTTAACTTTTGCTTGAGCATGAGAATATGGAAATATTTTTTTCTTTTTTCCCCCTGACATTTTATGACTCTTGCTGGTTTTGCTGGTAGTGTTTTTTGGAATCAGTTCATGCCATTCCACAAACAGGTCACTGCTGCTGCTGACTTAAAACAAAGGCATCAGATAGATAAAGCCTAGTGGGTGACATTTCCTTCACTAGTGCCGTGAGTAACTCCACACGAGAGCTCTTCTCTCTCTTTTTACAATTAACATACTCCACACAGAGAAAGTTTTACTCACATGTACATACAGAAAATGTGCTGCAAACCCACAGCTTCCTGAAGGAGCCTCACTAACCACTGTTGCAGTTCACAGGTAAGCTCTTGGCCAGGTCCAAGTTGCCCTCAGAACAAGTCATGCAGCCTGTTCCCAGCTGCTTTTTATTTCAGGAAGAGCTCAGAGAAAAGAAACAAGCTTTGTGGATCACTTCAACTGCTTGAGGAAGGCAAGCTGCTCCCAGCCACTCTCCTTCTGGGTAGCAGACCTGAGCCCTTCATGTGCAAGGCAAGGTGTTTCAGTACCGTTGGAAGGGCTGAGAGGGGGCTGTTCTTACAGGAACGATTTATCTATTGTGAACCCTCCTCCCACGCTGTTTCCTGAAGAGGGCAGCTGGGGGCAGGCCATAAGACATGACAAATTGAACTGGCATTACGGAAATAGCCAACAGATCATAAATTACACGGCCCTGGCTTACTAGTTAGGCATGTACGGAACTAGATTGCTGCACTGAGTTTGCTTGACTTGAGTGGGTTCTTTCCACAGAACTAAGATCCTTTTCAGACAGTGCCTTTGGTCTGGGAGTCTCTTTGCTAATTTCTTAGCAGTTTTGAAGTTTTATAAACCAGATTTTCTATAGGAATGTGTATCCTTGTAATGGGTAGCACTTGCAATAATGACTGTTCAATGGTAATAAAAGTTTTTTGTAAATTTTCTCTTAGACACATTGCAGGACTGAATACTAACAGGGCTAAAAATATAATTGAATGGCGAGAGAAGAACGGACCATTTATAAACCGAGAACAGCTCAAAGAAGTTAAAGGTTTGGGTCCCAAAACCTTCCAACAATGTGCTGGCTTCATCAGATTCAATCAAGAATATATAAAGACTTTTTGCAGGTAATAGAGATTTTAACTGTTCTGAATAAATTGTCTAAAATAGAATAAGAAGACTTCCTTCTCCCTTTTCTGCTTTGTATTCATGCTTGAAACTCAAGGAATCCTGGACCACTGGGTGCTCTGTGCTCTGAAGGACAACAAATTAACTTGTTAAAGTCCATGGTTGAAGATAGTTTTTCTCCTAAATTGTCATGGCTTGTTAGCCTAGTCCTCTAAGTCAGTTTTTGATAAATATGTAAGTTAAAGTAAAAATTTTGCCTCTGAATTGGTAAAAAAAGTTTGTCGTGCAGCAGTGTTGTGATCTGAGATGTTAAAACTTTTGTCTTGTTTTTCAGACATAATACAGAGATCTGTAAATTAACTAATTGAATATGGTAAAGATTATTCTGCAGAACTTAATGGTAGTAAACTAGTGCAGATTTTTGGAGTTTCAATTTCATTAGCTGGAGAGAGGAAGTTGAGTGTCTGCCTAGATTAAACTGTGTCTGTATTATACTCCTGTGCCTAGCAAGTTTGATGTGACTGTCTTCTGTCTGAAATACAAAACCTTTGGAAAGGCTCCTGTGAGGCCTTTCCCCAAGTCCAGTTTGTCAACAGTGCATCATCCTCTTCTGTCATCTCATTCCCTGATTCTGTACCAAGTCTTCTACTCTTTCAGCCATTCATAGTGCTCCTCTTGACCTTTCTACAACTGGAAATGCCCTTTCTAGCACAATGTCTCTTCTCCTGCCTTTTCTCATTTCTCTTTCCAAAATAAAGAACTAAGAAAGGGCATGGCAGTAGCTCCATCCCCATTGGCTTTTCTCAAAAAAAATATTTTCCTGGGAAGCAGACACTATGTTTTAGCCAGGAGCAGTGCTCAGAAGCAATGCTGTATTCCCAGTTGCTGCTGGCCGAACAGCACACGCGTAACTTCCAGGCAGGACGTGGGCACATGGGGACTGGCTTTCTGCCCAGGTGGAAGGTATACAGATTGGTTGCCCATCTGGCAGGGAGGCATAGGCTGCAGGCCAAATGGTGCTCGCTGTAAGCACCAGAAGACCAAAGAAATTGCTTCCAAAGCTCTCTATGATTGATAGACTCTACCTTGTAGAGATCTGTTCTAGGTTCTCTAGTTTGCAATACAACCAATGAAAAAAGGTTGATGGCTTTTTCCCGCCTCCAAATGTTCATTGGTGAAATGTGAACATTGTTTTGGGAGATTTTTAACCTTCCTGGAACACAGTTCTGATGTTAGTCAGATTCTTCATAACTTTGGAACGGTGTATAACCTGAGAAATAGATTTTAAGGCCAAAGTAAAGCTCTAACAGCACTGCCTCCACAACACTTCTTGTGAGTCCAGGTGACATAACCAGAAGCTTTTGAAAATAACTTTGATGTTTCATTTTTATCCTTTCTTATCAATTTGACTTTAGATTGCTGTATGAAACAATTTTTGTGCCTTTTATGTGAAATTTAACAAATAGTGGTTATTTTAAAAATTGACATGGAAAGAGGAAAATATGTTTGCCTTTCTGCCAGGAGGTGATGAGTGGAGCCCAAAACACCACTGCTAGTTTCAGGTCCTTCAATGCATTCTCTTTTGTCCTCCAAAAGCAGGAGCCACTTGTGATTTAGGAAAAAAAAGAAAGAGGAGTGAAAGGAGCGTTTACAGTAGGAGTAATTTGATGTTCTGATACATTTTTTTGTTTGAGGACTTCAGGGAAAAAAATATATTGGTTTTGTGTGTGGACACTGGACCAGGATCATCTTCATTGAAAGTGACATGTCCATTTTTGATTTCTGGCAGTAATAAGAAAAATGAACTTGGAAGTCGTGCACTTTTGACTAAAGCAGGTGCGCTGGGTAAAAAGAAGAGTAAACTACCATCATGTGCCTCACAGCAGCCCAATCCTTTGGACCAAACTTGCATTCATCCAGAGTCTTACAACGTTGCAATGAGGTAAGTGATGGGAAAGCTTTTGAACCATTGACACCATCAATTTTTAAAATGAAAGTACTGATTTTTCTGACAACAGCCTGCTCAGACTTTTGAGACAGGAATATTTATATTGCTCTGAAGCTTTCACCCCTGTCTTCAGGAAGAAGGTATGCTTCAGATATATGTGAGCATGTGTCATTACTTTGGGCCTTTAAAATTAAATGTTGATATTGCAAGATCTAATTAAGATGTATATAAAAGTTCCCAAATACACGAATAGTATGATTGTTTTACTAAGTGGCTAAAAGAAGAGAATGGTTTTTGTGTATGTCAGAAAAAAAATAATTAGGAATCCATGTGTGCCTCTGAAATATTGCTGTAAGCTGTGATCTTTTCTATCAGCAGCCCTGGCTGAAATTGGACTCTGCTTTTCAGAAAACATCTCCAACCATAAATGGGCACATATTTATTTTTCAACTGAATTTTACTGAACAGGTTCTTTTCTTAAAAAGTACTGAAGCTAATTTCACTAGTAGCCAGTTGCTTTAAGGTTCTTATGATCTCTGTTGAGAATATTATGCCTGGACAAACAAACTTGTGCTTCCTGTTTTATAACCAAAACCATCTTTAAACCTCAAAGAGAGATGCAGAATTTCTGGCTTCACAAAGCTTGACTTTCTTACCTAAAAATTCGTACAGGATATTGCATTTTTAGGACACCTTCCCTTCAGGGTGTACTCTTTTCTCTCCTCCTGTCCATAGGTCTCCATGTTTTCCTTCTGCTAGGCATGCAGTGAGCTTTTGTTTCCATCCTCTCCCTGCCACAGTTGATCCTTCTTTGTGCTTGATTCTAGGACACACTGTTGAATTTCCTGGTAGAGTCTATTGCAGTTGTGCAGTGTGTAGATAATTTTGGTCTCTCCTTTTCCATGACCATTCCTCTTTTTTTCCTTACACATCAACATTTCTTGCAAAGTCCCTTCCCTCTGTAGCTGTGGGAAAAAAACATCATTCAAGATCCTAATCTTGAAGATCTCTTGTATGGTAGGTGGATTTTAGGGTGTACAGCTTGATCACCCTAACTGAAAATGATTCAGTGTAAGTCAGTCAATGTGAAAAACAAAAATGAATTGATTATTCAAAAATAATTTTGATTTTCAATATTGAATTTCATTCAATTTAAATTTCAAATACTCAATTTTTGTCTTTATTTTTCCAGCCCTGGTACACTAATAACATTGTTAGTAAAGTGTCACAGTGCTACCTACCAGCCTTGCTTAAAGCCTGATGTGGACAGATTGCTTTAGAGAGCAGAGAAATACAAGCAGTTAATGGTGGAATACGACAGTAATTTCCCTACATACAATATTTTCACAAGGGCTGGTCAGAAAATAAAGAATTGTAACTTTGTTTCCAAAGCAGCACAGGTGACTTTTATATATGAAGTGGTGAGTGGGATTATTTCTGCATAGGGTAGAACAGATATTCACATACAGCTGAAATTGTATCATTTTGATAGGTAGCACATATCATATAATTCTGGTTTGAAATTTGACTGGGAACCCATCACTAGCACTGTTTAACAAAAAACAGAATGAAAAAATGAACGAGCATGATTTTTACATCTCAGCCAAGACAGTGGTTTGAGTCCTAGGCTTGTGCATGTTTCAGTGAGGGGGCTGGCACCTATTGCTAAGGTGCTGCTTAGAAGGTGCCTTGCTGAGTCTTAAAATGTGCACAGCTTCACAATCAGACTTAGATTGGTTCTAAGCCAGTGCAGGAGTGTTACATGGCTGAAGACCAGTGTTAATCTATCTCATCATCTCTCTTTATAATGCCAGTATTTTACAGCAGATTTCCTGCAGTGCCATTTTCTGTTCTCTGTTTCTCACCAAACACTTGGTCGTCCTAGATAGAATTTTCAAATGAAGTATTTAGGTTGACATCCATCTATGATATCCAAATGCCTGTCATAGATATTGCACCGAACAGGATTTTGTTGTGGGGTTTTGTTTGCTTTTTTTTTAATGCAAAAGAATATACGTTGATTACAAGGCAAATATAAAACAACAATTACAATATCTGCTAATGAAACACCAAAACTAATAAGCATAGCATCTCTCTCTGTACTAATTGTATCAGTCTTTTGTTCATCCTTTTGGCTTTCTCTGTTGTCTTACTTTTTACATTTATTGTACCTCTACACATGATGGGGGTAAAAAAATTGCCAAGGGCTTTCTGTGAATGTACTTTATGGACAGCAGTATCTGCATTTTTCTCTTGTTTCCTTGAAAGCATGTTAAATATTTAGGTGATAACTTTCATGATATAGATTGTATGACTGTGCAGCAACTTGATATCACAAAATGGTGTGGGGAAGAGGGCAAATGTCTTTAATGTTTTTTCATGGCAAATAGCTGTTTTGAGAAAAGAAAATACAGCTCTGCAGCAAACTGACAAAAGCCAAGATGTGTAGTAATAAAAATTGGCACTGGTGACATAAGGCCTAAATATAAACCAGACATCCTCCCCTCAAGCAACTAATGCTATAATTTAGCAATGATTATATATTTAAAATGACTTTTCACAAAAAGCATATGAGCTGCTAAGTTTCTCAGAACTTATGAAAACAGCTTTCCAAACCTTTTTTCTTCCCTGAGTATGAATTAGGAAAAAATTTACTAGGAATTCAGACGGCCTGGAGGATTCAGTCCAAAGCTTATCTGGGCTGTTGGCGAGTTTTGCTGACAGGCAGTGGATGGGACTGGGCTTGTAATTCCTTTTTTGCTGAGCCTATGTCCATGAGAAAGCTTTTGAGAGCCTGAAGATCAAATCATGTTCGTGGTGTTGGTTGGAGGCGTCTTATGGAAATTGGCCAATATCTGAAAGTCTTTCTAGAATGCTAGAATTAAACTAGTTTCAAACCTAATTGATGATTCTTATAACTTAAAATGCATGAGAAGAATTAACTGTTAGATGTAGGTTGAATTGATATTTCATAATAAAGTTTTTTAAATAATACATCCTAAAGAGTTCTGTGGCTCTAGTGCTATCAGAGTATTTATTCTTTTTCTGTGCTTACACTGACCTGTTAGGGAGTGTGTCAAGATCACAGGTGGATCTGTCTTGCCAAAGGGCAGAATTGTCTTGAATATGACCAGATTTGATCAAAAATCCAGTATTACATACCTCTTACCATGAAAATTAAAATGTATGGAATAGCTGCTACATAAGTTAATCATAAAGGCTTCCTCATGCAATGTCTACCGCATCTTGCTATAGAAAGTAGTTTCTGAAAGTTTTATTGGATTAAAAGTTTTCATGGAAAATTGCATTTATTTTGAAATTAAATAAGTTGGTGATTTTTATCCACCGCTTATGGCCAAATTACCCAAAGGCAGCAGTCTACATTGCAGATTTATGACATGCAAAATTATCAGGTTTTAAAACAATGTTTTTGAGGGATAGAAATTTACCAAAATTTGAAACCACTAATTTTCTTTTTCAGGACTGTTTTGTAGCTTGAAAAGCCAATCCATTAAAGAAAAATATGGTTAAAAGAATTACTCCCAAGTGGTGACTTCGGTTGCCAAACTTCAGGCTGGAGCCAGTTTTTAGGGCTGATTTAGAAAAATAGGGTTTTTATAATGGAAACACTGATGTAATCTTTACTACAGTGGCACAAATGGTGCTGGTATGATTGATTTATGACATTTAAGCATCTTAACTTAAAATCTGTACAATTTCTGTAAAATAATTGGAAAATATCCTGCTAGTGATTTAACACGCTCTGCAGAAGACCAAAGCATTTTTGTTCATGGTTTCCACACTGTCAAAGCTTGGCTTTGTCGTGTGCAGTGACCAAGCTTATGAACACCTCTAAATATTATGATTTGGAATTTCCAAAAAGCTAAATAAAAACCTCAAAACTTTATAGACAGCCCATTTTCCTGCAAAGCAGAACCATGTTTTAAGTTTTTGAAACGTCTATATGTGAAAACCAGTTTATAGTGGCAGAATCTTCTACATACAATTAATACAATATGTAGAGCATATCCAATTTCTTGGTATGTGTTGTTAAAGAATTGGTAGGAAAACCAAGGAAACATTTAGGAAGTCCCCAGAAGTTACAACCAGGTTATGCTTATAAACCAAAATGTTGGAAAGAAAATGCAGTGTTTTTTCTTTGTTCTATCAGTCTGCTGGGTGCAGTTGGTTTCATGTGACTGAATTTTAACATTTGCTGACTTTATTATTTAAATCTCATTAAAATGGTTTTTGCAAAAGGTTGGCACTCAGAATGTGTATTTGCTGCTCACAGATTGCAGCATCTGGCTGACAGGTTGTATTTTAGCCTGACCCAGAAATAAAAATTTTTGCCAATGTAAAAGATCTAAAGCTGTGGCTCAGAATAACAGAGGTAAGGATCTTCCTTGGCTAATTCCCCAGGTTTAGGACCTTGCCTGGTAGAGGCCAGTCCTGCTTACTGTGATTGGTTGTGCCTTAAGATAAGTTTTTGACATACTGGGCAGCATCACTTGGAATGAAGATTCATGTCTTGCCATTCTCTGTGTATTGATAATGGTGCTTGATATCTTCAGCAGGAATTCAAGGTCCCAGGGGAATTCAGCAAGCACTCATTCATGGGCTTTTTCTTGACTGAAACAAAACACTTCCATTTGGTGCTGATTTCAGCAAGGTGTTTGTGTGGATAAGAGTTTATATTCCATGATAGACCAATCAGTCACATTTCAAATATCCCTGGTGTTTCTTGTAGTTTGCATGGTGGATGTAACAGCAGACCCATAGTATCTCATTTGCTTCACTGGTAATCTGTATTTGCTGGATTTGAAGGCAAGTACTGGCACATAAGAAAATGCAGAAGAAAAACTGTTGATGGGGCCGCTAAAAGAAAGAGATTTTCCTCTTCTGCCCTTTATGCAAATGGAATTTTGTCCTTTGATAGCATTTCCAGCTCGCTGGCAGGCTGGTTTGCCTCTGTCCAGATCCCCTAGTTGTTCTGGAACAACTGAGGCAATGCTTAAGGGGAGTAGAAATCAGGGAAGGAATTATGACTTAGTATGGTATTTGAGCAATGAAAACTAGTTCTTGTATTCTATTTAATAATGCAGTCTACATGTGACTTTTTACGGAGGATAGGAATTGTTACTGTGGTAGGAGGCCTTTCCTTACAAAGACATCAGAAATATCTTTTGCCCACTTGAATGAGACTGTACTTGCATGTACACACATGTGTGGGTATTCACATTATTTAATGTGCAGACTAATGCTTTAAGAAGTCTTACATTTGGGGGCTTTTTAGAAGAAACTTTAACGAGTTAAACTCAGTCAATTAATGAAACTTTATGACCATTTCCAATGGCCAATGTACAGCCCTAATTACAGAGAACACTCGCAGAATTGTGGCCATTAAGTATTATAAATAACTGTTCATATTAATCACTTTAAAACGCCAATTCATTCACAGGTTTTACTACTGACTTAGCTGGATTTTTAGAGGCCATATTTTTGTAAGCTATCTTGTCAGTAAACAGAAGACTAGAAAAAGCTTTCTCTGCCAATTGCCATCCAATAAAGACATTTTAAAATGTTAATGTGTTGTAAAATACAGTTAACAAGAATTATTAAAGAACTTGGAAAGAATGGAGAAGTATGCTCCATTTACACTGTAAGTACTAGACCCATAAATCAAATGGTATTTTTAATTTGTTGGAATTTTTGGGACTTACATAACTTCCCACTAATTGCATTTAGAGAAAAATATTGGGCAAAACCCTCTCAAGACCTTTTTAATGGAATTTTCTCCTTTAAGTGTAGTATACTAGTTCTTTGTGGATAACTAATCATGTTTCACTATTTTGTATCTCGGGTTGCACTCCAGTTACGTGATATATCAGTAGTCATGAGAGCAGCCAACGGCAGCGTGACTAATGGAATGGGGGTAAAGTGGCTATGCTGCAGTGGAACTGTGTCTGAATTTCTTTTCTCATTTAGAAACTCATTGTTTCTTAAAATTTGTAAGTTAAAATGTCATAGACTGAGTGCTTTCTGCACGCAGTCAAATAATCTACATTGTTAATAATTTATGTATTTGAAGAAAAACATACTGATTTGACAGCTCTGTCTGTGGCTGAACCACATAAGTAGTTTTAGACATATTTGAATCTTTAGCTCTCTGTGTCCAGCAATGAATTACAGAAAGTAATGCACTAATACTGTCTGATACCTAGTCTTCATCAGTAATCAAAAATTGAGGATCCGTATCACTGGTGGGAACAAGAGCAGTCAACATCTGCATTATACAAATACTGCTTTTGCACTTCCAAACATTACTAAAACATAAATGTCTGCATAATTTAAGTCTGTTACTGTCATAAATGTATGTTTTACCTAACAAAGTGCATGCTAATGCAGAGTTGTTTTGTTTTCAGAGTGATTATGCTGCTTTGCCATTAATTCATGTGTGTACTGTGACAAGATGTAATGGCGTATCATGTTGCTTTAATGTAATGAATCCAGTACTCCCAGCTCTTAAGTCGTGTTGCTGGAAATGGTTACATAAAACAGAAATGACTGTGACTAAAGCCCTTGCAAAGCTTCAGAACTCCTGCACATTATAAGAAGCTTTTCAGGGGGTGGTTAGAGTAACTTCTTTAAAATTTACTGTAGGCTTCCCTTGGTAAAATTTTTACTCTTTTCTGACTATTTTTTGCATTCCAGTGAAATTTACATTATCTTTTAAGCATTGCAAAGGTTGAGCTTTAATTTTGTGCAGATGTGTATGTTAAGTGAACATGATGTGCTTATTTGTTACATTTATGCTACTTTTCTTTCTTTATCCGAATAAGATGGATGAAATTATGTATTAAATAAAAACATCAGTCATTTATCCATGACCATTCTATGCAGGTCCTGTAAGACTGCAAAGAGATTGCTTTTAGAATGAAGGTGATTGCAAAGGTTTCTGAGTATTCTCTAAATCTCAAAACCATAAAGCTCAAAATTCTAAACTGTTTAAATTTCACCCTGTTCTTCCTAAGACTCTGGCAATTCTTGGTCTGAGTTGATGTACCTTGAGCAGGAAGTTCACCATTCGTTCACATACTCAGCATTTGAAGAAGCAAGGATAATATGTCTTAAAAGAATGATCTTAGTTCAGAAAAAAAATCTCATCTTCCCCATTTCTGTTAACTTGTCTTTAGGTTTTGTCTTTCTAGTAGACAAGCATGGCACTTAAGCTACTGCAATGTATTATTTATTTCACATATGTAGCCAGGCAAATACTTTAAGGACTTTCATTTCTGCACAGATCATTCATGTTCTTATGTTCTGCATGTTGTTTACAAATTGTGTGAGATATTTCAAGGATTGTAGTGAGATCATTTAATATTAAGATCAAAATATTTGAATTAAGAGAAACCTCTTTTTTCCCCCCATAGTTGTATCTGAGTGCTACTACCAACTGCATCTGTCTTTTTTTTTTTTCCCTGATTTAGAAATACCTCGTGGAGGAAGTTGTTGTGTTGCTTTTTTAATAAGGAGAAAATTAATTTTTTTCTTAGCAATGACATTTTAAAATAGAAATTATCAGTATAATGCACCACTGTTCAGTCAGAGAGTTGTGCTTTCTTTTATCGCTGTTTTTTTTTAGGCCAAATGCCCTCAGGCTATATTCAAGTAATAATGATACATTAAATATGTAATTAGATTGAACAGTATTTCTAAAACTAACTGCATCTGCAATCACTAAGAAGTTACTTTAATTTGGAAATACTTTAATACATGGATTTATGAAAGCCTGTTCTAAAATGGTGAGAATTTCCAAAATACGAGTAATACTGTTTCTTATCGAGAATATTTCTTCTCTGCACATGTGCGTGCTGGGTTTTGTTACAGTGCTCTGTTTTGCCTGTGATATATAACCATAATTCTGAAATATTCTTAACAAAATGCCTGATTTTTAGAGCATTAAAATTCTGTAGAATTTGGTGGGACGTCTCATGTACTTAGACCTGGGCACACGTATAAGCATCATCTTCAGGTGGAGCCAAAATTTTCCTGCGAGCAGTAACCACACTAATAAGTTATTTACGCAATTGTAATTGATAACATAGGACTCAAACCTACCACTCTTGCCTAGACAAGGAATCCTTTTTAATTTCAGATAAATGCTTTGGGACAAGGAATCCTCTTTAATTTCAGATAAATGCTTTGAGAGGGAGGTGAGGAAGGAGCAGAGGACAAAACACCTTTAGTGAGTTGTGCTTGAGGGCTCAGGCACTTGGACTGTGTCCTGTTTGGTTTTCTTTCAGCCATGTGCATATAACACCATTCATTCTGATTGTATTATCCACACATGTGACATCTTAGTATGTAGCAGGGCTTTTTTTAATATGCACTGGTGGCTGTTTTGTGTGGTTGCACTTCTCGGTGGTAAAACCCACCCCATGATCAATTTACGAAGTCAATGTCCTTTTGTGAAATCCTAATGGTGAGAAAATGCTACTTGGACATACTCAAGCTGAGTTTCCATTTGAAGTGAAATAAAGCCAAGTACGTGAATGTCAGCAAACTTGTTTATAGGGGTGGGTGGTAAAGCATACATTATTTAGAAGGTTGAGTCATGAGTCTGGTCGGGTTTGTCATGTTACATCTGGCACGTCAGTCAAAGCTGGGACAGCTGCCGCCTGTCACTAGTGCTCTGGTGGGGCATTGTCCAGTGTTAGCAGCCAGCAGCCCCCAGCAGTCTGGGGAGGAGCACTTCACCTGGGCCTATTTTCAGCATTTTCATTGCAACCACTTTTGGGGCTCCTTTGCAAAAGAGGGTGGTTTCATTTCACAGAACATCCGATATTTTTCATATCTGTTATTAGACAAAATATTCAAATAGTAGTGGTGATGTTTGTTAGTTTACAGGGGAAAAAATTGCACTTCATATTATAGAACATTTTGCATCTGTTTTGCTGTATACTTTGCTTCCAAACCACCTTAAACTACTTTAAAAAGTCATGTCAAAAGTCATATGCTGTCAAAGCAAAATTCTGTAAATATGGAGAACACCAACATCCACGGTGTCGTCATTAATTTTCATCATGCATTGCCACATGAAAGATGTGTATGCACTAAAAGAATTAGTGAAAATTATATTTATCACTACCAAGTCCAAATCTCTTTGTTTGAGCTACCAGTACACTTAAGTCACTATGCTTGTACTTGAATTCAGTAAAGTGGAAGTTGTTACAGATGTCCTCCGTTAGCAAAATTCATGGACATTTTTAAGTGAAGCTTTGCCCTTATGCTCAAAGATGAATTTTGTGATTGACTGAAAGTCAGATATTCCTTTAATTATGTCTCTTCCATTTATATTTTGTCAAAAATAAATTCAGTTTTGTGTTGCAATCCATATAACTTCCTATTGCTCACCACCTGAAAGAATCTCTGTTGGTTCCTTGGGTTAAAAAGAGGAAAAACAATAAAACAAAACATACTCTGGGTCTCCTGACAAAATAAATACTGGCCTCAGATTTTTGATAAAAATGCATCCCCTGCCTGTACTTTGGCAGGGGAAAGGAGGTTGAATACCAGGGGCTTTTGATTTCTTATAGAGCTGGAATGTCTTCCAGCAAGTTCAGGGCATGAACCTGCTGGTCAGCTTTTCTTTTGAGACTTGCAGTTTACACTTCTTGTGAAGTAAGAAAAAGGAATCTCTTTTAGGAATTTGGAAGGAATGTTTCATCAGACTCTGGAGGACAGGAACAATAATTCTACCTGCCTGCTGTCATGGAGAACATGCAAAAGAATATTGTTCTTCCTGCCAATGATAAAGGAGCATGATAAAGCAGAGTAGATGAGGCTCATTCATAATGAGATACAGGTCATGGCTGAGATCACATGTCAGGAAAAATTAACTGTTCTTAATCATGAAGTTCACAGACAAGAGAAATGTTTCATGTAAAGTTTTTTTTAAGTTGGGTTAAAGATTCTTAAATTAAGATTTTGAGTATTCATTGTTGCTTTACTAAATTGCCATTCATTCTAATTTGAACACAAGTGACAATTACAACAACTTTGTTATAGAACTCTCTCACTGAATTTCTAGGAACTTTCATGGTAGAAGACATCTTTCAGTAATAAGGAAATTCAGTTTTATTGTGAGATAAAGTAATTGGTCTGAGAAGAGATTTTAATTGCATTTTATTATTTGCATCTAGTTTTGCAGTCTGTTCCAGAAAATACATATATACAGATAGACTCTAAGTTTCCACTTATGTGTCAGATCAGTGATGAGTTGAGAGGACATGCACTTGAGAAACTGTTCATATAGTTTATCAGAAGTTTTGTTCATGCATCAATATAAAAATAATAGAGCAAAGGTTCAGTTCCCACTAGAGGATGTTACAAATGTTTCTGTCTTTGCTTGAACTTCCTAGGTTTTTATCTCTCATTGGAGGAAATGCAAATGACATAGGAAAATCAGATATGCAGCAAAAAGTAAATGTAGTACTTGAAAAGGAAGGACTGGAAGGCACAGCCAAAAGGCTCAATACCACTGTGCACACACTGCAGCTGATCATTGATGGACTCACCCAGCCTGAAGGCTATGACATCCGAACAGGTAAACCTCGGTTTGGAAGGTTGTAATCTCAGTTTGTTTGTTCTACATATCAGCTTTAAAACAGCACATTTTCTTCTTCTAAAATCAGTAGCAGATTTTCACGGACGTGTAACTCCATTTCGTTTCTCAGTCAAGGTAAAGGCTATATCACAGTCAGATGTTTCTTTTCAGTTTTGTAGGTAAGTGTGAATCCTGTCTTAAATCATGGCATTTTCAGCCATAGGTAGGGGAGTTTTATGGCTGTTAACAAATGAAATAATTTCAATATGTTGACCTTCTACTGATTCAATCTGTGTTGGCTCTCCATCACAGAGGGGAATGCTGAGACCAAGGCGAAACAGTAGCAATAAAATTCTGTGGAGCAATAGTGTGTAGTTCCGCACTAATATTGCCCTGGTTTCTGGGAGACCAGTGTAACTGAAGCACGTGGCTCATGACCTACCCTGGTTAAAACCTGCAGTGGTATTGAACAGTTTGAGGTAGAGGAAAAGAAAGATGAAGTTTAACATTCTGGGGATAATGCTGTGTAATGAAAATTACAGCTGGTTTCTCTTACAACAGTGGGAGATAAAGGTAGACAGCAAAGATGAAGGTTTGTAATAATAAATAATAAACCTATGCTTAAAAACCAGCCAAACTAACATTTCTGTCCCCCTTTTTTAGTTCATGAATGGATTCCATGCTTATTTTTTAAATATTCCTCCCTAGTGATCCTGAAAATGTGTATTTTCAATGTCTCAATTTCTTCTGGTGATCTCACATCTAAATTACAGTAGGATAGACTAATAACATAGGAAGACATAAAAGCAAAAGAGAGAATCTTCAATGGAAATATTCATATTCTGCTGATCTAGGACATTCAATATTACTTTAGACAGAGTGTGGTTGGAGAACAGCCTAGTAGACTTACGTAGCTGTATGGATTTCTCCATCATGAGTTCTTCCCATGGGTCCCTTGCAGTTCTTCATGAACTGCTCCGGCATAGGTCCCTTCCATGGAATGAAGGCTTTTAGAAACAGGCTTTCATTGTACCTTAATGAGGTCACAAGTCCTGACAGAATACCTGCTCTAGTGTGGGCTTGCCTTCTTTCAGGCGTCCATCTATTCTGGTGTAGGGCCCTCCATGAGCTGTAGGGGAATCTCAGGTCTGGCATCTGGAGCTCTTCCTCCTCCTCCTTCCCTGGTCTGCAGAGCTGTTTCTGTCACATATGCTCGCTTCTCCCTCCTGGGCTGCAATTGCTGTTGCACGGGGAATTTTTTTAATTTTTACAATATTTTATCCTGGAGGCACCTGCCATCATTGTTAATGGGCTTGACCTTGGACAGGAGTGGATCTATTGGATACAGGCAAAGCCACCACTCATAGTAGCCCACAGACACACACCCCTACTGAAACATTGCCATGCAAAACCAATGTAGATCCAGAGACTGATTAAATTCCAGTGCATTTTAGCTATAAACTTGTTCAGGCTGAATTTTATTTCTCAAAAGCAAACAGAGAAAAATTATTGCAATTCTGGTTTGGTGATGTTCCTTGTGGAAAATTTCAATCCTTATTATATCTTGGAACGGTCTAACTATGGTAGAAAAAGATTGAAAGAGGAGTTATTGAGATGACTCAGAAGGGTTTTCTACAGGAGCAGAAAATGGTAGGGAAATAAAAGAATTTTTAAAAAATCTATCTGTGCTCTTAAATACAGAATTTGAACATTAATATCCCAGTATAATCCCTGGTCCTGATCATGCCTGTGTGATTTTCAAGTTGTTGGTGCAAAGCAGCCCTGTGATGAAGCTCATGTGATGTCATGGTGCAGATGAGCAGCAAGCCTAAGAACAATGCCTTGCTGGCTTTTCTTTTAGTATGTGATGAAACTGAGTATTCATCTTCCTGTGAATTTGTAGCAATTTCTATAGGAATAGTATTTCATGTATAGTTGATGTAGTTTGAGTCACCTCAAGTGTTTTCTCCCTAGATCTCAGAAAATTTAAAGAATCTTTCAGTCACTGCCTACTAGACAACATGCTTCTGATCCCCTTATGATAGTTTACACAAAATACACAAAATTCAGTATACTTACTCAGTAATCTAAGTGTTTTCAAGTGATTCACAAAATATAAGAAACAAGTTATCACAGATGCAGTATTTGGGACCTAATATCTACCTTGGGATGGCTTATTAATTAGAAATCATCTGGAAACAACTCTTAGAAACCCTTTTTCTCCAGAGTCTTATTTGTGTTTCTTGTTTCTTGTAACAGATTTTGATAAACCTGACTTCAAGAGAAGCATAGTCTGCATGGAAGACTTAAGTGTCGGTGCTGTTTTGACTGGGAAAGTTGAAAATGCAACGCCATTTGGAGTTTTTGTTGATATTGGTGTGGGAAAATCAGGTTTGATTCCAGTGCGAAGCATAACAGAAGCAAAACTCTCTAAAGTGAAGAAGAGAAGAAGCCTGGGCCTAGGTCCTGGAGAAAGAGTGGAAGTTAAAGTGCTTAATGTTGATATTCCTCGCCTGAGGATAACATTGGATCTTGTGCGTGTTTTATGAGAGGGGTTTCAGTAACTGAGCCTTGACTTTAAAGGATAAGTAATGTCAGCAAGGTTGTGGAGAGTCAGGCATTTATTGAATGTTGAACACATTTTGAAACCTTCAGCGCCTTGCCTTTTTTTTTTTTTTTATTTTAGTTTTACCACATTTCTTGTATCCTTTCTGTTAATAATTCTTGGAACACTTTTCTGGATTACCTCCAACCAATCTTGTTATTTTGTCTGCAGAGCAGATGAAGTTCCAGTGGGCTGTCAGACAGATCTCTTATCTGTTGTCTGTGCAAGATTTGCTGTCTTAATCTTCAGTTAGTACTGTATGAACAAATACATCTGTAGTTCCCCTCCCAAAAAACAGCCATTCAGTTTGCCTGTTTTCTGGTTGACAGTCTAAAGGAGGGTTCCTACTGGCAGAAAAAAAGGATCTTTTGAAGTTAAGTGGTAATGATGTTGCATCAAAAGTAGACTGAGGAAAAGGCATCTGCTAAAACTATTGATGGCTTAGAAATAGTTATCTTTAATTTATTTGTGGAAATATACACTTGTCTGTTTACCTGTGTTATTTTTGTTTGTTCAGTTATCATGATTTAACATAGTTGGATGTATGTTGCAGTTTGAGGAACTTTGCTCAAAGGTGTCAAAAGACATTTGTGTTGTTCTATACTTCTGCAAAATAAAAACAGTTCTGTCCATCTTTTCTCGGTGTACTTGATCTACAAGTAGTTTAACAGTCCTAGTTGTCTTCCATTCCAACATGTGCTTAATCGCCAGCACTTTGAATGCTCATTGTTTCCTGCTAGGAGTGCCTAGCACAGAAGGTTTGTTTCTTCTAACTAGAGACTTCTTGGTTTTGTGGTATTTTGGTGGTGTTTCAAAGGATTTAACTCTTGAGCCAAGTTTGCAAACGACAGGTATACTGGAAGATCAGTTTCTAGCAACAGCAGATTATATAGATATATATGTATACATGTATGTGTATATATATATATATATATGTATGTATGTATGTACAGGGAGTTTACAAGTGTATATTACAGGGAGTTTTGGTGTGTTGGGTATTTATTCCTTTGCAGTCATCCAGTTTGTCTATAAGTTGGCAGAAGCTCTGGTCTGCAACAGATGAGCCCAAATATACCATGGCAAGTGTCAAAGATCCTCAGTTATAAGGTTTCTAACTACAAATGTCCGAGTAGCTGCTGGCACAGGGTCTAGCTCCCAGCTCTGTGCTTTAGTTTGCAAAATGATGAGCCAGCTGTAGACAGTGTATTTTGGAGATTGAAGAATCATTTAGCAAATGAAAAAAAGAAGACAGTTCTTACTAGCTTCAATGGATTTGTTCACTGAAGAAAAGACAACCATTTTCTGTTATGTTAAAGTCAATACACCTTGGAAACATGTTTTGCAGGCCTTTTGAAGTTTTCTTGTAATATTTCTACAAGGTATATTTTGTTGTTATGAAATTAGAAACTGTAATACCATGTTACTGTCTTGAAAAACAGAGATGGAAAGCTAAGAAGTTGAAATTATTTTTTTTTCCTGCAGGTGATGCATTCACTTACAGCAGTATGTCGATCAGTACAATGATTTAAGTTGTATTAAACTTTATATGTGATCTCTGCAGTACCTATGCACTCAGCAACTTAACTGGATTTGTTTGGCCTTCTCTAAGGAGGAGATAAACTTGATTTCCTGAAGCACAATTTAGTGAATAATATAAAGAGTATTTTCTCTTTCTGTGGTATTTTGTTACTGAAATTCTTTTTTTTTTGATCTGGAGTATTGTGAGGACTGTAGCATCTTTTGCATTTTTGTGTATGACTGTTGAATTATCATGAAGTTCTCTAAATGCAAGACATCTTGAGACTGTTTCTCTCCTTTTAATTCACAGGAGGCATTTTACCTACTCAGAAGGCAGACCCACAATTCATTGTACATACTCATAAATAGTTTGCTTTCTCTATAGAGTAACTCAGCAGCTTATCCTGTGTCATCACAGGGACTGTAGGAGAACGTCATGTCTATCTCTTCAAAGTTTAACCACACCAAAATGGGAAGTTTATGACTTCATCATATGTCTTACATGTCTGCAACTCTGCAAATGTAATCCCATTATTTGTCAGCTAGTGCAGTGCCTTAACTACTCCCCACTTAAACATTTTTCCATTGCAATTTCTTTTTTTCTTTGCCAGCGCACAGCAGTTAAAACAGCCTAGTGAGAGTCTAACAAGGATGAATAATCACAATGTGAACTTCTCAGGTTTTGCCAGATCTTTGGAGATTAAAAAATTATTTCTTCTTAATCTAATTCTCAGTTTTCATCTTGAATTCTTGTGATGTTCAGATTTCTGACATCAAAGCATCAAAATGGTTTTCTGTAATTTATCTCCGCCTTTAGTTTCTGAACCAAGACATGATTTTTTTTTTTCTTGAATGGTTGCTTTTTCCCATTTGAAATTGTGTCCAGTCTTTGGAACAAATTCAGTACTGCTTACTGGTGGTGCCTTCAAAATTTTGAACAAACAAACAAACCCCTGCTTCCTCCTGGTTTTTGTTAATTTCTTCAAAGTTTCTCAGAAGAATTATATACAAGTCTTTAAGTCTCACTAAAATTTCTGCTTTTGCCTGAAGCTGTAGATTCCAAGGCATCTACACACCTTGTAGTGTAGTTCCACCTCTCCCCAGAGAGAAAATCCAGCTCATTGATCTTGGATGACAGTCTGCCTTTTTAGTCCCACCCTCACTCACGTAGTCTGGTATTTTGCAATCACCTTCCCCTGATATGCAGACACATAAGAGGAGCTTCTAAAGATTTCCTGTGCTTCAGATATTGCACAAAGGAGAAGAATTTTTCTACTAAGCAAGATGGCACTTGTATGCCTGGCTGTAGTAATGCAAAACAAGAGTTTAAAAGAAGCCATTTGTTTTGGTTTTATTCCTGCCTCAGGCAGTTTTAGACAGCATATATCAATTTTCCAGAAACTTGTCAACCTCAGGAATGATTTAGTATGCTGTTAAACATAATAAAATCAATAGGAAAACAAATAGAATTTCCATGAGGAGCAGACATTTGGAGAAGCTGGTCCATATGGCATATAGACATGCTGGAATTTGGGCTTTGTGGGGTACTTGTGTTAGAAAAACTGCATACCACAGGAAAGTAATGCATAATTCAGGAGAACAAATAATCTAACAGCTTTGTGGTAGTGTGTCTTGAACTTGGTGTCTGTATTTATTTAACAACAAATACACTTAGAAACTCTATGCCTGGAAGCTAGAAACCAAACATGAATCATATTTGTCTAATTTCAGAGCTTTCTATAAGGAGCCTTACCCACTGTGAAGTGAGTGCTGAGTGAGTTCCCAGTTCAGCCTGAATAGCACCTTGCTTTTCTAGACTTCCTGAGGATAATTCATGTACCTACTTAGCTCTGCTTAAGGACATCCAGCTTCAAGACTATCAATCCTGTGAGACAGTGGAAGGAACAAGCTGGTCATGCCAGTCCATGTTACTCTATGTCTCCCTTTTGTTCAAGGTTTCAGAAAAAGCTGCGAGGGAGTTCGTGTGTCTCCAGGGCGATGTAAAGGCTGGGCCAGTCAGTAATTCCATATTCCTTCCTGTTAGAGACCACCTAAAGGTTTGAGAGCACCTCTGTTTACTGGCCCCAAAGTTCCCTCACCTGCCTCATGGGCATGTAGAAACTGTAACTGTTTAGAAGTGTTTCATTTTGAGAAATCCCTTTGAATCCATGCTCTATAAAGCTTCACAAGTAAATGATGTGTCTGTGTTTCTCACAGCAAACCTCAGTGACTAGTTTATAGAGAACTTCAATTGCCTGTTTCCATTTGAGCCTCTAAATGGTCCCTCTGGTGGATGTTGTAACTCTGTGCTGGCTGCAGGTACCTCCTGCCAGGAGGCTGTTGGAGATCACTGCTTATTGACAGGTATTTCTAGGAGCTGACCATCTAGAATTATGGTTGGGTATTTTATCGGATATAAGTCACCCATAACAGCAAGTGATGACAATTTGTAGACCCCTGGAGATGAACAGCAAATCATAAGTGTATGTATTGCACCACAGGCTTTACTACAGATTCTGCAAGCCAGAAATAGCAAAATTCTGTAACCTGGGAATAACAAAATTCTTCAGTCTGGGAGGGACCTGTGCAAGAGTATTGCTTCTGTGTGAGCTTCCACAATGGGGACTGCTGCTTTTATTCAAGTCTGTTTGGCTTCATGCTGTTTCTATAACTGTTAGGTCTCCTGTGAGCATGTTCTAGCTGCATCAAGAATCCTAAGAGATTCTCCATGCTTTGAAAGTGAGAGAGCCCTGGTGGCCATGTCCAGATCAAGGTGAGTCATCCCACTGAGAATTTTAAATCTAAACAAAAGTTTGGGGTAAAGCACTCAAATCTCATCTCACATGCTTTCTGTCCCTGACTAGGAGCTGACACATGTTTGAAATTCATCACCTTGCCCTTTGTTTCACAAGATAGAGCTTTTACCTTATTTGACTTCTAGAATTGAAATACACTAAGGCATGTTCAACACAGCAGCCCAATTGTTATTATTAGAAATTTTTGGTTTGTTTCCCTCTCTTGTTCTCCAGAAGAAACAACAAAGAAGGGAGCATTTAGTAAACTGATTGACTTCTTTAGCTTTATTAAATCTGGTGGAGTTCAGGTTTTTAATTTTTGAGATATTGTGTTTAAGCAATAATCAGGAGACCAGCACCTCAGAAAAGTTAATTGGAATGTTTTTTTTTTCTTATCTTACAGATCTACTTATCCTGCTACACTTGTATGTTACTAAATAAAAAGTGTTTTCAGTATACAATCAGCTAAGCTGGAGTTTTGCATTATCATATCTCAGTGACAGTCATATTTCTAGGAAGGACTGCCTTTATTTGTGGTCAAGCAGAGAATTTTTTGCATCTGACTCACAGTGAGGTATGTGGAAATAATGTCATGAGAGGAATTGTTATGCTTGAGGGTCATTTACAAAGACCAAAGAGAAGTGAAATCTTAGGAAAGTTCTTTCACCTCAGAAATAAATGTGTGGAATATCTTGGCAGAGAGTGGAAACTGCCACATACCAGAGGCTGTATGGCACCATGATTGCTTTTTTGTGTGACGAGAAGAGGGAGGGGCAGGAAATGGAGGGATTTGGGAAAGAACATCCTGCAAGATGTAAATGGTCTTATGGGAATGAAGTTGAGATGATGAAATGCAAATGGCAGTAATGTAATGATAATGTAGTAGTTCTGGAATCTGAGCCTGGTTGTCTCTTGCTTCCTGTACCTCCCATGAAGGTAAAAAATAGGCTATAATTTGTTATAGGTAATGGAAATTGCGTGTCTCGTATCAGTGCATATTGTAACTAAAGAGTAGTGTGGAACTAACTGGCTTCAGGAGGGAGAAACACAACGTATGTGCTCTTAATTGATTTGCTTCTCATTTGCTAGTGTTACTGTTTCTAGCTAGTTCATTAGGAGTAGATCAGTCCTTGCTCATCAGCACTTCTGGGTGAGAGAGTGCAGCTGTCATGTGTGACATATGTGTTGTCCATCGACATATAACGGGGTAACCAACAGAATTTTTATCATTTATACCCAGCAGCAAGAGTCCTTGAAAGACACTTTTGTCATAGCTTTCTTCAATCCCTTGAAATTACTGTGTGGCTACATTTAGTGCATGGGGTGGGTAGATGCAGAGCCAGTTAAAAGCTGAAAATAGCAGAAAATCCTGCTATTTGTATACTGGCTAGAATTTTTTTCCAAGAGCACACAGCCTCAGTGGTTTCAGATCCGTACTGATGATTACCTTTTTATGTAAGCATATGCTTGTTAGCCTCTTTGCTTGCCTGAAGTACAATCTTTCCTGGAGTGCTCTATGTGTGAGATAGTTACTCAGTTTTAAATTTAAACCTGTTCTCAAGATGTTGTCTCTTATGGACTGTCCAGTTTAGAATTGGTCCAAAGTAGCCCAGACATGTTAATCTTCAGTGTGTTTTATGAGGCCTTGTGTTTTCTGGGACACAAAATCAGTCATAATGTAAGAGCTGAAAGAAAAGAAACATTGTCCAATGTTTGCTGTTGATGGAGTTTTAGTTTTCTGTGTCTGATGATACATGGTCACTTTCTTCATGGAAAAGAAGGAGGGTTGGCAAAGCTTATAAAATAAATTTCAAATTTTGTCATTCACTAAACTTATAAGAAGATTTTTGTGTCATTCAAAATGACAGGAAAGGAAAATGTCTGCCTTGGCAGGTGGAAGTCCTTGACAGTCTTTGGCACAGTTGCTTCCAATGTTTCAGAGTATTAAGCTTCTCACTTGGATCAAGTTGCAGTAGTGTGTTTTTTGGGAACCAGTGTCACTTGTGTGACAATCTGGCCCTTTTTAGAGATCAGCAAAACAACAGTAAGAAAATTCCCACCTATGGAAGTGGAGGTTCAGGACATCTCCAAAACCAACCGTATGGGTTGCCCATAGTTAAAACCTCCTGAAGCAGTTTTTCAATTGAGAGAGGAGTGGCTTCCTCAAGTCTTCCCTCTTGTCTTTGTTCAACCAGAATATCACTGGTTAATTGAAATTTTTCTTTGCCAGTCTTTTTGTTCTTGTCTTTTTTTCCCCCTAATGCTGATCTGCAGTGAGTTATTCACATTGAGGGAAACCAGAGTGCTGCAGAGCTTTGTTTTCAAATGTAAGTACAATTTCATTATTTCAGCATGTGTTCTATGTCCTTTTAAGTGTAACTTGTATCTGGGTTTTTTGTGAGAAATATTAGAACACTTCACATATAATAGGGGTGACAGTTACAGTATTAACTGATTTAGTGACTGTTGGATCACAACTGTGTGGGAAGGCATAGTGCTCCACAGACTGCCTATTCAAGGTGAACTTTGGGATACTGTATGATTTGATTTTCAAATGTGGAAAAGTTAATAAAGGATCAGAGGAGTGCCTATCCTCTGTATGAAACAAGGCATAGATTCTGCAGGGGAAGTGTTATGTGACCTCATCTGAGGCAAGGCAATGGCTTAGTGCCTATCCGTAGCATAGCTGGAAGTCAAGGTTAAGGATAAATAGTATTTTCTCTAGCTCCCTTGCAGCATGAAGGAATCTTTTTCTAGAGATTTCTAATGTCTGCCCTTTCCTGCACTGTTCTTTAAACAAGAGACTAGAGCCTGTGTAAGAGCAGAAGGTAGGACAGCAGTCCTGAGTCCATCCAGTTCCAGTGGGCTCCATCTGATTCCATCCCAGGCATCTCACTCAGTACAGCATCCCTTTTGTAAGATTATTGTGCCCCTTTTTAAAACCCATTTGGAAATGTTACCCAACAGAAGCTAATGATTGTAGCCTGTGCATAAAAAAGAAATGGGGGAAACCCCCAACCAGCCATAGGTCCACTGGCAGTGAACTGGGATTTCAGTTGGACCCAAACAGGACTGTGACTGTTCAAATGGAGTTTACACAAAGGTGGTGAGTCTCTGTGCAGGTGATGCTGTGTTTTGGGAGTATCATCTCCGTTGTCAAATCCACAGAAGCTACTGATATGGGCTGTAAAATTAGTGTTGATTACAACATCAGTGTTGTTCTGCATTTCAAACTGAAGCTTTGCTGGTCACAATAAAATGGAGGAAGACTTTGTTTTACATGTAAGCAATTACAGCATTCCAGGAGCTCCTTTTTATGACTTCAAAAACATACAAGGGTAGCTAAAAATTAACATCTAATATATTCATTGCATAGCAAAAATATAAATATATGTGCCATCCTTGTTCCATTATTTTATTTCTCTTTGTAAACTATGCTTATTGATGAATCTATTTTGTGTATTTCTGGCTAAATGTTGGCAGGAAAGACATAGATATATCTAGGAATGGACATGCAAGAAACAAGCTATACAGAGCTTTAAAAATATGTATTTTTGTGATCTTAGAAATAGGATGGTTTTGGTCAGAAAAACTTCACTCTGCAGACCAAGAGGCCAAATAATATTTTTTCATGTTTCATTTTGTTGAGGGTAACATGTTCATAGTTTTCTACTGGTGTAGAAAACAGAGACAATTTTTTAGGTTTTGTTTTACTTAGAAATATTTATGGAAATTACTTATTTAAAGAATTGTTTAAATGAAGGTGCACCTTAGCAAGATGGACTTTAGATTCTCTGTATGATTTCATAAATTTTTCTTTTATCCATGCAGTGGCTTTAGCATTTGCAAAATGCCAGTGTTGCATACTTCTATACTTCTCTATTAGCATCCTAAGGGAGCAAAGATCATCTCAGCAGCAAAAATTTTTAAAAATGAGTGGGGGAAGGCATGAGGCCCAAGTTTACTGTGTAATTTAGGTGTGTGCAATGTTCTTGCTGTATCCTGCAGAAACACCTTTGGTATTATTTCACTCAAACAGTACTTTCTGAAAATAATTCTTGAAGGGGCTTATAGCAATGAGCAAGTAGAATGTTCTCAATGGCATAGAGATTGACTGTTCATCATGCCTGATATATATTGCTTTGTCTAACAACTTGCCCCAGCAGACTTACAATTGTGTTCTCTCTGAAGACCCTCCCAGCTGCAAGGCCTGATTGACGGAATCTGTGGGCAGATGCACTTGCCAGACTCCAATAAAGATGGGGCCTTGGGAACATCTAAGGCAATTATTGACGGGCAGCAATCCACTAATCAGACAATTTCAAAATTAATCCCACAGTCCCTCACTGTATTAGCTTTCCTTCTTGTTTGTATTTATACAGCAAATTCATGACTTCAGTGAATACTCTCCCTTCCAGCCCAATTATGTATCTCTGAGGGTATTAAATTAAAAACAGAAGAAATATTGAAAGTGGCTTGCAATTAGTTTCTTTAAAAAGTGGTGTGGCACTTGCAGGCTGGGGTTCTTAATATGTTGCTTGATAATAAAAATAAACAGCTTTTTTTTTTCTCATACAAGTAAGGTAAGTATTCCTAATATGCCGTGTTATAAAGCAGCCTGCATATAATGAGAGGGGGAAAAGGGTGATTTGATTTTGGAGTTTAATTATATCTTCATGAAATTCTTCTACAGTAACTGACAAATCCACAGTGTCTCCAAATAACATAAACAGATTTTGGGTTGTGCATTTTGATTTATCTTTCCCTTGTTTTATTCTGATCACTTTATAATACAAAATTGCATTGCATTTGATTGTCATCTGCCTTTTAAATGAAGACTGATCCAAACAGAACATTTCTTTCTTGGGGAAATGTAGAACCATCTTCATGATGTCACTGTTCAAATGTGAGTCACTGCCTAGAGTCCTTAGTTGTGTACTGTGTATCTCATTCTTTTAAAATTTGGAAATCTGATGCCTGCAATGATTGAAGGATTGTTTCTACAGATTTGAGCCTGAATGTAGAATTTCCTATTTTTATTGAAAATGGGTGAACAAAGAGAAACATCACTTTAAAGGCATTATTTTGCATCTTTGCATTGCTGATTACTATTGGATTGAACAGTAAGAGCATTGTGCATTTCTGTGGTTTCCCAAATGCAGCAGAAATTGTACAATATTTTGTTTATTCATGATCAGTTTGCTTTCAAGTACAGACGAATGAAAAAGAAACAGAATTAATCCATTGGAAGTCAGTGGGTGAACTCAGTGAACCCGTGGGTTGGAGAGTTGATGCTGCCATGCTAACTGTTAAAAAAGAGTAGAAAGTATTTCCAAGTTGAGGAAGTCTTGAGGCAGAGATTCTGCTGAAGAGACTTAGGCTCAAAACTCCTTCCTGGGTAACTTTGGTGGGTTCGGCCACTTTCTGTGTATCTCAAATTTCCATCTGTATGGAAATCTTCAAGATTTCCATCCTTGAATGAGTGCTGGGGGAAAAAAAAGTTATGTGCAAGCTTTATTAAAATTATAGAATCAGTATCATTTTCAAGTAAAAATTATAAATCTTTAAGGGAAAGCAGCACTGGTTATCTTTGATCTTTTTGGTAATTATATGTGGAGCTGATGAACATAAAGTTGCGAACATATAAGATCATATGCTACTTTGAATGATAATTTGAATGAACGGTATCCATTTTAGCCTGTTGTAATCAGTCACAAGTTTGAATTGATTCATAGACATGAAGGACATGTGAGTCTAGATTCATACCGCAGGTGAACTATTTTTGGATTATCTGAGTGATTTCTTGAACTCTCCTACCAGAGCTATGTGGCTTTTTGTCATGGAAAATGGCTAACTTAAACAGCTTGTTTGGTTGCAAAGATTTAGACAAGAAGGCAAGGCTCAGGAGGCACATGGGTAAAAGTTCCTGTGCTTCTTTTATGCTTCAGTGTTCAGCAATGTACCTGTGATGATGCCAAGCTGCCTTTCCTTGTGCAGGCAAAACCGAGGATGGAGCTACTGGTAGGCCTTGTTTTATATTACTTTTATTTGATTTATTGCAGAAGTTGTTAACACCCCATAGTTCTTTGAATAAAATAAAACAAGAAAACCTATAAGGCTCAGCAGCAACATAAACCAGAGAGTCTTTCACCTTCATTATGAACTAATTCAGCTTTTGATTACCTGGGGATTAACACCTCCATATGTAACAAAAGATACATTCTGTGAGTAAGAAGTTCCATAAGGTAACAGCTCACACAATTTGACATATTTCAATCTAACTCAAGAGGACAAAATGAAAAGTGGGAAGCTAGCAAGCAGAAAAAATTATCCAGGTTTCCACCCATTCTTCTGAAGACGTTTCTTAAAACCTATCAATTCATCAAGTAGATTTCATCTGAAATTATTAAAAAGTACTTTAAAATTCACAAATCCTCTTAAGAAAGTAGTACTTGATGAATTCAGGTCACCACTCAGTGATATTGGTGAAGCTTTGCCCTTTAGTAAGGGGCTGAGTTTGGAGGTTTCTGAAATGCTTTCCCAACTAAATAATATTTTAGTGAATGAGAGCAGCTCTTCAATCCACATCTGCCTACAGGGATCCTCCTTAGACATGGGTACAGTTCAATTTCTCTGCTTATGCTGCAGTTCAGCCAACTGATCATGCTCCTCTTTGTGGGTATTCCTTTGTCTTCATTTTATATGTGCAGGTGGATTCAGACCATGGGCTATACATACACCACCAGCTGGTGACAGCTTTTGGCCATGGTTGACCTGGGTTAAGTTAGAACTGATGACCAAAAAGTTAAACTTGACGTTACCAAAGCCTGAGGTTATTTGTTGCCCTTTAGGGATTGATGGCTCTAAAGCAGCAGCAATTAGGTTTGTGTGGCACAATAAACAAAAATAGAAAGTGCATTCATATGGATAATGTAAAGATTAAAGCCCTTGCACTCTCAGCTGCACGCTGAATAGCTTGGGTTTTTATATGCTTTTAAATGGGAGGGCTGCGTAACATGACCCTCCAGTTGAAAGGATGCAGAATAGCTATACTCCCATCTGGATTATTACATTCAATTTAGGCCACATGAACTCCTGTGCTGAAGGTGTACATCTAAGAAAATGGTTGTGAATTGAGCGTGACTTGCATAAAAGAGCAAGTTGCACCTATTCGTTCTTGAAAACCATCTGCTTTTAGTTAAAATCACAGTTGGCTTGCCAGCCAGCTATGGGGGCCCCATCTTCTTCTCTGTATCACCCCACATTCACATGCTTAATATACTAGTAATTTTATTATGAAGCTGTGGTCAAGACTGTGGCTAAGGTTGCAACCAGTTTCTTTTATAAGCTCTGTTTTTTGTCTGCCCCACTAGAGCTTTCTCTAGGAAAATTGACTTGAAAATTGGCAACATTCACTCTGCACTTCGTATCCATATATTTATATTCTCAGGCATGTTTAATTGTCATGCTCCCTGCTTTACTACTCCTTCAACTTCAATGTTGATTATTAGGCCCCACTTAAAATTAAGCCTTTCTTGGCCTCTTTTAATTATAATCAAGCCCTAGGCAGTTAGGTTACTATGACCACTGCATATAACACTGTTCTCGGTTGTGGCCCTCAGTTGCCTTGTTATGGCTTATTTGTGGACTGGAAGCTCTTTGACTTTTTGTTGAATTTGTTTGAGGGTCTTGATATACAACTCAAGCCTTTTCCTACCACTGCCATTAAAATAAGTGGTAATATACATCCAAACAATTTATAGATGCAACCTGACTCCAGTTGAAGCTGATGGGAGAATATCCACCAACATCAGCAGGAATGGTGCAGGTGTGATTGTCCTGGAGATCATGATTGTGGGTACTAACTAGCCCTACTATCTAAGCTAAATTAGTGAGGATTTCCAAGTACTGTTTCCTTATAATTTTAAAAATGGCAATCGCCATTTTTGGCAAGATATTGAAAGTCTACACACTTGAGTGTCAGGAATATATATGTATCAGCACTGATCACTTTTAATTGACAAAACTTTTTTTGGAAACAGTACTGAATCTGTAGTTCCTTGTTTTCTGTTTTAATATACTTTTCTCATCGCGTTTAATATGAAAGTCCAGCCTTGCTCACAGGAGCTAAGTAGTGTTAGAGGATTTGCAAGCAGTCAGTTGACTTTGGCACCTTAGTGTGTGTTCCAAAGTGGATAAAGGTTAAAGCAGGGTGACCAAGTCTCAATTTAAAATGCAGTACCTGTTGTTATTCCAGAGGAGATTTTTCCTATTCAGTCTGGTCCAGTTTCATGCAATTTCTGAGTAATTATTTCTGATTACATATAGGAAAGCTGTTGACAATCCTATATCCAAAAGTGACTTAACATCCAGACCTCTAAATAAATGACCTGTTCACACTCAACACCCTCAATTAATGTATGATTAATTATTTAAATTGAATCACAATCTTCTAAGTCGTCTACCTTTTCTTTTTTTTTCAAAGTAGTACCTAGATTCTTTAAGTATTTAAACTCTGCAGTCAGAGAGGTTTAAAACTGATGGAAGAGCCAGAATTTTCTGCAGGAAACAAGTAATTTGTTACTTTCAAAAGAGATTTGATGAAGATCAAACATTGAAAACCAAAGGAAAAAATGTCTTCTGCTAGAAGAGACCCTATTAAAAATAGGACTAAGAGGGTGATGGTCACAATGGTAAGGAGATATAAGCCTAAAAGCAAACATGGTGTGAGGAATGGGATTTGTTTTCATGCAAAGGCAGAATGGATAAACCTTCATGGATAGTCCTGTGAATGTTAATTGGTCTATAAACCTTATTTTGAAAAATAAGCAATTTTTTCTAAAGCATGTAGATTTTTTGCCCTTTTCACTGACATATTTAATGTATTTGTTCTCCCTTCTGTGCAAGTTTCTCAGACTTGCAGTGCATGAATCATTTGTGAGGTGCAGTATCCTTGCCCCTAAAGTATAAATTCACATCCACTTGGTGAAAACATTGTCCCTTCTTCTAACAGAAAGAATGCAGTTCTACCATATGATAAAGAAGTTACGTCTGAGAAGTCTTTGCAAAGTCAATCGTCTGAAAAACATAGCACTTGATCTGCCATTAGTACCTGTCAAAGCAGGATCTATCTTAGAGATTTTGGTATCAGAGGAACCTACTGCAGACCTGAGACCACAGTAACTGTAGCTTCTAGATTTAAACAGGTCATGCTATTATTAGTGATGCAGTGACAAACTGCACTTACCAGAGAAGTTTTGGAAGTCCTTGCGCTGCAGTTCTAGCTGGATGATTGCAGAAACCTCTGTTGACCTAGGAACTGGAGGAGTACATAGAAATTGTCTGTTCCAGCTAGAATTAGTACAGCCAAATAGCCAAAATCTCTGGAAATGCCTTTTCCCGGTATGGTGTTGTTCACTCTTCTAGTTTGAGAGGGAATGTGAAGTAATACTGTATTGTTAGTAGCCTAGTGACTGAGCTGGTATGCTTCCTCTCAAATTTTGCTTTGTTTTATTGAATGTGGGAAATCTTAACATGTTTTTTGACAGCAAAAGTCTCTGAAAACCAAGAATGTGGGATATCTTTATTGTATACCTACCACAGAGAGTTGTCACTACTCTATACACTGCAGAGAGGATTTGAGATAGACAAATCTCTTTAAAGATCAGGCTTTTTAGGAACCTGCACAGTGATATCTGCCTTGTTGGTTTATTTGTGCGTATTGCAGTTGTAAACCTAGAGGTACATACATAAAATTCATGTAACTTAGTATGGTGTTGTTTACTAACTTCATCCAATATATATCGCTTTAAAAAATCACTCATATTATGTTTAAATGCTAATAAAATGAAATCCCTTAGCAGTCAAAGGAATTAGCCCATATATGAGTGAAATACCAAGGCAGGTCTTGTTATTTTTATGAAACTCTGAATAATATAAGTATCCAATTGATAAAATTTTATTAAAGCTGACAGCCCTTAAGTGATCTAAGTGGTAAATATTGAAATGAAGTTTCAACAACACTGCAGTATCAAGGGAGGCCTAAGGCAGTAATAAGGATTAAACAATGATTTAATGTTGTTCCTTGGGGGTAGGGATTGTTGTTTTAATGGAGAGCAAAAGCTCACTTCCTTCTAAATAATTAAACTGTGATTTGAGAAATTGATCTAAGGTAGTTGTAGTGGTTTGTTAAGTCCGAAAGAGATAAATGAAGGCAAAGTGTCCTGGGGCAAGGGGAAGTCAGGGGAGAGTAGTGAAGAGATAGTTTTGCAGGATAGATTCATGACAAGTGTCCCTCGGGAAGGGGAAAGCTGGCAATGAGCATATTTTATCTTTTATTTGTAATGTAAACAGACTTGTGCTGCCTGAGGGTGGGTAATAGCTAATGAGCAGGGGGTTTCCGTGGGGTGCAGATTTTATTAGCACAGCTTATAAAAAATGGAGCTAAATTAAAAATGCAATGTCTTCTAGATAATCCGATAATCAGCGGTGCTACAGGGAGCACCTCCACCTAAGCAGAGCGAGTGTATTTGCATATGCATGTAACATTTCCAAACATTTTGTTCAGCAGTTTCTGCAAGCTGAATGGCTTTCTCATCTTCACAGCAGAAAACAGATTTCACATAATAGGGCTGAGTATTTTGGGCTATCTTAGGAATGTAGAAATGAAGGAATTTTGTAATGTGTTTCAAATCTGTCATTTGTGTATAACCAGTGGGAGACTTGGCCAGAGACCTTCTCATCATATATGCCTCTTGGGTGATGGTTACAAATGAGATGACAGCTAGGATGGTGGTAGAGAAGGGACAGAAGGGGGAAAAGGGAGAGAGAAAACTCTACCTAATTAGATAATTGCTTGAGGTAGTTTCCTAGGGATTAATATGATACTCAATCCTGAATTGTTCTAGAAAACTGATGCAGAGCTTCCAAAACTGTGTGGGATGTTTTCCAACCACCCCTCTCAGTCTGTATGCACATAACACTTTAGAAACACAAATACATTGTGTTAGCATCCTAGAAAACATTGAAATTCCCTCTCCTTACTGGAAAGACTTCTATGTTCAATCCAGGCCTTCAGGTGTAGATGCAATTGGGCAGGGTGTGTCAGAATAATTTATTTAGGCACGTAGTAGGAGGAACAAGCTAATCCTCAACGGCTCTGAGAACACATGCCACTGTCAAAGTCTTGTGACTACCACTGCCAATGCCTCAATTTTTCTCAGTGCCCAAGGCAAAGCTTGGAAGCCAAGCTGAGTACAGAACATGAATGGCAAAAATCTTCTAGAACTTCAGTATTAAGATATCTATAATTTTAAGTTGCAAGAAAGGATATTCCAAACACTTGTGGCTGGCAGGGGCTTTGGGACTTACTGAGTAAGGTCCACTGAAACAGGAAGAATTAATTAGAAATGTCCCAGCATATCTCACTCCAGACTGGAAGATCTGGGGCTATTGTGTTAAAGCTGAGCTTGCACAGTCAGAAACATGTCTTTGACCCACCTGCTCCTCTCTGTGCAATAAACTGAAGAATTGGAAGTGAAGTCAAACCATACAAGCAGTTAAGTGTGCATAAAACAATTTTTTTCCAAGCATGTTTTAAGTTGTTCTATTTTGTATACACATTACTATAATTAGAGGAAAGCTTTTTGTATACACATTACTATAATTAGAGGGAAGCTTCAGGACCACCTGGTGTACAATCGACTTCATTGTTCCCAGCTCCTCAGGCTAGGAGAGAGAAGAGGTTGTACCATGATCAAACAATGCTTGTTATTTATTGATGGCTCTCCGTAAGTGCCAGGCAGGTTGCAAGTTCTAGTGTACATAATTCCTTAGAGCACACCCCTTGATGCACTGCGGGGTGTGAGGCTGTGCTCCAGCTGCCTCAGTTTGGGTGCTTACCAATAGTTCTGATGATTGGAATCCATAATGTGTCTGTACTCACCCTCTGTCAGAAGGAAAGAAAATAGGATAGGATAGGATAGGAATGAAGATAGGATATGATGTTTTGGTACATTCATTTGTCAGATTGGATTTGGTTTTGCATGTGTACGTGTTGCTTTTTATTTCTGTTGGAGATCACAAGGCAGAAGAAATGTCTTGCACTTGAAGCCAGAAGATGGTAGAACTAAGTCAGTAAATCGGTTTATCTTTCCCATGGGAGTTCATTCCATTGGCTCAACCCATCACTAAGAGGACTTCTGTCTCCTGAGGAGGCAAACTCTGTCTTATGGAGACCTCCATTGTAAGACAGAAGGGATGCACACCTGAGGTTTTTAGGAAATCCTTTGAGGAGATGAATGGGAAATCCCAAACACAATTCAAGTTCTGTGGAAGGCCAGGGCAGGGAGCTGGGATAGGGCTGACATGCCCTGTAGCTGATCTTAGTGAGGAGGTGTTATCATAGCATCAATGAGTTTGGAAGGCACCGATGGAGAATGTCTAGTGCAGTCTCCCTGCTCAGAGAAGTGACCTGTTGAGATCATGTATTTTAGTGCATCAGCTGGAGTGCCCAGCTGCCTAAGTACTCCCTGTGTAGGTACCCAGTCCATCCTTGAGGGAAGGATGGTGTAGTTCAATGGCATTTATCACCTGCTAGGATAAATTAACATGTTAATGATAAAAGCATGACTTCTTTGTTATTACATTTTGCTAGTATGTGAAATATCAGAGTATTTCTAAGGCATGGGACTAACTAAAATAAAGTACTTTGAACTAGCTTCCTCTGCCCCCCATGGGTGAACACCTGTGACCAGATATTCACCAATGAGCTTATCCTAAGTATTGGGATTGTCAGTAGTAGTGAATGGTAATAGTGCTTGAATAGTAACTAAGACATAGTGGCTTGCTGTCTTGTAAGTTTGTGTTGTCAGTTCAGCTGATTTTGAACAGGTAGAATTGGTCAAAAATCAATAAATAAGGCAATTTACAATTAAAAAACTATATTGTGATCCTCTAGAGAGCCAAGACATCCATCTATTTCAGTTGACCAGAACTGTGCTGGGGTTAAATTTAGAAGTGTGTCTAAGGTGAGGCCTGAGATATCTTCTCTATGAAGACAATATTTTACATTTGATCTTCTGTAAGAATGCAATTCAAAATTTTGGATATCACAAAATGGCATTCCACAATGTTTATTCAGGGAGAATATTGCTTTTAGATTATCAGGTGGTGCACATCAGTAATAGAAACATAAATTTTGGCTGATTATTTGCTTACCAGGGTGTCAGTAGAGAGTTCCGTTCCCACCTTTGCCTTATGCTTCCTGAAGAACTATCATGCAAGTTACACATCTTTCCACGCTTCCATTTGCCACATCTGCACCAGTAGTGCAGTTTCTTACTGCTTTTTTAATCTGACTACTTTGTTTAGATGATCTTCAGTGCAGCAAGTGCCCTGCTCTCTGCATCTGCAATGGAGCCAGACTGAGACCTTGGAAAGGAATGTGAAGAGTTTTGTCACTGTTGGCTGAGAACACATTTTTGCCATGGTCAGATTTCTTACAGCAGTTTATTTTTGTGGCAAAAATTGCTATGTTTTGACTTAAATATAGCAAAATCTTCAACATGATGAAATGGCAAAAAATGTCACAGTTCATCATGCTACAAAGTATAAACAATCATCAAACAGGTGAAAAATACATTAAAGAAGAATAAAACTTCAAACAGGTTTTAAGTAGTTCACTTTTATGTTTTAATAGCTCTTTAGGAGCCTATAAATAAAAAGTCAATTGGATTTCAGACTTGTTTCCATAGTTATATTACACACAGGGAGTATTCAATAAAACAAATCTTTTATTTAGTTCCTGACAGGTAATTAAAATGTGCCTCTGCATTTTCTTGTCTGTTTCTGTAGGAACTAATATCAAAGATTTCTAGAGTTTACAAGTATTCACAAATATATTGCAACTTAATTTTATCTTTTGGTCTGAAAACCTGGTACTAACTGGAAGTCTTTAGTTAGTGGAAAGTTTGAATCCTGTTTGGCATTCTAAGCCTAACATTTCTTTTTTACTACAAAAATTTACTCACAGCTTCAAAGATCCTGAGTCCTGTTTGCACATTTTTCAAAGTAAAATATGGTGGGCAAAGCCAAATATGTAGAAAAACAGCTACTAGAACCAGAAAAAATTTGGAGGAAAAAAGGAAAAAAACAGATTGTTAACATTCCTGAAAATGTTTGGGGAGTGGGGAGAAGGTGCTCACGAGGGTTAAAGTACTATGAATTTTTTTGAATTCTTAGTTGTCAATTAAATTGCTTTTATTTCAAGTGTCTGAGATTTTTCTAGGGACTGTTTCATAAAGGACCATTCAGTTCTGCAGTCTCTTCAAAACATATACTTTTAGAAGTTTTAGAAGACAGCAACTGAGAATGTCAAACAAAAAAAAAAAAAGGCAAGAGAAAGATTTCTCTTTATTGCTGACATGCTACCTGGATCAGTATGGCTAAATCAGAAACTTTCATTCTTTGTGGTTTTACAGGATTGTATATGGTGGCACCATGGGGTTGGATTTCACAGCTGGGGATCATATAAAGAATAAGCTGCATTTTACCAGACTTACTTTTTTTTCTTCTTCTTCTTTTTCTGTATATCACTGTAGTCTCTTGCCCCTGCAATATTTTAGTACCCGCTATGGAATATGGTGACCAGTAGATCTACCAGGATCTGTATTAAAATGCCGAAATCACTCACACAGAAAATTACCTCTGTGCTATTCTCTGAGTATCTCCCAGACATGGAGGAAAATTGCTTTGGGAAAGGCTTTATCAATTAAACTAATTAATAACTAAGTTAATAATAATGATTAGCCATGGCCTGCCATGTGGTAACTTTGTGATGTATTTCTCACACCTGCCTTGTCCTTTTGGCTACAATTGCTGGACTGCATGGATAACCAAATACCTTGCTCTTTTTGGACGCCAAGCGTTCGTTGCCGTCCCTACAGTTATCTAAAACCATTGTAACTTTTCTTGGATCAGGCATACTTAAGAAAATACACAAATCTTCATGTGTGTTGGGTGGCTCTTCCTGTTAGTACCACTTACATAAGGCTGTGCTATATCCCACAGTTCTGGTCCAGCTTGGTGCTATTGGGGGATGTTTGCTGGACAAAACAGAGTTGGGAGAAATAGTTTCCTAACACAGTATGGGAATGCTGTATGAACAGGGTTTTGCCTTCCAGATGGCCATGTCTAAATGGAGGCAGCAGTATCCAAAGGGGGAGGATATCAACTTCTCAAGGGTTGCCAGCTTGGGCTGTTGGCTGTTGCGGGTGTGTTGAGTAACGTGACGAGCTATAGTGATCACTTTACACACAAATGCATCTCAGTCCCTTGCTGGGGCTTGACATCAGGCAAGAGGCTTATGTTTTATGAGTATTAAAATGTCATAGTTTAAGTACTAACTTGTACAATTTCTGCTATAACTCCCCCACCCTTGCTTCTTCTTTTATGTTAGAGTTAGAAGAATGGTTACAATCTTTATTGTCCCCTAAAAATGAGCTTGGAGACATTATTATAGAAGTGGGGTAATCTCAACAGAATGATAAGATTTGCAGTATTACTGATGGGCTCAGCTAAGCCAATAAAATTCTAGAAAAAAGGCCTAAGCTCCAGGAATTTGCAGGGATTTATGAGTTCTTGGCACAATTGGGAGTAACTGTTTCCATGAATGGCCATTTTATCAAAAACAAAAAATTAGAGTTATATAGCACAAAATATTTGCTACAGTGGAAAAAGTCCTACTTTCTGGATTACTCTTGGCTCTATCTGTTGTCAAAGCTAATCACACTGAGCAGTTCATCTGTTTATTACCATAATATTGTATTTACAGCATGTCTACAGCTCTTTTCATATTAAGCCTGATAGCTGCTTTAAACCTGTCTTTTATCTATCACTCTTACATTTCTAACCCACTTATTGCATTTGCAGATTCTGCAACAAATTTATGTGTTTTATAAACCTAACAGAATGCCTCATGTACTGATTGATGGAAAATCAGTTGCTCAGTTGCCAGGCAATGATTGATTTTCCAACACAGCTGCTCCAGCTGTGCTACAGATGCTATTTTTTCTCAGATATCATAACTGGTGTTGTAAGCTATTGAATATGATCCTTAATTGTAAGGATCTCTGAGAAATTAGTCATTTCAGTACTAAATGGCCATTTGGTCATTATCTTCAGCTATGTTTTGTGGTTTTGTCTAGTAAACCTGAAATTAGCTGTGCTGCTTGGAGGTTGCTTTGGTCTGTTTTGCAAGAAGCTGGTTTGAGATCTGTGACATAAGTAAATGCTTGTCACTAAAAATTACAGTTCATTACAAAATACTGTAGCCAATAGCATGTGCTGATGACAGCAAGCCTTTTTCCTGGAATGCATTTCAGATTCCAGTATTTTATTTCAAACCTTGCTCAGCTGTGTATGACTAATAAATAATAGAGGAAAGAATAACTCAACAGAAAATTTGCAGACCTTCTTTTGATCTGGGGAAGCAGACTTTGGTTGCTCAGCATTCTTTTAGATGACCTTCATAATCTAGTTGTAGGCTGTGATTTGGGTCTGCTATCCATTTCCACAGCAGCATAAAATATTAAAGTCAAGCAATATCAATAATTCATACTCTTATGGCATCAGGGATATCAATGAGAGGGAACATTTGGATTTGCTAAAATTAAAAGCGCAATTCTGTTTAAGGTACAAGTGCAACCTTAAGGCTTTTAATGCTCATTATGAGAGAGGAAATTAACCCAAGTTTCACGTTTCATGGAAAGAGGAGCTGTAGTTTGTAGGTGTGCTGTCATTTGTACATTAGCCTCCTATTCACAACAGGGTAATGTGTCTCCTTGCTAAAATAGACTTGTTGGCAGACTGGGTTCTTTTCCCTACTTTCCTCAAGAAAAGCACTTCTTGGTGCTTTCTCCCTGGTATGAAATCTGATTCTTCTTAAAAAGCCAGTTGCTGATATTGACAGTGTGGCTGATTGCAAAGCAGAGAGAACTGAAGCATGGTCTGGCTTCTACACCTGGTTTTGCCACTGCCTTTTGGGCAAATCCCTTTGGTGCTCTGCATTTAATTACAAGTTTCTCAGAGGTGCTGTTCAGTGTCTAGTCTCAAGAGCCTCTGATTTCAGTGGGTCAAAGCATGGAAACAATATCAGTAGGAATCTAAAATGCAATTCATTCCATCTCCAGCTTCTAGAACATGATATTTTCCTTGGGGTTTTCTCTTTAAAAAGTAATTTGATGTCCACTTTGTCTAGTCTTGTCTTCTAATAAATATATGTCTAAATGGTATAAAATGATAGATGACTTAATAGTCTGGTACACTTCCATGCAATAACTTTTGGAATAGTCATTTATACTTGCCTTCTGTGTTAAGGCAATATCCTCATGCACACCCATTTCTTCAAAGCTGATATTCTTCCAAAACAGCAATAAAAAGCCTCCCCACTTTTTACTTGTAACTGATACCTTTCAAAGCCGGTCTACTAGAGACATTTTAGGATAAATTTACGCTTTCCTAATGTAAGCTTTCTTTTTCTACTGCCTTCTCCGTCAAGAGAAAAGGGTCACCTCTACTTTTCCTTTGGTAGCTTGCTCAGCTTGCAATTTTAGATACAGCTATAGGAGGAGTCCCAAACCAAATTCCCAGTGGAATTGCTAGTTTTTACTTAAGCAAGAATGCCCTTCTAACTTAAATATTTCCCTTTCCATATAGCTGGTACAGAGCGGCTCTGTCATTTTAGGTTTCTGTTACCATCAAGTAGGCTGCAAGCTGCACTCACTGCACAGAAGTTAGAAAAGATGGTTTACAGTTGCAGTTGTGTGATGATATCTGGGCAAACATTGAAAATAAAGATGAGCTGTGGCCTGGGTGGTCCTCACGTAAGTTTGTGCATGCTCATGTCAGGCATTCAACAGTGAGATTCACATTTTAAATTCAGGTTTGTTTCAGAAACATAGGTAAGCTGTAGGATAAGGCTATGAGCAGATGGCTTTGGCAGTTGTGTGTGAACAAACAGCCTGGTTCTTCTGGTGTGGAGGAAAACCCAGACAGAGAGGATGGCAGCACTTCCATTTAGTATTTAGTATTGATGTTGCAAGGCAATAAGGTAAAGTGAGATCCTTTCCATTGCTGCATGTCCTGTTGGTACATGAAAGAAATTGCAAACAGCAGATGAGGATATCTCAGGGGGACTTTGATCTCTTCAGTGAGTGCTGTGGATTGCCTTTGGTTACTGAGGGAAAAGCAGGTTTTTAAAAGAAGAACTTTGTTTTCCTGAGGCTGTGATTCATTTTTGCCCCCACTGTTACATTTCCCTGAACCTCTCTGTATTTTGCTGTGAGTGAGGACTTGGAGAACTGACTCTTAGGTTGTTTTGGTTTGCTCTTGATAGAAGTGCTGCTCTTGCTTTTTGGAGAAGGTTGCAAAGAGCTGTTTCCTGGCAATAGAAGTAGTTTTCACAGTGATCTCCTGATCCACAGGTATGTGTGAGAGACAGGTCACCCTACAACTTGACTTCAACTCCCATATCAAGTCTGGAATTTTATTATGCCAATGTTTGGTAAGTGACATAGCGTTCTACTTTCAATGGAGCTCCATCAGCCTTTGGCTCTGGGGTGCATGTGGCATTCTTAATACTTCTGAGATATGTCTCATCTTCTTTTAAAATTTTATGTATTACAACATTCTTGGCATTTTTTTTGTAATCTTTTCATATTCTTTGCTATCTGTTTCCACCTGCCAAGTAATGAGGTTATCATAATGGCAAGGATATCCCAGCACAGCTTTTGCTATAAACTGTGGAAAGGAAGCCCTTGCTATTCCTCCTGAATGCTGCTTACTAGACCAAGCCTTGCTTTGATACCTTGCTTAGCTATGTAAGTCATTACTCAGAACTCTTTGCCCTCTGCTTAGAACTTTTCCAAATTGCCATCCTCCTTTTTTTGATCATATATAATGCATCTAGTTCCTTACCCTGGGTTATATTATTATAAAGACTGTGTTTCCCCCCATTTCTTTAGACAATTCAGATCACATTGTGTGAAAGACCTACAACTACCCTCATTTACCACCACAGAAACTTTGTGTTGAACTTTTTAAGCATCAAAGTGATTCTGAAAATAAATGTCCCATACCTCATGAAAGAACTTCAACTGTGTTCCTTTTATTTAAAAAAGGGTTTCACTTTCTTCTTTTAAATTAAACTGCAAATTACAGACATGTCATAGTGTTCTCCCTTTTCCCCCACACCAGACTAAGCAGAGGATTCAAGCTACATCCAGCTCCCACCCCCCTCCTACTCCTTTTGGGATTTGTGACATTGGAGATATGTGGTGACTGCTGAGGAAATTGCCCTAAGTGATATTGGAGTAATTCCCCTTCATTTTAGTAATAAAGGTTGCATATGTTTTATGAGAATAGCACCCCTGCAGTACAGAGAGCTACTGTGATCCATCACTTTAAATCAAGAAATCATTTGACACGTTTATTTCCTGAACAGGAAGTGTTCTGTCAGATCAGCTGGAAACCCTGAAATTTGTACATGTTAAGATGAAAGTCAAAATAGCAGATGCTGTTATTTTACTGGTCTGGTTCCGTTTTCCTAGGAAGGCCACTCTACCATTGGGATGCTAAAGAAGTATCTATTTCTTCCTTTCAGAATGTATATGTCTGAAGAAATTTATTAAAATAGGCATAGGGATTGCAGTTAGTAATTTTTAGAGGACTGCTTATCTGATCATTATGTGGTAAGATCTGATCCAAAATAGAAATATACTTCAAATGTGTCATATATAAAAGTGGTCTTGTCAGAAAAAAAAATAAATGCGAAAATTTCCCATGTTATTTTAATGAGATAGTTATAAAGTCTATTTTGCAAATTTAATGCAGATTGTAGTTGACTCATAACTGTTTACTCAGCAAGACCAAAACTGGACACTTTGAAGAGCACTGGTGAGCAGGGAGATGGCAAGGATGGCCAATTGCACTTATCTTGAAGGCATCCATTGCTCAAGAACCTTTCTGTTTAGATTGTGGGCATCCAAGGGGCTTCCAGCCTGACTGTTAGTTGTGTATGTGTAAGAACTGACTGAGAATTCTCAGGTTAGTCAACTGCAGCTAAACATTACTGATATAAAACCCATGCTGGAGATGTGTGAGCCTTGCATGCCAGCTGTGTTTTTATTGGCCGTCTGCAACTTCAAAGGCTTTCCTGCTCTAAAGCCCAGGCAGGTACCCTGGGCTGCCCTCAGACCTGCCTTTCTTGGCTTATTGATTCTCAACATGGCTTTACCTACAAGCCAAGCTATTTGTTTTCAGAGAGCAATATCCTGAAAATATGTTCTTATTAAGGTGCTTAAAATTTTAAAAATTTTTATGTCATTAATAAATATGTGTTGCTGTTTTCCCCCCTGTTTGACTTGTGTTATTTCACCTGTCAGAGAGATCTGTGTAAGTAACAGATGCCTGAAGTATTTTGACAGGGTGTTTGTTTCTGTTTCCAGCATAAAACTCATGTGATGACAAGCAGACAGTAAAAGAGATTTGCCCCAAATGTGCTAGAGCCCCGCTTTTCCTCTTCCCTCTCCCAGCTGAAAATTAGCTTTACTGTTATTACTTTGGCACGTGTCTTGCTTAAAAAAAATCCCCTCCCTGGCTAGGTGAAGGGATCCTGGTCTTCCCTCTTTTTGAACAGGTGTTCTTTGGCAAGATTCTTTGTGTGGTCAGGAGGAAATGTAAGTGTCTCTAGGAATATTTTTAAGTGTATGAAGTCTGTCAGTCATCTTGAGCACACAACTGTCAAACTGCCTAAACAGCTGAGAAGAAAGCCCTGAAATATCTGTAATGCTCCTTAGAGTCAAGTACAGCAGGTATGTCATGAAATTAATTTGAAAAGTTCACCTTCAGTTTTCTGTGAGTATCAAAAGCAAATACATTGAAGCATAACAGTGCCTAAATTTTCCCTAGCTTGTTTTTGGTGTCAGATACTCAATAAAATGACTCAGTTATTTCAGACAATAGCACTGAATTTTAGTACTTAAGTTATCTGATAATCAGATGGATCTAATATTCTGCTGGTACGGTTTGTGAAGTAAGCCAGGTTGATTACAATGTAAGAGGAACTCACTAATTTTTAAGTTTTCATTTAGAAATATGTGTCTTTTATCTTTATAGTATCTTTGCCTGGAGTACCAACATTTCAGTGAATCTCTCTATGGTCAGCAGTACCTCACAATCAGGCTTTATAAATTCAGTCATATCTGTCTGTGTATCTGCAGCACTTTGGAGCCTTGTAACTTGTTCATACCAATACAGTGGAACAGGGTTTAGAGATGTTCTTTGGAACATCTCTCATCAGGAACCAGATGGAAAATTGCCCCTTCTGTCTCAATTAAATAATCCATCCATTTTCATACAGAAAAATGACTGTTGTCATATGGTATTAGTCCCAGCATTTTCCTTACAGTACTATGGATGTGCCCATATGGGCAGGTGGTATCTGAAACATTCCACTGAATAGTTCTGCCCCTCAGACTACAATTCTCTGTACTAAGGCCTGTCCCTTTTTACACCAAAGCAGCAGCTAGTCAGATGGGGTCCTGAGCTAAGGTGAGGGCTTTGGATATTCATATAAAATGGGGTAGTAAAGATCTGATTGTTGAAACTGAAAAATACATTAAACATCCAACTGAATTTCCTCATTGTTCCTTATTCTTACTAATAAAAACTTGGCAAAGCAGCAGTGTATCTGCTTTTCTGAAGTTTTTGTCCTAAAGTCTGGGGATTAAAGTATAAGCAATGAAGGTTTGTATGAGTACAAAGAACATCTTTGCTCCATGTTTTCAGATGAACTGTCCCCTGCCTGATTAAGTGTCAGGACTGTAGCTGGACTGCAAGATGCTGAAATTCATTTCTGCCCCAATATGTTTGATGTTCATTTTCAGGCATAAGCCTGCAGATAAAATCAGTTCAAAATCTGTAAGTCAACATGGCAGAGAGATTTCAGGGCAGCCTACCTGTCTGGACATTAGTGGAGGAAAAGCCCTTTGAAGTCACAGACGGCCAATAAAAATGCAGCTGGCATTCAAATCTTAAACAACTCCAGCACTGAGCTTTTACGTTGCTGGTGCTTCAGTGAAGGCTGAAAACTTTCAGAAAGGGCCTTTGGACACTGGTCCACAGTAAGCTTGTGTACCCTACAGTATGACCAAACTTCATCACCCGTGTTTTCTTGCCAATAAAAACAATTTGTGGAAAGCTCTATGCTGCTGCTTGCCCTGGGACAAGCATGGCAATATCCTGCATGTCCTGCATGGTTTCCTCTCTGCAGGACAGGACACCAGATGGAGAGCTCCAGAAGGTCTGTTTGTGCCAAGGCTGGGCAGTCACCCAGGAAGGGAAGAGTGAAATTCCTGCTGATGTCTCAGGAGTGGAGTCAAGCATTTCACAGGCTGATACAAGTGAGTATTTTGGAGTCACAGAACCTTAGAATAATTTAGGTTGCAAAGGACCTCAAAGATCACAAAGTCCAGCCATTAACCCAGCTCTGCTAAGTCCACCCCTGAACAGAGTTCCTAGGTGCCACATCTACACAGCTTTTGTTTTTCTTCCCCTTCTGCAGGGTGGCTCTGTAGAGGCTGCTTGGCACAAAAAGTCAGGAGGGAGCTGAGCTCCACTTCGCTTGGCCTGCAGGGGGAACTGGAAGAGCTGGTATGCTCTGTCTCTGTTTTGACTCCTTGGTGGATGCAAATTCTTTCCAGAGCCTTGTACAGCTTCTATCAAAACAATACAGGGGTTTCTGAGTTTTCTGGCACAACTGGAATGCAAAGATGGATGAATTAAGTTGGTATGGCTGGCTGTCAAACAAAATTCAGAATAGTCCCCCAGCTTTCTGAGTTCTCCATGTTCATTGGTTCTTGAAAGAGACAGAATTAAGACAGACACATTAGATACCTGTAAGAACTTTAGTAATTTTGCCTCTCTATGTGATAGTATGTAATGTGTCTTTTCCTAATCCTGGATGGACTTTAAATACTGTGTTTCTGTCTTACAAAGATATTTCAGGAAATCCCAAGTAGCCTTCTTTTTCCTGTGGAGAGGTTTAAGGGTGGAAGATGGGGGCAGTGGGCAAGAGTGGGGACATGAAGCTGTTCTTTTGTTGTAACAGGATCATGGTATGGAAATGGTTGACAACCGCTGCAATTGGATTTTACAGGGAAATTCAAATTATCACACTGAAAAATCCCCAATTTTGCATTTACAAGTCCTGAAATAGCATGTCATGAGTGTAAGCGCTGAGCATTGCCTGTGCTTGGCCTTAGGTTAAGCTAATTTGGAGGAATGATAGATAGAATTTTATTGCTGACATTTGGTTTATTTGGGATTTTTTTTTTTTTGATGACAGCTGTTAGCAGCTGCTTCATGGTTTGGAGGGTTAGAAGCAGCCTGAGCAGAGCTAGACCTGTGAGCAGAGTTCAGGTGCCGCAGGAGTCAAAGATGGACGAGGCTGTGCCATTTTCTCTCTGAGGAGCCCCATATGTGGGTGGGTGACCAGTGTAGTCAGTTTACTTGAGCAACCCTGCCCATGCCAGGGGGTTTGGAATGAGATGATCTCTCAGATCCCTTCCAACACAAACCATTCTATGACTTCCAGATAATTTATGCTTTTATCCAACTAAAGAGCACATAATAATAAAAAAAAAAGCCCTCCTTAAAAATGTTTGCAGATGTTCTCCTCTGGCTTTTTTTTTTTCCAATAGCAAACTTCCTGTGTTTCCCATGTAGTTCAGAGCTCTTTCTTTGAGAAAGGAAGTACATTTGAAATGTTTTAGCTACTTCTGCACCTCAAAAATAAGATCAGCTTCAGCCCAAAAACCCCAAACAGTACTGGTGGGGAAAATCTCTCCACACTATGTTAAAACCTCACCTGACTGTATTCTAGTTTTGACTAGTCTGAAGAAATTATAGAAGAAAGATTGAGCATTGCTAATTAGAAATGGTATGTTTTGCTAGCCTGGTAAAACCTTGCTATTCTAAATAAATGCATCAAACATTGGATTAGGAGTGTAGAAAAGCATACATGTTCAAATCTTAAACACATCATAATTTTAAGTGTCCGCAAGTGTTTAAAAAGTGTTGGTAGGAATGAGCGCATTTATCCATTCACTAGTTAAATATCATAACCTGTTTCTTTTCTAAACACATGCACAAGGGAACAGAACACATTTGAGATGTTAAACACATTGACATGTTTACAATGTGTTGCAGGAGAGTGTTTAACTTCTTGCGCTCCAAAGCTAAACACTTTGGAATTAGAGGGTTTGCTAATTCTGCTTTTATTCAATGTGACTATCGCTTACTGACACTTATTGGATAAAGTTTGAATGGATTCAGAGGAGATTAAAAAAGTTAATTGAAAGGGAGGAGAGTTTTGGCTATAAGATAAAAAGATGTGAATTAATAGTTTGCAGTGTTGTGTGGTTCATGCATACGTCCCAGTGAGCAAATAATTAAAAAAAAAATTGACCTGAGATTTATTAACTGTCCCATATCTGGTTCATATAAATACTAGGACTGATCATTAGTTCAAATTAGAGGTCAAATTAGAATTCATTTACAAGGTGCATTAAAAATAAACCTTAAAAAATAAAATCAAGTCTTAAGTAAAACACTATCTCATTGGCCTCCCAGATCACAAAACTAACCGTAGGATTCCTGGGTCACTAGAGCTGTCACAACAGTACTGTGAGGGCAGGGTGGGGAAGGGGACACTGCTAAACTCTTCAGGTAGCATCTTAAAGTACACTGTTCTGACCTGTTTTTCTCTTTTGTTGACCCAGATGTGAGGTTTTATGTTGTTTAACTTCCAGTTACTGTGGAATCAAAGAGAAGTGAATCTGATTTGCATGGAAGTGGCTGGGGAACACCAGATGAAGCCCTTTAGGTGATGAAGATGCACTCTGCCCTTCCTGATGTGAGCTTCCTGGAGCTCAGTGTGATGCTGGGCAGGAGCAGAAGCCGCAGATTGGTGACTTTTCAGACATCACATACACGCCAGGGGGTTCAGTAACATGGCAGGGTTACCTGCACTGACTCCAGGTGTGAAATGAACTAAAAAAAAACCTGAGTGAAAGCGTGGAATTCTTTAAATTCATCAGAAATGGGACCTCTCCAGAAATGTAGAGTGTGGCTGAAGCAGCTTAAACAGTACTTTGCTGGAGCTTTAGGAAACAGGTGCCTGGTGAGGGGAGGCAATTAGAAGATAACCTTACTGCTGACATCCTTTCTCACCCTCTTCATGGATTTAGTGCAACTTGGGCAGGGAAGGCTAACTACTGCTCTGTATAGCACACATTTGGGAAGTGCTGCATTCCACAGGACCCCTCCTCCCAATTGGAATGATGTATTTCAAATGGAGATTATGAAAGTGAAAGTGAAAAATCCATGTAACTGATCTAAGGTTAAGAGCTACATTTGGGAAGCTAAGGCTACATTTAAACTGATGATGGATGCTCTCACATGAGGGGTCCATCCAGCTGGAATGCCTGGTTTTCTTCCTGGGGATGTAGAGTGTATTCTTGGTAAGACACAAGGTAACTCATGGTCTAATAGAAAGAGTCAAGATTATAAAGGATATCTGGGGTTAAAAGCTGGATTCAAAGGCAACAGAAAACAACGGATATCAGAATAAGCATAGCATGGTGAGTGGTTGATGACAAAATACTTAAAATTCCAAAGGTGCTTTTCATAGGAGCAGCAAGCAGTATTGCAGCAAGAAAAGGACTTTCATCTGAGAGTAAACGAACATTTTAAATTCTGAGTTGGATACAGGTGCATGAGGTAATACCACACTTGTGTAAGACCAGAAAAAAGCAGCATAACTTTTGGTTAAGAGAAAAGCTAATCTCACATGGTAGTCTTCAGAAAATGAAAACTAGAAGTAAATAATAACTTGGAAAACTGCAATTTGTAAAAAGACAGGCAGGGAAGAACATTAGTTACTGAAAGTGTGTTAAAGCTTTTGTATCATGGAGGGAATGCCATCAGTGCAATGGTCAGGAATACAATTTTCTCTAATAAAATTGGAGACTAGGTGTGTATGAACCACTATAAAAAAACAAAGCATTGGTCAAAGTGCTCATGTAGCTGATGCTTGCACATGCAAATTTCTGTCACTTCTCTTCTTCATGGAAATGTGGAGGTTCTTTTGAGCCACACAGATGTTATTGCACACTGCATAATAAATCAGGGAGAGCTTTTGTGTTACAGAAGACTTGTACTAAATTATTCACGTGTATATATGTGAGTATCTGCCACTTCTAGTTCAACTTCAAGTTAAATTAGGACTGATATTGCACCTGCAAAGGATAGGACTTAGAGCCTGAAGGTAAGAATTTTGTTACAGGAAATGTATAGGAAAAAACAAATTAAGGAAATTTAAGGATTGGGAAACCTCAGAAAAAGGCCAAAAATGCTTTTTACTGGCCTCAAATAAGAGTCACTGAGGAAGTCATTGAGGCTTATCTTTGGTGTTAGAAATATAAACCAAGTGGAGTGGCCTGTGTTGACGGTCTAGGAAAAACTGGCTCTTGAAGCAAAGTAGGTGGTTTTGTTTGCCTTGGCTAAGAGAAGCTACATGTGTTCTAGAATATAACTCTGATGTGATGGCTTTACTACTGGCTGTACCTGAGCTGTGTGCTTTGATTGCATTTTCATTACATGCAGAAGGTATAACACGACCTGACTGATCCCTAAAGCACAACCAGCGCTCCACATTATCATGGTCCAGCCTCCAGACTGGTACAAGTGAGTGCTAGCACAATGGAGCTCCTACTAAAAGGATTCCAGGGTCAGACTCTGGCAGAGCAGAAGGGCAGAATGGTGCTGGTGAAGGATGGAGTTGCCTCCACAGACATAGGACAGTTGCTTTCCCTGACATGAAGCATCAGAAGCAAGTGATGGTGCCACCAGATGTTTGCCAGATGTATGGAGAGTCAATGTGCCAAAGCAAAAGCTAGTGATCCAAGACCCCTGAATCAACATATCTCTTTTGAACAGAGATCCCCACTATGTTCACCATAGTGACAGTAGGCAGTGGTGTCGCTTTCAGTTGACACATTCAGCAGCAGGGAATAAGCAAACACACTTCCTAGCACCAAGAAGGAGAAAAGCAAGGACAAGTGGAAAATGATGAGGCAGCCTGACTCAGGCAGCTGATGCACACCAATTTTACAAGGAGGATGGTGTACATGTTGTTTGGGTGCGTTGTGTGTTTGCCCTGTGACCAGCAACAGGAATTCAACCATGGGATAGAAAAAAACCTTGCTCAGACTCCTGGGCTCACACTGTTTACTGAGCAGCTACATGTTTATGTTTTGGGGAAAGCAGTGAAAACAAAAACCTCGCACTTACCTGGCACAGCCTGCTATTGCTTCTTGCAACTTGTGACTTTCAGATGCTCATTCTGTTTTCTCCTTTTCTGAGAACTCTTTCTGCAGAAGGCAGATCACGAGGGATTCATATTTGGTGAGCCTTGGGCCACTGAGTTTTAGGTCAATTCAATATTTAATTACAGCATCCTTTGGTTAGTGGCAGTGCCCAGCTAGCCCTACACTCTCTGGAGACAGTCTGGTCTGAATATTTGCTTACTCAAGAGAAAGACTGGAACAGTGTTGGTCAGGCTTCATCTATTTGGCCCGCAAGAGGGTTTGTGAGAGGATGCTGAAACCTATCCCTGGTAGTTAGCAGCTGGTAGTCACTGTGACATGTTGCCAAAGGTTTTGGTATTACCAAAAACCCTACATTTTTCCTTCATGCTCTTTTCAGGTATTTCTGCTGGCACAGAATTGATAACAGGTGCAAATCAATGTAAAGAAGCATATGGGAAATTTTTGGTTCAGCGGAAGATTTTCTAGTATGAAATGTGTCAGTGACACTGCTAATTAAGATGTTACTTTCATCTCCTGCACTGTTTGCCTGTATAATGAGTTTAAAGGAAACTTTAGCATCTAAGCATATGGGCATAAGTTTGGGAAGCAAAAGGTTATGTGTAGCAATACAGAACAATGTGGATGATGTTTAAAGCCAATGGGGATGACAGACTTGCTAGTAGTCAGCAGGATTCATTTCCAAGGAAGCAAAGAAGTTGTGATATTTTTTTCTTTGCCTCAGCAAAATTAAAGCAGGAGAAATGCATTACGAGAATCAACTTCCTGAGTTTCAGGATTTTCCTGAACCTTCATGTGATCTTTCTATGGAGCAGGGCATTTGTGTGAGTGAAGAAGGGAATGGAAAGGAGTAAGACAGCTCGAAGTGAATTCCTTACAGTTATGTGAGGAGTCAGCCAAAAGATTGTATTTCCCCTCAAGACCATAAGGCTAGATCTACAGGGAGTCATAAGACAGGTATCATTTATCTAATTTTTCATTTTATAAATTTGAGTTGTTACCAGTTACTATCTATTCCTCTTTAACATAATTTGTTTTCTATATATTCTTACTTATTTAGCTCTGATTTACTGTTGACTTGATGGTAAGGTTTGGGGTCTTTTTGGTTGAAGCTGTTCCCTCTCTGAAATGAATCATGGCTCTTAGGGCTCTTAGTAAGCTCTGCTGAAGCAGTTTCAAGTTCCTTTAGTCATGGATTTAAATGGAACTGAGACTGGACTCACCTGTGGCTCTCTCTGTTAGCCCTCATGATTGTTGTGTTTCTGAGCACAGAAGTGGCTCAGAAATTTCCAGTCATTGCCCATTCACAAGGGATGAGAGAGAAGTAGAAAAGGACAAAGCAGGATATGAAGGGGAGACATAGGAAACCTGAGCTCACTTCCTTGCTCTGCACCAGGCATCCTATGATGTGTGGGCAAGTAACATTTTCCCTCTCTTTCTTCCTTCCTGCAGGATGGCACTGCTGCCTTGCCTCCAGAGGAGCACTGGGAGAACTTTGAACAGCTATGAAATGCTTTGAAGGCATTCTGGTGGAGAACAGGTAAACAAAACATCTACAGGAGACATTTCTATGCTTTTTGTGCTTCTGTGCACAAAATCAAAAGTCCTTTGACCCTGGGGGCTGTGCATGGAGGCAACAGATGAGAGTTTGATTTCTCTTTCATTCTGTGGTCTCTGCAGGCACTTTGTCTTTGGTGGCTGTCTTTTGAGGCTGGTTACCACTTTCCCCTGAAAGTTTCTGACTTGTGTCTTTGTGATGGCTGCAAGCTGTTTGCTTTTCCCCTCCCTGTATAGTTTTGTGTTCCATTTCTGTTTTCTTAAAGCCACCTTTTACGGGCTCTTTATTTTCTTCATGTCTGTGGTGGTTTGACCAGGAAAAAGTGGGAATTCTGGGAGGCTCTGGTCAAACCAATGGATGCTCGGAGTTTGATATTGGCACCTGGTGTGACCAGTGCGGTTTGGACACACCTCCAAGAATACACAGGAGTTAAAAAGCAGAGCTTCGGCCCTCAGAGGCCTCTTGGGACGTCGAGGCGGAGAGGTTGGATCTCCCTCCCCTGTCCAGCCGCTGCTGCTGGGCGGGGGAGGGGCAGCCATTCGGTAGGCCGGGGCCTGGACAGAGATGGGGGTGAGAAGGCCTTCGAGGATGGAAGGGTGGAGGAGCAGCCCCAAGAGACAGCCCTCGGGCAGCCATGCCCCCCCCCAGGAGGGAGAGAGAGAGGAGAGACGGCGTCTGAATGTGATAGCAGCCGGCCCAGGAGGAGAAAGGGGGGGAAGAGTGCAGCCTGGCCGGCCGGAGCAGCAGCACCTGTGGGAGTATCGGCGTCCTGGGACAGACAGAGACTGGAAGTTTAAACCCCTTTCTTACATGACTGGGGCCTTGCAAAAATGCTGATCCTCCTCGGAGCTGAATAAGAAGGGAGATAAGAGATGAGATGAGACAAGGACCTGTCTCGAAGGATTGTGGAGACGACTGAGTGGGGAGATAGATGATTGGAGTGGCCTTTTGGCTGGACTTTTCTTGTGGCCATGGACTCAGTTTGTTCCTGTTACACAGAGACTGCACTTGGGGGGAGGCAGTGCCTCAGAACCAGGAGGGTTCATCGTGGGGACCCCTCGACCCCAGGGAGAGGGTGTTTTCATGGGGACACTGGCTCTGTGCCAGGCTCTAACCATGACAATGTCTCTGGCATAATTGTTTTCACCCAGCTGCTGATCGTCTCCCATGTGTTGCTTTTGAAGGGGACAGAGCATCATGCACTGTTTATGCACTGGCTGCTACTTGCTGCCTGGAGGAGCAGCTCTGCTGCAGTTCTGGGGCTGTTACACAGCAAAGCTGTCCCTGCTGTGAGGTGCTGCCTCTCCTGACTCGAGTATGTGCACACAGGCACTGCTTCCAGACCTGCACACAAGCCAAGAGTTGGCCATGTTGGCTCTCTGTGCCAGTGACACTGTATGTTAGCAGCATCTTCTCCACTGGTAGAGTGTGATGGACTGATCTTGGGCCAGAAAAACTTTCTGGTGTATCAGGGAGAAGGCTTAAGTTGAGGTGAGTTCATAACTCCCACTTACTGCGCAGTTCCCCAAATATGTCTCAGAACAGCTGTGCCTGTGCATCACAGCCCTGGGCAGATGAAGCTTGGTTATGTAACCCCAGAGCACTAGAGGCTAGATAGCCACCTTCACTTTTGTCACCTCCTTAATCACTTTCTACCCATGCGCATTACTTGGGCATTTTTTAGCTTTAAACCATTTATGGTCCTCTCTGGACTAAGTGCCTTTCCACTCCATTTATGTCACAGCAGGACACTTCATAATCTCAAGTTACATATTTTTCTCTGCTCCACCGGTGGCATGGGTGTCATTTACACTCATCCAGCAATTTAGAGCCATTCTCTTGTTGGCATGGGTTCAGCTCCCAGCTAATCAGTGCATGGGATTCAAGCACAATTCCAAAGAGTTTGCATGGATCTAACGAAGGCAGTCATTATTTCAGTAGCCTGTTACTGTGAATGTAATGTCCTGTATCATATAAGAAAATGTATGATGTCTTTTAACAGAGAGTAAAAGACATAAATTGTATACAAAATACTCACAACATAAATTCCTTTTGAACTGCTCATTTCACTCTTACACAACCTCGGGTAACTTGACCTTCTTAATTGCTGTATTTACAGTAGAAATTTGACACTGGACTGATTGCAAATGTATTTCTAATGGATTTTCCCCAGAGATATTTAAGCAAAATCTGGTGAGAACCTTTTCATTGCTTTTTGTATTACTTGCAAAAATACTCTTCTTAGCAGCAGTCAATTTTAAAAAAAATTGTTTGCCTTTTCTTTCCTTTTGTTTTCTTGCTGGACTTAGTGGTTTTGGGATTTATTGTAATAATAATGGCATAAGCAGCTTGTTCAGGAGACTCTTCTAAATTTTGAAAAAGTGACTCATAGTAAATGGGGCCTTCAACTCAATGCCTTTAAGGTGGCAGTCAATCAGTCTAAATAAGTAAGTAAAATAAAATTGACTAAATAATGGAGCGACCTGAAGGTGAGGGATTGCAACATTAGGGCATTATCCCGCCCCCTTTGTGGATAGAGGGCAGAGTTTGTCCCCATCAACCTGAGTGAAAAGTCTTCTGCTGGGAGCTCTGGAGAAGCCTTGTGGTGTGACACTGAAGGATGTCAAAAACATAGAGGCAGAGGAGGGTGGATGTTGGTACCAGCAGCAGCAGGGCACTTGGGTAGACTCAAGCTGTTATACACCAGATCTGTGTGGGGCCAAATTCTGCTTTCAGCTTGCCTTGTAAAACCAGAAAATTTACCATTTTCCCCATAAAATTCCCATAGGCTTACACAACCATGTTGCTGAGACCAGAGTTTGGCTCTAGTGCCAGAAGTGAAGAGCTCATACTGAACTTTAATTGTTTTAGCTGCTGTTGCTACACCTTCCAAAGAGGTTATAAGAAAGAGCAAAAATTACAAAATTATATAAAACACAAAATATATCTGGCTGTGAATAAGAATGTATTTTTACATAAGATTTTTTTTCTGGAATGTTTTTACTGATATGTGTGAATCCCCCCATCTATATTAAATTATTCTTTATTATCTGTCCTGGAAGTACCCACAACCCCTTTTTGTTTAAAATCCTATTAGATGTCTAATCCTCCTGGTTTTTTAATCTCAGTCCACATCATTCATGTCAATCCCAAAGAAGTCTTAACTGACACAATGTTGTGAGGTTAAACATTGTGGGAACTTGAGACAACTAAAAAATCATTACATTTGGAAACATTAAACCATAAAAAATGTTATTGTGACTAATTGTAGTTATTAAAATATTTTAAAGGTAAATATTTAAACAACTTTGCTTGGTCTGATATTAAGATTAATAAATATTCTTAATTTTGCAATTTAAAGCTGAATAAAATCCAACATGCATTTTTTGAAACAAATATATTTTTTCTCCAGTGCAATTCAGGGAAATATGTTCTATGAAACATTTATACACTATGTCACCTTTCAGAGTTTCTGCAGAAGAAATGGTTATTTAACATTGATCATAAGATAGATGTCTTCCATCAAACGGGACCATCCTATAATGAAACCTTGTTCAAAATTTTCAAGACAGCTAGAGGGATTCCTCTTTCAGAATCCTGGAATGAGGCCCACAGCTCAAATCTATGTATGAATGATATTTCCCTAACTTCCAATTTTCTAAAAATTGTTCAAATGTAAGAGCCCAACCCTAAAAAGTGTGAAGTGTTTGCTGGAAATGTGCAAAGCATCTCCAATCCAATCTGGTTCAGCTGCCCACAAGCTCAGTCTGGATTCAGGAACAGGGTACTGTGCAATAGATGCTATTTCAATAACAAAAGCCTCTTGTGGGAAAACTGTACTAATTCTTTAATCATTATAATATATTAAGACTTCCTTTTCAGGTCTGCAAATTAAAATTATTAACATCTTGGTAAAACTTGAAGATAGATATATGCCCTTGGATTTAATAAATTTTAATATTAATTTTAGCATAATAAATGAAGATGATTCCAGGATGGTGGAAAAAAATGTTGGGATTTTTTTTAAGTGAAAGGAAGTAAAATATATGCATAAAGATCTGTATCTGCTAAGCAGGTTTCTGACAGCTTGAGATCTAATTTACTGCTGTTTCACTGCAGAGTTTACTGAAATACCATTAAGAAATCCACTCAATGCCTTTGATTAAGGACAGTCAAACTGACACCAGCAGCAAGCTTTCTTATTTTGTCAATGATTTAAGTGAAGAAATAAAGGTTCACTGAACAGGGTGGAATTACCAGAGTTCAGGATTTTTGCCCCCCTTTCAAGTAGAAGTTGTGATCATATTTTCTGTTTTCCACAATCTTAGATTTATGGATAATCTCGGCTCACCAAGGACTATACTCTGGGTATTTCCTTCCCTGCTGACCGTGTCATCTGGTGTGTTTGTGCAGTCCTGCTGTGATTTGCTCACATGCTGGATAAACAAACTTTTTTTTCTTGTTTTCTTTCTCCACTCTCCTTGTCTTTGAAAGGTGCCTTTAACTTAACTGGAGCCATGGAATGGATCTACAGATACTGTTGTAGAGCTTGGTGCTGGATTAAAACTTTGCCCTGCCTTGTACTGGGGATACAACCTTTTCCCACCCACATTTGTAACAAATTTAGCTGGCAAGTAAATGGTTCACGACAGTGAATCTTGTTCACAAGCATCTTTTCTCTGAGAATCTCTAATAGTTTAAGAGAAATTAGCTCCTAAACTCAAGACCGAACCAGACCCCAAAACTGTAGGAGTGGAAAAGTCTTTGGACTGTTGCCATTTTTGAAAGGAAGAATATGGGTCACTGTTCATGCTTCAGGATAGATTGGATAGATACTGTGTGCTAGGAGGAAGTATGCTTATAAAGGATTTTCCATAGTTATAAGCTAAGCATAAAACATGAAGTTATTCTACCCTACAGCATTATAAAGTCAGCTGCTTGAGGAAACTCTAAACCGGTGACACTGGTCATGCAAGTTGCCTCGTCATGTTCTGTACTTCTAAATTATTAAAAAATGCCAAAGAAGGAGAGATTGTCAGGTTATTTAAAGGAAAACAATTATCTTAGCAATTTTCCCCCCTTGCTCCTGAGGCTCCTTCCTGTCTCTGAGTTAATAATGTTTTTAAGTTTAAGAAACTGATTGTGACAGATGGCCCCCATGCACAGTTGTGCCTGTGGATGTGTGTGCACACAGACACTCATGGACCTCTGAAGCATGCAAGGAAATGTGATTTTTGCATCACATGCTTTACTTGGGTAAGAAATACCAAACCAGGGCAGTGTCAGTTGGATATTATTTTTACAGCTATATCCTATCACCGGTGAATGTGATTAGTAGCAAAGGTGTTAGTTCAGGAACTATAGGCTATAAATTTTCTGTGCAGCAAAGAGAGAGTATAAGGAGCAGAAAGCAGAGCTGTCCCTCACTGACTCACTGCTTGTTTCAACTTTCTTTAGGTACTTAGAAGAGCCTGACAGACTTCTTCCTTTTCAAGCTACGCCAGGTGTGTTTTTGTGGCAAGTTTGTTGGCAAAGAGGTTCCTAAGAGGTAGGTTTTGTAGTGCCTGAAAATTACTAGCAAGGAATGGAGTAAATATAATGCTAAAAGATTGCTGCATGGGGCTGTTTACTAATTTGTTAAAGATTTTGGTCACAGCTGGGCAAGGGAATCAGATTTTGTTATTGCAACTGGGAAGCAAGAGATTCTCTCTCCAGCCCATCCTGTTCCTTGGTGATGGTGGGGCTTCTTGTTTTGAGCCTAACAGTGAAGTGAGGGAACAAGACTTTTTATTAATTACAGAGTAAAAGAATGTCCTCTAGCCTTGCCTGGGAGCTGTAGCCTTTCAGCAGTTTGGTGGATACAGGGGTGATTTCCTTAAACTTCAGGGCTGAATTTTCAGCTGTGTTTCAGGTTTTAGAAAAATAGTATTTTTAATTTGGAAATCATGTCACCGAGTTGTCCCAGCTCTCTCAGTGCCCCTCCCTTTCCTCACGAGTCTCTTTTCCCCTAGGATAATTTCACCAATTAAAATTTAAATTAAAATTTAGGATCTGATCTTCCTCTGGTAAAGTCAAGGGAAGCTTAGCAGTGACATGTAGCCAGAAACCCTCTGTTTTGCTGCAATACGTCTTATAAATATTTGCATGTAATAAATAGTTATTTATGTCTCTTTAATTAAGGTGCAATGTGCCTTTATTTAATTTATTAATTAAGATTGTAATTTCCAGATATAAGCTCTGTTCCCAAGATTTGTGTTACCCTTTTAATCCCTGTATGTAAAGCAGGTGCCTGTGTTTAAGTCCAGGGCGTTCCCAGGAGATATATTTGATTTTCCATCATCATGAGTTATACAGATCTCAATTTTCAAGTTATTTCCCGTGCTTCCCTCATTGAATACTATTGTTGCTATTACCCAGTGCATCAAGGTTGGCTGAGTTCGTTCTGGTAATGACATTGTGAAAGACACACAGAAATAGGGCCAGCAAGTTCTGTCAAGCCTGAACAGATTGATTTGTGCTCCTATTCCGGTTTTACCAAATGCAAATGTGGGAAATCTCACTCTGAAGCAGGACCAACACTCCCAGTGCACATGACAAAGTCCTTGACAATCATGGGAGTTACTTGCTGCTCGTATTTACTGTTGTCTTATCAAAATATTGTTCAATACTTCGTAGAAACATTTTCTGAGTGGGATGAAGACATGCAATTACATTTATTTGAAGTTTTAAAAAACCCTGTCCTTCATGAAATAAAACTCATATTAAAAAAATATTAATGAAGAAAGGGGCTTTTAGATTTGGGGTTTTTTTCACTAGCTACTTTCTTCATGAGTCTTAGAAAATCACTTTCTACACAAGATTTTTCTCTTAAAAATAACCCGCTGACTTCATTCTGACAGAAACATCCTCCAGCATGAACCAGCCTTCTTCAGGAAGGAAAGGAGTGTGTTGGGGGAGAAAAAATGCTTCCTGGAAAAAGCTAATCAGTATTAAAGGAAAATGGTCAGCAGCATCTGCATTAATTTTGAGGATAAACGGAAGTAATCCAAATGTGTAAGATATTTTTCAGCAACAGGAAAGCACATTATTTTCTTCATCATGTACTCTGTTCTCCCCTGGGGGAGCTGCTTTGCATTTTATTTTCGTTTTGAAACTTAAAAGGTTTGAGAAGAAAAAAAAAACTTGAGTGAGTCATAAATTGAAAATACATGTATATGACAACATCCTTTGTCTTTGCCCTTCAGTTAACTGTACTGACCTTAATCAGCACGTTAAGCATGTCTGTGTCTGCATCCCTGTACTCCCTCAGCATTTTAGTAACCTGGCAGCTTTGTATTCCCTGTTCCTCAGGACCTGTGAGGTGTTTGGTGACAGTGGAGGTGGCACCTGCAGGTTTGCTGTGCACACAGCAGCGAGGTCTCAGGCTGGAGTTCCAGCCTTAGGAGGTCTCTCCTCATCCCACCTCCAGGGAGGAGAAAGAGAGGCAGCAGGGCTGGGCAGTGGGGCCAAGCCCAGAGGGGTGCTGGAGATTTTAGCTGAGCCCCAGGGGCTGGGAGCACCTTCACCTTCACCTGCTGTGAAATGTCAGATGTACAGAACAGGGGGAAGGCAAGGGAAGGGAAAGGATGAAGGAAAAAGGAGACTGAGAGTCTGAGCAGCACTGACATTGCTTTTGGCCATGAACTCTGGAAAAGCTAGAGTATAAAAACTCCACTATGGTGATGTGATTTCCTTTGAGCTCTGGCCTGGTGTGCACTCTTAAGAAAGTCACTTCAGCTGCAGACCTCGGCTGCTTCTTCCCACTGCTCTCCTGTTCTGCTGCTGCCTCTGCTCTGATTGCAGACCCCGTGGGAGCCAGGCAGTCACTCCCTGCATACCTACAACACATTGCAGGGGTGGTTCTGGCTCCTGCCAAACCTGTAAACAAAACTGTGCTTAAAGAAGTGCTTCAGAAGATGCATTTCAGAAATCTGAAGGGAGTAGCCAGTGTTCTCTCTGAGTGCTTCTGAGTTTGTGCCCAAAAAGGCTTGGTATTTGACTCTGCTGCTCTGGTTGTGGTTTAGTTTTTATCGTCTAATCCTGCTCTTTTCATACAGGAACTGAAAATTGCCCAAAGACATACTTTTGAAAGCACACCATAATCATGCAATTCTGGTTTCCATCACACCCTTGAAGGGACATGTTCTGATCTCACTCACACCCTGGCAGGCAGGCAGAGTTTGCTGCGGCTTTGTGTGCTGGAGCAGAGAGACCGGGAGAGAGATGAAAAACACAACTGTTTGTTATGCAGAACATGGTTATCCTGGTGTCTTGCCAGTCATGCCAGAGTATCAACAGATGTTGCATTTGTGATTAGAGCCTTTGCAGGTAAACAGAAGGAAACTATGAGGGTTATAGTATGGCTGCCGTCTCTAGTTTTTGGTTTAATTGCTAGAACCATAAATATAACCCATTCACCAGAAAATATCTTGCATTTGCTGTTTTCTTGGGTTTAAAAGAGTTTCCTGAGGGACGTGCTTTTAACTTTGGTAGAAGGAGACTGATTATTTAATTTTTTAAAATAGCTCAAAGAAAATATTATCATTTTTCAGAAAGAGCAACAGTTAGTGGTAGAAACATGCTGTTGCTGGCCTACAGACTTGGAAAGCCAGGCATATTGTCCATCATTTCTGATGTGCAGTATGTTATCCTTGACTATAAAAAGGCAGGGCTAAGCTTAGGTAGAAGAAGTGACGGCTTTGGAGGGCAGAGCTGAGCCTGGGGAGACAGGGCAGCCTGGGTTGTGAGGCTGGACGGCTTTTCTAGGATTGTGTTTCCCTGGTAAGATTACTGCCCAATTCTCTGGTGTGGGCAAAATGTGCAAAGCACCACAGTTTATCAGGCTACTTCAGCAAGGTATAAGTGGCATACTCTGCTCCCAGATCAGAAAGTGCTGCAGCCAACACCACCAAGTGGGCATCAGGCAGGGCTCTGTGCCAGGGGAGCACTGGCTATGACAAGACTTCCCTCTCCCCCTGCTCCCTCTGCAGCTGTGCGTCCTCTCTGCAGTGCAAGCCTCAGATTCAGGAGATTTTCAGGGTTACTGTTAATTCCAGTGGGAAATGGCACAAATGTTATATAGAAAATTACATGGTGGGGAACTGCTGAGTTTTACACATTGATTTCAATGGAGCCTTTCATACAGCTGGAAGACCAGAATGCGATCCTGTGCCTCACTTTCTCTTGGATGTAACCTAAGAGGAAAAGTGGGAGACTGAACGTTGCCTTTTAGGAATCTGGCCCTTTGCCTTTGATTTAATTCCAGAGCGGAAGTAGCAATGTTTGCAGCTCCCACGTTGCCGGTGTGTATATCATTCTAGACAGCAACTTCTTTGTTCAAAGATGCTTTTAGATGTAGGATTGAGTGCATTGAGTGCGCTGATGTTTAGCCTTGTGTTTTTACCCATATACCTGCAGGTCTGTCATGGCTGTGATCTTCAGTTGATGCAAATGTTTCTGGTCTACAGGCAGTCTTTCACAGCATTGTTAACAGCAGCGTGCTCTCTCACAGAGAGCCATGGAAAACACCTGCCTTCTACAGCTGCCAAGTTTTTTATAGGTGTAGTCTTCATTGCATTGTGCTTATCTTTTATACATACACACACACATATATACATCAGTACATGCATATATAGACATATGAATATTTTATATAGGAATATTCTCTCAGCTATCATGAATTAGTAAGAGCGACTAAACACAGAAATGTGAAATAACAATGAATACCTTCAATGTCCCTACTTTAGGTCATTTCATACTCTGTATGTATATAAATACATTGTTTTCAATGATCTTTTTTTTTAAACTCATGATGCATTTTAATAAACAGCAAGAGATTAACGAACAAGTGCCTACATTACTCTGTAGTGTATGTGCAGTTCTGGGGGGTTTTAGGTATAATTTGAAATAATTTTAATTTTTTGTATTAAAGTGCAAGAGCTTTTGTTTCTGTGATGCAGAATCTGACTATATATTTATGGGGATAAGAGAAAAGAAAAATGAATGCATAATCCTCAACAAGCTAATTATTTTTATCTTGGAACATAAAAGGCTAGTATGTCAATATGTAAATATTCTAGTGTGTATTTGCCATGGTAAAATTGGAGATAAGGATGGCAAAATGCAAAATTAGGCATGATAACGCCTATGCAGGAATAAGGTCTGGTGAACATCTCACAGGCTAAGAAAATCTGGTTTTGTGAATTGATCTTTGAAGGAAATACTCTACGTGAAGATGAAGATCGAGAATAGGTTATCTTGGAAGGGATAGTTTTACCACTGGCATGCAAGCTATCGGTTTTCCGAAGTGCTAGTGTGAGAAATAGAAAAGCTGAACCTTCACAGGAAGAGAGCTTTAAAGCCACCAGTCCTCTGTTCCACTACAGCAGATGATTCCTAACGGCTCTGCCGAGGGGTTATCCCGTGATTATCCTGTGATTCCCATCCACAAAATGATCCATGAGCTGGAGAGCCAAGGGGTGGTACAAAGCGTGGGGCAAAGGGAGACCATACCCACAGCCTGTCTGAAGGCAGAAAGTTACACTGGGGAGGAAGAGAAATTTAATACTTAGGTTTTTAAATGTTACTTCTCTGAGCTGCAATAGACAAGTCATGCCAAAGAGAGGGGGCAGTGTGGAAGAACTCATGAACACAAGGGTGGGAAGTATTGCATGCCACAGAAAATTGCCACAGTGCATAGGAACAATTACAAACACAGGCTTCCTTTTATTTTCTGATGTACTATGGATTTTCAGACAACGCCAACATTACCCTGCTAGGAAAGGATGGTGTGGTGACCCCAGAGAGCAGCTCCTCCTGCAGGTGACTGCATTTGCTGGTAAGATGTTTTCCATCCAACTGTTCTGAGACGTTTTCCAGTTTAAACACCCGCCCCAAATCAGCCATTTACAAGGAGCTGTTGCTGAGCAAACACACTGAGAACAAGCACAAACCTGTAAAGTTTCTCTCCATCTTGTGAAAGCCTTTCAAATGCCTCAAAAATGAGGAGAAGAAATAGCATCCTCTGAGGCCTCAGGGGTGGGGCTGTTTAGGTTCCCAAACACATCTGTTGCTGCTAAGCCCTAGATGCATTGAGACATGGCATGGAAATAATGTCCCTGAGTTAAGGCTGAGCAACATCATGGAAAAGCTAGTGCTGGGGATAAAATATTGATAAAACAGGAGTTTATCAACCAGCATGTTGTGAGCTGTGATTACAAGGCTGTTAAAAGCCAGTGATGAAGGTCCTGTGGAAGCAGCCCTTGGGTAAGCAGAGACAGCTCGCTGAAGAAACAACGAGCTGTCAGCAGGAATAGTTAATGGAAGGGCTTGTGAGGGTGCAGCCTCCCCCACAGATCAGGTGGTGACATTTCAGAGCCATTTCATCAGGGGAGGGGAGTGAGATGTACAAGGCAATGATCTTAGAGCATTGTGATAGCATTCCCTAAAGGGGGAAGGAAAAATAAATTAGATCAGTGATCTCCCTGAGCAGAGCTGCCAGTTGTTAACATCTCTGAAGGGAGTGTACGAGCCAAGATGACACTGCTGAAGAAAAAGGAGGGACTCATTTGTCTAGATGTACTAATGCATTATTTTGATTGTACCTCTGCTGGTGCCCCTGTTGCAGGAGGTTAGGGCTTGACGAATACTGATTAAACAGCCCCTTTCTGAGGATGAGCTGTTGCAGAGCAGAGCAGATAGGCAGGACTGAAAGTGTTGTTTTCCTCGAGGTAGTATATGTGGAAATGTCAGAGCCCTTTTGGCCTCTGATGCTGCCCGGGGTCGACAAGAAGAGCCCTCAAAGTTTTCAAAGGTGCTGTTAGCATTTAAAACACAATTGCAGTCTGGTGTCCCTTGTTACCCTGCAGATGCAGTGTCTCACAAATGTAATCTGAACTCGTGGTTTTTAATGGAGTGTATAGTACTAATCGCTCAAAAATCAGTGTTATTTTTTTTCCTTTATAATGAGACCAAGCTTTTTATTCGTATGTGGATGGAGTTTTGCCAGGAAGGCTTATGTCAAGTGGTTTCATTCAGCAATGTGAAAACTCGTGTGCTTGTCTCGGCAGGTAGAGAGAAGTGGAAATCATACACTTGCAAAGAATGTCACTAATGACTCCACTTCTGTATGGTTTTTTCCAGGGAGAAAGCTGGTGCAAGTCTTCAAAATGTGACTCAAAATGAGACAAAATTTTCCTAGCCCAAATGTTTAAGTCTGTGTTAAACCATAAATATTGCTTTGTGGGACCACCATGCATTGCTGTATAAAACTTTATGTGCAATAATCAATAATTAATTGGGAAAGCTGTGCTAGGAATTTTAGTGAACTGTTCATTACTTTAAGCTATCTTGATTAGAAAATCAGAAATCACTTTGCATTTAGCTTGCAGCTGCAGTACCCCTTGCCCTCAGTGCTCTCTAGAGCAGCCCCAGGGTGATGGGACATTGGTGGTGTGCCAAGGCTGGGGTCTCACCTGAGCAATGTCAACATTTCCTTGCAGCCACCACCTGCCAGCGTGACTTTGCCTTCTCAGGCAACTGTTTAGGCCCTGGCAGGAGCAGGAAATGCTCAGCTGCTCTTTCACAGAGGAGTCTTTTCTTGGTTGGTTCTCTGTTGTCCCCGGTCTTCTGCTAGCCAAAATGAGTGTGAGCACTGTCCACCCCTACCCAAGACAAAGTTCAGAACCACAGGAAAGATATCTTAGGGCATCTCATCTAAATGTGATGACAATGACAAGGAAAGGACTGATATCATATGACTTGAACTTTTTGATTTTTGTGCTGCAGCTTGCAGTGGGGATGATCTGAAATGTGTGATAGTGTAGGGTACAGTTCAGGGCTGTTGCTAAAGGAGAGGAGTGGCATGGTTTAGGAAATTTAGTTCATCAGACCCGGCTCCAAGGTGGGAATACAGTTGCCTCTCTGGACTTGGGTCATCTCCTCAGCAGCAGCTCCTGCCTTTTCCTTAGCAAGTTAATAGTTTGTTGCAAGAAGGAAGCAAGGTATGGCAGGGCTTTTCTTCTTTGCAACACGTTTGGTGCTGTGCTGAGTTTTCTCATGCCTAATAACTGAGCTGATTCGTCCTTTCAGCAGGATAGCAGTGGTCTGGAACAAGGAATTGGTTTAATACCTTATGACAGAACTAATGTTAACACTTTAATTTTCCCGGTGGCAACAAGGAGCCTTCACTTGGCTTTGCCACTGCCAACAGCTTTTCAAGCTCATGGGTGACAGCCTCCCTTCTCTGTGTGCAAGAAATGCAAAATCTTTCCCTTCCTTACAGGGAAATGAAAAAATTAATTCCTAGTTACACTATGAAGCCAGCAAAGATCAGCAAAAATGAGAGATGAAGACTTCAATATTTCAGTAAAATGGTTCTTTGAAGAGATGTTCCTGAAGGAGATTGATGACAACTAGGAAGCTGAAAGACAATCTGTTAAAGAAGATCTAGAATGACTCCAGATAAAAGCCAATTAGTTTTAGAAAAAAACCCACTTTTTAGTTTCGATTAATGACTTAGCATCAGAAATTGGACATTTAACAGGACTGAGTTCACTGTGGAAATGAACATCCTTGGGAGTCACTGATGCAAAACTAAAAATTTAGAGTAATGACCAGACAAGCCCATTATTTTTACCTTTTTTTGTATTTCTATGTGTATGCAGAAGGAATGGGTGATATTGTCTATCTGACAGCTACTATGTCAGAGGCTTTTGTGCTCAGAGCAGTACAAAAGTGTAAATTCCAGCATAAGATCAAATCTAGATACAAACAGAAATGTGTCATTTCTACTTGTTACATGAATTTCAATAGGAATCAGGTTCTGCACTCAGTAGGAGATTTTTTTAAAACAGTTGGCATCAACAGAGAGTAAATGAGATTAATAGTGTTTCTTCTGTTTTATAACCAAAGTACACATCAGGTTATAAGCCCAGTTCAGTGCAGAGTTACATTTACCCATCTTATTCTTTGCAGAGGCTAGCTCTGCTAATTTTCCTGAAGAACTGATAGTCAGAAACCTTAGGTCTGAATGCAGAAGAGGAAATAAGCAGTTTAGGAAGTGTTATAAACCTATACAGAGCTAACCATGTACAAAAAGACATTTTGGGATTGAAGTGCATGAAGAGAGAACAGCTTCAGTGGTTAAAGTAGGTAAAAAACAACTTTTTCTTTCCTGGCTGGATCAGACAGGGAATCCACTGTCAGGATACATCCCTGCTTGCAGCCATTTTGCCTCTCCCCACATTTTGCTCTAATAATCTCACAAGTGCTCCCATACCTCGGCACCTGCACAAGATGTGTGTGTGTTAAATGTGTGTTAAATCAAGTAGTGGCTGCCTGGGCCTTGTTGTGATTAGAGCTGCTCTGAGCTGTTCTCCAGAGACTTGGGCTCCAGTGAAAAATCTCCTCCAGGTAGATTAGGAATAGCAGCTTGCTTCCCTCTTCCCACTGAGTTTTCGATGAAAGGGCGAGTCTGAAAGCTGCCAGTACTTATATTTTTATATTCAGCTGCACTGTCTGAGGGTGATATCAGTTATCAGCACCAAAAGAGAGAGAGTGAGAAACTTTGTGCTCACAGTAAAACATGGATATTTTGAGTTCATTCCTTAAGTGTGGGAGGGAGGGAGTTAGGGATTAGCTGGGGAGAGGGGGAAGTTTAATGGAAGTATTTCTCTATTGACTTCAGCCAAGATCTCTCAAGGCTCATAAATTTGACTTGCAGTGCTTTTGTTTCTCTCGTTGCTGAATGATATGGATCACTGGGTACCTCTTTTCCTTTTATCCTTTGTTTTCCCCTTTTGTTTTATTATTTTCAAACTCTCTCATCTCAGATAAAAAGACGTTGCCAGAATAAAGAAACCTAAATAGCCAGGCTTATTTTGTTCTATTTCTTATGTCTCACCATCCATGCTATTCTTGAAGGGTGTTCTTCCTCCTGAAATAGCAAGATTTCTCCTTCATTATGAAAAAGGTCTTGACAGTTTGGTTCTGGAGTATTTGATTTCTGCCAAGACAGTTTATAAACTACAGTAAGGTTCCAAGGCCCAAGACAAGATTGATTCTATACATCCCACAGCCCACACTGCTTTTAAGTGAATGGGCTGCAGCCCCCCCTGGCTGGGTCTGCTGATGAGTTGAACATTCAGGAACTACAGATTGTGAATTGATGAAGTTGAACAGTAGCAGGGAGAGAATCTGCAGCTTCCTTTTCTTTCAGTAGAGAAATCTGTATCTGCCTCCAGAGCCTTTTTAAAGACCTTGCAAATAAAGTTCAGGAGAGTGAAGTGCCCTTAATTAATCACAACCCAAGTTCTCAGGGCTGCTTTTGGGACTAATGCTTGAAATCCCAGACCTCATTTGCAGAAGCACCTGTCTCTTGTGTGTTGGGGTTAAATTTTGTCTGTTTTCTTTACTTTTCCCTGTGTTTTCTGATCATGATTCACCCATTTGTTTGTATTTTTCTGGCATTATTATTCACTGGAGGGAATATTTGTAAGGGAGATGAGATTTTCTGAGAATAAAGAGCTCATCTGCTTTCTACAGTTCTAAGGATACATTCAAACAGAATCTCCTTTTAAATTAATATTGTGTCAGACTGAATTACTTCTTTTAGGAAATTACTATCCTATTACAAGGTTGTTTTTTTTTATTTTAAAATAACTATTTGAGTTTAGTAAACAAAAGCAACTATTCATTCCAAAGATTTGTTTCAAAAAGATTTGGGTATTTGGAGCTTTTTAGTTATTTGGGGGGTTTTCCCTCATTTTTCTTCAGTCTCCTGGCTGATTTGTTCAAATTTAAAGTGCATTTTAGATGCTTTTTTATACCTGCTTTTTTCTATGCTTCATGCTTTTGGTAGGAATCTCTCTTTAGCAGATAAATGATGTTATTTTTCTCATCTGCACCAATAACTGTTTTCTCCAGGTCAACTTCTCATTATTTTGTTGTTGTATAAAAGCTCTCAGGCTTAAAAAAAACCCCTTTTTTAAACATTTTTTGTTTGTACTCAAATTTAATGAGTGAATTAAATAAGTGAAATAGAATATGAAGCATTTTTAATCAATTATTATGTAAAATGTAAGAAGTGCTACTATGAATTATTTCTTTATATGATCAGACATATGACACTAGGACAGGAAGGTCATAGCTTCAGACAGAGAGACACAGGACAGCGGGAGATTTCCACAGCTCATTTAAAATAAGTTCATACTTTTCTGGCATCTTTTGAATTTTGAGTCTGGTTGCTAAGGAAAAAAAACCCCAAACATTAAGGACAAGGGAGATTTAATAGTTGTAGCTTTCTGAACTCTTTCAATAATTCCAGCTTTCCTGTGTGAGCTTCAGTTTTCTTAACAGTTTACTATTAAATTGTTAACTATCACTCCACTGAAGAATCAACATTTATTTAGAAGTGCAGCCTTTTTAGGTGTTGACTTTTGGATACATTTTTGATATTACTTAAATTTAAGTGCCACCTTAAGTTCAACCTGTATATTCAGAGTTCAGTGACAGCAGCTGCTGCACAGTTTCTTCACTGGGAGACAGGGTGAGTGTAATTAATGGTAAACATGTAAAATTCTCCCGTGGTCCCTGCTGGATGTGCAGTGCAGCCGAGGTTGGTGATGGCACAGCGACTGCAAGTCACCAGCCAGGCTTGAGCTGCTTTGCAGCAAGGGTTTGAAGTGCAGCTAGTTGCAATAGCCACTTAGGATGACAGAAGATGGTTGCTTAACTGCAGGCTCTCTGTTTTCCTTTTTTTCCTCAGCAGTGAGGCTGTGACTGGAATTTTCAGAGAGAATTTAGGAATACCAGCTGTGGCGGCCAAGTCCATCAAAGGAAGCAAAGGAAAAAGAGCTTTTTTTTTAAATTTATTTGGGTGCTCTCTTGGTGATGAACCAGATCCGTATGTTTGCCACAGAGCCAGTAGTGGCGTGCTGTTTACAAAAATCAGTAAACCTGGATGGCGTGGAGCTAGTTGCTGAGGTGCAGGATGAGGAGAAGAGTGTGAGCAATCCAACAAAAATACTGCTCCTAGAGATTTCCATGCCATGTGCATGGGAGCTGCCTTATGTAAAAGCAAAGAAAAAATGCCATTGGAAAGAAACTCCGCTTTGTGGGCATCTTGCATGCAAATACATCTGTGCTCACATCTGTGCTGGAATGCAGACACAGATACAGATCATTAACATCTATTTTCTGAAGGTGATCCAAGGTATCAATCACCTGAATTACTGCAGTAAAACCTGTCTTCTAATGAAACAAAAGTGAGATGTGAAAATAAAAGGTAACCTACTTTTAAATGTTTATAGAAGATAAAGGTTTAACCACAAGTCTTTCATCAAATGGAAGACAGTAGGAAAAAAAAGTTTAGAAAATGCCCTTTGGCTGCTCTTTACTGTGTGGTGAAACCTCACAGCATCTCACCTCATATACTATATGGGCCCTAAAGGCAGCTGGAAATGTTTAGAAATACGTCTATTTTGGTACATGGCTGCCTCTCTATCTGTTATATCCAGCAGTGTTTCAAGGAAGGGAGATATTTGCTTAAATGAAAAGCCCAGACCAAAGTGTGAGATGGTAAATGGTGCTCGAGGGTATAGAGCAGTCTAAACGGTGCCCTCTGTTAAAGGAATCAGCCACCTGACTGCTCATTAGTTAGCAGTAAATAATGAGGAATAGCTTGAGGAAGGAGCTCAGAAGTGCAGATGTCCCAAAATATTCACCCAGTTCGTGGTGTCGTGAGATCTGTAGTGTCGTGAGGTAAAATACACATAATCCCTCTTCTGAGCAAAGTAAAGCATTTTACAGTCTTTGGGCAGTCTAGTAATTTTGTGTAATCTTTTCAGTGAGGATATCAGAAAAGGAAAAGCCAGGTTCATGAGATAAGGCAATGTCTGCATAATTTCCCTTTCCCTGTCATGTTGTGTGCCCAAAAAGCATTTAACAATATGTGGACAACCCTGGAAATTCCCCCATGTGGATGCTGCTCCCTCTTCACTCTCAAAAGGCAGTAGGTGATGAATCTTGGATTAGACTAATAACAAATCTGAATTTCTCAGATGCCTTCCTTTGATGGGAAGACCAGCATCTCAAACCAGAACTACCCTGAAAAGAGAGGGAGTCTGGATGAGAAGGGTGAGTAGTGATAAGGCTATAGGAAAATCCCCATTGTATTTAACAGTGATGGTGCCATTGCAAAGAACTGCAGAGATATATTAGGTTTGAGTAGAAATTAATTGAAAAATCTTTGGAGAGTTTTAAGAAAAGTTGTGTATCTTTTCTCTTAAGGTATTTTTATACCCTAGAGACTCCTTCTCTTAGATCTATAACAAGTCTGGTTTTCTTTGCTAAATTTTAGGTTGCTTTGGATTTTGAGTGCTCTCTAAGGTGAGAAGATAGCTATGGTAAAGTTGTTATAAGCATTTCAGTCACAAAGTATCTTCAGCCCCATAAATTTTAATGAAACTTGGGCTCCTAAGTACGTACATTTCCCCTTTTCTGAATGTTTGTCCTCTTTCTGTTTTTGCCAGTTTGGGTAGAGCTCCCCAGTTGTCTGAGGCCTTATGAAGCAACAATCTTTGAAGAGATGAGAAGGACGAGCAAAGTCAAGGTCTGCTCTCCACAGCTGTCCTGATGCAGCCCCTCCTGCCCTGGTGAGTAGCTGATACACCTTGTCTGCTCTGTCTGGCTTTTGTCTATCCCTCTGACCCTCTGGCAGTGCATCAGAGCTCAGCCTCAGGCCCCAGTAGGTCTCATCTCCTCTTGTATCAGGTGTCATCTTATGTCATCCTCTCCCTGCAGCTCACAGCTCTACCTGCCTTGATGTTTCTTTGATGTGTCCAGCTTAATCTCATACCAGACAGCCCCTGCGAAGGTACCTGCCCAGGAAGGTAGTCTGGGCAGACTCAGATGCCACGGCTGTTACACGCTTTTCAGTCACTGCTGCCGTAATCACTGCCTGGGGAGGGACTGATTGAGGTCCCTGCTCTGTTCACAGTGGGTTTCTTACCTCCTCCTTGCCACAATCTGCCTCTGCTTGTGGCCTATTTGCTGTGCTTTGTGCGTTCGTTATCTGAGCTGAGATGCTGAGCTGAGCTCCCCTTTCCTCTGGCTTCTTACCTTTCAGCACTGTGTCAAATCCTGTTTGCCGAGAGCCTGAAACATTTTTTATCTGGTCTGAAAAATCAAACAAACACTTCTCAGGAACTAGCTAAATCCCATAACCAGGGGGTTTAAATTAGAGGGTGTTTAGTGTTTGGGAAGAACTTTAAAATTCAGGTCTGGGCTGCAAGTCCAGGTTCTTTCTTTTGTTCCTATATGTCTCTCATTGATGTCAGCATATATGGCCAAGGCAGAAGGAATGTTTGCAAAGAGATGGGGACCTGAACCATAGTGAGAAAGCATGGGGAGGGGAGGATGAATGCCACTGAGCGCACCCTAACAAAAAAGGGATAAACTTAGCTGTGTCCCAGTCTGTGCCAGGCTGGGCCCACCCTAATTCTTGATCTCCTCTTCCCTGCTGATGCTGGGTACAATTCCCATCTTGGGTCCTGCATATGGTCAAAAAATTTTGTTTTTCCGGAGGGACCAAATTCAAAGGTAGACAAGATCTCCACCAAATGGTCACTGAGCTCAGGAAAGGCTGCAGTGGGACTGCTCTGGGAGCTTTATTCTGTGACACAAACTGTCTGTCGTTTTTTGTGACTGTTAAACTTCCATATTCTCTCTTTCTCCCTCTGTCATGCATTTACACAAATTGAAATTTGAAAAGAAAGAGCAAGTGGGAAGAAAACTGGGAAATCCAGCCTCAATAAACTCTCCATAAAATCCACAAATTAAGGGCAAGTACATCATGAAAGCATATTAGTCAGAGAGCTATAAATTCTAGCAAATTGATTGTCATATATAATCAAAAACATACTATAATATATACTAAGTTGAAATAAATACCGCAAACCAACCTCAGGCTGTAAATGTTTAAGATTAGTCCTTCATACCACATGTACCTGAGGTATAAATAAAGAAAGCAGGAAAGCTTAAAAAAAAAAGAAAAATGAAAAAAGGTGGGTGTCTTAAAAATGGGAATTGGAATGAAAATGCAGCCATTTGAATTACCTTCAGAAATGAACCTCAAGGGTTTTCACAGCATAGATGCATTTTTATGCACAACTCAACCGTGGCCAGTCTCCCCTTCTTGAGCTGAAAACCCATAGAAAAGCCTCTAGTGATGGTCCTCAAAGAGTGTCCCTCTTGCTCTGTGTGGAGGTGGCGAATGCAGTGGGTGGCTGTGACACGAGGTTTGCTTTGAGCAGCCAGCGTGGCAGTGCCTTGACTTGGCTGAGAGTGGTTGGAGACCACCAGGTGCGACTGCAGGAGCTCTGCTGCCTGCACTACAGCTCTGCCTGTCCCAGGCCTACCTGTGCTCCTTGGGTGCTCCTTTTTGCCCACAGCAAGCTGCTCCTCACCCGCAGCTGCCTGGGGCACCTCAGTTACAAACAACCCCATTGACAGTGATGGGACACCTTCAGGAGCTTCCTCCTGGTTTGTGATGCTCACCAGGACATGCTAGTTGCTGATGGGTTGATGGATTTCAAATCACTTGTCAAGTTGCTGTCTATGCTCTTTTAAAACAAAATACTTAAACCCTCAAAGTTAGCATATGAAACTAACAGACCAAAGCTAACAAGAGCCTGTGTTTCATATGAACACGAGCAATTGTTTCTATGTGTAATTTGAAATTATGTGACCAGGATGCCCAATGCCCCAGAAACTGTCTAATGGACAGTTTCTTCTTTATTTAGCATATATACTAAATAAGTAATTGCCTAAGGTGCCTTCCTGCCTGCATTATTAATATGGTATAGGCCTATGGTTTCCAGTATCATATATGTGCAATTTCACTTCTCAAATCCTGAACAATCTGCTTCCAATCCTCCAGCAGGAAAGATGTTCAAAATTCATGGCACTGAGCCTTCTCTTTGAAACCATTTAGCTCAAAACAAGGAATGTGTGATGAGCACCCTACTGCCAGAGTAGCACCCATGTTATTAATGACACAGTTATACCAAATGGGATAGGCAATGAGTGAAAACATGCTGAGAAACCAACTGGGATGGCTGGCAGCAGGACAGGGCAGCATGCACAGTGGCTGGGCTGAAGAAGCCAGACCTAGTTCCACAGGGAGGTCTCCCAGCCCTTCTGGCTGTATCCACACCAGGGCAAGCATGGCTGGAAATCAGGAATCTGCTGTCAGCTGGTGCTGCAGTAAGGCTGATGTGGGGTGAATGAAATCTCTTGGCTAAAGTCTGGTAAAAGGAAGGGCAGCCTCACGTGGGCTGGCTGTGCCATGATCCTGAACACAGACCTGAACTGTGAGGCAGTTTTCATTCACATGGAGCCCGAATAGCACCATTCTGTCAGTAACTATTGCCAAAGCCCTTCAGGTGAAGATAGACTTGAGAAGTGTCCCGAAGCTGCCTGAAACCTGATACTTCCTTCCTGGTGGGGTTCGAGTCTCACTGTCAATAGCGTGTCAGTGCAAAACGGAAGCAGCAGTGTTTACAAAATTAACAAATGGACCTCAAGTTAAACACTGAGCAATTTGTGAGACCGCTTTTTTTCTCCAAGCCTTGACCAGTCTCCTGAGATTACTTGCAGGTGAATGTTCTGTTATTCTTTCTGGACTGACTTATTCTAACATCATGTCATTTTTAATTGCTTTTCTTGAGAAAATATGCTTGCAACTCCATCCTGTTACCCTCCTTAGGGTGCTCTTGATATTAACCTTTTCCCAGGGCTGCTTTTGCCATTCCTAAATCACACATATAGCTTTACTGGCATCTAATTAATTACTACAGTTGGGAATGCAAAACTGTGTTCTGTCTATGGTATGTGCCCTGTGGTATTAAGCTCTGGGATTGCATACAGGACAAATGTAAATGGCACAGGCTAGTTTGTACTGGGCCCTGGTCCTGCAAAGATATACAGGCTGTACAGATTTCGAGCTGTCTTACTGACTTTCCTGGGACTGCAGACAGGAAGAAAAAGTTCAGCACGTGCCTAAAGACTCAGAATCAGGACGTCAAATCTTAACTCCCACAGCAAGAAGGAGAAGCTTTTATCACAAGACACCCTCAGGGAGATGCAAAGCAGAAGGCAGTCTCCTATCTGCCAGTGTGGGATCTGGCTGCCTTGTTTTGCTGGACACTGATCCTCCATCCAGCCTCTGCAAAAATGGAGGATCTCAGTGTTCACACCCCCAGACACATCCCAGGGAGTTCCTGAGTGGGAGCAGAGCCTTGGCAGGTATGGGTTTCCTCTTCTTTATCATCACCACTAACCATTTGGCATGAAGTGCAGGAACCATGTGATATTTTTAGCAAACTCAGTTATAGCCTCTGGACTGAAAGAATATCACTTGTTTCAACAAGTAGCAAATATGAAGCTGGAGGAGAGGGCAGGAAAGTATCCAAAACTGAAACGAATATTATTACTTTTCACCAAGCAAGCAAGACTCCTTGCAACAGGATCAAAATAGCTCTTTGTCAAAAGTAAAAGAGTTTGCTGCCAAGGTTTATGAGGAAGAAGCTACACTAATGCATTAATTAGGTTATACAATGTTTATCTCCTTTTTCCTTTTGATTTGCACCATTAAATATAAAAAGCAGATCCATCAACATCTAATGTTTCTTCAAAACACCATGTAGTGTCTAGAAAACTGAACTGTCAGACATGCTTGTCATGTACGCATATTTTGTTATTAAATGTGTTTGGGCATGAGTTTTGGCAGGATTTCTTCACAACTCTCATGAACTTTTCTTGACACCATTTATGGCACGTAATACATCTGCAACTCAGGGCTGGTAAGCCCTTAACTCTTTAATTATGAGCCTAGAAACTCCCTTCCTAATTATTGTCCTATAAGCAACATGATCTGATTCTCATGCCAAAGCCCAGAAATTCATGCTGCAGGTGCTTTGCTTTGTTTGGCTGCCTTTTGCTAATTTATTTTTCTTTTTGCGGTGTCAGGAAGTAGTGGGTGCTCTGCATTCTTGTCTCAGTGTAATCCTGGAGCAGCTTGCAGTCTCTTGCTAGCTGACCTGACTGAAGTCCAGCGTTTGCCATTTTTTCTTGCACCTTTTCCCCCATCTAAGGTCACTGCTCAGCTCTCACACAGTGAGTAGGAGCAATTTCCTCCTGTGAACGGTTAGGGTTTAGTATTGGTGACTGTGTAGTACCAAGTGTCACCAGAAACCTCTTTCAAAGTGAGTGGGACTCATATAAGTACTGTAGGAAACGAAGGAACAAGGCTCTCGTAGCTGACGTGTCTAAGGCAACATAAATCATTTTTTTCCTCCAGGGAGCCTGAAGTGGAAAGTGGCTGGGTGCCTTGCCAAAGGCCACAGAGGATATCAGGGCTGGAGAGCAAACGGACCCTGCCAGTCCCCACTTTGCAGCCTCCATGCAATCCCTTTGAAAATTTCATTTCCTTCTGTTGGACTGATTTAAAAGAGAATAATGAAACAGGGAATTTTGCTCTTTTTCTTATGACTTGAGGGAGGAAGTCAGGAAAGTTTTGACTGATGATTTAATTAATAAAAGAGGAATTACCTACAAAGCTGATTTTTGTGAAATTTCTACAGAGAATATAAATCATGAGTGTATCATATTAACTATTGAATCAGAAAAGAAAGATACAGCAATGTAAAAAGCTAGGAAACACTTGTATCTTTCCAAAGTATCAGGAAGTCATATGTACTCATGCCATACTTGTGTGACACAATTTTATGTAAGCCTAAATATAAATAATTAAATATAGTTTGCTTTCTTGCATTCTAAACAAAAAATATGTACTTCATTGCAAAATGAATTGGTTTCTTTTGATATTCATTCAGCATTTATGTATCAAGTTGATCATTTTACTAAAAAAATATTTCTGTTCTTCCTTAAATCTGGAGTTGCTAGTGCAGCCCCATCAGCCAACAGCATCCTTCCATAGCCTTTCAGAATGCCTACAAATGGCACAAGGTGTTAAGAGATGCAGGCCACGAGGCCAAGAAGTTTAATGATGGATTTATTATTGAAAAGTGTATGCACTTTCCTGAAATACTTGTTGAACTTCAGGCTCCTCCTAAAGTCACTTAAAGAACAGAGTTCAGTACTGAAATAGTCTCTGCAATTTCCAGGGAGGAACCCAAAGGACCCCTCCTGGATGACAAAGCGTGGAAATTTCCAAATCAAGTTGTAAACTTTCTTTCTGGGTAAATAGCAATTGTCAAAACTGTCACTGTTCTCTAGGTTTTTACACTGAAAGAGAGAGAGCTTGAACTTATCAAAATTCCACGTTCAAACAAATTCAAACTTTTGCGTTAGTTCATACTTGGGTTTGAATTTAATAATTTGGACTGACTTTGGTAATCATATTGGTTTTGCAATAGCAGCTTTCCTATGGCTGTATTTTTGCAGGCTGATAATTTTTGATAAAGCTTTCTGAGGCTCAAGATCAGCACCACCTGGAATCTTGTTTAAGAAAAGTATTTTCCTACCTCTTCCCGTGCAGCTGAGTAATTACTTTCAGTTTGATGTTTTTGTGTTAAATGGCATTGCTTCAAACTCTGTGCATGTCAAACAGCAGAAAGCTAGGGGAGTTTGAAAGGTTATCACTGTTTCTCTTCGAATTCCTGTGTACAGAAACCCTTTGGAGGTGGCTGCCTACTGCAAATCATTGTTTGACAGCTTCACTCAACTTCAAGACTTGTCAACTGAGGGGCCAATCTGACAGCTCTCAGGCAATAAAGTAAACAAGGGATTTGGAGCGTCAGGGAAGGAATGCTTAAAATCATTCCTAATATTTCTCCTATTCATAACATGTCACCAAGCCAGTGAAGTTATGAAGGCAGCAAGTCTCAGCTTCTTACGCATCCCAGGTGGTGTTTGCAGGTTAAGGGAGAGCTTGGGGAACCCTGGCAACAGACTTCCACCAGGTATCATACAGATTTGTTCCCCCTGATGGTGTTCCTGATAATAATGAAAACTCTAGGCAGTTTTCTTCAGATGGACGGATTTTCAGACAATTTATGCTCTAGTCTGAGCTAAAAGGCAATTCAGTATCGGTGGTAACAGAACATCATATAATAGTTGTTCTTGAAAACAAAAAAATCTGACAACATTATATGTTTTCTGTGCAATATTGTAGGTAAGAGAGACTTCTTTCCCAGCATCCAGGAAACCTGCAGACACTGGCTGTAAAAATGCTCCTGGAATCTGCTGAGGGTTGATGACTACGTGGATGTCACCACTCACATACCGGTGTGTGGACGACTTAAAACACATGAGCACATGAACTAACAAGTACATTTTCTGAAACAGTCCCTTTTACAGGGTTCTGCCTTTGTGAAAATTATCCAAGATACGTCAAATAGCCTTTGTTTTTGTTGTTTTTGGAGAATCTGAGCCCAAATTTGATAACCTGACTATGTGAATTCATTGCCAATTGAATGCTCTCAATTTTTACCATTTTTCAAGAATTTACCCTGATTCTTTGGATATTTTTCATTCTAAGTTTCATTATTTCTATCAGGGAAAAATTTGATTCAAAATAAAATATAGAAAATCTGACCTAATTTTTAGATTAGTGTGACTGTTCCTTGCACATCTATTTTGAGAACTCCTGCTGCTAACACACCTAGAGCTGACCCTTTTGTTAACTGCGTGGCATGTGCATGACAATAAATTGCCTGTTGTCATTATTGAAAATGACTAATGACCTGCTAGCTTTTTAGGATGTTATTTAAAAGCCATTTCTCTAAAAGAAGAACTCTATTCCCTCTTGAGGTAATGCTTGCCTTTAAAAAAAAATAACTTCATTAACTGTTACTGCTCTGTACTATTATAAGAGGTTTTCTAATTACAGTAACTGCTATGAAGTAGTTATAGATAAATTTTCTTATTGTTCTGATAAGGACACCTTACTAGACACCCAACTAGAAAAAATATGTGTAGCTGGGTTTTCAATGGATTTAATCTACTGTAGACTAGCTGTAATGTTCAGGGATAATGTTAAACATCTTCATTTATGGCAGTATTACAACTCTGTTAATTCATATTTTAAACTGAGCCCTGAACAAATGCACTTCAGCAGCCACTTGTGCTTGCTAAGAGATTAAAGGCTCTGGACCATAAGAAGAAAGGAAATCTCTATAGGTTGCTAGCTAATGGTTGTTTTCTTTACTGTTGGAGTCAGTGAACTGAATTGTAATAGATTGGATTGAAGCCACATATGGAAATTACAAAGAACAGGATCATTTTCTTTCCAGATGAAAATTTCAGTTATTCTGAAAGTCAGCTATGCACTTCAAAATCCTGAACTGCAAGACATTATTTGAAACTCTGATAGGTATTTTAGCATAATATTTCTTGCTTGTATATGTGTCGTGTACGTTGCATTAGCAACGTAATAGCTGCTATAAATGCAGTTGGTTTGACATCAGAGCTGGAGCTGCCGGTAGCATCTTACAAAACCCACATCCATGGTGCTGTGACAGTGGGAATACTTGGTCAAGGATGCACATGAATTTCATTGGTACCAGTGTGCAAGTGGAAATTGATGAGGGGAGTAGATCTGTGGGTCTGTGCTCTCTTGCAGTGTTCCTGAGGCTTATTATCTAGCCTAAGCTGTACTCCCAGATTTGTCTCTTGCTGATGCTGTCATGACAGACTCAGACACATCATAGCTGCTCTGACTAAGTTGCAGAAGGGCAAAGTTTCCACCTCTGAAACTGCTCTTACTGCACAAAGCTAGACAGAGTGATGGGAGTTAATCACTGAAACACGAACAGACAGGACTGGCTTGTCATAATACGAAGCTATCAAATCACAGCTCTGTACAGCTCTTCAATATTTTGTCATGAACAGCTGTCAAACTCTTATAATTTCATGATTAATGCATTGCAGAGTGGTTTCCGCCCTTACGCTGTTGCCTGTAGCAATTTTTTAATGGAACTGGTCTTGGTCATATTTATTGAAAATGTGCAACAATTCTGCATGTGCATGTGTATAAATGTGCAAAAAAGCACAAAAAGGATGAAATAATTCTCAGACCTAGCTCCATGCATGGGAGGAGACTGCTCCACATGGCCTGCCTTCCATCGTGCCCCTTGGATGGCAAAGAAGGAGGGCTGTTAGAAATCTGTGTTAAGCTCCATAGGCATAATTCCTTTTCTCCCTGTGGTAACATCTGTGAACAGTGCAACTAGTAATGGCTTCAACATCATCTACTCCCGAGGAAAAACATAAAAAACAGAGCAATTGCTGACTTGTACACAGCCAAGTTTGGGGAGAATTTAAATAATAATAAAGTCTCTTTCATAGTGCTTCCACATGAAGAAAAAGGTGTGGGTTGTCTGCTTTTTCAGGGAATGTCTGGGGCTGCCCTTGCAGTGCTACAAAAGTCATGTTGGATTTGAACCAAACTAGGTGAAACAAGATGGTCATTACATTTCTTACTGCTCTGGCCACCAAGAACCTTGTAGGTTGCGCCTGAGAGTTTCCTACTGTCCCTCTTGGGGCAATGTGGCAGCCAGTGACTGAAGGTGTGTGGAAAGTCCCTGGACATTTCATTTGAACTGAAATTAATTCCCTTGAAAATTACTGCTAAACAACTGGTATTACAGGCTGTAATAACCACTGAGCTGCTCTTTGCCTTAGTGGATTCCTGCCAGGACAGGATTTCCATCTCTCGTGAGATATTTCACATCAGTCTTGAGGTCTGGGACTCTTTGGACTTGCAGCTCCATGGATTTGCTTGTTTAAGACTATTGGTGTTTTCTTTAAGTTTTTAAGAGATAATAATAATTATAAAAACCTTTGAAGAAAAGAAAACTACTGCTAGAGTGTGTTTCTTTTGGATTTTATAAGGAGATTTCTGAGGAGGGCACCTTCATGACAATATAATTAAGCAATGAGACATGACAGCTAGTCATTTCAGGGTTATTATTGTGTGCCTAAGGTGGCATTGCAGGCATGAGGCTGAAGGGCAAGTGGCTTTAATCACCCACTAAGTGCAATAATCCCTTTGATATGCACTGTCTGGAGAGCCTTACCAAAAAGGAATTTGAACAATATTAAGAGGAATAGACAAACTGGTGAATGCACTATGTGTGAATATTAATGTGGTTATAACATCAGTGACAGACATTCAAAAAGGCTTTTTTTTGTCAAGTTTTCCTCATTAAAGACACCCTAAAGGAGTTACTTTTAATAAGCAAAATATTGCAAGGACTTCTTTGTGATTTTGCTTTTTTCCTCCTTATATATTTGTCTTCTATACTTTAAGCATAGATCATATGGATATTAATATGGTAAGTTTGTCCCTGCAGTACAGGTGCATAAAAATGCTGATGGCATGTGATAACACAGTGCCTGTCCATAGCAGGCCAGTCTTCCCTAGATCCCATTATCTGGGGATTCACAAGCCTAGCTCATTTCAGTACCCTCACCTGGCACTCTGCTCTCAAGGAATGCAGTTCTTCCGAAGGAGGCAGTTCCTTCCTACAGCACGTGAAGATCAGTGGTGTGGTTTCCACATCTGTTTCAGCTTGTAGAGCTGGGAATTGAACTCTATTCCTCAATGACCATGCAGACATAGATGCCAAATTGCCAAGCTACTTCATCAACCTAGTAAAATATTTTGATTGGTTTTAAAGGAAGGGCATAAAACATAGATATTTTCATATGAAATGGGTTATGGAAAGATATAATTTTTTAGAAAAACATAATTGTGTGAATTTTTTAAATGCAAAGCTTTGTGTTAATGTGTCACTAAGTGGAGAAATCTGGTGCCAACATAAATGTTGGAAGTACGTTCATCATATTTACAGGTCTGGAAATGTTTGCTTTTCCTTGGCCTCCTTTATGTATATTAATACATTAAAATAGTCATCAAAATGTAAATATGAGAGTTAAAATATCTTCCTCATCCCAAAATTGCTCTAAGCTGTTATTTTGCTGAATTGGCCCTTGTTTGAACTTAGGTTTGCATATTTTGTGCTGTATAGAAAAAGGTTTGCCCTTTATTTGAAATCAGTTTTGAGTGTCTAATTACCATGCTCCAATTTCCATTTGAACAATCAGAGTTCTCCTGTCAGTCTTGTTTGAGTGCACATGGGTTGAACAATTAAAAACTTCCTGTTGTGTGTGCAGGGGGGAGATTGTGAGGATTTTGTTTCATTAAAGAAGAGGGTTAAAAATTATAAACCTAAAAATGAAAATTGATTAGCGTTGGAGACTTGTATTTTTTTTTCCAGATTTATGGAACTGCAGCAGAGCAGAGCTGTTGACAATGGTTCCCTACAAAGGAAGAAAGTATTAAAAGTACTAAACAAAATGTATTGTTTGAAAAATATTTGAGGAATTAGTCTTTAAAAATTGTCACAATTCCTCTAAAGAAAGGGTTAAAAAAAATCTGCTAAAATGTCCCTAGGCAGAGGATAGTCCAGTTTTGAAAAAAGTCATTGTTATGCTAGTAATAGGATATGTGTAAAGCTTGTTCTTAAGTCTTATTTTCTTTACTGCAGGTTGAGAATGTTTCTCTCCATCGTGTTCCATGCAGTTGTTCTAGAAAGGAATGGCAAAGCTGTGCAGGGCTTTACAACAAAAAACCCTCTTCCTGTAAAGGCAAAACCCTGCCAAAATAAATAGGGACGTCAGCAAATTGCACAGATGGTAATTTCTTTTAAACACGTGTGTATGTATTATATATAATATGAATATAAATACATAGTGTGTATGGATGTGTGTACTTACATGCATTTGCATATGGATCAGTGTTTTCAATAGTATAGGTTCTGGAGTCTATATTAATCAGTGCAAGCTTTCCTGGAAACTGAGCTCCCAGCACAGCCCAGCCTGCTCACAAGTTCACTTGCAGAATCCTGAGATGGGGGTCACTGTGCTGGGATGCAAAAGCTAATTTCTTAATCATGATTAGGTTACCAAAAGAAATGCAAGCTCTCGGTGCCTGGAACAGCCAGATGAAAATGGCATGGTCTGGTGATTAGAAGGTTTTAGTAGGAAATAATACTTTTCTTGTCACTGGGCTGTGCTGGCAGAATGAGTGCAGCAGCTGGAACACATATGCAGAGTGTTTACTGGAGCGACTCTTACACTTTCAGACAGAAGGAAATCCTGTGCAGGATTGGAAAGCGCAGAGAGCCGTCACCAGGGAATAGGCTGTCTGTGTGTCTCCATGAAATAAAAGCTGTGTGGACCACAGACCCTGCAGTGGGCACTTCCTGCCCCCTTCACTGCAGCTTTTTCTTTCTGCCTTTTATTCTTTTTTTTTTTGTTCAGTTTTGCTGGAAGATATCAAATCTACCAGTATTATCAGCCGATGAAGCTCAGGATTTACTTTGTATCAAACTTCAAAAATCTGTTTAAGGGTGAGGGTTTTGTTGGCTTTTGTTGTTGTTATTTGGCAAAAGGAGAACCTGCAAATTTGGCCATTGCTCAGGTTGCATAGTTTAGGCTAATAAGACATCTGATATTACTTGAGGTGTTTTTTTCTTTTTTTTTTTTTTTCTTGAAGCTATGTAGTTTTCTAACTAGTATGAATGTATTTGAAGCAGTAGCAAACCCTGGCACCCAAGGGCTGCTAACACAAGGAATGTTTCAGATTGTTTGCTCCTCTTATAACAATGACCAGTATCTGCTAATGAATAAGAAAATTAATTCATTATCCAAATAATTTTAAAGATCCTAAATTAATGGTGTGTTTACGTAACAGATTTGTGGGAGGGATTTCAAATATAATCACCATCAATCTGGCTACAGCCAAAATAAATTTTATGAAAAGTAAAACAAACAGAAAAAGTAGGCCTTCGGGGGCTAACACAAAAATCATTGTTTTCTCATATAGATGTGTATAATATTTCTGTTCATATCTTGTCCAGATAGAATCTCAATATATATAACATTGTTGTTAAAGCTTAGGAGAGTCAACAAATGCCATACCCAAAGGGGAGGAGAGAAAAACATGAAAGACAGAAATACATACTTAAAATGTTTCTTTCAAAAGAGCAAACCATGCCCAGGTAGCTGTGTCAGACATGGTGCTATTGTAAACAAGAGCATTAAACATAAAATGTTTATTCGAGGACGGTGGCTTTTTGCAGAAATAGGTGACTATGTTGGGGTCTATGCTCTGGAAACCCCAGATGCTGCTGTCACCACTAATTAAATTGTTGCAAGGTTAAAACTTTTGGTGAAGTTCCTGCGTTCGGTCTTTCACTGAACGGAAATGTCAGATGCAATCAGATGCAGAGGAGAGGTGGGGCCCCACTTTGGGAGCACGGGAGCAGTGCTGATCCAGGAGCAGTGCCCTGTAGTTCCAGCCCACCCCATCTGCTCTGGCCTGGCCTGGGTGACATGCAAGGCTGGAGGAAGCCGTGCTGGTGTCTGAGTGATGGGCATCCAGCTTGGAAATGCTGCTTTGTGCTGGGCTGCTGAAGGCTACTGAGCACAGCAGCTGACTCCTCATGGACATGCTCCATTAAACAGTATCATTGACAAGGAAAAGCTTAAATTCCTATTTGCACCTTCCAGTAAAAATGCATCAATAATTTTAAATTGTTTTAACACTGTTCTGCAAATATGTTTTAAGGATATTTTGCTTGATAAAGGACTTTTGAGTTACTGGAGGCATGTCACCATCTTTCATTCACAAGTCCAAATGTATTACAGACAGCTGCCAAAAAAATGTGCTTTTGCATCCTTGTCCAGCTTCCCTGCTCTTGTTATTGGTTTAAGTCAGTGTAATGGGAGTATGTGGCTGTCATTCAAACAGATGAAAACCTTTGACATTGAAAAAGATATCAAGGGGTCACTGTTTTTTAAAGGAAATATACCCCTTTCTATTATTGCATGATTTCTTGATCAGATAAATCCCATCTTGTGCTAACGTTTAAATTAAATGCACTGCTTTCTGACCCAACAACAACAAAAGCAAACTCACTCCTTGCCAAGTATCATAAGCTCTCAAAATACATTCAGACAGTGTGATGATATTAGTAGGGAAGCAGATATCAGGTTTTGTCTGACAAAGCAAACCTCACAATGGAATATGAGAAGTACTGCACTTACTGACTTCAGGATAAAATGAAAGACAGAAGCCCTATCAAAAATTATACTAATAATCTAATACTGTACATTTATATGGAGACTTGGCCTGGAATATCTCAAAGATGCTTCACAGAGAAAGGCATTTTAATCTTATCTCTCCATCTAGGTGACCGAGTAAAGAGGTTAAACAATTTGAACTCCTATTTCAGAAAAGTATTTTCCAAGGTGTGTTTGGCAAAGACTCTTTAAGAAACTAGGTTGCATTGCAGCAAAAAAAAAAAAAATACACCAGTATACTGGGTAATCACTAAACTTCACCAGAATTTAGCAAATTGGACAAAGCTTCATTGTGTTCTTGCCTGTGTTTTGAACTCTCCTGTTAATCATCTCTACTAGCTGTATTTAAGAGTATGAGGAGGTACTGGGATGGACTTTTTTGGTCTTACCTACTGTGGCTGTTCACAGCAGAGTTGGGCACAAAGCCTGGCTTGCACTTTTCCTTCTTCAAACCTGTAGTCATCATGCATAGATATGTATCCACAATCCATAATCTGCTAACATATTGATAATTCTTACTTTTCAAAGCTAGTGGAAAAATTGTTCAGACATTATAATACAATTGATAGGAAGGCCGAGTTTCCTGACTTGTGTGATACTTTTCATAGATAGATAGACAGAAAAATAGATCATACCTGCTCTGAGAGGGAAGACAACTGAGCCCTATGTTTTAACCAAAAGCATGAACTCTGGAAGCAATATCATTTCAGCTCTGGTAGATGCATGGTGATCTCCAGCAGCAGAGTTCAGCTGCAGCAGCAGTTTCTCTGGCCATGTCTATTGTCTCAGAGGATGTTCTTCACCAGAAGGTTGCCTGGTTCCTTGTGGATCTCAGTAAGAAAGATATACCTAGAAAAAAACATAATGTAATTTCTTTTGTAATAATAAGATAGAAATAAGAAAAGTAATTTAGATAGTGAGTGAATCTCACATCCCTTTGAATGCCAGGAATCCTGCTTTTGTCCTGTATCAGATGAATCCCAGTTGTTTTCTCTTTGTCTGCTTATGTTCATAGTAATTTGCATAATCTTCTTCATTTACATGGTGAACACACAGGAGCTGATTCAGTGATGATTCCTTTTTTTATCCTGGACAGATTTTGTTCTTCTTTTAGTTTTAAAAATCTGGTGTATCACTAGACCTTAGCACATGGCCAGAGAGCCTTCTGGTGGAAGACAAGCTGGTTTTGACTTCTGTGTCAAACTTGTAAGGTGATGCAGCACTGCGCAATTTGGTTATCCATAACTGTCTGCTTCTTTCAGTCTTTGTTGTAGGCTTATTGATAATAATTATTTTATAATCCAACCTAAAAAAAAATAACAAGCTTGAGTATTGGAACATTCTCTGCAATTGCATGCTCATGATAGGTCGTGAACCAAACTTCTGGAAATAATGGAAGAATCACAGACATCTTAAACACCAAGGAATGGTTGGTTCAGCTTTCATTGGTAGTGTGAAGGACACTGGTAAAGAGAGTAAGCTTATTTGTACATTAGAAAGCCATCTAGTGCAGGAGGTTTATTTCTTACTGAGGAGTTAAAGAATTATTTGTAGAGAAGCCAATCTCTTTCTCAAAAAGTTGAGCTTATCTGTCTGATATCTTCCATGCATCATCAAGCTCTTATCTTCAACTGTTTTGATGAAAAACTGCAAAAAGGATGCTGCTGGCAGCATCAAGGATTCAGTCAAGACAATAAAATCTGGATGCCCAGGTATTTATCATGGAAACAGACTCTAGAACAAATTTCACTGTGATGTGATAAAGGAAATAGAAAGCTTTGTGGGAAATTTGTCCTTGTGCCTTGTCTGAGTTCTTTCTGTTAATGAGCAAGCTTAAGTGCTACAGCTATTGTGTAAGCAGGAATTAAAAGACAGGTTGTGTAAATGTGTTGCAGTGGAAAATTTGAGTGACTTTGCTGTCAGTGATTAAATGGCCTCTCTGCTTGATGTCCACCAGCTGTGCACAAAACTAGCCAATGGTTTGCTTTTGAGTTATACCTAGTTAAAGTGTAAAATATTATTTTGATAGTGTAGAAATTTGATATTTGTGTAGATCCTCTTTTTGAAACAGGATAGAATACAGTAGGTGCTGCTGATGGAGTGTGACCCTGCCTCCACAACAGCGTGCTGTGCTGCAGAGGCAAAGCAGGAAGTCAGATACAGTGAGAAGGTGTTCTGGACAGGAGAGTTCAGTGCACACAGATTATGGGCACATCATCTGCTTGGCAGTCTTTGCACACCCCAGGGAGTAACTTGTGGCACTCCTGGGCTTTGCTCTTAGGATTGACAGTCTCTGGCCAAGGTGTAAATCCCAGCCATTTGCTATCTGCCACTGGTTGAGGTTTATCAAATATCAACCTGCTTGCATTTCAAATACAAGTGTCAGCTTTTATGTCAGATCCTTCGCTGTTCTGCTCATCCCTGGTCAGTGATATGTAGTTCTCAATAATAAAAGAGAACTATTTCCATCCTTCTAACTTTAGCAAGCAATGCGTCTTCAGCATCCTCTTTATTGTTAAATTCAACCATGGAAGGGATTCTCCCACCCCTGTGGCTCAATTCATGCCTATTCTGTGAGTTAAAGGAAAGCATTTACCTTCTCAAAGGAGCATTTGTGTTCATAAATACTTTCATGGAGTAGATGGCACTTTTGGAGGATCACAGGGGAAGGTTCTGCCTAAAAATCATAGTCAGAGCTCTTCTTCAAACATCCATAATGTTGGTAAAAGAAAATAGGAATAGGAATACACAGCACTAATTAATAGGAGGGAGATACACTTGTTTCGTATTTGACTTTGTTGAGCTGAGATACAGACAAGAATTACTGACCTTTTAAATGCTTACTTTGAAGTAATAATTTCTTTTAACTTTGCCTAATGAGTAAGGAGACAAATGTTTTAAGGTGGCTGTAAATCAGAATCTAAGCAGAAACTAATTTTATAGAATGAATAATACACAAATCAATATGAAGATTCAATTTCAAATTAATTTAGAATTAATGAGCTCTGCCTTTTTTTCTTGGCAGATATTTAAGGCCTGCCAAAGAGTTAAATTGCAAAAGTAATTTCTTTTTTATCAACTCAGTTACTTCTTTTTTTAGCCATTTACAATATCCAGCTTATTTTTGTGGAAATACTAGTAGTTCTTTCATTAAATTTGTGAGGAAAAAATTGCAGAACATTTTTTCATAGCCATGATTTTTGATGTATGATTCCAGATGTAAAGAAGCTGTATTGTGTGTTCTGAGGTTTTCCTATTGAGCATTTCTGAAATTTCAGAAATGAACACTAAGTAGGTCTAAAAGATACAGTATGGGGTGCATGAGAGATGTTTTTGACACAATAGGGTCAGAGAAGTTAAAGACACGTTCTTTGTTGGCAATTTTGGCAGAAATACTGAAACACAATGTGGGAACTGCAAACCTTATGACATTCGGGAAAATGTGAAAAGCTTCATGTCTGTAATATACGACTTGATGTCATGTATATGAGTTGGTAGCTTTTGCACTATATATAATGAATCTCACTTTTTTTTTTCTGTCTGAAATTTGAAAAGATTTTCCCAGTTTAAATAACTCATGCTTGAAGTGCAGTGTGAATTTAAAGCTCCCTATTGTCCCAGTGTAAAAAAGTTAATTTCATGATGTGGCAAATAATTTAGTCTGTGTTCTTCCCTCAATGGGTCCTTATAAAATTATAAACCATTGTGAGAAACCTTTGCTGTCTAAAGAAGGTTGTATAAAAAGAGGCATGCATAAAAGCAGGGAACCAATTTCCCAGCTATGTCACTGGAAGTTGAAGTTCTGTTATAGTCCCCCATTACTTTGCTGTGTCTATTATTTGCTGCTCTTGTGTGGGCTGCAATGAATATTACACAACTAGACCCTTCTGCTTTTGTCAGCTGAGCACCCTTGGTTTCCTCTTGTGGAATGTAGCATTGTGTTTTGGGAGCCAGCACCAGCTTTTCAGAGCCATTTCACAGAAAGGTCTGTAAGCTTTTTCTTTGTAAATTTATTCATACTGTATTGAACCATATTTGCACTGAGGGAAGCGGGAGGCTCCTGCCCACTGGGTACATTGTGCTGGAGATGCCCATTTGACTGGGAGAGGGACAGCAGGGAAGGAAAAGACGCAGGACATTGAAGACACCTAAACCCAGCTGTACTGGATCCGGTCAAAGGCCTCAGTTCTGAATAAGGCAAATCCAGAGATAATTCACCTGAGACATGTTCTGAAGTGCCATTGCAGGAACATGACAGCAAACCTTAGTGTGAAACCTGGTCAGAGGAGAGGCCATTAGTGCCACAAAGCCAACTGGAGCTCTGGACATTTGATGGGAGGCTGAGGGAGCTGGAACTGTTCAGCCTGGAGAAGGCTCAGGGGCTCTTATCAATGTGTGTGTGGGGAAGCTAAAAAGGTGGAAGCAGACTCTTCTCAGTGGTGCCCACTGAGGGCAAGATGCAATGGGCGCGAGCTGAAATACAGAAAAATCTGTTTAAATGTAAGGAACACTCTTGTCCTGTGACAGTGATCAAACACTGGACACTGGAATGGCTCACACAGAAAGGTTGTGGAATCTTCATCCTTGGAAGCATTCAAAACTCAGCTGGCTGTAGCCCTGTTTAGATAATTTCCTGAGATGCCTTCCCACCTCAGCTGTCCTGGAAAACTGCATGTAGATGTGCCAGGAATTTGAGCATATGCTGTTTTGGGTGCCACCAGTGCCTACAATTCATAGCTTCCTTTTTCTGCTCTTCTTTCTGGTGCTTCCAGGCACAGACATACCTCTTCCATTCGTGCAATCTTAGTATTTCCACTGAAAATTTCTATCCCCCAGCAGTCTTTACAGTACTCCTACAGACCTTCATAACTAAAGTCTGTATCCATGGATTTAATAACTCTGAGTGAAAATCTACTTTCTATTAGTAATTTGTCAAATTTTTTGTTGAACATATTTATAGTTGGAGGCTTCTTCCTTCCACACCATTGGATGGCAATTAATGTATTATAAATCCCATGGGGGATAAGTTCTTCCTTTTATTTGCTTTATAGCTGCTGCCTGGGAGTTTGCTTTGGCATCCCCTGGATCTTGTGTCAGGAGGAATAACAAATAGTGGGCCTGTATTAACCTTTGTATTCCAGTCATGGTTTGAAGACTTTAGCATATCTTCCATCAGTCAGTTCTATTCCAAACTGAGGAAGCACAGTCCATTTCCTCTCTTCTCTTCCAGAAGTCGCTCTAGACTGCTGACAATCCTTCTTGCTTTTCTCTGCTCTTTTCCTGCTCAGCCACATGATCTTTGAGATGTAGGAACTAAAGGTGTGCACAACACAGGTGGGCTGAGGTGCTGAACCACAGCATAATATTGTGTTTGTATTTTTGTATTTTGTTTGTATTTTTTTTCTCTATTCCTTTCCTAATAACTCCTAAAATGCCATTTTCTTCATGTGCCTTTACTGAGCACCACAGTTTTGAGCTCATTTACTCTTTCAAAGAATCTGAAGAGATCTGTTCTGCATTTCATTCTTATGCTGAAGGCACCTAGATTGACATCCCAGATTAACCCTGCATATATGTAACTGAAATCCCAAATTGCTTCCTGCCAAGTTGCCCAATAGGCAAGTCAGGCTTCCCGATTTGTACTTTCTCAGATGCCTACTCTGTAAAGCAGTGTCATGTTTGTTGTCTTCCCTTGCTATGGTACTGATAGATTGTTCAGACTGTAAATTGTATCAGCTAGTAGCTTGAGAATTTTGTACATGAATTTCCTTAGGACTCCTGGGACAATGTCACCTTCTCCTATTAAAACAGTAAATCTTTCCTCCTGACTTTTTAATTTAAGACCGTTTTTCCAACTCATTCTGCTGAAAAAAAAGAATTGTCTGTAAGTTTCTCTATAATGAATCACAGGTAAGTTGTTCTTTTGACTAACTGCCCTTCTGCAAGTGCTCCTATTAGACTGTGACTATCTATCAGCCCTAAAGGCTCTCTGGCAGGCTTTCTGCTTGTGATGTTTTAGAAACAGATTCTTACTGTTACTTTTTACTACTTTAGAATGTTCTTTCTCAAAGTCACATTTGTCATTTCTTACTCTGGTTTTACTTTTGACGTGTCTTAATTTAACTATTTAATGGTTTTCTCCATTGTGTACGAACTGTGTGTTCTGGAGCATGCCTTCTTGTTTCTAATACTCCTCTTTACTCTGGTGCTTAGCTCTACTATTTTTCAATCTCACAATCTTCAAAATCTGCAGACAGCCCTGTATTTTTACCAAAACACCACTTGTTAGTAATTTGTTGGTTCTTTTCACTTCTTTCTGTTTAACTTACCAGTTAATTGTTCCTGGCTAAGGGTTTCAGGTTTGGTAGCTTAAGCGCCACAGGTAGATAGATTGTGAATACATCATGATCAAGATTTTCAAAGGTAACATTTTGAATCTCTCCTGGCTTGAGAAATGAATCAACTAACACTTTGGTTTTGATTTTTTCTTTTAAGTTCTCTAACCAGTTGCTTCAAGAATTCAGTCACTGCAGGGAGCAGCACTTGTCCAGCACTTGGTTCTCGTTAGCCACACGAGTGGTGGAGCGCGGCAGCACGGAGTGCAGCACAGGCAGGGCAAGCAGCCAGGGCTACAGGTTTCCTCCTGCTTGTGAGGTTTTTCCTCTCTTGTTTCTGTTGGTTGGTTGGTTGGCTTCTGTGGGGTTTGTTTGTTTGCTTTGTTGTTGTTGTTAGTAATGGTTTCTACACAATCAAAATCTGCAGTTAGTAAGAGCGTATGTAGCCAAATAGAACCCTCCAAAAAGGATGTGTCTGTTCAGACCCATTCCTGTGTGGAGTGTTTGAGTTTATCAGTGGTTCTAGGGAGCATTGCAGAGGAAGCCTGCCTGCAGTGTGAACTGGTGAACAATCTTTTGCTGGTGGCTGAGCTTAGGGGGGAGGTTAAAAGACTAAGGAGTATCAGGGAAAGTGAAAGGGAAGTAGACTGGTGGAGTTCTGCCCTGCCATCCTTGAGGGAGGCCCACCAGGGGTCACAGGACTCCCATGCCTGCCACTGTCAGGCCACAGGAGGACACCTGGTGGATGAAGGGGAGTGGAAATGGGTCCCTGCCTGGGGAGGTAATGAAAGCTTCTCCTGACTCCCATCACCTACTCAGGTGCCACATCAGAACAGCTATGAGGCCCTGGATCTAGAGGATCAGACAGATTACATAGAAGAAAATTATCTGCCCAGTGAGCCTCCCAATTACACTTCACCTGTCAGACAGATCACCTCCTCTAAAATTAACAAGAAAAGAAGGGTTGTCATAGAAGGGTGATTCCCTTCTGAGGGGCAGAGAGGGCCCCACATGTCAACCAACCCATCCCACAGGGAGATCTGCTGCCTCCCTGGGGCCCGGGTGTGGGATATTACTGAGAGACTCCTTGAACTGATTCAGCCTTCTGATTATTACCTGCTGCTGATACTCCAGGCTGGCAATGATGAGATTGAAAAGAGAAGTGTCAAGGTAATTAAAAAGGACTTTAGAGCACTGGGTCTAGTGGTTGATAGGGCAGGAGCAAAGGTAATGTTCTGCTCAGTCCCTTTGGTGGCAGAGAAAAATTATTAACAGAAAAGGAGAGCCCACATTATTGACAAGTGGTTCAAGTGGTGCCATTGGCAGAATTTTGTGTTCTTTGATCATGAGGCAACCTTTTGGGCACCTGGCCTGCTGGAACCAGATGGGCTCCATCTTTCTATTAGGGGCACAAGGTTTGTAGCTCATGAACTGGAAGAACTTGTTGAGAGGGCTTTAAACTAGGTTTGAAGGGGGAAGGGGATGCAGTTGGGCTGTCTGGAAGCAGGCCCAAGGGTGGAAAGCCTGAGTTAGGGGTGAAATCAGTAGCCCAGTTGAGGTGCATGTGCACTGATGCACACAGCATGGGCAACAAGCAAGAAGAGCTGGAGGCCATGGTGCAGCAGCAGAGCTGTGATGTAGTTGCCATCATGGAAATGTGGTGGGATGACTCACATGGCTGGAGTGCTGCACTGGATGGCTACAAGCTCCTTAGAAGATACAGGAAAGGGAGAAGAGGTGGAGGGGTGGCCTTTTATGTTAGATAGGCTTTTGCTGCCATGGGTATTGAAACTAATGACGATGGAGTTGAATGCCTATGGGTGAGAATTAGGGGGAAGGCCAACAAGGCTGGCATCCTACTGGGACTCTGTTATCATCCACCCAACCAGGAAGAAGAGGTGGACAATTTATTCTTTAAGCAGCTGGAGAATATTTCAGGGTCACCAGGTCTTGTTCTTGTAGGTGACTTTAACCTACCAGACATTTGCTGGGAACTTCATACAGCAGTAAAGAGACAGTCCAGGAAGTGCTTAGAGTGTATGGAGGACAAGTGTGTGTCACAGGTGGTGGGTGAGCCCACCAGGGGAATGGACTGTGTTAGACCTGTTATTTGTAAATGAGATGAGCTTGAGGGAGATGTGGTGGTTGGAGGCCTCTTGGGGCAGAGTGATCATGAAATTACAGAGTTCTTGATATTTGGTGAAGTCAGGCCGAAGATCAATAAGACTTTTACACAGGACTTCCAGAGGGCAGACTCTGACTTGTTTAGGAGACTTATCCAGAGAGTTCCTCTGGAAGCAGCTCTTAAAAACACAGGAGTTGAGGAAAAGTGTGCGTGCTTCAAAACAGAGATCTTGAGGGCACAGGAACAGACTGTTCCTGTGTGCCATAAGATGAGTCAACAAGGCAAATGTCCAGCCTGGATGGGCAATGAGGTTTCAAAGGAACTTAAGGGTAAAAAGAGGATATGTCGCCTTTGGAAGGAGGGTTAGGTCTCTCAGGAAGAATTTAAGGGGCTTGCTAGGGCATGTAGGAAAAAAATTAGGGAGGCCATAGCTTAGTTCAAACTTCATTTGACAACTTTTGTAAAGGGTAATAAAAAATGTTTTTACAAATATATTGATGGGAAAAGGAAGGGTAAGACCAACCTTTGTTCTCTACTGCATGTGGGAGGGAACTCAGTAACTGCAGGTGAGAAGAAGGCAGAAGTGCTCAACACCTTCTTTGCCTCAGTCTTTAGTGAGAAGATGGTTTGTCCTCAGGACAGCTGTCCTCCTGCGGTGTCAGGGAGCAGAATAGCCCCCCTGTTATCCAGGAGGAGACAGTCAGAGAACTGCTGAGCTGCTTGGATGTTCATCTGTGGAATCTGATGGGATCCACCCCAGGGTGATGAGGGAGCTTGCAGAAGAGCTTATGAACCTACTCTCCATCATTTACCAGGAGTCCTGGCCCACTGGTGAGGTTCCAGATGACTGGAAGCTGGCCAATGTGACACCCATTCACAAAAAGGATAGGAAGCAGGATCCTGGTAATTACAGGCTGGTTAACCTGACCACAGTACCCAGTGAGATGATGGAACAGTTTATACTGAGTGTAAACTCATCATGTAAGTCCATCATCATACAGCACTTACAGGATCCTGGTATCAGACCCAGCCAGCATGGCTTTAGAAGGGGTGGGTTGTGTTTGATCAACCTGATCTCCTTTTGTGGCCAGGTGACCCAGCTGGTGGATGCAGGAAAGGCTGTGGATGTGTCTGTTTGGACTTCAGCAAGGCCTTTTGCAATGTCTCCCACAGCATCCTCCTGCAAAACCTGGCAGACAGCTTTTTGAGACCATCAAATTGCCTCACTCCTTTGTGCTTTCTGTCCCTCCAGTGGCTCTGATCTCACTCAGCATGTCTCCACTGACAGATTGATATTGTTGTCATCCTGTCTTTTCTCAAATACCAAGAGACCCTAAACCCTGTAGTGTCAGTGTTTAAACCCAGACAGCCTAGGTCAGTTCTTGCACTGTTAGACTTCTACCATTTGCATGGAAAGAAGTATTTGCTCGTGGTCTTCCTGTCTATTTTGCATAAATAGGACTTTATTACTGAAATTATATTTAAAAGTAATTGTTTCCTATTAGAATTTTATTGATATCAGACATAAATAATGTTTTTTTGAAGGATAGAGAGCTTTTATTGCTTTCCCAGGAGAGGATGAGTCATTCCAATCTTTGTGCTCTTTCCACAGTCTTTCATTTTAAAACTCCCCTGACACTCTTCTAACTTTAAGTGCCTACAGTGTGACTTTTTAAATGTAGACAAGAAATTCTTTTCTCTGTAGGCCGATTTCAAAAGTGTCCTTGGCTACTAATTGTTCCTCTTTCCTAATTAGTCTCTGTTCCCTGATCGGAGAGAGAGCAGTTAAACAAAGTGCTAATTTATAGAGAATTTGAATAATTATGTACCAGTTGCCGAGGTTAATGTACATCCTCTGTTAAACAAACATCTCTTGCAACAGAGGAGTGGAATCTGGTCTCTTCTGGAGTGGAAAAGGTTGTACCAGAGCTGGAATTAGGGCTATCAGCCTGAATTAGTCATGTCGCTTGCAGCACAACTGGTTTGTTCGGAGATGTCTCTGTTCTCTCCATAGGACAATGCACTGGTTTATGTAATCACAAAATGAATTCCTTGGGGAGTACATGAGTAGTGATGGATATCCAAAATGGGGTTCACAGCCACCAGTGGTTCTTGGTTCTGTGCGTACCCTCCAAGCAGGAAGGAATTTAAGGACCAACAGGACCAACAATAGACCAAGAATAGGAAACGCAGAGAAGATGGTTAGAAAATATAAACATAGAAAATATGTTTCACAGTGAAGAGTATGTATTTAATTCAAAGCTGGTAGATGATGCCTCTGTGGGACCAGGATTCACAATCCAGAAAATTCCTCTGGGATTTGTTACCCAAGACCATTTGTGGAATGTCTTAGGTGGAGCAAAAGCACTTGACATAAGATCAAGAATCTGGAAATTGAATGGCCACTTTGATTGTATTTATACTTGCAGGATTTCACAAAGGCTTACATAATAAATTATTATTACACAGCACTACAAGAACTTCATACATGCACTGACTTCTTTTTGATGTTGACTAGTTTCCTGTGTGATGAGAAATTTGACTGATATCAGAGGTGAATCTGGACCTAGGAATTTCCAGAGAAGGTATCCCAGGCCCATGAATGAAGACAGAATTATAGACATAATTTTTACTATTTGTGTAAGTATCAATTGCAGTCAGCATAGATGTGAGGATTTGGCCTGTTCTTTCAAACTCTGAAGTATCTAACTCAATTTCCCATAAGTAGAAAAGACTGAAAATTATATATGAAACCTATCTGCAAAATGTTGATCCATTTGAAACTGTTGATGAAGACAAAAGACACTTTTTTGGCTGAAAATGAGTCTGAATATCTTCACCATAGCTCCTCTTTCTGGAGGCAGATGCAATTCCTTAAACTTGGTATCTCACTGACTGTTCTGTTAAGTAATGAAGACTGAAGAAGATGAAAAAGTTTAGGAATATAATTCATTATTCTAGGGCCTACATATCCAGTAAATGTCCAAAACCATCTGTAAAATATTTTTGGAGTGAATGAGCAAAATGTCACTGAATGTAGCAGTGAAGGAGAAAATGAGAGTTCATTTCCAGGCTCAACCTGGCTTGCTGCTTCCTTGTAATAAGAGACCATTTCAACACGGGCAGCTTATAAATAAAGTCTTCTCATTGAATGTGGAAAATATTGCACACGTTGTGTAATGTATATGTTAAATAAAAAAGTCTCCCTTGCTGGATTGGCAGCTTGAGACTGCTCCATTAGCTCAACAGCAGAGCTGTGGGCCCCTTGGCCCCATCCCATCAACCCTAGCTTGGCTTGGGAAGTTAATTTTGAATTTGGCATGGGCACAAATTTATTTAAGGCAATGTTTGTTAGGTTTTGGCTGGTGGATGGAAAATATTGTATTTGATGCCTAAATTTTGACCTCCTCTGTAGAACTTCAGCAATGACTTCAAACTAAGAATAGAAGAATGTATAAAGTGTAGACATAGATGTACTTCAGCATTTCCAGCTACTATGGCTTCAGCCAGCTCAAATGTTCAACAGCAGAGCCCCCTAGATAGAATCCTAGTCCTAGTTCCTCTCAGATTATGCCCTAAACTTCCTTATCAGGAAATGCACTTTGAAGGGAATTTACTAAGCAAAAGGGGTTAACAGAATAAGGTTTTGCTGTATCTAAATTGCTCCAAATTAATTTTTATTTCCCCTTCAGTCAGAGTTGGCTGTCAGGTACTTTCAAGGACTTTTCTTTGAGCATGTGCAATTTTCCCTTCCCTTTTCTTACAAAGAAATTGACGGTGTTTCTGCACTACTAGCTCTATCTACCCTTCAGCAATTTTGCCCTCTCGCCTAGCTCTTTATTTTGTAGATGACTAGTATTGTCTCTCCTCATCTTTCTCATCCTCATCTTGCTCCCAGCTCTCATAAACACTGTCATTGCCTCGATTCTGTGGCCCACATAGCCTTTGACCAGACTAACAGTGTTACAGAACCACGATACCCTTGCTGGGGAAGCAAAGGAACTCTAATAACAAGATCCTTTTATGAGAGAAGGTAATCTTTCTGGGAAAGAACAAACAAACTTGCTCTTTGTTTTGAAATTTCTTCTGTTTATTTCCAGCTAAACCCCGTATTTTTCCCATGTTGTTAAAGTGTTCAGGTGCCTTTCTTATTTTTAATGGTTGCTATGACCTTAACATTCATCAGAGCTGAGCAGCTAAAATTCATTCAGTTTAGACATAGCAATAGAATGAGTCATGTCAGTAAACTTGTTCAACCATTTACTGAAGTCTGGAGCCTCACGTGTGTTTACAGTACACACGTGCTCGAGAGGAGCCTTGTTTAATGGCTGCCCTAACAAAGACATCCTTTTATTTGGTCCCTTTCCACTTGTGACTTTCTATTGCTGCCACTGAGCACTTGTGGCTTTGCTCTGACTTGTGACGTTTTGGCATCTACAACCACTTGGTGGAAGAGCCCAGGGGTAGAGCTTAGTTTGGGAAGGAGGAAATAGGAGCAACACCCCCAAGTCACCCTTTTTGCCCTTGAAGCAGGAGGTGGGTTGGAGAAAAATATGGGTAGCATTCTGGTGGATAGCTCAGACAAATTAATATATTGGCACTTTCTTTAAAGAAATACAGGTTGTATGGGCTGTATGGGTTCCCCATGAGAATCCATATTTGTTTGTTATGATGTTAGAGAGAAAGATGCCAAACTTGGGCTGTGTCATGCATTACTCCAGCATGTGAGCCCTGGTTTGTTTAGAAAATTAAGAAAAACGTATGCTTAGAAATCATATTTATTTAGCTAAAATGCCATTAACTTGTTTCCAGGTGAAATCAACTATAGTTCTTTGCCTTCAAACAAACAGAAGACAACCTGGATCATGTGAGTATTATATGGCAGAAACTTTCAAAGGTTATTTATGTCTATGCTATGGTTGCTACAGGACTCTTGCTCAGATACACTGTAAAAATACTCGAAAACATAGAAAGTATTTTTGAGTACTGTAGAGGCACAGATGGGGTAGTTATAGTTGTTCTGGAAAGTATGTATCTGAATTTCATTAATCTTGTTCATTCAACCGTACTTTTCTAGGAAAAAGACACACTGCCCTGAGTGCGCAGTTTTTCTGAGCTCAGTTATCCTGACTACATGTACAAAGAACTGCAAACAGACTACAAGTCAGCTCCAGCAATATCTTTCATTTGGTGGTCAGCAAATTATAGGAAATGCTCTTCCACTAATCTTGCCAATACATTTCCACAAACTTTCTCCCAGTAACCACATTATTTGTGCTACCCAAATCACTGTAGTTCCTTGAGCTGCATTTCCAAGTGGCTGACTGGTGGCTGTTGAAGAATGTCTTGAATGTAGATGGATGGGTGTCAACAATGTGACTGATTCTCCATGGCAGAAACTCTGTGCGCCGTGCTTGAACTTAAAGATGTGCACAAACAGGCCACAGTAAACACCAGGATGTTGGTTTTTTCTGGTGAGGCTCTATAATAAGAGCACATGGAAAATGTGGCCTGCGTCTTTCTGTTGAATTATAAAAACTGTTATTGTTGCCGCTTTTGAATTAAGGTGTACCTGTAAAATTGTATTCCCTGGTGCTTCCAGGGAGCAGGGAAGTTTTAAGTGGTTTGAAGAGATGCAATTTCATGCTGATATCATGAAAAAATGAGGAATCTTATGAATCTTACACATGGATCTAGTAAGTAACCTTGAATTCCTGTAGTCCTTTTAGCAGAACTGGAATACAACCAGATATATTATCTGAAGCAAATTATTTTCTTGTAATGTGTCTGTCACAAATACAGCATAGCTGAGCTTCTGAACACAAATAGTAAATCGCCAGACTGCAGGGGATTTCTGCTGATTTGTTTAGACTATCATCTCAGGATCTCAAGCTTGAAGGAGTGCAGTCTAATGCAAAGTGAAACAGCTGAGTTTTGAACACTACAACTCAAGTATCTGTGGGGACTCACCGAAGTAAAGCTGACTGTAGTAAAAAACTTTTAAAAGCAGCCTTGAGCTAGTCTAGCTACTTTTCAGTGTGTGGTTTGTGTAAAAAATAACTATCTTTGTACAACTTCAGTAGTATTCTTTGGCACACTGACATATTTGTAAATTATGACTTTTGCATTTAGTATTTATGTGGAATCTGTTTGCATGTTAGTGTTTATGATGGGATACCTTCAAAAGGTTTGGAATTCCAGATTCAGCTAAGCATTTAAAAGGTCAGAGGCTTGTCCAAGGCTTATCCAACCTCTCAAGTATGAAAACTCAGAGTGGAAACAGTTTGATGGGAATAACATATTGCCCTCAAATGGAGCCTGTATTCCAACCTCTTTTGTTCCTTTTTTTTCTCACCTCCATTTCCTTGTTTCTGTGGCATTCCTGAAGTAGGATCATCTCTTAGACTAGGCCTTAATTCCCTCTTAAGTCATACATTTCCTAAGGACTGATTGCTTCTACAAATCCCACAGATGCTAAATCAGGTCTGCTTTACTCAAGTTTTTACCCTGCTACCTGGGGCTGTTTTATATCTGCTGCATTATGTGATTTTTGTGCTGTTTTATTATTTTTTACATAAACTTTTGATTGAAGGAATACGTCTTATTGCTGGAGTGGAAAGCCAATAAGGCTGGTGGCTCCTGCATCCAGCAGAGCATTTTTGTAGTTCTGTAGAGGCTGCAAAGGAAATTGTGTCTCTTGTCCAAGAAAGTTTGCCCTTACCGTAGGCAACTCAATCATCCCTCTGGGAACACACTGGGAAAGCACTCTTCCCTCTCCAGCATTATTTTGATGTGGATGTGAGCAAGAGCAAAAGAACAAAATTAAATAAAAAAATTTAAATATTTCTTTTCTCAGGCTATCTAGTTAGGTTTTTCTGGTATTTTCTACTTATAGTTATGGTGGAAGTAATGGCAAGATAAGTTCCTTGGTGACAATTTGGTGCTTTCATTGGAGCAGTTGGAGGAGAAGACAACTCTTTAAAGTCCCAGTTGAGTTCAATTCAGGATATATACAGGTTTTGGATTAACTTGGAATCCAGATAATCCAGATCTGAAAACACTCAGTCTTTGGTGAATTTGAATTTTTTCTTTGGAATCCAAATTAGTAGCAATTCTTTCTCCTGATTAAAAAAAAAAAAAAAAAAAAAAAGAGGCTAATATGAAGTACCTCAGAATGACAAAGCATTTAAACCTGATTTGGCATTTTACCATGTGAAATTGTGCCCCAGAAGGTAGTGATGCCATGTGGGATGGAAGTGCTCTGTCTGTTCTTCTGTCTGATAGGGCCAAAACAACCTCTTACCTGCTTCCCACTTGCTTGCTCTGCTTTGTTTCTCCTTCTTTGATAGGTAGATTTTTAATGCTGATTAGTTACTTGTTGATTTTGTTTTGTTCTAATCGTTCTTTTTGTCACGTCCAAAGCCCATGACATGCCGGGCTAGCAAAGGAGGCAGAGGGAGATTCTTTGTGTTTGGAAACATGGGCACAATGAGAAAACAGCACCCAACTGGAAACAGCTACCACCTCTGTTTTCTTTACTGAAATGCTTTATTCTGTGAGAGCATATGAAAAAGTAGAATGGCACAAGTTATTCATGAATGAGTTCTCACAGAAAGTGTAAACAATTAGGAAAATTGCTCCTCCACTCATACTTGTTTTCTCTTTCTGTCTGAGGAGTAGCCTTAAGCCTATGTGAATTACCGTGACAGGGAGGGCCTGCCAAGCTCTCTTTCTGAATTGTACTAAAATGTCTCTGGAATCTGCTCTGAGTGAGGAAAGCACAGACACTACCTTTCCTCCAGCTCTCACAAATTAGTTTGGTAAATAAAATGTATGATCACAAAAGGGGAGGGGGGGAAAGGAAAAAGGAAGCAGCCATCAGTCAGACTAATTTAAAGAATGGACAGTCACCAAAGAGCCGATGGTCATCCACAAATTATATAATATTTTAAAAAGTTTGCTTCACTAAATATTTGTGACAGAACATAATACTTATGGTATGCTGCCCAAAGAATGCACATGTTAAAAAATGTACCAAATAATAGGAAATTTGTGGCCATTTATCTCATAAATCTGTTTCCTGTTTTAGACTCAATGGGTCAGAAAGTCACTGCTGTAAACTGCACATATCCATTAACTTCTACTTTATAACAACCTAAAGGAAGGTCTAGGAAGAGTCTAAGCAGGGTTTGAAAGCCTTACTTCTGTCTGCTGTGGTTTTTGTCTTTCCATAAAGGGCAAATAACAAAACTTTATCTGAAATAGGGAATGACCTGTGCTAGTGGGCATGGGGTACTCCTAAGCCAATTTACCCCCTTACACATGTATGCCCTGGAAAGGCTGTTTTTAAAGAGTTTGGGTTTTCTGGTTTTAGTTGGTTTTTTTGGGGTTTATTTTTGTTGTTGTTTTTTTGTTTGTTTGTTTGGGGTTTTTTTTGGGTTTGTTGTTGTTGTTGTTTGTTTTTTGGGTTTTATTTGGTTGGGTTTGTTTTGGTTTGGTTTCGTTTTTTCGGGTGTGTTTTTGGGGTTTTTTGTTGGGAGGTTTTTTTTCTGAGGCAGAGGTGAGAAATTGTTTTGTAGATTATAGTGGTGTTTCCAGATACAGCAGTCCCTGCTTTAGGCTTAGGTGGGGGAGTTTTCCATTTCCCTTTCAGCTTATATTAAATTACTTTGCTTTCTTGTCATAGGCATAATCCTTTGATGAGGCAACCTTGATGGCATTTCAGAGGAGGAAGAAAGGCCGCCTCTGCAGAGCCACCAGAGACTGGCTATCACTAATTGATTCTGCACGGAGAGCCCGCAGTGGTGACAGCCATCAGTCTGAAACTGTGGGACAAAGGGTTTTCCACCTTCTTTGAAGTGCTGTGTGCAGGAGCTCTTGGAAATGTAAAAGGTTTCTCTTTGCCTGCTCCAGTCTTCTGAGCCACAGGTGGTGTCAGGGTGGGAACTTGTTCTGTGTGGGCTGGGAAGGATAAGGACAGAGGGATGACATGGGAGGGACAACCTTTGAGTGTAGCACTAAACTCACTCCTGAGATGTAGGGGAGCTCATGAGGCCACTCTGTCCTAAGATTTTTCTCAGTTTCAGAGCAGTCCATGCAATGGCCTTGAAATGCCCCAATCTAAGGTTTCACTTAGAAATGTGTCCAGTGGAACAATTAGCTGCAAGTGCAAAGTCATCATTTGTCTTGTCTGCTGCTGATAGGAGAGATTCCCGATGGGAGTGGAGCTATGCTCTTGCTAATTCAGCATATGTACCAGGCACGGGCAGTGAAGATGTGGTGGGAGAAGAGCAATTTCTGGCACAGTGAACAGCACAGGTATGGAGGAGGTGAGCACACCAACATGGCTCCTGGGAAAGGTGTTCCCCAGAGCCAGCAGCCTCCAAGCAGACAGTGCACTGCAGAGGTTGCCCCAGGTGTCAGGAGATGTAACCCAGACTCCATCCTGCTCTGCCAAACCAGCTCCAGCTCTCTCTGCTGGCACTTGTGAGTGGGTTCTGCAGCTATGCCAGGAAAGGTTTCCCCAGCCTGGTACAAAGTATGCAGGGTCCTTTTGGTCTGCTCCTGTGCTGTTTTGTAAAGTGGAGGGAAGAAAATTTCAAATTTTTTTACAAGGCAATGAAATAGTCTTTCTCGAAAAATATTGCCAGCCTACCTGCTGTCTGCTGCAGCCTAGTGCAGTACAGCAGCAGTTTATGGGCAGTACTGTTGCAGCATGATTGGCACTGTCCATGGCAGCAGATAAAGCCCACACAAAGTTGAATTCCACCTTTCCTACTCCTCCCATGGCTGGTGACCCAGCCATGCACGCCCCGCGCTGCCCACACAGGGGTGCAGAATGCTGGGGAGGGACGAGCACCTTGCTGCTCCAGTGGGCCTGTTTGCTGGTGTAATCCAACGTGCTGTGGCAGCCCTTTGCTGGGCTAGCAAAGAAAATAAATACTTTTCAGAAACTGCTGCTGATCCAAGAGATGAAACTGAGAAGCTGATAATAGTGAGCAGTTAGGAAAGGCGCATGATGGTAACGCGGGACCTTGGCAGCCTCCTCTCAAAGGAAAACAGGACATTCCTGGCACACCAGGTAACACTTTAATTTAGACTTACTGCCACAAAAGGCTGATTAACTTCTAAAACACACACAGCACCCCCAGCCCATATTGTGAGGACCAGACAGCAAAAAATTTAGATATCCTGCACAAGTTAATAGGGGCTCCTGTAAGTATGATGGGTGACATGTTCAATGGGGTCTGACCTTCAGCTTTGGGATTGCATTTGTTCATTGTACATTAATTATTTCATATAGTTAATCTTGAATGGACCTATAAATGCCATACTTGTCTTCATATGACCTAAACATATATTTAGAGAGAAATGTCATTGAATGTTGGGAAGCTTTTATAAAGCAGGAATGAAATTATGTTTGAAAGTGGAGTTTGTGAGGAAGAAATAACTGATTGGACTTAACAGTCTTGCATGATTTCAAAATCTAGATTTGAGCCTGTATATAAAAAACATTTGTCTTGGACTCATTTCAAGTGGATTTTTTTTCCTATGAATGGCATGATTTAGAAGTTCTTTCCCAATCAGTAAACTTGAAATTAACGACAGCACTCACATCTCAGAGTTTCAGAGTTCAACTGAAAGGTGTTTTCAACAGCAGTATTTAAAATTATCCTGGTTTGTGATTGCCTCTTCTGAGTTTTATTAAGAAAAGCACAGGCTGTGGTAGCTGTGTCATGGATGGAGCAGGTCAACACCCAAGGTTTTCAATGAATTTTTATGTTTTGTGGTTTGATTTTCTGAAAATAAGTGTGACAAGTGGGTTAGTAAATAAACTTAGCAGGACTGAAAATTAATTGTTATTTTTATTCCTATTAGTATTTTCATTCAACAACACCAAAAGATCCAATCATTTACGCAGCTCTAATTCTGATGATGTGAGATTTTTTTTACAGAAGTATTTGCTTTTTATTTATTTATGTTAGAAAAAAAACTAACATGCCTTGCCTGAAAGGGAAAATATTTGGATTGGAATTGAACTTCTCTGCTACTCTGTAGGCATGAGAGTTGCCTCTGTGGGTAGGCTGTGCAGCCAGATGGCATTCACTGCACTCCAAAGCCAGAGTTTTCCAGAGAGCCCCTCTGAAAAAGGGGAAGCTCTTCTACAACAACTTATCAGCTGAAGATCCACAAGAACTAAGGAATTGTATTTTCACTGTGTGTTAGACTCCGCTTGGCTATTGAAACTTGACTGTTGAAACTTGACTATAGTTTACTTGACTATTTTAGTTTCTGAAATATTTAGGATTTTTTCTAAAACAACAGTTTTGGAAAGGTAACATATTTTTCTTACAAGCTGCAGGGGAAATCTTCCAACATTCTGTTTGAATTATTTGCAGTTAAGTAGGATAAGACAACGTGATGTTTTTAATAAACCCATAAAATATGTTACTAGTAAAGATGGATATCTCAGGAGTAAAATGTAAAAGCTGGCAAGTGTAAAGATCTGTCTCACCTAATCAAGTGTCATTTTAGACAATACATTTCACTACCTTAATTTTTCCACTATGGAAAGCAATTACTTTCTAAAGTAAATGAGGATGCATTTTATATTGCTACCTCCATCTAGTCAAGTTTGTTTGACTTATGTTTCTGAAAATAACCCCACTTCAAAAATTCAGTAGTAATTTTTGAGAGTGGCTTAAAGCTCCACGGTCTTTTCAGTGCACTTACAACCAGTAAACTATGTTTGCCTTTTGAGGCTCATCTATTATAGCAGTTATACATGGTGATATCATTACACCTGGCTTCTCCATGGTGTCAGGAAAAGAAATCTCTCTGACTCCCTGACAAAGGCAGCCTTTGCCTTTTGGAGCTTGCAGACTCCCAGGAAGGTAGCATTCGACCTCCAGTCTTGTGCTGAATTCCTGGTCCAGCCTGTCCCATGCAAACACAGGAGATGGGATCCCACCAAATCTTCTGATGTGTTTGGGTGTGTGCTTCAGGCAGGCTGGGGAGCAATGAGCAAGGTGGGAGCTATCATGGAGCAAGAGGGCTGGGATGGCCAACACCTTGGAGATCTGCCTTTTTCTCCTCAGCTCCTCTCATTCTACATCTTTGTGCTTTTTTTTTTTTTTCACAATGCCCTGGGAAAATAGGCAGAGGGAAGAAGGCTGATAAAATGCTCCCTTAAAAACTCCCTGTGTTTCGTGCTGATTTTATTCCTTTTGGGGCTTTGACATAAGGGACATGTCATTCTCTGTCTTTTTCTGCAGGAGATATGAACAAGCCAATGACAAAACTTTTAAAAATATTATTATTGGCCTAATTTTATGAAGGATTATGTTGCTGTGGCATGGTTCCTTGTGCTCCCTCTGGAAAATTAGAAAGAAATCAGCATTTTTGAGTGTTTTAGCAAGAAATAGTGAATAAGATACCGCCTGTGACATGAAAATTGTCCCTTTAGGGACTCCAGACATCTTTGCCTTTACTTGAATCTATAAAGTTTGGCAAAGCTTGGAAAACCACTGACGTAGCTCCTGGTTTGGGAAGCAGGGGTGGCTGGTAGTTGTTTTTAGAATGGGGAAAATGCTATTTTCAGCCTTAGCAGCTGAGTCCCTCAGTATATCCACCTGCAGCAGCCTACAAAGGGATTACAGAGGGGGAGAGACTGAAGCTGGGGCTCTGGCCTTCATTCCTTTGACTGAAACATACTCTGTTGCTTCCTGAAGTCCAGCCTGGGCCTGGCTCCATCTTCTTCCACTTCTGACTCGCTGATTAAATTCACACAGGCTTTTGGCTCCCCAACAAATGCCTGCTGATATTAATAAAAATCCCCCACTTGATTCAAAGGGACTTTGTGTCAGTCTCCTGAGATACATGGACTAAAATGATTCCGGATGCCTTTAGGAGAAAGTGTGTTGGAGGGAAAGATTTTCCCATCCCACTTGCCTAGCCTTGGCAGCTTGATTTTCTGTGGTGCTCAAAAAAAGAGCCTTTGGACATATTTTTTTGTCTCCATTAGAAGCATTTTTGCCATCTTGGAGACATCACCTTTTTTATATCCTGGTGGAATGCACAGAGAACTTCTGTCAAGTCATGTGTTATAATTTGTGTTTGATTATGAGCAGCAGTTTGAAAATGGAACCCAATTTTATAGTGCAGAAGTTTTCACTAAGCAATTATCAAACCCCAAGTTGTAGATAATTTCACAGCAAGTAAGCTTTCCTGAACATTCATTGTCAAGATAATACCGTAACATTATTTAAATTATACTGGTTGGACTGTAACATATGTTTCCTCTCCTAAGATATTAATCACCAATACACCACGGGAAAAAAATCTGGCATATTTTTGTGCTGTATCAACTAATTTAAACTGACTTTCTTAACACTGTTTGTTATTAAGGATTTCTAAATGGTCAGTACCTGCTCTCTCATTCTTTGCACATATTTTTGAAACCTTTTGAAAAAAACCCTGGAGGGGTGTGCCCAAAGCCTCATTTGTGCATATAATTGATGGTGAAATAACCCAGAATGGCAAGTTTCACTCTAGATTTTTGGTAAAGAAAGAAAAGTACAAAGACCAGACTAATTTGCAGATCTGAGCACTTAAAGCTCCTTAATGCTGTACAAGTTCTTCTTTACCCAAATCTCAACTGACATGCTTTTGATTTCTACCTGTAGGCTACCAACAGTTTCTTAGGGTAAAAAGCAGCAAGTCACTTCTTTTCTAGTCACTTCCACAAAGCCAGAGGCATTTGTACCTGTGAATGGAGGGGAAAGACTGAACTAGAGTTAAGAATCTGGGAATGGAGTCAACTGCACTGACAATGGATTTATAAGTTCTGTAGTGAGCTTCAGTAATTACACTGGCTCATTCCTCCCTTGTAAAACCTCAAAGAGCAGAAATTCTCCAGCTCTGTCACTCTCACTCCCACATCTCTTCTGCATAAAGCAATAATCCTTTTGCAGAACTGATTTTAGGAGGGTGACCTTGCTCCTCCTCTTCCTGCTATCTGACACAGGCACGTAGGGTCTCTGTCTGCAATAAACTGTGGGAAATTGCTCCTGTCAGACCCCAGCTGACATCTCTGGGGAGTGGGTTTCTATCCTGCCCCATCTCTCCCTGACATTTGTTTTCTTTGGGGATCCCCAACAGACAGTGGTGTCTGAGAGGGTTTTACCTGTGCTGCCTCTGAGCTGTGACTGCCGGGTGATGGGCTCAGTGGGACTCACCATGGCACGGCTGGAGCTCCCTCCAGGAGCCCCTCAGAGCAGCCACTCATGGTTGCTGGCCCTGTGTTGGGTCTGCCCCTTCCTGGAGACAATCTCCAGGTGGGGACAGGAGGGAAGTGGAAGAACACTGGGACCACATCCTCTCCTTTGGCTCAGAATGGTGGTTTGTAATCTCAGATCTCCAGCTGCTCCTCAGCTCCCTTCCAGATGCAGGCCTCTGTCCCTTGTGGCCTATAGGGAGGGATGATCTGGTGACAGCAGCCACAATGAACCAGCGCACACCCTGAGCCCCAGCCCAGCCTCACACTGCCTCTGCCCAGTGGGCTGGAATTGCTTCCACTGACCTCAGCTACCGAGAGTCCTCATTCTCTTTTAGCAGCCACAAAAAAAAAAAAAAAAGAAATGCAGAAAGCATTCACAAATCGCCCATCTCTTGCCCATTATCATGCCTGTGTTTTTGCAAAGCACAAAGCCAAACCAAGGCTGTTGAAACTGCTCATTAGATCCGTCTGTGGCACATTGCGAGGCAGCTGCAGTGCTCGTGGTGAAGTGATTAAGTGGCTTTTGGAGCTTGGTAATGGAATGCAGACACTTGGATCTCCAGGTTATTTGTTCAAGTAGTCTTGGTCAGTGGTAACCAGAAGTTAGTGATTAACAGACATTATTGTCCACTTAAAACAAATAGGCAGTCACAGTTCCATTCCCAATAATTCAGCAGTCTCATCTAAGAAGCTCAGTTATTCAAGCAAGTGGTACTCTTGTGCCTCTCTCAGTGGATATCTGGGGCTGTATGTTATATATTTGTTTGTTTACTATTTTGGTTGTGCCATGGAGCACAACCATATGATCATACATATTTCTGGGGAGTATTCCCCAGAAATATGTATGAACTTAAAAAGGCTGCACAGAATGGAGCTGAGTTTTGTTTTCAAATGAACACAACAAATCACATCCAAAATGTCTGTTGTTTGGTTTTAGGGCCCTTTTGTTATTAGAGTTTTCACCAAGGTGTGTCCTCAAGCAGTCTGTGGCAGGCAAAGCTGCTGAAGTGGGGAATGGGCTGTTGATCTGCTTTTCCAGGTATGGCCCACAAAAACCTTTCAGGTGGTAAAGAAAGGATGAGTCCTAAATTCTCAATTTTAGAAAAGGGAAAAGGGATTTTATGGGACTGGTAGTAAAGTGCTTCCAGGGCTTGGATGTCCCACACCACAGTGGGAGGAGAGGATACAGAAGCAGGGGTGGCTTTGGCCTCAGCACAGGGAGCAACACCCGGGTCCTGGGCTGATGCAGGCTTAGGGCTGGGAGTCAGGGTAAGAGGCTTGCTATAGAAACAAGTGGTGGGCTTGTGATTTAGACTGACCTTAAGGTCAGCCCTTGCTCCAAATGTGCCCCATGTCTTTCAGTACCTGAGTATTTTTGAAAGATCTGAGCACTAATAACTTCCTCACTGAGTTTGCTATGCAAAGGATTGGTAGATGCTTGAGAGTTATCAAAAGGCACCAGTGCTAAGGAGTCCATTTCTAGGCTGACTTCACTCAAATGCAAGTCTTTCAGCCACAGATAAAGTCCCTGTGGGCTGACCTAGGCTGATAGAGCAATGCTCAGCTTTACTCTTTATGCAGATACACAGAGACTGGCAGGTTTAAAGTTGCCAGTGCAACTTTTTTAATCAATACAAAATTTATTCAAAAGCTTTAGAATGGGGAAAATAATAAAATAAGCATTAACAATTTTATTCTAGGTGGTTAAGATGCCATTCTCTTTCAATCAGCTATATCTGGGATATTGTGTTTGGTTGTAGAGCCCACTCCACCTGAAATATATTGAAATGCTAGCCAGAGCTCAGAAAACAGTATAACAATTAATCACAAGGAGAAGAGATAAGACAACTATAGACAGAGAAGTGTAAATAATAAAAAAGTGCAAACTTTATGGGCAGAAGAAAAGGATTTACTCTGTGAGAAGTGAAATTAAAAACCAAACGTTTTAGGCTGAGCAGCAGAATATCACAGAAAGACCTTTAAGAGCAAAAGTGTTGTAAGGAATAAAGTTTGACTCAAACAAAACTGCAGATTTTTGTAGCTCTTTCTCCTGTTTATTCATTGATTTGCATCAACATCCAACACAGTAATAACAACATCTTCTTCTTATCTTGAAAGTCAGAGATGAAATAGGGATGGATTTTCAAACTGCAAGACATTGAAGCCTGTCAAACAGACTAGTTGAATGTGCCCTTATACAATGTGAATAGAATTTCATGGGCCTCTAATAAACTAACAGGAGCATAGGTACAAATCTGAGACAAGGTAAATCTTGCACTGGAAAACCACACATCAATGTGTTTCAGCAGCTGATGAATACAAAATGTAACAATCTGGAATCCAGGTGGTAGGAGCAAGATGAGAGGGATGAGTGATTGACTCTGTGCATTTGGTTGTTTGGGGATCTCAGTCTATATTCACCAGAGATGGTCCTAGACTGAGATCAGCAATCTAATTTCACTTGTCTTGGCATCAGTGTGGAAGGAAGTATGGTCCCTAATGGAAAGACCGCTGCTTTATTTAGTAAGCCGTGTAATCCTCTTGTGTAACATGAGCAATAATATCACATTACATACACTGTAACTAACAAATTACCAAGATTGATATTGTAAATCCATAGAGAGAAGGACAATTTACTAGCCCCCTGTAAAGCATTTGTATAATCCAAGCTTCAATTCCTAGCACAGAAGCAGAAAATAACATCATTAGGCAATTATTGCAAACATTGTTTTCATTTCTGCAGAGGTTATTCTTTTTTAACCCAGTTTTTCTGTCACAATTTAGCCAAAGACCACTAATAAATGCAGACAGTCTCTCAGAAAAAACTGAAGTGTTAACTTGCTATACAGCTGCTAGGAAGAAAAAAACTTTGTGATTTCCAATATATGATTTAATCTTAACATACACATATATTAAAGGGGCAATAATGCCTCACAGCCTAGAAGAGTGATGAACAAAACCAGGTATATTTTCTGTTCTGTATTAAAAAGGGATGTATCTCTGACTCCAATTTTATATTTTTCCTATTTGTAGGGTAGAAACTTATGTTACTACAACAGTGGTTGGGAAGATATGCTCAAGCAGGTGTTTGAATTCTCAGCTGGGCCCAAAATCAAGATCAAACCAGAATACTGGTTTGATACCACTGTGGGTAAGAGAAGAAACATTAGCACCAAAACCAAATATTTTAAACAGAGATGTGTGCAAGTGTGTGGGCAGTTTGACAGCCCTGGGGCTGTCACAACCCAGTCCTTAACTGTGTCACCTACCAGCAGTGTTTGCAACAAGAATCAACCCAAGCCATCACATTGCTGCTTTTGGCTCTTCAACTCCTTTCTTTGTCCTCACTCACAGACATCAAAGTAGATCTCTGTACATTCAGAGCCAAAACATCCCAGAGCAGGGCACTGCAAAAACAGATTAGGGTGTTGGACAGTTAAAGGTGTACAAGGGTTAACAGGATCACAGAAGCCTTGCCTGGATTGCCCCTTCTGATTTGGACAAACCTAGACTGAGGTTACTGCCCATGCCCACTCCTTGTCCAGCAGCCCTGTGTTTTGTTAGCCAAAGCAGGTGATAGGGAAAACAACACTCCCTGCATTTCTGCAGGAGAAGACACACTTGTCTTCAGGACAAAAATGTTCCAATTTAATTAAAAGTATTTTCTTATGAAAAACAGCGACCCATCTTGCTTTTTTACTCAGCAATAATTTTGCAGGAACACTGGTAAGGATAAACTCAGGTGCTATTTAAATTAACATAAAAGTTTTATATTATGTTTTTATAGTAGATTAAAACAGCTTAAATCAGTAATTTTGTCCATGGTTAAATTCTAATTTTTTCCTTTATCTCTGGCTGAGGGACAGCTCCTCAGCACAGTTGAGTGATAGCCCTCAAACAGGCCTGTATAGGAGAATGACCTGTTTCAGAAGAATGAATGCTGGAGAACAGAAATGTGGCTTTTGTTTCTGACCACTGAACTCAAGCCAATTAACTTACCTCTGTGTGTCTTGTCTCTTTCCCCATCCTTTTTCTTTTAAAATGTTTATTCTTTATGTTATGGGATTCTGCCTTGCTATGCATTAATATGGCACTCAGTGCAATAGTTTCTCACATCTGACAATAATATGCAGGTAGGAGTTAATCCCAATGCTATTGCAGCCAAATTCCCAGTGGCATAGGAGGCCTCTGTCCTTGCCCTTCTCCCCCTCCTCTTTGATTTTCAGCTGCTATAAACATCTCTCCTGTACCTACATCTCAGCATGGAGGCAGCAAGTGGTTTCTGTCTTTCTTGCAAGACACATTGTATTTTCTAATCCTCTACTTGCTCTTCTGGCATTACTAAAATAAGTAAAAGTTTACAAACCTCAAGTGAGACATGTTTAGTATGAAAAATAAGAAGAAGAAGAAGAAGAAATTACTCTTAATAGAACTGTGTAAAAGTTCAGGCAGAAAGTACTGACTTGACAAGTCAGATCTGTGCGTGAATGTGCTGTCTAACACCATCCTAGCAACACTGTCACTCCTGTCACTGATAATATAGCCAGGGACAAGATCTGCAGAGGTAAGACACACATTTCCTGGGTCTCTCAGCTTAGGTGGTTTGTCAGCAGCGTGCAATCCTGTTAAACTGAGAAGCAAAGTACAGTTGTTTTCAAAATTTATTGCCGGTGGCGGTGACAGATGCTTTTTGGAATGACACCCAGTGAGCTGTGAAACCCATATAGTCAAGTATTTGTCCACTTGTCCCTACTTCATGTGCTATGGGAATATGTTTACACTCATGCTGTCTCATGAGTTTTTATTTTTTTTACCCAACTGGATGAGGTATTTTACAGGTGCAGCATTGCATGCATTGCAAAAGGTGGGAGCTCCCCCTTGTTTTGTCTGGAGAATTCTCCATGGTTAGCTGTTTGTAGGGCACAGTGGATTTAGGAATTAAATTTATTTTGTCAGACATTGAAGAGATAAACCTAATGGAGCTGGCATCTCCGCCCTGGATGTTGAGGCAGGCCAAAGTGATCATTTTAACCGCACACAAGCTGAAGCTGAGGATGCAGATACTTCTCAATGGTTTGGTGTGTCTTCCACATCCTCTCTTGGTGGAACATCCACCTCTTCTGGCCGAAGTCTGTGCCCTGAGATGGTTCTGGCTATGTTCACACCTCTTGTGAGACTGGGCAGCTGCTCTTATGCACACCTAGGGCTGTGTGAAGGCACAGGCAGTTGTGGATGGTGTCTGCAGTGGATCAGCATCTCAATACTCCACCTTTTCAGTAGCATTTTCTCTGAATGTTGATGGAGGAAATGTTTTTCCTGTCATGGTAATCCTTCCCATTTTTCTACTCTACATTCAGAATTATTATGATTATTGTGTCTTTCTCCTTAATGCATTAAGAGAAAACAGATTATTTTTCTTTGGATTGAAGAATTAGATCCTGAGGTGTCCCATTACTGTAGACACGTGAGTGTTGCATATTTGCTTGTGCTCAGTATCCTTTTATTATACCATGTTTCCTTTAAGGCTCTGAAAAACTCTTTGCAACTTTTCTTCTCTGGTTTTTCTCATTCTATATTGCTTCTCACATTACATTAAAAAGAAACAAATAACATCATAGGGCAGAGGTAAGTGGAGTTGTAGAACAGGGAATGTCAGTACATGAAAAGGTGTGCTCTACTTCAGTGTGCTTTGAGTTACTGTAATGACTCTCAATACAGGGCTTACTTTTCACATGTGTGACTTGAATAAGGATTGAACTCAGGGACCGTAATACCACAGGGAGAACCCAAATTTAGGATAACAGAGGCTGCTTTTCCTGTAAATCTCAGATAACTCCTTTTCCAAATCCCTTTTGAGCTGACAGAGATAAAAGAAAGTCCAGGAGCCTAGTGCAGCCTCAGACTTTTCTGTAGAGTTCAAGATCTGGGAAAAACATAGAATCTCATTTTACCTTCTTTTTCTCTTCATCTGTAAAATGGAAATGGGATTTCACTACTTCAGATGTGCACCATAACTTTTTTTGGGAAGTTCAGATACTAGTAATAGAAAATTTGTAAATCCCTAAAACAGGCAGATACTTGTGCCTAAGAATGTTAGGAGACAAATACATGTAGGAAAGAAATACAAAAGGAAAGCTCCTTTTCGTTATAGAGATGACTGACAAAATGTTTGTCTAGACAGGAGTGTATTTGGAATAGTTCAGAAAAAGTTAAGATGGAGAGATCCTAAGAAGTCAGGGAATGGACTAAATTGCTCCATTCCAGAAAAATTATTTTGTGTTAGTGATACATGGTACATCTGTCTTTCATCTCACACTTTCAGGAGACAATTTTGTAAGTTTAAAGACCCTGAATAGTCCATAAAGATGAAACTTCTGCAGGTGATTATTCCCCACAGAAGGGGCGTTTGTTTTGATTCTGAGTTTCTGTTTTGCAGCTCTCCCTTGCAGCATCCTGTGCTACAGTCCCCTTTTCAGCAGCCTTTCAAGTTAATATTCAAACAGCTCCTGGAAACCTTTTATGTCAAAGTACAAAAAAATAAAACCAAGAAACAAATACCAAAACCAGCCAAGCCCCAAGACAATTGTCACCACAGGATGCACTCAGGGACTACAAATGGGACAACTGAGCCCACCAGCTTTTCCCTGATTCTGGACCCAAGGGAAGGAGGAGGGTAGTGCTGGCAGGCACTTTTATGGAGTGAGAGGGGATGCTTCAGAAGAGCTCCAACACACAGCACATTTCCTGACCTCCAGGGAGCATCCCCTGTGGTAACCTGGCGGTGGCTTTCCCTCAAGCCTCGTCCTCTGCAAATCTTTTGACAATTTGTTTCCCCCATTGGCCCCCTTGCAAATAGATTTCAGCTCAGAAACTAAACTCAGCAATGATTATTTCCTACTTTTTTGGTTTTTTTTTTTCCTTCCACTCTGATATATGCATTTTTGATAACCAGGCAAAAAGGCAAGTCTAGGATTTCCTGGGTTTTGAGACTATGTTGTGCCCCAGTTCTCTACAAGAACTGGAGAGAGAAGACTTATCTGATTAACAAATGTAAAATCCAGGTACAAATAATACCCCAATTCAGGCATGGAATGTACCTCTTGGAGTGTGCTGGGTTCTTATCTGCTCAGTACTCAGTGCCCAGGTTTGTGTGAATGGGCACAGTGTCTGTTACAGATGCAGATGTAGAAGATGTAGACACGATACTTTACCTCCGTTTGGAGCATCAGTGGCTCCAGCACCTTCCCTGCCAGGCTCCGCGCCAGGGCAAGATGGGGAAGGGTTGGATGTTTATTCTGGGAGGGGCAGAGCTGACACAGTCATGCTCTCATGCTGTTTGCTCCAGGATAATCCATAGTGTTGCAGTGCAGGGTGCAGGTGAGGAGGTTTTTGTGCCCCTCTTGTTGCTGACGATGTGTCCCTCTGGGTGGCACTTCTGCTGGTGGAGAGAAGAATGCATGAGTAAAGTTAAATAGAGACTTTAAAAGTCAATAGAAAAAAACTGAGATGTTTCTCTCTATGGTAAACTTGGAAAAAAGTGGAAATAGGTGGTTACGGAAATAATGTAAAACAAAGAAGTGCATTTAATTGGTAATTCTGTTAATGAAAGGCAATGCTGTGGAACCTGACGTGATAATGTTGACTGGCACAGGAAGACATTACTTGAACTGTTGTGGCTCTATGCAATACCTTTATATTCATCAATAGCATCTGTTTCCATACTAGGCTATACTTGGCAGGAGATGATCAAAGTCACGTGTAAAGCACTGACAGTCTGGGATGTGGGGAGAATTCCACCTCCTCCTCCCACCTGGCACACACGAGGCATGCTCATGCTGGTGGCTTGGGCACAGCACTGTGCTGAGGAGGAGTCATTATGCCAGACAGAGCCTCTCTCCTCATGGCAGACGCTGTGCCTGCCACTGAGCTCTCTCTCTGTGCTGTGGTTTGCCCATAGCAGCCATGGTGTCTCTGCCTGCCATCCATCCCAGGGCGCTGCCGACCACGCACATCTCCTGCTCCAGGCTCTTCAGCTGGGTGGACCACATGAGTGTATGTCTGCAAGAAATTGTGGGTAGATATCTCAGACAGGGAAGAAAAGAGTGCTTAAATTGACAAATCAGTCCAAACCACTAAGGTTATAACTCCTTTTTTTCTTCTCAAGCAGAACAGTAAAACAGACCTGTTATTGGCAGCTCATTAGTAGTGAGACAGAGGCAATATGTACCATGACATCAGAGTGCTGCTTGACCCACATCTATCATTTTGTTAGAGATCCTTATTCCTGGGCCTTTCCAAATGCCTATAAGACATGCAGAGTGTAGAATTCTGTGGCATAAATAAGATACAGATTTTCTACTTTTGATGTGTTTAGCACATTTTTGTTACTTCCTTTAATACTGCAGACCTTACATTTTTTGAGCATTAGGAGAACAAAAGGGTAACACGAGGAAAAAAAAAAAGAGGAAAAAAAAGTATCCACTAAAAAGTATCATTCTGTTCACCTATTTAGCATTTAAAATTTTACCTCTTTCTTAAAGGAAGACAGAGTGAATACCACAGCTGAGTAACTTCAGATATGAAAAGTTCCTTCATTAAATCAGTTGTTCTTTAATTCATAATAGAACTTAAATAAAGAATGACTTATGGGCAGCTGTTTCTAATATTGAGTCCCCACCACACATGAAAGGAACATTATTCTTACAGCAGCCTCTCTACCCTTGGGTGTTATCAGCCGAACATGTTTTGAACCCACCTAATGCATTTGAGGTAGCTTAGGTTTATTTTTCTTTCAATAAAATAAATGGTTTTGTAATTAAATTTCTGCACTGACTGTGCTTAATGGCTACATTGACAAGTGCTAATGTATGGGAAGAGAATGAGTTTGAAATGAAACATGCTGTTTTCCAATCTGCAAGCAATTTTGCACTGGGGCAATCAAAATCTTGTGCCAGTGAAACATTTTCATTAATCTGCTAACTTAGCGCACACTGCCCACTCAGCAGCACAAGGACACTTTTTTTAAAAAACAAAAATATCATGAAGTGAGCCGTTGTTTGAAACCATTTTGTGGTCTCTGGCAGCAGGGCCTGTGGAAATTCGCTGACTTTACACCATGAAATGTTGCAGCTGTCTCAAAAGGGACTGGCTGCTTCAATGTTTGAGTTCTTGGCAATAACTCAGCTTTCAAATCTGTCTCTTTTTTCCCCTTAGCTAAATTTATTTTTGAATAAATCTTCTCATAGAAAATTGAGAGCAGCTATTACATATTTGGACTTCATTTATGAAAACCACTTCAAGTCATCAAGAAGTGCATCAATCCAGCTCTAATGTTTACAATACTTTCATGACTGGGAAACTAAACAATACTGTATTTCCCCCATTATTTTAATTTAGGTAGCACTGCATTTAAACACGAATGTGACTTTTTAATTTTTTTTTTTTTATTGCAGGACCTAAAAAAAAAGCAAAAGCTGAACCCTGCAGAGCTTTGCTTTTGTGTAACTTGCTGGAAGCTCCCTGCAGAATGTGGCCACTAGAGGGATGGCTTTCCAACAGCTGTGCTTTTTTGTCAGCGAAAAGACTGAACTGCAAGAAAGCTGAAGCTGTAACACCTTAGATAGGCATATAGGATTCCAGCTTAAAAAAAAAAATACCCAAAAGCCCAAATATCCAGGTGTGTGTATATATATATATATTTTTTTTTTTATTGTTTTCAATTGTTATACTGTGGCATATGCACAGTTTTTGTTTCTCCCTGAGGGAAATGTCCTAGAAGTAACCCAGAAGAAATTAACCAATCAGTCTTTAACAGTAGGTCAGTAGATATCTAGGATCACATGGTTAAAGAGGATCACATTGTTTCCTTCACATCCTGTTTCATTTGGGACAAATTGCTGCTCCAAATTTTAGTCCTTTTTTGCTGTGTGCAGGACTTAGAGTAAGAGAGCTACAACAAACTAAAATATTCCTCTTTTGAACAGAATAATAGGCAATGAAATACTGTCCTGGTGCAGACTTCTCCCACCCAGCAGGAAATGGCATCTTGGGGAATGGGTCACTATGAGATGAAGCATCTCCACCAGAGCATGGTGCAGTGAGAGGTGTGTGACGAAATGAGGAGGTTCAGCCCATGCTGGGATGTTATGGCCTGTACCAATCATTCCCATGAGGCTGCTCCATCCATGCTAGGTAAGCAGTTTTTCTGCTGAGGGTTGTAGTTTATGTCAGAACCCATCACCAAGCCCTAGCCCCAGGAGAGTGTACAATATGGGAACTCATTGCATCTTTTGTATTTAAAGGGTGGTTGTATTTGAACAGGTTCAGAGCAGTCAGTTCTTTTTTCATTCCTGTGTCTCCAGCATGGCATCTGCACTGTGGGACTGGGAAGTCACATGGAAAACAGATTGCAGCTACCAGGTTCTCTTGCACAAGGCACCAGGCAAAATCACAGTCAGAAACCTCTTTCACCCCAGAGTTTTTAGCAGAGGTGAAAAGGTCCAGCCACTGGACTGTGCAATTTAAATGCAGGGCTACACAAAACAGGTGCTGAAGTAAACTGAGACATCACCTATTTCTGCTTCAAATCATCTTAGCCATCTGATGAATTCTAAGGTAATTAGAAAAAATAATAGCTACTGAAAGATTGACTGATACACAGATACAGGAAGGATGGAATGGTGACTAAATGTAGCAAGTTCCACAGTGGCTCAAACTCTTGGAGGGGATATTTAGAGAGTTGTGGAAGCAGTTTAATAACAGAAACACAGACTTCAGCAGGGATGTGAGACACTTACCCAACAGCAAGGGAAGGTCCCCAGTCATCACAGCGTATGTGCTGTGTCAGGTTGTGAGCATGAAGGGTACTCAGGATTGACCAAGAGCCCCAGAGAAACACCTCCCTGAAGTGTTATCTGAGACCAGAGGGGATAGCCATCCTCCCCTGGAGCTGCCAGAAGAAATCAGCATGCAGAAGTGCAGCAGACAAATACATCCAGCAGTGGTATGTGAGGTGTGAAGGACAAGGAGCTCAGCAGAACTGAATGGTTGCTGCTCCAGGGAAGAGTAGGGGCAGTGAAGCCAGTACCTCTACTTGGGCAAGGAATTTTGAAGGGAGTTAGAGGTTCTCTGCAAACTAAACTCTATTTCCAGACAGAATGGCTCCTGTGCCTGTAATGAAGGAAGCCTTGGTCACCCTTTTCCTACAGGTGAAGAAGAGGAGTTGTGCACATCCATCTAGGTAGAAATAAAGCAACTTTGAATTATCAGATTTTATTTCATACCCAAATGATGCAGAACATATGAGTTGGTTAGAATATAAAGCAAAGGAACACAACATACCCAGGCAACATTAGGAAGGAGTATATTCTTTACAATTCTATATTCTTAATAGACACTTTGAATTCCTATGTATATTCAATTTCGAGTTTTCACAGAACCAATTGTTTCAATGTGCTCTATGAATTATCAATTAGGAGGAAAGCACAAGAGATTTACAGCAGCATTTTGAGGTGCTGCACATTGAGATTTGTTGACAATAATATTGCCATTAGGAGACAATTAATTTTGATACACAATACATATTCAGTGTCTTAGACAGAAGTAAAGGAATTTTTTAATGGCAAAACATTGATTTTATTCTACTTAATACTGAAGTGTTTGTTCTTTCAGACTTCTTTTCATGCACCTGAACACTGCATCTAAACCACAGTCTGAAGCATCTACAGTTACAAAGGGGATTGTCCAAAGGAAGTGCTAATTTCTAACAGTCCAGCTCTTGAACTAGTTGAAAACAAGACTTGGAAACAGTTGTCCACAAAAACTAAAGTTATCATGTAATAATGCCTGCAGGGGTTCCACAACTGTTGCATAATTTAGAACAAATTTGGCACTTCTTGAGGTAAGTCCCAGTAAAGAATATAAAGTGATCACATCTGCCAATCTACGTGCCTGAGTGAGTGCTGCAGCATGCTCTGGGTTGGGTTTATGCTTTCCTTTAATGATCATAGGCTCCTGCAAAGAAATTTTGTCCATCTAGTATATCCCTTGGCAAAATTTAGTTTTGTATCAGGCATGCCCATATACCACAGCAGATGTCTTAAGTAATCTTTATCCTGGGTTGGTGTCTCTCCCACGGGTGCTACAAATACCAATGAATCTTGGACTGATTTTCCAGATTTATGACATCATCTTCTATCACAAAATAGAAATTCATAACACAAAAAATGTGTTCCCTTTGATTGCAAGAAGTTTAACACTCTGGAAAATTTTACACAGGATCTGAAGGACGGGTGGTTACGAGCAGTTGTGTTTGTCATACTTTTACTCTGCATGTAATGTTGTATTTTCATAATTAGGCCCTTGAAAGCCTGCATATGTACAAACAGCATGTCCTCCACCTTTGTATTTGAATAAACATTTGAAAATAACTATTACCTTTAGAGATTAATTCTTTGGTAACTCTTAATCCCTTTTGGTTGAAGGAAATAGTTCTTCATGTTCCAAAGAGAAACAGGATTTGTTTTATTTTCATCCATTCACATCACCTGATGAGTCAGAGTGATGTTAATCAAACAACAAAGCCACTTAAAGGCTTAAGATGGAAGTTTTAACCACAACCAGGAGAGTTCCATGAGAAACAATGTTGTAAAAGCCACCTTGGTTTCTCACTGTAAGTTACCAGAAGCAGGCTAGCCTTATTCTTTTTAAGAAAAGTAGATAACAGCTAGTTTTTCAGCTTACAAACCAGTCATTATTTTCTAATAATACAGTATATGGACTGGCAGAATCATAACAGTAGTGTCTCAGATAATGGCTTTATTGATTAGATTTCAGCTCTGTTACGCTGCATTTACATAGAGTATAATTTAAATTAATTTTCTCCTTTATGGCCTTTATAAATCATTATTTGATGGGTGAGTTTATCTCATATATTTTTATTACCTATGTGAACTCTCTCACTGACAAGAGGAGGTAGCTTTGCAGAAGCACCTCTGCAGAAACTTATGGGCAGACTCCTTCAAGTTGGAGGAGTTTTTACAGTTTCCCAGAGTGTAGAGGCAGTCTGGGAAAAAGCAGAGGTGTTTATTCAAAATCTAAGGAGCACAAGATTGAAATTGGCATCATGGGCTGGGGGCAAGAATTGACCTCTAGATGTTGAAAGAAGGAAGTACAGAGGAGGACTGTAAACAGCCTCAAAAATGATTACTGCTGGAGAAACCCAGAGAGGAATGCAAAGACAGAAACAGTACAGCTCATGAGGACCTTAAAACAGCTTCATGTAGCCAGCCTGTCTTTGGCAAAACCAGAGGAAAGGATTTTAAAGAGATCCAAATACAGAACCTAGGAGCATGGAGAAAAGTGTGGGTGCACTATGTGAGGGTGTACTCACATAGTGAGAGAGTATTAGACCAATGCAGATATTAAAATATGCAAATAATTACTTTGCTGCCACAGAACAGTATTTTTGCTCTTTTTGAGATGAGATTGTGCTGCTGTCAAGTTACTTTCTTCGAGGAATTTCCTGCTCTCTCATGTCATGTGCCATAGCACCATCACTTCCCAATAGTCCTGAGAGCCCAGCTCAGCAGCTGGCTCAAAGTCAGGGAGTGAGAGGGTACTCGGGGGTGCCACATGGACACCTGAGTGTGCAAGAGCTACAATGTCAATGAGAGTCGTGTTTCCAAAATGCTGATACCCAAATACTGTGGCTCAGCAGACCAGGCAGCTGTGCTGCCCTTTGGCAGCAGGAAGCTGGCAGCTGAATCTGTTTCTTCCTCCATCTCCCACTCAGTCCTGTTGTTAATGCAAAATCACTCCATGCTTTTGGGGGTATATCCTACAGAACTGTAATTCCAACCTCCTTAAAATTCAATTTAGTTCTGGTGTATGGGAACAGTGCAAATGCTATTTTGAGGAGTAGAAAGTGAATTATTCTGCAGGCATGTCTAAGGATTCCTCCTGAATGTAGTTTTCCATGCAGTTAGTTCTGCTTTCAGCATCAATCCCTCATGTAGGTTTGTCTTTAACTATTTTCTCCATTTGCTGTATTTGCATGATGACTTATTGTTATTATATTTTCATGGATATTCCTCTAGCTCCCAGAGGTTGCATTCAGGACAAAGCCCAGCACATGCCATACCCTTGCCTACAAAGGCTGTCCCTTTCTGTGGGTCACAGATGCAACAGAGAGCAAGAGGGGGGCGGACACAGAGCGGAAGTAATGCCATTGCATGCAGGTATGTTATACACATCTTCATCTTTTACCTGGCCATGATAGATACATGGAATTAGTGCCAACTGCTCTAATCAGTCCCTTATGACATCAGGAGAAGCTCCTACTTTGGCACAGTAAAGCTTTAGCTGGTAGATTCACTGTCTCTGAATTGGAGAAATCAGTTCCTTCATATCATGGAACAGGTTTGAGCTGAAGAGAACAAATATTTTTGAGATACCACTGTAATGAAATTCACTGCTATTCCTAGGAAAAAATAAAATTAAAAAAACAGCAAAAAAAAACCCCAAAACACACCAACACAACAAAAAACCCAAACCACCAAAAAACAAAACAAAACAAAACAAAACCTAAAACAAAAAAAAAACCCCACAAAAAAACTAAAAGAGGGAAACCTTGTGTATTCCCTATTGGCTTTTGATATTCATGCAAGAGCACAGAGCCAAGAGTGCTGCTCTGTCTACTCTCGGTTGTACTTCAGGTGTGGAAAAACAATACTGAGCCAAAAGTGGCAGAATGTTTTGGATCTTTAGAAATGTATAAAAGACATAGAAACCATCAGCACTGAAGCTGTGGGCTCGTAATAGCTGAAGTATTTGATTTCTTTCCTCCTGTAGCAAACATCCAGCTTACAAACAAGGGAACTCAGGGTGAAAGATTCAAGGAGAAGTAGGTATTAGCATCCTTCTTTCTTACCAGTATTATAATTAGTACAGAGCAATAGCACCATCAAGCTCCAGATGAACAATTACATACCAGGAAATACAACCAACAAATATCCCATTAGAAACAGTCACATCTGTGTGGTACCACAGAAGTATGCACCAGTGCCACCTAGCCAATCCCCAGCGTATGTCACTCACAGTGCAAGGCAAACCATGAAACAGCCCTTTTGCAAATCACCTCTTCTACATGCTTGGGGAAATTTGTAGAACCAACTAGCTATTTTCAAAAATATATATTTTTATGACCTTATTATAATCAATAAGCTGAGAAAAATCAGAAGTGAAATATATTAATTAAATGTGATTGCATTGGCCATATGAACTGTACGGAGCTAGCTGTTTATCCAATGCTCTTGTCATCATCAAAACTATCCTAATGTGATGTCCAGAGAAAGCAAGAGAATCCAGCTGTCTGTGGAATAACTTTGACAGACAAAAAAATCCCATAGAAATTCAAGGACTTTCCATTGAACAAAGCCAAATACTAAGTTCTAAAAAATCTATTATCTTTATCTAGGGGTACTGCTTATTCTGAGAAAGCTCAGTCTCAAAGTTACAAATACACAGACCTCCATCCAAGAGAGAGCATTTTGCGTGTCTCAGTTTGATGGTAAAAAGAGTGCAATAAAAGAAACATGCTTCCTAGTGCAAAACTTGTATCACCTCTAATACAATGGCCAGGGTAAAATGAACTGCAGTTAATGAGCCTTGGAGTCTCCCAAAGCAAAACCTGAGATCTGAGCAACCACAGCTTTGGGAAGGTTTGTATTTCCATCAGGACCTCGAGCTTCAGCATAATTTCTGCACAGAGTGGTGGTACTATGGCCAGAAAGAATCACTGGAATTAAGAGAATTTTTTTCTTCCTTCAACATCACTGGAAGTGTTTTAGGAGCACTAATGACATCCTCAGCCTACTGAAGATAACAGGAAGTCTCCAGTGGCTTCAAAGGCACTGGGATTTGACTCTGTAACTAAAGAAAGATAAGACTGGAGGAAAGGGGCAATATTTTAATTAAATCAATTGTCTGAAGTGCAATTCTCATTGTCACTAGATGGTGCAGCAGAGTAGCTTTACTTTGGATCAGTAGAACTAGAACTTTGGAAAATATCATGATGGGGGATTTTTTGCAGGCAGAAACCTCCATTAAGTGGGTCCTTTTCTCAGAACTATTTCTGGTTGCAGTTTGAACACAATGATCTTCTCTAACACTATTTGAAACTGAAAGATGAGTGATGCCTATGAGGACTACCCTGACATCCCTTAGCTTTAGCTGTCTATGCCCTAGACACATGCAGCACCCTGTTTATTTAGAAAAGCTGGGTGCTACAGCCGAAAGCAAGAACCTGAAATGTTACATTCATCACCATCAGGAATGGTTAAAGAAAGCTTGTGCATATGATTTCTTGGGTTCACCAAACTTCATACTTGAGCTGTATAGAGGGTGAAAACCCAGGATGTTGTTGAGTATTTTCTGCTATACTGAAAGAAAAGTTTACATGACACTAACAAGAGATGTCTTTTCCCTCCTGTTATCCTGTTCCTTCCTCTCCTGCTCTTCACCAAGGGTGGAATAGAAAGCAAAGGAGGTGATGGAATTCAGTGCTAAGGTGGGTTATCTAGGAATCTTACTCAAACCCCTCCTTTTTCATAATGTCAAATTATAGATGTCATTTTAAACTCTCCCAGCTGTAGTTCTGTGCCTATCAGCTGTCCATTACCTATCTGAAATTGATGGTGGACAATTCCTAGCCTGTATTTCATGTACTTATTGGTATAGCTCCTTCCACACAACAGTGGGATATCTCTGCTGCTCTGTACCAGCAGTTTCAGAGCTTTAACAACAAAAACATGTTTCTGCTTTTGGATAAAGGCCAATTCTAATACTAAAACAACATTTGATGTGCTCTTGATAAGGGAGGCTCATCAGGACATCCAATATTGGAGTTCAGGTCTGAATTAAAACTATCAGATAGTCCTTGTTGACTTTGATTATTGCTTGGAAACTAAATTGTCTGTGATGACAGAAGAAGTAACTCAGGGATTTACAATTTGTTTTATACTTTGAGCCTATCTCAACAATAAAAATACATTATGTTTTGAAAGGATAATGGCACTTGTTCATTCCAACTCTGTGAGAAGAACTTCACAGGATCTTTTTATTTTTGCTTTATAACTAATGAAAAAATTGCAATTTTGAGAACAGTACAAGAACTGTGACTGTACTGAATTGTACTGGGTTAAGATTAAAAATATGTGCTTTATTTTTTCCTCTAGGAATTTCCTGCCAGCTCTAAGACAGGATATGATTTTGGAGAGAGAGAGAGAGAAGTCAGATACTTCTGCAGTTCATGCAGACATTATTTAAAACCCTTGAGAGAGAATAGTAAGAAACAGAAGTAGCCAAAATAAGGCTAAGTACTAGTTCTCAAATTGCTAAGCCTTCATATATTAAAACATATTATATACCGCATGTTCATTACCTTAGTATATTCTATAATTTGTTCTGTGAGTTGAACATGTCAAAAGAAGGATATAGAAATTCACTGGTGATGAGATGACTGGCAGCAAGATTGAAGCATGACTCTCTCAGAGACCTGACATCTCAATTGAAGGGGTGAAGCTTTTGAACTCTGATGACATCAGTCACAATTTGAGTCTTATTTATTATTGACTGAAAAACAAATTAATGCCAGAAGACAATTACTCTGGAGCTCATGCCTGGTTCAGATATTTTAGTGAACTGTGTATATATGATTTTACAAGTGAATGCTGTTGCATATTTGGACATGCAAGGGCACGTTCTTCAAGAAAAATTGTGTCTTTCTCAGAAATGCAATGCAGTTAGGTATAAATGAAGATGTTAGGGTAGCAAATGGTGGGATCACATTTTTCTGTTTATTTTCTAGAAGAAGATAATCACATCTTGAGCAACTATTTTGAGTTCTGTAAAACTACAGCAAGCCAGATTGTGTGGAAAATGAAACAAAGGGAGTTTCTCAGATGACAATTCAGGCCACTATGTAAGCAATTATGTAATTTTCAAGATTTTTCTCTCTCTGCCTCAGTGTGTGTATACAAGCACATATTTGCTGTACACACACATACATATATATTTGCATATGTATTCCCCTTGGGGGAAAAGGGAAGGGCAACTATTAAATACTATTGAATTGTATTCAACCTGAGCTGAGCTGAGGTGTGTATTTAGTTGTTAGAGTGTAAATAGGGAACTAAATGCATTTGATAGAGGAAGTACAGTCCTGGCAAATCTGAAGAGAGTCTGATATATCTTTAAGAACTTTGAAAATTTGTTTTACAGACTGCTGTGTCATTTTTGGGTTCAGCTCTGGAGTGATAAAGTGAAAAGAGTTTGAAAATATCTGAGGATGAGTGTATGTGGGTATTTTGGTCCAAGCCATTCTCCTGTGTCCTCCTGAGATGTGAAGAAGGTCTTTGGGAAGGCAGTGTGAGGAGTAAGGGATATGCTAAGCTGCACATCGGCTGTGTTGCAAGTGTCCAATTTAAATTTGTGCTTGATGGCTCATTCTAATACCAGTGTGCTCCAGATAAGATTATGGAAGGTCTCCATTATCAGAGACTAGGGAGATGATGCATATCAAAATGGAAAATTAGTATAGTCATTCACATAATTAAATCCACTAATCCAATCATAATGGCACAACTGCTACATCCTGTCACTGTCTGGAAAACAGGATGTGTATCCCATGAGGCAGTCACAGAGGGCAATATTTTAAAATAAATTCCATCACTACGTATGTTAGAATGCTTAATTATGGGCAACCTTATATTCTAAATGTCACATTTTATCTCAGGAAATTAAAGGAGACAAGTTTTGAAAAAGCAAAGGAAGGAAAAGTTTTTTAGCAATTAGTTCCATTTTACTTAAAGTCTTTTAAAATGTAGAATCTCTGCTAATAAATATTGTACTTGATCAGTTTTGAAGTGTTCCATTACATTTGTTTATTATTTAAGACAAATTCCGCTGCATTTGAGCCCCAAAGAAATTATGGATAGCGAGGTGGAAGCTGCTAGAAATGGAACTGAACCAATGCCACATCCACTACAACATCTTGCCGTGACAGATTTGCTCTGAGTACCATGCTTTAAGGTTTAAATTTCCGATCTGAGGATCTTGGGCTCTGTTTCTGTTGTGAGGCTTTTCCATAGTCTACTAAGCTATTTCAGCCACAAAAGGTTTTTCTTACATTCAGCCCCTTCTTAGAGCTGTCTTGCCGCTTCTGGGTCCACCCAGAGCTCAAGTCATCCTTCCCTTCTGCTCGGGCAGCTCTGCAGAGGGTGTTTGGTCAGCCCAGGTCACTGGCTCACTTCTCTGCTCGTGCCACCATCTGGGATGAAATCCTGTTAAAACCATGAGTACATAACCCACACAAGGAGTCAGAGAAAGTGACAACCTTTGGCCAGCAGGAGCAAGGAGGTCATTCTTCCCCTGTACTTGGAGCTGGTGAGACTGCATCTTGAGTGCTGTGTCCAGTTCTGGGCCCTCAGCTTGGGAAGGACATTGAGGCACTTGAGCGCATCCAGAGGGGGCAACAAGGCTGGAGAGGGGCTTGGAACACAAGCTCTATGAGGAATGTTTGAAGGAGCTGGGACTGTTTAGCCTGGAGAAGAGGAGACTCAGAGGTGACCTTATTGCTCTCTACACCTTCCTGAAGGGAGGTTCTAGACAGGTGGGGATCTGTCTGTTCCACCGGGCAGCAACTGACAGAACCAGAGAACACAGTCTCAAGCTGTGGCAGGGAAGGTTTAGGCTGGATATTAGGGAAAAGTTTTTCACCAAAAGAATAATAAAGTATTGTAATGCTCTTCCCAGGGAGGTGGTAGAATTACCATCTCTGGATGAGTTTAAAAAAAGACTGGCCATGGCACTCGGTGCTATAGTCTAGTTGAGGCATTGGGGCATAGATTGGACTCGATGATCTTAGGGGTCTCTTCCAACCTCATTATTCTGTGATTCTGTGATTCTGTGATTCTGTAACCTGTTTGTTATGTTTTAAACCTTCAGATGGCTCACAGGCTCCACAAAGGGCCGCTTCCTCTCCTCTGTCACACTTGTGCTCTGCACAAAATTGATTCCCACTTTCCCATTCCTGCCTGTTATGAACAGCAACTGATCAGATGAAGGACAGCATCCAATCCCTCACACAGGTGAGAGTGATTTTCTTGCTCCTCCTCCAGGTCTGCTCTGCAACACCTCTAGCTTCTATTCACTCTGGGAAGAGTTGGGACAATGGTGGTCAATGGCTCCTACCATTACCATTAGCATTTGGAATATCAACAATGATCAGTTTTTAAGGGACAAGGAAGGAAGAAAATTATACATAATAGAGAGAACCACTAATGGGATTCTAATTCTTATTTAGGTGTGACTCTTTGGGTTAGGACATTTGATCCCAATATCAATAGTTTTGCTGTCTCCGGGGCAAAAATTTAACACTTTTGCTTTCTGAGCTAGTCACTGTTTATAATAATATGCATAGTCTTTATTACAATAATTTTTTCAACATTTTATGAAGTGTGCTTATTAAATGAAATGGTAAGTCTGTCACTGGCAAGTCTCTTGTGCACATTTTTTTTCATATTTCCTTTCTTTTGGCAGGTCCATGAAAAGGGAGTAAGTTTCTGTGGGCTGTGCATGCTTTTCCACCCTTTTTCAGGATTTGTCACATCTCCTGGAAGGCCTTATAACTCACAAAACATGATTTTATATCCCAGCAATTTGCCAAGTCTTGTCAAATCCTAACATTTTTGTTGGCAACAATTTCCATCTCTCGGCTGAAAGGGAGTAACTTAGATCATCCAGTCACAACACTGTTCTTTGGATACCTTTTTATGGTCAGTGTTAATTTTGATACATGGTTTAATCTCTGCCTGTGAGGGGCTGCCCACTATATTTCATGTCGTCACTCAGTGAATCTTTTGCAAAGTGGACATGCTGTTTCATCAGCTGATTTTCCATTTTTACATGTCTGCACTTGCAGTCCCACTTCTCTCTAAAAAAAAAAAATATCTGAGAAAAAGTAATTTAAATAGAAGTCCTTCTTACTTCCTTCAGGAATGCTTCCTTTGTTAGGTACAGCTGCTGTTACCATACTGGAAGGGAGACTGTACCATGAGCTGATGGATGCTCTGTTTACTTTTTTTGGAAGATGTTTTTTCATCCTGTTTGTTTTTAACTCATCCCCTGCACCTCAGTGCAACAACAACAAAACTTCAGCTCTTGGGATGTGGAATAGGAGCCATTTAAATCTTTAGGACATGAATAAACTAAAAGAGAAGTTATTATTCACTGTAGCATGTTCAAACAGCTCTGAATGAGAGAATTTTGGATTGTTTAAAATGCCTAAAGAATAAAATAATTCTCATCTTTTGCACCAAACACAATTAGTGGTGAAAAATCCAAGAGGATATGGGATTTCCTCAGGTAGGATTTGAGAAGACAGTATTTATTGGTTTTGGTTACTAGCTCCAAGAGAAGTGAGAAATGTTAATAATAAGCAGTGCAACAGATGTTAGATTGCTACATCTCGTCCTGCCATATGCTCTTTGTTATGAGTCATTCTGGATGCCATCCATCCCCGTACCAGTGCTCGCTGCAAGCATCAATCTGCAGCAGGAAGGGTGAAGGGAGGCATATGCACAGCACAGCTGGAGGGGTCTGCCCATCTCCTCAGCCTCCTCAGGAGGGGGGATGCAAGAGCCTGCCTGCGTTTACATTTACCACCATCTATACATGACCTAAGCCATGCTGAGTCCCGCTTAATTGGTACACAGCAAATGAGGAATCCACTCCTGGCAGTTATTTTTAGTCATTCCTTATGACATCTTGGGATAGCAGGAGAGTCTGACCTCCCTCTGAAATGAAGCACTCCTTGCCCTTTAGCACAGCGTTGCTTAAATTCACTTCAAGCATGAATGTATTCAACAGCCTCCATCCGTGTCAGATTTTCAAGGGGAAATTAGGATGGTACATAGTCACACTTAGTCATACAAGGAACCCATGGTTAAATTCGTACCCCAGATGGACTCTGTCCTTTTTTCTTCCTGTTTGAAAGCAAACACCCTGCCTTCTCATGCACTAGTTCAGTCTTGTATATCAGCAGTGGGGGAGAGGAACAGATGCCAGAGGAGCTGGAAGAATAGAAAGGGCAGGCTCCTGCTACCTCTGATGAGAATCAGCTCAGGAGATCATGGAAAAGGGACAGAAAAAATAAATTTTCTGGAAGATACCCAGGAGCTTTTCTTTCAGTTTGAGGAAAACCTCACTAGCTGTTAAAATACAAGGTCTGCACTTTAAAAGTGGGACTTATTTAAGCAACAAAGCCCTGCCTGATAACTGCAAGCATTGGTCTGCCTTCACCTCTCTCTCTTTCTCTCTTTTTTCCATAAAATTCCTTCAGCACACCCCAAGAAACAAAAAAACAAAGGTTTCTAGCTGCTTGGTGAGAATTTGTAATTGAGATATTCATCTTGTCAGAGCGAGCAAATTGGCAAATCCCCATGGACTTTTGCCACGCAGGGGCAGAGCTGGACAGGCACGCAGTGGGAGGCAGGCAGCCCCAGTTGTCCCTGGGTCCCCAGGACTCCAGCACAAGAAGAAGGAAGCTGTTGTGAATCAGAAGGAAATGGGAAGCTATTTGCTTTAACTGATTTCATGCTTTGCTCCAGAAACCTGGCTAAATTCTGATCTGTTTTTTAGGGAAAATTTCAAGATATTGCCATGGTAGCTTAGTGAGGACCCAAATGGCTTTGGTTCCTTGACATGTGTCTAAACTTCAATGAAAGTGAGTCAATTCTTTTTCTTTTCTTTTTTTTTTTAATTTTCTTTCTGTGGAAAATCTAATTTTTGCTGTGTTGCACCCTACTGTGCTGCTTGCAGGGCACTGCAATCTGACCTCTTGAGGTGCTGAGTGGTTCTCTCAGCACCTACACATCATCACGGCCTCTGCTCTCAACCCTGTGCCGTGCTTGACTGGAAAAGGCCTCTGGTCTTCAAGCATAAGAGTAAGACCATCATGTCACATTGACCTACAGACCTGGTTCTGGGCATGGTTCAGAATCATACAGATTACCTGTGCACCTTCAGAAGCCAGAAATTGCTCCATCCAGAGAAATATTTCTGATCAATTTAAAAGATTACATATTATAAACTCGTTGATTATTTTTTTCTTTCTAACAGATTAAGTTGTAACAAAATTTATATTAGGTTATGGAATGTTACACTTTAACAATTCTCTGTGTGTGTATATTAGATTTGAAATGTTTATTTTGGTATATGATCCAGATATTTCACCCTCTGCATCCCTCTCGCACTGTGCTAAAGCCAAACAATGAAACTCGTTCTTTTAAAGTCACAATCTCCTCAGTGTTTTTTGCAGTACCGATTTGTAATAGAGGGACATCAGTCTCCTAAACAGTCCGCCTTGGTTTTTTCACAGGCACCAAATAGGGTATTTCTCAATGAGAGGTACATCTGCAAAAAGACCCTTTCATCAGAAAATGCCTGTCTGTTAAAACAAGAGGGTCTTTTCCTATGAATAAGCACCATTTGGAGGTAATGTTTACCATTGTCATGTGTCCAAGATGCCTTTTTTTATTTTTTGAAAGACTATATAATAGCAAATGCACATGGCTTTATTACTGTGAATTATACTGACATTTGGGCAAGTTATTACAAATATGAAACCCAAAGGTAAAAGCTCATCTGGATGATTATGTATGGATGTACTCACACACTGCACTTTTGGTTCTCATTTTGGCAACCATAGGCTGGATAGTTAATCCGGATATTTCCCACTACGGCACTGGGACATGTTCCCCCTTTGTGGCAATAGCAGATATGGAATTTTACAAGTCTGCTCTGTCTATTCACTAATGGGCTTCACCTTTTACCTCCAAGAGCCTTTTTTAGAGTCCAGGGTTTACAGGTTTAGACACTGCAGGCAACCTAGCCAGAGGTGTTCTCATATGGGCCCAAAACCCATAACAGAAAAGCCAAGTAAAGGATCATGATTTTATCCTTCCACACCATAATACTTCTTCCATCTTTACTGGATATCAATACGTCTTTCCATTTTTTGTGATAATTGGGGAATCAAAATAATTCCCAGAGAGAAATGTGCTATTTCCCAGACACAGTGGTGCATTTAAGTGTATTTTTATGGTGGATGAGGTTTTGGTGTGTCATCTTTGAAAATATGGGCAAATGGATTATTTTTTTGGTCCAACAAAAACAGCCACAGGAAAAAAAAAGGATGCAAAATTCAGGGTGTTGCAAGTTCACTCTCAGAGCTAAGCTGTGGTCTCTCTATTTAGCTATTGCCAAGAATGCATGCCAAGTCATTGAGGTTGACCACGTTTTATTACCTCTGTTTTTGCTATTCTACCTTATTCCTGAGACAAGTGGGAAAATTGTGTCTGAAAACTGTCTTTAAACCCTGGACTTCTAGATTGGACATCTTTAATGAATACTGGACGTGTTCCACTGCTGTGCACTGCTGTCTGGGTCTCGGCTTATTAGATACTGTTCTGAAATCCATAATTATAACCAGGTTTGCGATGGGTCACATGCCTTTGTATACAAAAATTTCTGTCATCCTGGTAGAGCCGCTATTTCAGAGGAAATCAACTGATTCAAAACTGGCATTTGAATACTTTTAGCTTTACTTGTTTTGGCCTTCCTTACCTAAGGTGTGAAAAATGGCAATTTCTGTATTTCTGGGAAATTAATTTTCAATGTTGACTTTGGGCCAGTAACCCGAAGTGCTAACATAGTCCATATGTCTGACTAGTGAAGGTTGAGTGAAAAGTATGAAAGTTCTAGTGAAAGTCCATTTTTCCTGCTCCTTTTGGTAAATTGCAGGATTCCATTATAGTGACGATAATTCACAGTTATTCCAGTCGGAGCACTGATCCCTAGTGAAGCTGGGATGAAGGTAAAACGCATGGAATTTGTTCTCTATAGGTGCTGCTTTTCATGCTGAGCAAAAGCTCAGTATTTATAATTTGCTCTCCTGTAGTATTTGCCATCTTTCCGGCCCTCTCTTAAGACTGCAATTCCCGCCTCATATTTTCTTTTTAAACTCTCTCTCATTTTAATACACATTTTGTATTTTCTTTCAATAAATGCTGTCACGCAGCTCTTCCACTTCCTTTATTGAGAAAACACTCATACGATGGTGGAAAAAAATTGAGAGGGAGGGAGAAACAGAGAAAGGAAACAGAAATCATAAGCAAAGAGTTCGCACCGATTATTGAAATAGTCAGTGTTCCCTCGGGCTGAGAAAAAGGGAAAGGCACTTTTACAGTGTCTTGGAATATTTTTCTTCTGCACGATTCTGACTTTTCAGCACATATGCATTCTACAGCAACAGAAGGAAAGAAAACAAAAAGGACTCAAAGGTTTTACAGTAAGTTTTTTCATTATCTTTCATAGTGACACTTGCTAGTAAAAAGTCCCAGGGAATATTAATGTTGAGTTTTTAAAGCTATAATTTTAAATGCTCTCTGTGTAAAATTATTTAGCAAGCACATTATTTAGTACTAATATTTTCTCCTCCTCTGCAAAAATTTTGTAACTTAAGTCACAGTGACACTTTAAATGTAAAGTCATTTCAATATTTAGTACCATGTTATTACTACTGGAAAATATTTATGTATTTTTAGAAGACTTCAGTGAGCCTCAGGTCTGCTCTTCAGTGAGGTATTTAAAGACAGAAAAGAAAGAAATAAAGACTGAAAGATTCCAGTCAAGAGCTTCTGTACAGTCAGGAGGGACTTCATGCTAATTTGGAGCGCTTCGCTGTCCTGAAACACCAATTATAATCAGAGAACTGCAATATTTTAAGAAATTCTGCCTATCAGAGACTGCTTTTTATTTATTTTAATTACTCAAATTCAGATTAAATTGAAATCAGTCTTAGGATTCATATTTGTTTCACTAGCCTTTGAATCATGTCAAAACAAGTCACTAGCCAAAGCTCTTTCAGATTTCAGAGAACACAAAGGGCTGGTGCCATTGCAGTGGGGGCTGCAGAGGGGATCTGTGGGCAATTCGCAGGGCAGAATCAGGTCCAAAGATGCAGAGGGGAAGGATGCAGCATTTTTCTCCTCCACAGCAAGGTATTGGGTACTGTTTGAAAAATTGATTGTTATTTCTCTAACAGACTAAAATTATGCCATTTAAAATGTTGTTCAATATTAAGGTATATGTAGCATTAAATTCCTGGGTTCCCTTTACCAAAACAAACTGCAAAGGCTTCACCATACGACTGCCAAATGACTACTTGAATTTGCAGTTGTAGCATATTTCTCCTCTAAAACTGGTACCAATCTTCCAAATACAAGCAATAACTACATATGGACATATTTAGCAAATCAGAAAGAGTAGACTGATTGCTGGGAAATGTTTTGTTTCCAATTATTTGCTCCGTAAAATCTAAAATCCCAGATAAACAGAGTAGCGAAATCCCAGTGGTTTATCTGTAAGTATACAGTGACTTAGAAATGCTATTAAAATTGCTTGTTTTGAAAACCCCTAGCAGAGAAAGCTGAAAGCAAAAATCTCTTCATATTGATCTACTTCAGGGATGTTTTTAAGCATTTCAGGGTGGACTGCCATGGTCAGTAAAGTATTTAGGGCCGCTTCCATCATTACCCTACATTTTGCCTTGGTTTCTTTTATCCTCTTTCCTACTAAATGAAACTGATTTTTTTGTCCTGCCTATATACCTTTCTCATGTCTAATACATATGGAACTTGCTAAATCAGCTCCTGACATGCCAGCCAATTCTAACGGGGGAGGCTGAGAGATACACCATTACTTCTTATTTCTAATGTGTTTCTTAATTTGAAACTTGTCATTTTCTGTTGTGATGCTGACTCAGCAGTAAGTTTATTTCCAGAATTACTGAAACAACTTTCCCCTCTGAGCAGCAAGGGACCCATGACTCATTGGTAGAGAACAGCGAAACAGAAAGAGGCCTTTTTCCATCTTTTAATATTAAAAAATGAACTAGAAGGAGTTCATAAAACAGTCCTAGGGAATTTCTGCGACATAAAAAAGTAGCAGTAGATCTCATTTCACAGACAGATTGAACGCAACCCTATTTAATTTGAGTTGCATCTTAAATATATAGCTTGCATTATTTTACACATTGCAAAACAATATTTAGAGGGATCACTTTTGATTCGCTTATACCTACTTCACCTATGTCAGAATCAATCACTTTTTCAGATAGATGGTTTTTTACTCATATGCTGCAGTAAAGTGGCATTTTGTACCTGTAAACTTTCTTTTGGTTTCCAGCATTTAATGACTGCGCTTTCCCATTCCCAAGGTTTTGGGATCATTCATGTGCTATGTACAGGGTTCGGAGATTAGAAAAAAACAAGAGCCTAATTTAATTCAAAAGGATATTTTTCAGGGGGGTGCTTTTCCATCTTTTGCTGAACATAGATTATCTCCCACTCCATCATCATCAACAACATTTTAGTAAAGAGCAGCAGAATGCATGTTACTCTTCAGCTAATAAATCAGCACAAGGGCTTTGCTAAGATAGTTGTACATTGATCAGCTTTTGTGCAGATTTGAAGAGGTATAAGCACATACACAAATAGTTTGTATGCATAAAAGCAAATTTGTAAGCTGTCTTAAAAAAGGACTGTGCGTTTCCTTCTATCGTGGTTCTCAGCTAAGAATTTTCTAGTCACCTCAAAGCGTTTCTGAACCAAGGAGAAATCTGGAAAGAGACTGTCTCTCTTGATGTGAATAAAATTCTCTGGAACATCAACTGCTCCAGCAACTTTTCATAGGAAAACAGAAACTGCTATTCTGAGCCAGAGGAAGGAGACAGACTTTGCTAATGCTTTTAGATATCACCAGCATCTCTCATATATGATACCCTGACTACAATGACGGATCAGCTCTTTATTCCATGTCCATTTTAAAGCTACTCTAGGTCTCTGACCTCTGTGGCGTGGCACACTGAGGACACATGCTCTCCTTGAGTTCAGATTGGAGTGAAAGGTTTGGAGTGCATGGTTTCACTCTCAGATCACACTCTGTTCTTGCCTGGGAGGTCCCAGACAAGTGTCTGCTCTAAGGACTGGCCTGTTCAGTACGCACATGAAGCGCCTCAGCAACCTGGAACGTGAAAAAGACCTATATGATCCTTGTCATCCTCTCCTCCAACTTACCTTCTCCTTGCAGGGTGCAGCTGGAGACACAAGAGGCTGAAGGTAGAGGAGAGAAAACCCACTGACCAGTTCTGAGCTTCACAACACCCCCTTATTTGACATCTCTTCTCCCTGACTCCTTGCAGATTGTTACTCTGCTTATACTCCAAGTGCATCTGAACACCCAAACAGTGCTCCCACACAGTAACATTTAAATTTTCTGTTGGCAGATATGAAAATTCTAGATTATTGGGAGACCAAAAATAGCAATTATTCAAGCATCTCTTAGTCTGTGCAGTTGTTCCTCACTAGGACTGTGGTTCCTATTCTTCAGTGACCTAATGAATATATATCATCCCAATTGGAGGTCTGGGGTCCCTTACCAAACCTGCTTTAAGCAATTTTCCCAAGATACCCTCTGATATTTTTCAGCCTGCTTTAACAAGAGCTTTGTCATGATGTTCCATAGTACCACTCAGCTGGAATGTTTCCAAATTTAGCAGCTCAGACCCTCAATCTGAAAAGACCTTCATATCCCTATATCTTCACATTCAAAACAAAATGTAGGTTTCAACTTTGGTTTTGCCATTAACATATTATGTGATGTAAGGCAAAATATTGAATCCCGCCGCAGGATTGTTGGGGTTTTTTTACTTTCCTGCTCCAGTTTTATGTTACTAAGCTTATAAGATTTTAGTGTCAGGAAAGAGTTTTACTGGGCATACGCAGAAAAGAAAATGTTCCGAATTGCAACACATACTATTATAACTTCAATAAAAATCCATCACTGTGTCCATTCCCTGCATGTTTATCAACTGCACATTTTCCACACAGATTTTTATATTATACATTCACACAGTGTCCTTCGCCGCCACCTTTCCATTTTGACAGTGTTTATACACTTGAACAATACATTCAGAAAAAAGTTGAAAAATAGAACAGTTAGATGTTCGCTGTTATCCCAGGGTATTGTGTTCATTTTCTAGTGAGTGCCTCTAGTGCACTGGGGTCCCTAATCAATGTAAATATTGTTTAAGATGAACCTTGCAGTGGGCATACCATGGAGCCAGACCACCAGCAGAGCATTAAACAGGGACAGATGTGAATGCCAGGATAAAAATGAAGACATTCCTGAAGTGTAAGTATGTTACTTATATCTGTTTATAGGAAATGGTAGCGGAAAAAAACAAAACCAAAATTTCTGGAAAATAAGAATGTGAGTTAAAATCATTGTGTTGAGACTTTTTCTTTTTCTTTTTTTTTTTCTAAAATAGCAAACTGAAAATATGTGATATTCTGGTATCTTGAGCTATTAATATCTACTAGCTTTAATCTTCCATGAATGTTTTTAATTAATTTACAAAGGTATAATTATTTTGGTGATTATCTGTACTGCACAAAAATGCATGGTTTTATTTTATGCACATGGCTTTCTCTCAGAAGTAGTATCTTTTATAAGATTAGAGGACCTAATTAGGATAGCAGACAAAGAGTTTCATGCTGTCTCAAACAGTCATTCAAGGAGAAGCAATGAGAGAGAGAAACCTCCTCTTGTAATTTATGAAGATCATCTGATTCCTACTCCTTGCTTAGTAGTAGATTCATGTTGATTAATTCACTAGCTGTCAATTTCCATGAGCAATTATACAGCAGATTTCCTACTGATATTTAAACACATTTGTTCCTGGCTGGCTTTGTAGTCAGACTGTTCTCTATGCTGCCTGATTTAGAGATTATTGGTGACATTTGTGGAGCGCACATCACGCTGACTATTCATGGTACAGGTACACGTGCTGCCTGTCCCTGCCAGGGCAGGGATGGTGGCAGTGCCTACTGCTCTGGAGCTGGTGATGGCACAGGCTGACCTGTGTGGGGCAGGAAGGGCAGGTGGGCAGGATGGGGATCCCTTTTGGTTAAGTAGGCAGTGTTGGGGATCCCCACTGGAGGAGGGCAGGGCCAGGGAGAGCAGCCTCCTGGAGACAGAAGAGAGGGGAGACAACTCAGATGATGTGGTGATGTGACCAAAACATATTTTCAGAGTGCTCTGTTCTCAACAGCATCCAGAGCTGGAAGTTCTCAGTCCTTACCTGCCACAGAGGGTTGAAGCATCCCCTATTAAGAGAGAGTGTCTTAAAAGTCCTTGGCCCAAAAGCTGGAGCTTTGATCTTTAGAAAGGTGAATGCAACAGATGTGTTTAAAGCGAGCCACAGTGTTTGATAGCAGGGTGGGTATCAGTCATTACTGCTGAGTCCTTAGGAGGAGACTTATTTAGCTTCAATATTGATTTCTTGATGAGTGATGGCAGAGAATCTGGTGGAACTAGCATATTGGATTACTGTCTAAGCCAACAATGATTTAGAACTGAGTTGATTAAGCAGGACGGTTTGGGATAGGTCAATGGAATTTATAATTAATTGTTTTCCATTTTGTAGCAAAATCAACTACAATACCAGCCTTCTAAAATGTGATTAGCACAAACACTATTGTTGTTTGACACAGTTTATCAGATATAATTATTTCCATATGAGATCTACAATTTTGCTTTTTTACATTCTTGATTGCATAATTGAAAGCAGCAGCTTTATCTTTCTTGTACCTTTAGTGGAAGTCATTCAATAAATAGTAGATTAGAAATGTCTGCTGCAAAACACACTGCATTTCACTGGCTCTTGCCAATGCACCTTCAGTTTTAAGAAAACAACTGAAAGTTTGCAGAGTGCATGTCAATATTGAAAGAACCGTATAAGCTACAGAAAAATCACTTTATGCCTGAGTTATCCTATGTTCGGTATCATCCTGCTGGGTGTTTATTCGTGTGAAGTAGAGTTTAATATTAAGAGCAGTCACTGTACTAAAAGGAAAAATATGTTTACTGTTCTCAGAATTTATCTTGCATTTGCCCAAAATCCTACACTGTCTAACATGGGTTGTTCTACCAAAATTTAGAGAAAGAAGGACTGAACCGAAAAAATGGCTCACTGTTAGAAAAAACATCTTATTCCTGAAAAATGTATACTTGTGATTGACCATATGCATGTGAATATTTCCATGACTACAGAGGATATTGATTGGTCCCTGTGGGACTACTCATGTGTATAAATGCTCGAAGGATCGAGTTCTAATTTTGCTCAATATCAGAGCTAATTGCTGTAGATACTATTGACAAAAAATGAAGGTTGTCTCCTAGCTGTGGCTGCTGAAGATGTTCCATGAATGTTTTTCATGGTGTGATATATTACACGTTTGCTTTTTTAAAACTGTCCAAATACAGTCAGTGACTATTTATACAATTAAATTTAACAACTATGAAATATGTGTTACAGTGCCAGTTTGAAACATATTCCTAATAGCTGGTTTTATATATGATGGACCACCAGGAAGCTGTCATTAGAATAATACTGTGCCTTTTTATACATTCCCTAGGTCTCTTTTTTACTTAATAGACTGTTTAATAATACTGTAGTCAAAACTGAACAATAGAGATTAATGATTTGATGTACAAATACTTCAAGGTAAAAATTAAACATTAATAACATTCCAGCTGGTGATAAAGTATGGAAGCCTCTCAAGCACATAAAGAAGAGTTTCAAGAGCTGTTTTAGAAAATCAACACACATAGAGAACATGGGAAAGGAGAGTGTTGTGTAACACCTCACCAGGCAAGCTTTACCTTTTCATGGGAAAGGTACTATAGAGACCACACAAACATCAGGAAAAAACCCCCACAACCCGAAACAAAACAAAAACCAGAGACCTGTTTTTTCAAACAGAAAAAACAGTTCTTCAGAGCTAAGAGAGATTCAAAAGTGATCTAACTGTAAAATAATAAATATGAGGGGAAAATTTACTTATTTTTTCCCAGTGTTACATAAGAAAATTTCTGTTTTGCAGACCCTGCATGAAACAGCAATGTCCTATTTTTCCTTAATGCTCTTGATTTACTGGGCTCATAAAATGTAATACCAGAAACTCTTCTTAATATGGACTCATTCTACTGCTAATGCACACAGGCTGTTTTTTGTCTTAGTGTCAATTCAAGAGAACTTCACTTGATGTGTTTGTAAAACAGTAGAAATGTTGCCTGCAAAAGGGAAAAATAGTCATGTGAGTTTACAGCATCAGTTGCTAGATTAACAGCTCTCAGCTTGCGTTCCTTGTTTCAGGGCGACCCTTGGAAAACACATTCACAAGGAAGGAACGGGGAACCAGAGAAAGTCCATTGCAAAAGGATCCCCGTGCAGGTGTGGGGAAAGTTCCAGGTCCTACAGAACTGCTGTTACTGCTGTTTTCAGCATCAGCCAAAGCTTAATTTCTCCTCTGTGACCAACTGCTCTGGCTCAGTGGGCATCAGCGGTGTAAGATTCCTCTCCCACCCGGCATACACCAGTCCAGCAGCCAGCCTGTGTGCTATGCCAGTCCTGGGCTTTGTCACACAGCACTGCCCAAAGATGGTCTCCACTGGCCACAGGCACCCTGAAACACAGCTAAGCACATTCCCATTCTCAGGAATCTACAGCAAATCCACTGAGTTCCTTGGAGATGGAAACGGCTCTCACTGTGGCTTTTGGCTTTCCAGCCACTTCCAGTAGGCAGCACGGGTACTCTGGCAGCAGAAGCCAGCTGATACACTAAACCATGCTAAAGTAGTGTTTAGAGAAATGGTAATTACTAACATCCTTTCTCAGTCAAGCCGACACTAACCAGGCCTACTGCTAGGTGTGTGTATATACACACTCACACTCAATAGATAAATAGATACGTGCATATACTCCAGGAAAAATATCTCTCTGGAAGGTGACGAGGTCTCACTTTAAATCAAGTACCTGACACTAATAAAAACAATGTATTCAGCCAGAAGATCTCGCACACCGACTGGCTACAAGGTAAGTCAGTATGAAGCAACCCTTTCTTTTCTGCCCTCTCAGTTGCTTTTTTCTGTATCATGAGTGTTCTTTGAATCTTCACAAGTGTTTGTAAACAGACACTTTAAAATAGAAGCTTTTTTTTCTTTCCTTTTTTTCTTTAAATTAATTTTATCAAAAGAAATTTGGCCGTAGTTTCATATATTCCATGGTTTTAAAATTACCCAAAATACTGACAACTTTAAGACTCTCTATCTTCCTCCCTTCTCATAAGGGATTTTGCTATTCAAACTGTTTTGTCTGATTTCTTTTTAAATAATTACAGGTGGGAGGTAAAGCTGTCAAAGTATCCACAAGAATTAGGAGACCACTGAAGTGATTAAGGTGTCAAAGCTCCTTTTGCAGAGAGAAAAAGGCTCATTAACTGTTTAGATGTTTGAAAAATTTTATATAATGATCCTACCTAATAAATTTCCTGTTATTTCTGAAAGATTATCAATCAAATCAGCAAATAATTTACTGTCTCTTAGTAGTGGACAAATGTTAAAATACTACTTGATGACTTGTTGAAGTAATCAAATAGGAATTAGGAAACAAACGTCTTGCTAGGCCATCTTATTGCTTACAGCTATTTGTCATTATTCTTGTTGGTAGAAAAACCAAGTACTAGCAATTAATATAAATCATGCACAAACAGCTTGTTGATATCTAACCTAGAAATATCTTCAATAGAATTATGTAGCTAATATTTGTTGGTTTTTTCTGGTAGCATTTGTTTGAATATTGATTTCTGGAGAGGAAAAACGGTGAATGATTTTACAGAAACAGAATTAATTAAAGAACCATATACGACTGTATATTTCTTGTTTTCTGTGAACTTGATTTCGCTCTCACTCAAAATTCAATCCTGTAGGACACTGAACAGCCAATCTTCGTTTCAGCGAAATACTTTTATGCAGATTTCACTTTAATCCTATCGATTTTGCTGAAACCACACATACCAATGTGGGAGAGAAATTCAGCAAAGCTACACATTAAAAACAAGAAACTGAGTATTCACTGCAATTTGCTCAGAGAAGATTAAGACCTCTGCTTAATAATTAGCAACTGAATTAACAGTTCAAAAGGCAGTTTAAAAAGAACTAGGAATAAGTTTTTCCCTCGCATCTTTGTTTGGATTTTTCTTTGTGTTTCCAGAAACATTTCTAGGATCTATTCCTGCAAATATTTTTCTACATGAGTAATTTAATTCCTCTGATAAATGCTATTGAATTCACAAGGGCTAGATTCAAAAGCAAAGTTACTTATCTGGGCAAATGCATCTAGGATGGGACTGTTAGGCAGCTCCCTATGACAGTAGAGAAGAGAAAAATAGCCTTTGCCTGTGGGACTAAGGCCTGGAGAATTGGGCCCATAGCCAGTGACATTATAGTATTTTTTTTTAATAAGGAGGAAAACCCACGCATGAGTGAAACCATATGGAAAACCGAGTTAAGGTGAGGAGGTTTTAAGTAATGCTTATTTATCATTTTGAAAGAGAAAAAAAATCCTGTTCCTGCCTATTGCATTTTATACTTTAAATGTAGGGACTGATCCTTTTGCCAAAATTCCTCTCCTTGTTGGGAGGAAAGTTATCTGCTTAGGCTGCAGCAGGATCAGGCCCTGAAAAGTCGTTACAAGTTTGTTGGCTAAGCTTGCTCCCTTCCACCCCTCTCCTGTTCTCTGTTTTTCCTATCCCTACACAGGAAGAAAATTAAAAGTTAAGCTAAAATACATTAACTAATATCAGTTTATTAATTGGAGAATTCAGCTTATCCTTTCTGCCGTTCATCTGAAATTAATTAAGTGTGTAGAATTACAAGGTGGGTGTACCACAGGCAGCAGTCCAGGCTCAAGTTAATCAAAAGAGCACATGTTGAATGCATACAATTTAGTTAAGGTTAATCCAGTGAAGATGATCCCTCGCTGGTCCTAATTACTCTAGGTGATATATTGTGGAAGGGGAAAATAGGAAGGAAGGGAAATTTTGTCCTGCTGGCCTACCAGGATTTTCTAATTAAATTTAGTAGGCTATGCACAGGAGCAAATAGTTTCAATTTGAAGAGAAGACCACACTCCAAGGGTGCTTGTCTGAAACTAATATAAGGAACTTTGAGCTAACAGAGTTAAGCATCACACCTTAAAAATATTAAAGCTGGTCCTTGTGCCTTTACAAGTTTCCAAGATACTGGAAGCACTGTGTCTCTCTGAGCACTTCAGACCTGTTGTATGTACATTTTTTGCTGTAATTGTGATGTTTCTATTTAACTCTTGAGCAAAGGTAACAACACACTAAACCAGGCCTACTCTGTTACTTCACTACCCTCACCCGAGGAGCACAAGGCAGTAGGACAGCGCTAATTTGCAAATCAAAATGTGTTGGTTTTGTATTAACAAAAGCCTTTTCATTTAATCTTTTTTTTATTATGTCAATTCAAAAGAAAATAAAGGTGATTTTAGGACTCTGACTTCATGTTCTATGTTCATTACCTTGTTAGGTTACTTTTTCTTCACATTTGTCCTTTGATTGAGTTTTCAAGGAATCTTATGAAAAGCTTTTTTTTTTCCTCTAGGTATATGCATATAAAATTTGTCAAATAATTTGCCCTATTTTTCAGGTTGGTGATATATCTCTGCTCAAGTGGAGGTATCTGTTTCTGATTTATTAACATTTGATCCCCTGGTTTCCTGCCATTGATCAAGACTAATACTCAGCTCAGCTGATGAGTTTTATATGAAATCTGATATTGCAGGAAGAAAGAAAAGTTAGTTCCATTTTTAATATTTTGCTATTTCAAGGATTTTCCAGGACCACAACATGCACACGAGACACCTAACAATATTGGGCAGAATGTGTTATACACACATACATATATATACACACACATACCGTTTCCCTGGGATAAAAATTTTTGGAAGTAAAACAAGTATTTATCAATAGAACAGATGTTTGCTTGGTGTCATTCACATCCTGTAAACTGTATATACATTTACACCCTACCGCCAAAACATGGTTTCACCCTACTACTGACCGTCTGTCTGCCATTCAATCTCTAGTTAAGTCACGGTCAATAAGGTCAACTCTTTGGCAACATCTGTATTTGATCAGTTCACACAAAATAGGAGCCTTCCTAATGCCTGACTACCCTGAAGTATTTTAAGAGGCAGCGTATTACAATAGTTGATTCACCGCTGCTGCAGACTCTGCACTTGGAAGATTTTTGTCTCCTCTGAGGAACTGAAATGTGAAGATTAAAATCCTTTCTAGCAAAATAAATCTCCGAAATGAGCAGGTTTAGCTGTGGAATAGCTTCTAGACTGACAAGAAGTGTTTAGCAGTTTCTCTCCCCGAGCCCCTGGTCTCTTGGTGTAGGGATTTGGGGTTGTGATATTTTATATTTTAACCCTGTTCTGCACACGGATTATGTTTAAAGCATGTCTAGGTTGTTGCAAAGATGAGAAGTAAAGTCAGCGAAAAAAACTCTCTGCACTTTTACTTCAAAAACCAGCAGTGAGGATTAATGCAGCCAATTGTTTCCTGTTGGTGTTTCTGCGCTCGGCACAGGCAGTACTCCCAGCAAGTCGGTCTACTTTCTTCAAGATGAGTGAATGCAAATTCTTCCCTTAAAGAAAGCAAAATATTCTGTGTGGAATCCTGGCCCCACTGAAGGTGATGGAAAATACTCTGGCAAAATTGAGTGAGACAGGATTTAACCTGATGTTACCACTGCATTATTTCAATGCTGTGAGCTATCTGAAAGTACAAGGTTAGAAATTTGATTCTAAGCACAGTCGGACTGGTGCCACTTTATTGATGTTCCTGGTTTTAGTGCAAATGAGAATAAAATCTGGCCTGTGGGAATGGGATCATGGGATGTGTTCTCTTTTTTCTTTTTCTTTTTTTTTTTTCTTTTTCTTTTTTTTTTTTTTTTAGTGTTTGCTTTAGGAACAAAACATTTGACTCTTGGGAAAAGCAAAACCAGTGCCCTCTGATGCCTTCATGCATTATGAGACTTGGACCTGACTACAGATTATTATACACCGATAAATACCAATGCTCCAGTTGTACGGTTGGTCTTTCCAGGCGTGTTCAACACTGAGGAAAGCCTGAACACCGAAATGCTCTCTCTCTGCTGGGTGTTGGAAAAACAGAATAGAGCAGCAAGAGTGCAGCAGCATCCCACCACCAGCCACGGGGTTGTCTTTAAAACAGGACTGGACTGAGTGGTACCATAAGCAAGAGGTAACTGGGACCTTCTTGGGACTCATCTGATGAGAGGATGGCTTTTTAAAATATTTTTATGATGGAGATATTGTTCGCAAAATATGGTGTTGAGAAATCAATGGTTTTGTTTGCACTTTTATTTCTAAAAGAATTCCTTTTTATTTACTTTCTGTCGTGCTGAATTTTCAATGGAAACATTTGACCAAAAGCATAGCAAGGAGCACGTGAACTAATTCTGTGAAAAGAATTGGGATAAAATTTGAAAGCACCTTGAGACAGTGAAATCAATGCATCATGTGAATCTATTTTCTTTGCAATTTTAGTTCTCTAAAGAGCCCTGGAAACCTCAGAGGAAGCTTGCCCTGAGTGCACATGTTTGATCTGGGAACTGTTCAGATACAGCAAAGTCAAAACCTTCTAAATATTGAGGGTTCTAGAATGACTGATGTGAGCTGTGGACACAGAGGACATGCAACAAAAAATGTAGTTCAGTTCTTATCCCTCCCTTCAGTACTACTTGTATAACATTCACAGATTTTTCTAGAACTTGTTACAATATATTACATATTCTTTAGGTTTGCCCACCCTATCATTTTGACCTGTAAAGCTGCCTTAATAGTTCTGTTTTAAGAATACAATGTTACATCTGTTCTGAATTTCTTTATTAGGAGTAATTCTACCATGCCTATGACTTTCAGTAGCACAGCATTTTGATCCTTTAGAAGATGCGGGAGATGAAGCCTGAGATCCCCTTCAGATTAGTCAGAAAAAAAAACCCCAAAGGCTTACAAATGTTTCAGGATTGTCTCTCAGAGTAAGGAAAACACAGTTTTCTTAACTTAGACAGTGGACTATTATTGAAATATAAATATTAAATTAAGTCAAAATTGTAATGAAAACTTAGAGAAAGCCTAATGTCAAATAAGCAGCAGAAAAAGCAATTGCCAACTAAGCCAACAGCAATCTAGAGTTTAACTTCACTAAAAGTGGTGTCCAGTCCTGGTAAGGTTCAGCTGGTTGCTGTCTCTGCAACTGATTTCTGCATCAGGCTCCATCCAGGCCTCAGGGGACATCACCTCCGAGCTGGGAATGTGTGGAAACCAGATGACTCATCACACAAGAGATCTCCTTTGCAAAATATCCTAAAATCAGTATAGATTCAGTCTAAGAAAATAAGGAACTTTTCACAGTGAAAAAAGTGAATGTTTCATTGAAATATTGGCAGATGATATTTCTGAGGTCTCTTTCTTCAAGTATTTTTAAATGGCCCTGATGGATTGTTTAAAAACTGACTCTAAAGGCAAGAGATGCTGATGAAATACTAATGGAAGCTGGGAAAGGTACAGTCTCACAGCTTGTGTCATATGGAGGATATTTCCTGGGTGTCTTCAATGCTTTCAATAAAATACAGAGAGAGAAAAGGTGCTGGACAATTGCAATATCAAAGAAAGAGCCACAGATAGTTCTACAATTCTATTTCACAGTCCTCACTCTCAGAAGGAGATGAGTGCATCAATGAAAGCAGAGGTAATAAATGTAGTAGTGATTAAAATGTAGTAGTGTGATTTAAAATGTAGAGCTGGAAAATAACAACAGCATTCATGGGAAAATGTAACACAGTACACCCAGGGAAACGTAATTTGAAACACAGACATCCAAAGGGAGGGAGAATCCTAGAAAGCAGCAATGCTGGAGGAGACCTCAGGGTCAAATGAGACATGAATTTGCAATGTGATCTAACAGCATGAGCAGGCAGTGCAGTTGTGCTGTACAGAGAGGGGCGTATCTGGGAACGTGGAGGTCGCTCTCCTTCCTGCCACGGCTCTGACCACACCAGGAGCTGGGTGCCTGGTCACTGGGAAGGAATTGAAAACAAGGGAGAGTTAAGGAAGAAGGAGAAGGTGGACTGACATGGAGTGTCTATGGGGAAAAATGCAATAAAACCACCCACACCTCCCTTTCTTAAGGCTTCAGTCACCAAGCAAGTACCTTTGCACTGGACCTAAATCAGCTGGGGGTGCCTGCAGTTGGCCTTGTCCCTGTGCTCAGAGCTGGCCTGACGTGGGCCACAAGGTGTCCTGCTGCCAGAGACACACAAGGTGAGGAGGTTTGGGCCTCACAGTGCTGGCAGCCTGCAGACCCCTGTCCTTGGGAAGCCTTGGCTGGGACGTGCAGGAGCCGGGCCCACAGCACAACAGCGCAATGGCAGCTCCTGCTGCTGCCAGAGGGAGCTGAGCCTCCTGCCACACAGAAACATTGGGCTGAGGCCATGGGAACCCCACACACACCTTGGGGACCTGCATGGCCCCAGCAGGAGCTGGCAGCTGTAAGAAGATCTGGGAGCAGGGAGCCCAAGGCTGGCCTGGGCACCAGGGAGGAACCCCACTGCCAGGCCCCACGCCATGGCTGAGACACGTTTCGCTAATGAGCTGGTTACACATCATGATTGTGGGGGCCAGAAACCAGAACCCAAGGCTGCTCCCTTCCACACTCCCCAAGTAATTGTTCTGGGAATAAATGGGTGACAAAATGTTCAAATTCTTGAGTGAACATGCAAACCTGTACTGCTCAGGGCAGCTGTGTCTAAAATGGCTCCTCAGTTTGCAGCTGTTGATAAACATTTGGAGCCATATTCTCTGCTCTGGTTGAATGACTATAGTGAAAGTCTAGGTTATTACATCATGTCTGTGATTATGACTACAGGCAGGTTGAGCTGGTTTTGGCTGGGATAGAGTTAATTTTCTTCATAGCAAGTATGGGACTGTGTTTTGGATTTGTGCTGGAAACAGTGTTGGTAATAGAGAGATGTTTTGGTTACTGCTGAGCAGAGTTTACACAGAGCCAAGGCCATTGCTGCTCCTCACAATACCCCACCAGAAAGGAGGCTGGAGGGACACAAGAAGCTGGGAGGGGACACCAGGACAGCTGACCAGAGGGATATTGCTTTCCATACAGCACATAAAGCTGGGGAAAGGAGAGGGAAGAGAGGGAACATTCAGAGTGATGGCACTTGTCTGTCCAAGGGACCATCATGCATGATAGAGCCCTACTCTCCTGAGGAGAGCTGCACACCTGCCTGCCATTGGGAAGTGGTGCATGAATTCCTTGTTTTGCTTTGCTTGCATGCATGTCTTTTTCTTTACCTATTAAAGCATCTTTCTCCCAACCCATGAGTTTTCTCAGTTTTAGTGTTTCAGTTCCCTCCTCCACCCTGCCATGGGGGTGTGAGTGAGTGGCTGTGTGGGGCTTGGCTGCTCTCTGGGTTTAAACCATGACACAGGTGCCCTGGGAAAACATGCATGGAGAACTGCCACATCCTGCATGGAGAGCTACACTTATACCTCCTTTACTCTGCGATGCCTCTGGAGTGTCTCTCTAGGCACTGTTTGGTCTCCTAGTGGCGCTCAGAGAAATCTTCTGACTCCAGTTGGTCTTCCTAGATTGCTGCAGCAGCAGCAGCTCTGTTATGTCTTGTCTCATTGCCTTCCTGCAGACAGGCTGGGGAGAGACACAGCACACACTCCCTGGGAGCCACAAATATGGCTTGGAAGCTCAGGATGAGCAACAGGGTACTGTCATGAGGGCCAGGCCATGGTTCTTGGCATCCTGCATGGGGGAAAAAAAAGCAGTTCTCAAATATATGAGGATTTTTTTGTGTTACTGGAAGTTTTAAAATGTCTGTTTTTCAAAATCATTCCATCAAGGAACTTAACTAGAATAAAGCCATTCAGTATTTTTAATCTAGTCTTACTTCTTGCTTTATGGTATCTCTATCAGTAACAGACATTTGGCTATTATGCAGAAAAAAATTCAATTCAACTGAGAAAGCTATTTGCTAACTAAAGCTGGTGTATGAAATTGCAAATGATGGTTTATAAAGTCAAAAATCCTTTTCTTCAATATGACCACAGAGGTCTGAAATGTAAGCTTAGACATGTACAATATAAATTCCTAATAGTATCTATCAAAAACTTGATGAGTGGCTGTTTGCATACATGGAAGCATAAATAATATCCATCAGAAACCACTGAGTTTGACAGAATTCCAAAGGAGGCTACATATTTTAGGTCACTGAAGTCTGGTGAAGGGAATTAATTGTGGACTGACTTCCATTTTATTGCTGTTATTAAGAAAAAAGTTAATGGTTCAGCGCCAAGTTGCAGCATGAAAAGATTTTTTATGTGCAGCCAAGTTATTAGGATGGTGAAATAATATTCTGTCCAGTAGATGGCCAATTATCTGTTAACACAAACTGAAAAAGAGCTAGAAAGCTCTTTGCACGGCCTTGCCTTGCCTTGTCTTCCCTCCCCTTCCCTTTCCAAACAATATCTTGTGCCAGGTTCTTCATCCAGCAAAATGTGTTCATGTACAACACTGGGTGTGACCAACAGCATCATTTGGCAAAAGCTCTGTAAAATACTCTATTTCTCCACTTACTCCATGTTTCTCCAAGTGCTTAAGAAAAAGTTAATTAGGTGATTGTGCATCAACTTCAATATTTTGAATGCTGCTTCTCCAGTTCATGTGATTTTTATCTAGAGAATGTAATAGCTACTAGACAGGAGACGAATGGCCAGCATTATCAGTTTCTACACAAGTGGTATATCCTATGATTGTCTGACAAATTTAATTAGGATAATTCACCAGAAGAATAATTAAAAACCCCAAATAGTTTGCACTAGGTCCACCAGTTTTAATCTCTACCTTAGAGATCAGATTTCATTCTGTCAAGCAACAGTATTTAACTAAATTAAAAGAAATCCCACTCCATTACTGCTGAACTGAAGAAACTTTAGCCCAGTTTATTTTTCTGCTGTACAGGCAGTAAGTCCTAACTCAGCTGTACAATGGTTGTTGTGGAAAGCAGTGCCCAAAAACTCTTCAAACAACATTTTGCACTGAATTGGAGCAGCTGAAGGACAATGGAGAAAAAGAAATAACAAGGGAGAGAAAAGAAATAAGAGGATTGCAGGCACCATGTCTCTCAAGGGCTGTGCAAGCACAAGCCTTTTGCCCCCCAGAAATGATTTAAAGACATAAATGAATGCTGCTGCAAGAAATGGTGTCACTGTTAGCTCTTTTGTTTGCCTTTCCCCTAAGACATAGATCTGAAGAGTAAATGGTTATTTTGGCTCAGTCCTCTGTGCAGGCAGGATTGAATCTTGCCCCACTATGTCATGGGCACTTTGGGTCAGTCTGTCTGTCTTGAGGGCTCTTTTTTGAGGGCTTGAGGTTTGGGCTGAATGTTATGTATCATTGTGCACCAAAGAGTGTGGTGGAAAAAGTAACATCTCTCTAATGCCAGACAGAAACATAACATTAATCAAGGACAGCCTCTTTCTAATCTTTTTTCACCTTTCATAAAATAGGAATAGGATTTCCACCATATTTTTGGTGATACAAACGTTATTTCCCTAATATTTGCAAAGGGCTTTTTGGGCCTCATTTAGAAAGTTTTTGGAGGTGCTGGAGTTGTTTTACTTCAAGTCTCTGTTTGCAAGCTAGTGTAGTTTTTCTTCTTTCTGGTATCATCCTAGACACCAACAGTATGTCAAGAAAAACAACCCTGAAATGTTTTAAACTAAAACTCTTGTGAACTTTGAGCTGCTGACATGACTTCCAAGGCTCAAACTACCAAAACAGGGGTTTTAATATATTTCCTTATGATATAGATTTTTATTTTCATCTACTGATGATTTTAAGTCACTGCAATGAACACCTTGTTGTCCTTGAAGCACAACTCAAGCAGACCACCCTGGGGTTGTGAATGCCCCTTTCCTCCACATCCAGCTTGCTCCAACACCCTCATTGCAAGGGATGGGAATGGTGCTCCCTGCTCCAGCCTTGCTTTGGCCTCTGGAGAGGAGCCTGCCTTCGGGCACAAGTTCAATACCTTTTCTCCACCAAAGGACCATCAGTTCCAAGCCCCTTTACAAAAAGGAGCCTGTATTTTTATTTAGAATATAATGCTGGAAAGCCATCTCTGAAGTGAAGGGCTTTGTGAGAAGCATGTGGTCAGACCAGATCAGGAGCAAAAGCCAAATACACTGTGCAGTGAGGCCAAGGGTTGGGTTTGAAGCTAGATTCTGATTAGCTCACCAAGGGATAAGACACTTGCATGTTTTTAAAGATAACTCCTCAAATGCTTTGCTAGGACTTCTGAACCTTTTCCACACTCCAAGACATTTTACAACAAACAAGAATTTGTTTTCTTCCTTCCTACCAGCCACAGGCAGAGGGGAGTTTGCCAGAACCTGTTAGAGCCCTGATGGGTGACTGTGGTTCAATGTAAATTACAGCATCAGACACCTGTTTGCCAGGGCAATTGTGCAAGGAGAGAGCCTGTCTCTACAGCCAACGTGGAGATGTAAGAACTTTCAAATTTTCTGTTGTTGCTTTTGAACTTTGTTCCTCGGTATTTTGCAGTTATTGTTTTAACTTCAGCAGGGGACTGACCCCTTTTCTAAAATCTTGGTGTCAGTATTAGATGGTAGATGATGAGATCGTTAGAGGTACTGTTGCAGGATGAATAACTGGACTCAATCAAATATTAGAAAAACTTTAAGTCAAGACTGAATAGGCTGCCTCAGTTGTTTTTGTCTTCCTAGCCTGTTTTCCTTTTATTCACTTTTCATACTGAAGTTCTTTCCTGTGCAAATCCTTCCCTTTAATTGTTTAAAGCATTTCACTTATTTGGTTTTTTTTTTCCCTTTACCTCAGTTCAGGAAACATTGCAGGTCTTGATAGACTGTTTTTTCTTTCTCCATAGGTTTCTTTTGAAAATCAGGAGGAAAATAATATCTGCTCTCCTGGTATATTCTGAAAGTACTGAATTTTCAGAGATTACTTAAGATATGTGTTTTAATAATAGGATCAGAAGAGGCAGCTTCCTAATGATTAGAATTTGTGGTTTTATCTGAAAGTATTGCTCTCTCTAAAATCTCTTTAATAGCATGCTAAATGATAAAAACATTAATTAGATAAATGTACATTAATCCTCCAGCTATGTGTAATGCACCCTTTGATGTAGCCTGCTTAGGAGCTTTAGGTCTGCCTGGCATTTCCTTTTCCCCAGGAATATTATTTTTTCAATAATTCAAGCAGGTATTTTACTGTGTTTCTTCAGTGTTGCTGTGGAAGAACAAGGTTCTAGTTGAGTGGAAGTTGCTAGGAGAGCCAGCTTCCAGGGCATGAAACCCTTTCATTTGAGGGGGCAAAGGTCGACTCAACAAGAAGTTGAGTCATGCCAAAAGCAGGACAAGTGTGTCCCCTGGGAGAGAGCCAGCAAGACCATCCCATAGAGGAATTCCCTGCCTGAGGAAGGTGTTTCAGTCTGGAAAGCCTACTGGGTTTTCTTAATCAATGCTAGAGTTTGACAAGTGTGGAAATAGTTGTTAAGTCATCTTAGAATCATAAGGCAGTTCATATGCAGCTTCTGGACTTTCTAGTACATGTTTTTTAATTTAAACCAGGGAAACTTGCAATGCTAATTACAACAACATGTCATTACTGTAATTTTTCAGATGTCTCCAATCAATACCAGTATTAGAGGTCACACAGATTTCAGTGTGTGTATTTTGCAAGTATTCATATTTTTCCTTGGTTGTAGCGTTAAAGAAAGCATGTGTGCAGTGCTTAGCACAAGTTTCTTAGATAATCTGGAGAAAAAGAGGAAGAGTGAAATTTATGGAATTTGTCTTAATAAAAAGTTTTGCAGGGTTTCTATTTGCTCATCTGGTGCTACTTTGCCTTCAACCTGTCAGCATCATCTGAAAGGAAGTTCATAAAGCATGCATGCATACATGTGACTGCATGGGTATGTGTGATCAGGAGAAAGGGAGCACAGAGGTGACATACTTCTTCAGGCTGCATCCTCCAAAAAGCATATATTAAAAAAGAAAAAAGGTTTCAGAAATTTCACCCACTTTTTTTTCTAATGAACAAGATAACTATATTATGAAAAAGCAATAAACTCTCAAGCTATGTATTATTTTTACAACCTTTATGGTGAATTAGCACTTGATTTACTTGATTATTCAAAAACCAACAAAAAAGCCCTCCATGCAATGTGGGCTGTGGCAGTATGTTTTTTACAAAGGTGTTGCAAGGGTTTTAAGAAGTGCTGACTGCAGATTGCAGATGTGATTTGTGGTTGTGGGTGTAAGGTGTGTATTCACAGATGATGTGGGCAGCTGATTATACTTCTCATTTCCTACTGAGAGCAGTCTGCTTCCCTGGGACATACTTCTTTTGTCTCCTTGAGAGGTGTTGCTAGAGCAAAGACCTTTACAATACCCCAGAAACCTGGATCAGAGCTTGGTGAGAGGAAAATGCTGGTAGATAATCTTAGACCGTGACCTTGAGGTTTTATAGCATCTTGAGACATTTCATACAGCAACCAAGTGTTTGCAAGTTAATCTTTCAGAAAGAAGTGTGAATCCTTGTCCTGCAGTTTGTGTGGCAGGACCTGTACTGCCTCAGTCTGAGGTTTATCCAAATATGCCATGGAAACAGACTTAATAATGAGACTATTTTTGTCAAAACTCATTCTGTCTCAAGTTTTCTCATCTCCTGATCAGCCATTAACCAACCATTTGTTATTAAAAGACTCTCCTCTTTTCATCCACACACCAACAATATCATCTAGTAACATTCAGCAGACTTGTAGCTGTAACCTGCCAGCGCATTCCTGTTGTGTAATGCATTCAACACATTCCCAGCAGATTTTAATTTACTCTAGCAATGCCTAGATGAATTCACACACAGCACATTGTAATGCAAATGGAATGGTTAAAATAGATCACACATCTCTCTTCCATCTCAATTTCAGTCTAATGTATCATTGCAGCTTATTCTGTAAACTCTTGAAGCCATCTTCATTCAACTGTAAACTAAAGAGACTAGATGTCTATCAGACGAAACCAAAACACTTCTTGATTAATCACAACCTCTTGACCTAATGAGTGATAGCTGTGTTAAAAATGTTGTCATTATCTAAATGGAGTACCCAAACGTCCTGCAGATCCTAAGCAAATTGACTCTCTTCTATTTATAAACAACACTGGAAGATGAACTCCTGGGTTTATACTGGAAAAGGGACATCATTCATTTTTATCCAACATACCTGCTTTTAGTGATATTACCCACACACGCTGGTTCTAGAAAATCTTAACAACTGAAGTGGTTTATATGCTTTTAAGACTAATTTTGAAGTTTATGTGTACATTCATCACACCGGAGCTGGGTGCTCAATATCTACCTAAAATGCATAGTATTATTAATACATGTTAAAGTTCCTTCTCAGGCTTTCTGTTAGATACTAAACATCATTAGCACAAGATATGGAATTCTGGCTTTTCAGAGTTTGTATAAACGTTATTTGCTGCTGAGGGCATTTTTCCAACACGTAAAATGTGCATCTCTTTGTGTGCATGACGAAGTGATAAATCTTTGAAAAGCCCGTTTTATAGTTATATATTGCCAGTTTTTTGATTAATAAGCTGGTCACATGCAAGTAAAGATGCTGTTATAGAAAAAAAAGTCAAATTATGTGCAGATTTTTTTTCCTGTTGCTTCTAAAATATTGGCTGTTTCTTTCTACATGTTGCTCCAATGAAGCCTTGAGAGGAAAGAGGCCTGGATTGCACATGTCCCTAATGATTTACAGTTCTTTTCTTCCAGCAGATGCCTATTTGTTATCATATTACTTTTAATTCCTAGCAGGTATAGTAGTTTTTATTCCTATTAAGTAAAAAAAAAAAAAAAAATTCAAAAACACACAATAAATTAGTGCGCAACTAGTTCTTGTGCTGAAAATAAATACAAAGTCAGCCACAAGTTCCTTTTTTGGAAAATAATTGGAATTTAATGCAACTAAAAAATCCCTATAAGCAAAACGAACAGCACAATCCATTCCACATTTGTAATTTATTGCTACTGTTCCCTGCAGGGTGAATGAAAATGACCAAACAGCAAAAGCCTTTCTCAGCCTGCATGCGCAGATGTGTTGAGGTGCCCAGTGCGCCCAAGCAGCGCAGGTAGCTGTGCCACACCCCACCTGTGGCTGCCATGGTTTGATAGACCAACCCCAGGGGCAATCCTGCTCTACAGCCTGGGCTTGGGATCAGCTGTTTTTGGGAAGATGCTCTGCAGCAAGCTACAGCATCCTTCCCCCAGCCTACAGGAATGTGCAGCCCAGTCAGCTGGAGTTAGGACCACGAGGATTTAGAGCCTCTCTCTCACCTGGCAGTGGATCTAGAGACTAACACCTCACTAAAAGCTTGCCCACAGGATGCAGAAGGCTTTCCTATTTCTCCCTGATACTTTTCTTGCAAACTCAAGATTTGCACTAGGATTTTTTGCCACAGCTTGCCCCGAAGCTGCCTGTTGAGGCAATTATACACAAAGACAGAAGCCTCCTTTGAGCTGATGTTTTGTAGGATAAAACCTATGGTCGTCTAGGAAGAGACTGTATTCCTCTGTCTCCCATTTAATACCTGGCACTTAGATGTATGAAAATACACCCATTAAATGGTCAGATCATGACCATTTAATCAAATTATTCACATCACCATGCCAAAGTAATTTCTCCTTTTCAGTATTTTTTGCCTCACAGATCTCTAAATCCTGACAGATTTTTTTCAGCAAGGACTCTATGACACTACTGAGACTTCTCATGTGAATACAAAATAATACTGTACCAGAGCTGATCCTGCTGGAATCTCAATGGGAACCTTGATATTTCCTCATTATCAGCTACACTTCAGACATATTTGCAATCCTGTTTTAGCCAACATAACCATACTTTTCTGTTCTAATATCATGTGGCTCTAATATCTTGGAGAAGGCAAAGTATAATAAAGCAGTGCAGTTTTCTTTTGTAAGTAGAAGTAATTTTATGAAGAGAGGAAAAAGAAATAACTTCGTCTGATCAGGCCAAATTTCCATGGGAGCATAATATATTATGGTAGTCTTATTTTTGTTCTTAATCTTTTATTGAACCACAATTCCACTCCTTCACTAATGATGTTTCATCTAAAATTCCTTAGGCCTAAAAGCATCTGTCTGTAGTTGCTCTAGTATTTAAATTGTTCTAATATTGAATATTTCCAGTCTTCTGGACTTCTAAAATACTTGTTGCATCCAAGTTCCTTAGGTGGTTATAAAGAATTTAGTTAGTGCTTCCTGACTAGTGGTGTACCAGGAAGTTTGACTGAATGATCTGAAAGTCCCTTCCGACCATAATTTCTATGAAATCTTTGAAGCTGGCTTTGGCAATATTACAAAGGAAATCTGTAAGGAATGATGAACAGTTCTTGACCAAGACTTTGCACTGCAGTTGTACCTCCAGCATGAGAAAAAACCTTTGTTCCTTAGGAATTTTACCTTCACCATAGACATTTCTTGTAGCAAAATCTTTTCTTTAAAACCATTCACAGCATCACTAGAATTTCAAGGCAAAAGTGAATTTTATTTGATTTATTATATTGGCCTTCACAGAAAAAAATGAGTTCCCTAAAATATTTGTTTCCTGATGCATACTGGTCTATGCTATCAACATAAAACACACCTTTCAAACTCCAGCACTGTTAGTCTTGTAATACTATACCTTCGTGTTTCCATTGCAACACACTTTTTACCAAAAAAATACAAGAAAAGAAAAAATTGAAAAGAGAGAAAATTTTGTTATAAATTAAATGCTCCTACTTTTTTATTGATATCACAATACATAGACTAATATAAAAATATTATATATTATAATATATGTAATATAATGTAATAATATATATAATATATAAATAATATATATAGTATATGTAATATAATGTATGCCTTATGATAATACACATGCAACTATATAGACTGCATACATTATACTCATATGATGTATAATATATTAGATCTATTAGCTCCTCCAAGGACATACTGATATTACTATACTATTACTGATATTTACTATAATTGTCTATAATGTGTCTGAAGCATGAAGAAATTTCCCTGACTAACTTTTGGCCAGGTAGGTCAGGCCAGGACAGAAGTTTCTGCTGGCTTTCCACAGAACTGCTCAGCTACTGGTATGCAGCTGGTACTGGTGTGAGCTCAGTAGTGCCCAGATGCAGTACAGAAGAGTGAGGTTGTTCCACCAGAGTCCATCGTCTGGGACAAAAAACTGCAAATCTGCACTGGCTGAACCCTCCCTTAGGGATGATGCTTTTGTGAGCTGCTCTTGCCTCCAGGAAAGGTCCTCGTGAAGCTCAGCTCAAGTTCCAGCAGTTCAGATTAATAAATGGCTGATATCTGATCCTCTTTTTTATGTTCTGACGTTAACCAAGGGACAGAAAGCTCCCTGGATCACTGAATTTCATGCAGAATCAGTAGAAGGTTGTTTCTATAGGTACCATGAGAGTGTTTAGATGATCACACCTTACATAGAATAATGTTTCTAGTATTGATTTACCTATCACACTGCATTGAAAAATCCATTGCTTTGCATTGTTTTACTGACTCAACAGATACATTAGTAAGTCCAAGATGTGCCAAAATTACCAACCTCTTTGGCTGCTTGCTTGCTGTCCTTGCAAGAGGCCTGAAATGGCATTAATTCAAAACAGTGAAGTCCCCTCTTCTGCCCTATAAGCCATATTTTCCCAGAGGGGCCTTGGCTCCAAAAAACACTTCCCAGTAAAGCATTCCCCTGTGCCGAAGCTGGGCACTGACTGGGCACTGCCCCAAAAAGCCTGGACCACACCTGTGCTGTAGAGTGTGCCCATAAATAGTCACATGAAACTTTTCGGGGCAAGTGATTGAAACCTAAATCTAAGAGATGAGTTGTAAGATCTAGAAAGGCTAATATTTGGCTTCTGTTGATGCTAAAGATAATCTGGTTTCTGCAGTGTACTCCTTGGGTCTTCAGGTTCAAGGAGCCCTAGTTCTCTCAGGTGCTGCATCAAACCTGTGTTAGCACTTCAAGAAGTCCATTAAGTGCTTGGAAATGCCTGAGCCAATGGATTTTTAGGATCTTGCTTTGATCCAGCAGGGCCTATGATGGGTTAACTTAACACAGGCACATATTGAATATATTTGGAAATGTAGAAAGCACATTGTTCTCCGGGACTCAGATCAGGAGTGTTGTGTGGAAGATTTGATTGTTCCTGCACAAAGATGTCTTGAGACTCCAGATGTTCTGGGCAGTGCCCCAATGGAAGGCTTTTCCTCAGAAGAGTTAGTTCCATGCAAAACCATCTTTGGTGCCTCTCCTCACATGATGCACTTAATCTGCAGCCAAGATAAAACTCTGAAAAGTAATTAAGAGTTTATAATACTCTGATTCTTTATAGCTGATGTTTAATTTGTGCAAGAATATAAGACAGTATCACTCCCACTTGTCCATGCGCAAATCTGCAGGACACCCATTTTTAAAAGTGGAGTTAGAAGGCAGACAAAAATCTCCTCACAGATGCAGAGCTGTGAGAGCAGCTCCCTTTTGGCTCCATGATCCGTCTGATGGAAATAGCAAGTCAGGTGCAGACAGTGGGGGTGGAGGGAAACCATGTTCTCTATTATTTACACGTCTCTAATTTCAAGCTCCAGTTTTTCGAAGTAAAATAATTTGCCCCCCACATGGTATCTGTTTCTGGAACTTATTATCTGCTTTGTTGAGTTCAGCTGGCATTCAGATAAGGATAATTTAATTAGGCATCTTAGTAATCATACATGCATACTTACTGCCACAGCAGGGGGTGGCTTCTTCAAAACAAAACCCTTCACATATTACTTTGGACAGAATGTTTTCCCTAAAAGATTTCACATTGCACGCATGTATGTGTACAATATCTTCTTTTTCCCTAGAGTTCACATTCTGTGGTGTTTTCCGTTTGAGGATTTTCATGTTGTTTGGGAATATCCCTACCTACAAAAATTTCCTGTGTTTAGGATATGTTCTTTTGAGAAAAAGTGCTTGTTTTACACTGATGGTCCACTTTGAAGAGACTGATAACATTGGGGGTTGCTCTGAACTGGAAATTCTCTCAAGCCTGAGAGGACATTTCCCTGAGATCAAGGGACATACATACAGATGTTATTTCTTTGGGAATCTTCCTGTTGCAAAGATCCTCACTTACTCCATGCTACTTTGCAGCTTACAGTGCCATCATATTTTCCATCTAAAAATCCAGGGAGAAGACCATGTTTACAATAGTGCCATTAGGAATAGCTTGAGAAAGAGTTTAGTGGAAAGGTCCAAAACTGAGTGGGAAAGGGGTTTATGGCTTGTGCTGCTGCTTAGTATTTTGCCCTTTCTCATATTTGCAGATTCAAAATGTCTGGCAAGAAGAATCAAGTTGATGTTCAAGAGATGAACATATAAAATAAATGAAAATTTGTATGACTTAGTTCTGCTGAACTTGTGGGAGATTAAAAAATTGAATTTCAAGTGAGATACAGCTTCTGCAAACAGCCTAAACATTGGAAAACAGGTAAAATAAAACTTTTTTGAGAAAACTTTCATAATGTTTTGATTGCTCAAAATCTGTGTTTGAATTTGAGGCTGCATTCAATACTCACGTGAAAGAGCAAACACATTGCACCAGAAACTTCATAAAAGCAATTGTGTAAACTGGAAGCAACTCTTGCAGGAGAAAATAGCTGGCAAAAGAAGCACAAGTTAAAATATTTAGGTTTGGCTGAAGCAGCTTTGAGCTTGATCATTATATGTATAGATGCAAGTAAATAGCTTGTGGGTGGGTCTAAAGTCAATGTGAACCTTTATGTGGAAAATACTGCCTATGTGGGTATGGAAAATAGCCCACTTAAACTATAATTATAGGGAATATGTGCAAATAAAACCTGAATATAACACCCATGTAGAAAGGGTATTTCTTTTATACTACTCTGAATGTGTTCCATGTTATTCTCAGTCCCAGTGCAGACAAGATTATACGGTACTCATATTGTTGCTTCAAAGTAAACACATAAAGAAGTGAAATATTTATTTAAAATACACAGAAAAACAGTGGAAGAAAAACACTGTGTGCAACTGAAGTTAAATCAGATCTCGCAGACTGTTACAACTCAATTTCTGAGTAGGAGACTTGGCTGAAATCACTGACTTGCTTTTTAAACAAATCAGCAAGATATATTATTTGAAAGAGAAATATCCATGGATTCAAAAATCTATTAATTTTACTTAAAATTTTGGGGGGAATGACATTCAACTTTTTTATTGAGTTTCTCCGAAGTAGACAGGGTAATGGGCTGAATTCAAGAAATACTGGCATTGAGGAGTTTTCATTTTTGATTCTCCTTTTTCAGATCATTCCTGCTCCCAGCACTTTCACAGCTGGATGAGAAGAGATCTGGGAACACTCTCTGTACTCTCTGTTCATTGGTTGTAGCATCTCTGGTGCTGTGGAAGTTCACATCTGTGATCTTTCAGCAAATTCTCTCTGTGACACACGGCAGCTTGAGGGATGTCCAAGTGATGTAAGTCTCAAGAGCAGCATGAACATATATAAAGACAAAGATATAAAGCTCTTGGAGAGTGTCCAAAGGAGGGCAAGGAAGATGGTGAAGGGCCTGCAGAGGAAGCTGCTGTGGTCACTTGGTCTGTTCAGCCTGGAGGAGAGGAGACTGAGGACAGATACACCTTCCTTGTGAGGGGAGGAGCAGGGGCAGGCACTGATCTCTCCTCTGTGGTGACAGGACCTGGGGAAACAGCACAAAGCTGAGTCAGGGAAGGTTTAAGGTCAGTATCAGGAAAAGGTTCTTCACACAGAAGGTGGCTGGGAACTGGTCATGGCATCAAGACAGAGTTCAATAAATATTTGGACAACACTCTCAGGGCACATGGTGTGATTCTTGGGACTGTTGGGCACAGGGCCAAAAGCTGGACTCCAGTGTTCCTTGTGGGTCCTTTCCAACTCAGTATATTCTATGGTTCTATGATTAGCATTAACTAGCTGTCACTGTACAGCAAGCATGGAAACCAAGGGTAGGAATCCTCCCTATTACTGCTTCCATTTTATTGTTACCTCTTGGTTTCACACTAACTTCTGAAAATAAATCTATTTTGCATGCAGGAGTGGAAATTAGTTTCAGGATGAAGATACAATTTTAAATTAATAATAATATCATGTCCACTGCAGCACAATGCCATCAGTCTCCAGCTTCATCCTCATTCTGTAACACAGCAAGGGTGTTATTTCCATGTGAAGGACAGAAAAGAATACACAGTTTATCTGAAGAATCCTAAGGGTCAAATACTGACATGACTGAGCAGGAAGCAAATTTTGGATGAATAATACCTTATGAAATGTACTACTTGGTTGACTAATAAAAAGAACCTAGAGCTGTTAGCATCAGTAACTGTATTGTGTTTATGTTACTCCAGACAGCACAGAAATAGCCCTGAACATATGCTATTTCTTTTCTTAGAAAACTACTGTAGTTCATTCAAAGATTAGTTCCCCTTTTCAGTGAGGGAAACATTTCTTCTCACCTTTCCCAGATTTTTGGAGGTTGCTGAAATCTCATGCACAGAGTCCTTAAATCATTGCCTGTTTTCTGCTCTTTGAGGACATCTTTGGTGGAACCGTGCCTTGCTTTTATTGGTTCCAGAGTCTTTCAATCCTGTTTTCATCTGCAACATTTAAAAACACTCATCACCACATGGAAGCTGTGGGTCTGATAGTACAAATATTTCACACTAATATCCATTTGTTGAACTTACTTTTGTGCACAAGTCCTGAGAAGCTCTGTCTTACAGATTTAGGAGGATTTAGGATCTTGTTTACTGCCTGGGGCAATAACCAGACTTTCTTATGGGACATGCCTAGCTTTTGTGCAGACATTGCAGATACTGAGGCTCCCATGTGTTTGGGAGATGAACGCTCCATGCTACAGAAGTGATAGTTCATGGGATAAGCACTAGTGGGCAGATTCAGAGAAGGTGTTTATATTAAGACTCATGTTACTCACACTATGTCAGTTCCTTTTTGAAGAAGATAACGTGTCATTTTTTTCTTTAAAACAAAAGAAAAAAAAACAACAAAAACCCAAAAACAACAACAAAAACAAGCAAACCAACCAAAAAAACCCAAAAAAACCCACCAACAAAAACTCAAATAGTTTACCTAGAGTGAATTCCACATTTGAAGTCTTTAAATATCTTCCTTCCATGTGCATATGGACAAAAACTTTTGATTTAACTGAAAATATAATCACTGGTGCAAATATTTTGGCCTGCCCTACTCCATACACTAAGCTTAATCATCCTAATGCTCCCTTCTGCTAATGTGCTTGTGTTTATCACAAAACAATATGTGGGATCAGTTAGAAGTTAAAGGGGAATAATTTAAAAGTGAATTAATAAATAATAGCTCACAAGAAGAATGAAAAAAATCCCAGAGTGAGGATGACTTCAGCAAAAAAGAAACAAAAAGGAGAAAATATGAGGCAGCTTTTATACTGGGTTGGCAAATGGAGGATGTTAATCTTACAGAAGGGACAGAATCTTCAATTTTCCATTAGAGCCCACCCTCCCCTCAAAACATGCAAAATAAGTGCTTAGGAAAAGGAGAAAACATATGGTAGTAAGGAAAGTGATTAGACAAGCATAGGGCACAGAATTCAGCATGGAGGACTCCCCTCAACTCTTTGAAGTTACACAGACCTAGTGCTGCAGCAGTGAATCAAGCCCAAAGAGAGGCAGGCTTCCCAAAGTTGCAGTTTAACATTCTCATGTGGTTGCTACTGGTTCCAGATGGCAATTAGATATTGGAACAGAGTAACAGGGCTTCTGCTTGTCCAGCAGAAACCAACTGAAGGATTTTAATGGGACCTGGTATTTCTGCTGAAGGAAGTATGAATTCTGGCAGTTAGAGCAGCAGACCCATATTATTTACTAGTGTAAACCAGCAACACTCTGGTGGAGTTACAGCAATTCACACCAGCTGAGATTCTGACCTATTAAAGCAGATTTATACAATAGCTTCCTCCTTGTGCCAAAGATTTCAGGATTCCAGAGGCTGCAATATTGTTGGCCTATCTATGGACAAGAAAAATGAGGAAGAGAAATGCAACAAAAAAGTTGTCCTGGAGGTCAGTTCTTGGAAAGGAAGCAAACTTGCTTTCAAAAGGAAATCAAAGGCACAGACCATAAAATAGATCTCTTCCTCTGAACTCTCTAACTTGCTTTTGGTTTTTCTTCAAAGGCAAACAAAATGTTAATGTAAAAGCCAATGTGTCATTTTCTGGTTTGCTCTGGCTCTTGCACCACACCCTTCATTAGCAGGATCAGATGGCCATCCAGTAGCACTTTAAGGCAATGTAACATGTGTGGTTCCTGTTCTCTTTCCCTAAGAAGAAGTTGTGCACAGATTTGTGTAAAACCCCCTTTTTTTGATGTTTTATTATGCGTTTAGTAGAGAAGTGAGGTTGGAAGAGTTTCTTTTGCACTTGGAAGAGAAGTTAAAGAGGTATGTGGGATTTTCTGGTGTAACAAGCATTCCTTCCAGTCTTAGCCCAGCTTTCAGAAGATCAGTTCCCCACCAATGAGTTAATTCTTCTGTAGCTTCCTTTCAATACTGTCCAAAACCTAACAAAAAGATGAAGATTCAGGTAAGGACTAAGGTATTGAAGATGCATGAACTCAGAAGAAAGTCATCCAAGAAATGGTGAGCTTTACAGGTATGGGTGACCTAAAAGCTGGATCTGCAAAAAGGTGATAGTCCCATAGGAATCATCTTCACTGGAACTGGTGATAGCAGTTAGGTAGGCAATAAATCCATAAAACAGCTTGAGGACATTCTTGCCATTCTTGACTTTTGTGTAAGTCCTCAATACCTGTAGATCTGCAGATGGCTGCACTTCTGAAATGAATCTTCCCCTAGCACAGAAAGGCCAACCCAGAAGGATCCAGATCATGCTGGCCCTAAGGAGGCTGACCCTTAAGACTAATCACTATTTACTATAGGTTGCTGTTCTCACTACTAACAGACCCAGAACTCAAATCCATTCTCAAGTGTATTGAATAAGAGAGGTTCTCAAATACCAGGCAAGAAGACATTTTTTGATTCAAGGTCTCAGATACATGGAGACAGTGAAAAGGTACCTGTCACTTGTTGGATAGGATGCTTTTCAATGTGGTAAGAGTATAAACAAGAGGAGCAGTTCCAATCCAGATTTCCTCACCTTCTCCAACAAGTGACTCAGGCACCAGGCTATAGAATCATGTCCACTTTCTTATTCATTGATATTTTATATTTTAGACAGATTGCCAAAGCCTTCTCCAAAAGAAATTCATATATCCCAGCTATGAATACCTTACAGATCATACCAAGGACAGTCTACTGGCAGTGAACATCATTTTAGGCAAGAGAGGTAATTGGATCTCATGTGCCTCAAGGAAATGCTTAAGTTTCCTTTTAGGAAGGAAATGAGGAATTGTTGCTATTCCTTCACCCAGCCATATTCAGGAAATGAGGGTCATGGATATGATGACCAGAGGAGGTTAGGGATTGAGCAATCTCACCTTACCTGGGAGCCTTCACACCTCAGACATCCTTGGTAGGAGTTTCAGCTCTCCACCAGGCTGTTCCCTACTAAAGAAGTGTGAAACCTGGTGCAAGCACCTGAATCCACCCAGAAATTGTTGAGTAACATTGGCTTGTAATAAGAGAAAATGTCTTTTCCTAAGTAGCAAGATGACCAAGCATATGGTTGTACCAAGCTGAGAAAAATGCTGTGATTGTCTTTTTCCAGTAAGAGCATTATTTCATACTCTTCATTGCACAAACTATAAAATCTATTTTTAAAGTAACAAAACCAAGTTTATATCACTGAGATCACCCCCAAGTCATTGTTTTTCAGGGATGGAAAGAATACCCTTGAATGAAATACCCACAGACAACCCACCATTGCCCAGCAATACATAATATCTAGAAATTTTAGGGGGTTTTTTTGCAAATTTTATTCAGCATTTTCTCAATTTTTCTATTCCTTTCTCAATTATTAATAACATTCTGCTTGGTACTCTGTAGCTGCTTAGCACTGATCTGACATTTTCATTGAGCTATCCACAAGAACAAAACCCACCAGATCTCTTTTTCAGTGATAATAGCTTATCTAGAGCTCATAACTGAGTGTGTGCAATTCGGGTTCCTTGCCCCATGCATATTACTTTGTCATTCATCAGCACTACCATTACAGCACAATCATCTCTGAACCCTACAGTGTTTCTGACAAAATTTCTTTTAATGTGTTGGAAAAAAATATTTATTACTCTTTTTTATTCCTTTTGTGCACTGTTCCTTACAATCTTTTTGGCCAGCTTTATTACGAATTGATATTTGACTTATTATGGTTTATGTCTCTTGCTATTTTGTTCATTGCTTCCCATGAGTTCCACTGTTTGAAGGATTTCTTCTTAGCCTAATTAGCTGCCCTTGCTATATTATACACTTATGCTGCCTTTTTGTGTGGTCCTTTAAGGATTGGTTTCTGAGGGTTTTTTTAGATATGTAATATACAATTACTCTGAAACTATAATAGTGTGTATAAATATAGGATCTACAATTTTTATTCTTCTTTTAAATTCCATTTTAACAGGATTTCTCACTTTTATGTATTTTCCCCTTCTGAAAATACAATTTTGGTTGTTCACTGCTATAGGAATGTTGATTTCAAGTGCTATATGGTCAAAAAGAATGATCCTTCATTTTGAAGGAGGCCCCAGGTATTGTTTAGAACTAAATCAAAAATTGTTTCTCCCTCCATGGACTAGCCTGCTATGCTGCAGACAGCAGTCATTTATGTTAACTAAAATTTTAGTCTTCTGCCAAGGACTTTGCTGAATATTTATCATGTATGGGTGTCTGAAGTGTTTCTGAAGGGCTCTCTCAGGAAATGGTGCACACTAAGGCTCTGTGGAGCCACAGGGAGAGACCTCCATCACATACAAGGCTTTCCTTTGTGCTTTTCCCACTTGTTGACAGGACTGCCGCAGTGGCAAATATCCTTTCCCTTGGGTGTGGGTTGCTACCTCACCTCTCACTTGATTTCACTAAAATCAGCAATGGCCAAATTGACAACTCTTTATTTTATGAGTCTCTGAAAGCAGAGGAAAGACCCAGTACTTTATTTTCAACTTGTCTGGTTAGTTTTGACCGACTCTCTAGTGTTGATCAAAACTGTGACTTTCAGCTTGGATGGATGGATGGATGGATGGATGGATGGATGGATGGATGGATGGATGGATGGATGGATGGATGGATGGATGGATGGATGGATGGATGGATGGATGGATGGATGGATGGATGGACAACATGTGATATGTTTTTCCCTGAGTAGTTTCTGCACCTCACTGAATCCTACCTATGGATTAACCCAGACTCTTCTCAAATCCCCATGGCTTCAGAGGAGAGCCTTGGAAGTTCTTGAGGTAAAGAACAGTGTTTCTCTCTTACCTTAAATAAATTTATTTTTTGCTGAGAAACATATTTTAGTCAAAATCAAAAGCATAGCAGGTTGCTTTTTCTGTCATACTATTTTCATCCCAAATGTATGTACTAATACTGGAGCCAGATAGAAGTATGTTTGTATTGCTTGATGCAGAGCAGATATCACATAAATTAGTCTAAACAAAAGTCCAGTGATGACATATTACTTCTTTTACTTATTTGCACTAACAGCAGTTATTAATTTTAGATCTAAGCATAAAATATGCATATCCTTGGAGTCTGCTTTACTGTAGGCCCTTTATTTGATACACACAACCATTAAATTTGAAATTGTTCAGAAACTACTGCCAAATAGCAATCAAGCAGTTGAAAGAACATAGCATATCCAATCGGGTGTCTGCAACAAAAAGGATGAATGTTTTCTCTGCTCAGATATGTGCTTGAACTGTTAGGGTACCAGCACTGTACAAATTCTCCTGTGTCCCATTTGAAAAAGGGCTTGGAAAATAAGTCTTGAAATTTGGTGCCTGGGGACTGTAAAAAGTCAGCCTGGTTGATCCGATAGTTCTCCATATGAGGCTTTGATCTTTCAATACATAAAACCCACAGAGTGCTGTGGAAACATTCCTCATAGCATAAGAATTACTGAGGGAAAGGTACAAGGAAGAAAGAGGGAAAGGGCAGCTCCTCTGAAGGCGTGGTGCTACCATCTGTGGTTGCAGTATGTGGTTACATGCTGTGGTCACAGCAGCAGAAAAATGCCATTTACCTTCACTCAGCCAGGAGACCAAGGCGTCATGGATGGAGCTCCCAGTGTGTCACTATTTGTCCCAGAATCTCAGGGAATTTTGGAAAGTGACCTCATGCTCAGCCTCCTTGGTAGGCCTGTAACCAGTGTGCACTTCCACTGCTAGTTGTCAATGACTCCTTACACGTGCTGGCTGAAGCCTGGAAAATTATCTGGGCACAAGCTGTGGTAATGAAATATTGACACTGATTTAAGGATCTAGATGACTTCTATTTTGCACAGTTCTCTGGTACTGCCCTCTAGATGTAAAGGTATGGGGGTGCAGCAATTTAAGCCTTTGCTGAGCCAAAAGTTGCCTGGGCTCTGCCCGAAGACCTATACTCTGTTGCCTGTACTCTGCCAGTGGCACAGCATCTCAGCCACACTCAGTTCCAAAAATCAGCAACATTAAAGATATTTTACTTCAGAATGTTATAAATGAAGAAATGTGTACCAATAATGGCCCACAGCTGTACAGAGAAGAGGTGGGAGAACCAAGATTTAAGTCAGTAAAATAAATACTCTTGCCACGACAGATTAATCTCACCCAAGTACTCTGTTCTTTCTTTCCTGGCTGTCTGTAACTGTGAGGAAAAATGCTGACAGGTCTGCCTCACAGACTTTGCAAGTCCCTTCCCTTCTGAACCACCTCAACAAAGGAAAAAGAGGGCATTCCCTCACCTAATTTAGAGTAGCAGGGGTTTTTCTGGCAATAGTCATTGTTTCTTCAGTGGAAATGAATATGGGTTTGGGCACATCCCTGAAGGCAGGGTTTGATCCCTGTGAAGCTCACAGTGAGCCAGGAACAAGGAACAATCACAACAAGGTGGAGAACACGAGCATCAGAAGAGCAGAGCTGAGTCATTAGAGATCTGTCTAGAAATCAGTAGCCCCTAAGGAGGTCTGAGTGTCCTCAGCTTCTGATTCACCTTTTGCAGGATTAGTCTTTTTTTAATGGGTATCCATTCTATTGCAATGTATAGGAGTGCAGTGACCCTTAAATGTCAGCATCTAACATTACATTAATTCTCTCTCTTAATGAAACTAAAGAGGACTCAGAGAGTTTTGTGACCAAAGACTATTCACTAGAATTGCACCTTTCATTAACTGACTTCGGAAGGATGAAATGAAATTAACTTTTTGAAATATTTTGATATTGGATACACTGATTTTCTGAGCAGCAAATCCCTCTGGTTCAGACCTCAAATAAGGGCTTCTGATGATTAGGATATAAAACGAACTGTGAAATTTTATATGCATAATATCCCTTTCCTAGTGCAAATCAAATTTGCTGCCCTGCCAAGCAGTTTGATCCTACACAACACAGAAAAAGCTCACATTTAAAGATGAAATATTAGTGGTTATAGAGAATGGCCTTCCAAGGCTGGACACCCATGTATAAAAATGAATAGATACAAAATTACAACTTCTAATTGTCTCATTGTTTTCAAAAGGCTAAAGAAAAATGTTCAGTGACCAGGACATGTTAAAAAACAAGACTGACACACACCTTTCCTTGTGGACTGACTTTTGGATATAAGCCCTGGCTAAACTGGATTTGGAGGTCCAAATCTTGAAAATCTACCAGTGCAGCATGTCAGGTCATCTGTAACCTGAATGGGTCTCTGGGGTCTAAAATATGTCTTTGTTTCTAGAGATATTCAAGTGCTGCCTGTGGTAGTTGAACACTTAAGGTCCCCAGGGCAATAACTTACACAAGAACATTTAGGAAGGGCATCAATAGTCCTGCAGTTCTGCTTTACTCTTCAATTACCTGCAAGGGAAAAAACCTCAAAGTATGATATGAAACCCCACTGACTGTGTTTGTTGTTAATAAAAATAAAATCCCCTTTACCACTTTGTAGGAGACGGACATAAACTGTTACAAAGCACAAAATACGTTAAATGCATCACCATGACAATCGGATAAAATCAGTGAGGACATTCGTGCCCAATTCTAAAGAAGAGACTGTTCATGTTAATGGACTGGAGAAAGTGTACAAGAACAGTTTATTCATGTAAAAATTAGCCCACAGATCTCTTCCAAGGACTGCAAAACCTGTTTTGACCTGGTGTGTCAAGTCCTGGTAACGTATGCAAAGATTATCCTGGGGAAGCTCTAAGTTACATATCTAATTTTTCATAATTAAAAACTGCCTGAAATTTGATGCTAAGAGCAGCATAATTTAGGCATAAGAACATTATTTTAGTGGCAGGGACTGCTTAGGAAATGGGCAAAAAAAAAGAACAAACTATCAAGAAATACAATTTTAAAACTTACACAAAATAAAATTTACATTAATAGGAATTAATTATTGTAAAATTTTTTAAAGTGGAGGTGGAGAAATTGTTATGTGGTAGTCGTTTTTATCAATGACTTCGCTTGATACATTACAGATAGGGTTTCACCATGGCACAGGCATTTCTATTCCCACTGTACTCCTTCATGAGCAAACATTTCTTTCTTCAAATTTCAGACAAACACCTACAGAGTAAGTTCTTGTCATCAGTAAGAAGCTGCTTTGTCCTTGTTTCCCAAATGTTCAATTAATGCAAAAAGAATATACAAAATGCCTTCTTGCCATTGGTATTTCTGTGTAAGCACTTGAGGTAGATGTCATGGATGCCTCCTCAGTGGGGAATTGGTTGCTGCTTTACAAGCAGAAAGGAAGCCTTTGGAGTGAGTCCTCACTCCGTCTCTCTAATTAACTGTAAATCAGATTTGCTTGTGATCTTCCTTTTCATTGTTGACTGTTTGGGGGTACTTTTTGCAAAGGGAAGCACGTGAGAAAATGTGTGGACTGCACCTCCCACCCTACGTCAGTCTCCATAGCCCCATCACTGGAGCTGTGCTGATGCTGTGGCTCAAAGGGCACCATCTCCACAACTCCAAAAAACCAAGCCAGAGGTGTAGGACATGGCAAGGGATTCCACATCTCTTCACCACACTCAGTACCCTCACCTGGGCTCTCTCTCAGGGGCCAGCAGCAACATAATGAAAATGGGTCGGCTGTATTTTGGCAAACAAGTTGATGTCTTTGTCCTAAGTCAGTGCATAGAACAAAAAGCCATGGGTGTGCATCTATAACATCTATCCTACTTTACTTTTGCTGAGCAGAATAAATAAGAAAATTGTTGTCTGTAAATACATTTTTTGTCCTCTTTGTCCTGTGTGTTGTTTATAAACCTGCCATATTTACTTGACTGAAATTACCAGGCAAATAATTCTTAGTCTATACATTGTCAGTAAGCAGCATTTAAACTTGGAATTTTCTGGATAAACACTATTCTTAGAATCATCTTTCCAGTCAAAATATTGAAAATTAAGAATTCAGGAATTAATCTCTGCTAATATCTTTTAAAATTGCTTGAGGTAAGTAGTGTCTGTTGGCCTTCTTTTCTGACAACAAACAGTTTGAAGAGAATCATAGCAGATGTGTTTTAAAATGTGAACAAGTATTCATAGATTTTTTCCCCTGGAGCTATAGCCTTGTGCTGCTTCCTTAGATGGTGGCTAGTTCTTCTTCCTTATGGAGAGAAAGCACCAGGAACCTGCTGATTCTCTTTTCACAGTTCTTGGATATGTAATTTCACACATCGAGAAGAAAAATTGTGTGAAATGTTGTAACTGACATTGTCAGTCAGCAGGAAACCTGAAGAGAGATACTGAGATGGAGCTGTGAAAAGTGACAGTAGCAGAGCAGTGCATTTTCATGTGATAGATAGAGCTGTAGGGCGCAGGTCACTGCAGCTGGCAAGGGGCAATCTTTGTGTTACTGATATCCCCAGGGCTGCAAAGGCCCCGTGCCACGCTCGCAGAACTGACAGGCAATTTCCTAATGCACTCGTCTGAAGGCAAGAAGGGACAGCATAACCAGGGGGGCCAAAAAGCAGCATCCAGTCTTACACAGATATGTTGTCCTTCTCAGTGTTTGTTCCAGTAGCTAAGAGTGGATATTGCTAAAAATCAGCTTTTTCCTTCATAAATTTAAAAAGCCACAATGAGATTTTAAATTGGACAGTTTTGCTGCTGAAAAACTAACACAGTGTATGTTAAATTATCCATTTGATCAACAGCACTGCTCAAATTTGAGATCTGTGTGCTTTCTCAGGTATTTTACAAGTATTAGAAATAAATTGTTAAAAACTGGAAGTAGAGAATATAGTCTCCAAAAGTACTTTATAACTTCAAGAGCAACTGTCAGAGACCTTCTTTTGTTTCCCTTGCTATACAATAATTTTACGAGTCTCAAAACAAGAGATACATTTCCTAAATTTCCCTGATGAGCATGTGACTCACAAAGCTGGCTTAAAAAATAAATAAAATAAGGCACAATAAAATAAGGTAAAATAAAATAAATCATACACCGAATTTAAAAATAATGTTCTACTGAAAGTTGAAATTATTTTATGGTATCATGCTTTTGATTCTTTTTAAATCTTCTTTTCCTGTTTGAGTATACTGTGGACATATTCCATTTTGTCACCTTTAGGATAAATAAAAGTGATATGGAAAGGTTTATTGCCTTCCATATCACTTTTCATTATAGCATGAAATAGAAAATCATTTCATTTTAAATACATTTTGTCAAACATAAAATTTCTATTTAATGTGCCATTTTCATAACATTTTCCTCTACAGAGAATATAGACATTTTCTGATTTGACATGAAGCTAAATTTGGAAACCTCAGAAACATTTGGAGAATGAAATCAATTGTCCTCCAGCCAGTTTTACTGTCCAGGCTAGCTCAATTTTTTTCCACAAATGGTGATGCCAAGAGGTTTTTTGACCTCTTGCTCTGAAAGTCTTGTTTCTCTGTTGTGTTTCAGCCTGTAACCCTGGCATTGCCCATTTCAATTTCTTCCCTACTTAATGACTGTATTAGTATAGAATTAAGATAATAAGAATAATTGCTCCTTTTTTTATGGCACTTCATGTGTTCATGAACAGTCATACACACAAGTGTTATTTTCCAAATCATTTCTCATTTTTGTTGTTCTCTTCTTGAGTTCTCCAATTAGTATGTATTTCTTTCTTAATGTGGTGTTCACAACAGCATGCAGCGTTCCAACAGAGGCTTATCAAGTGAAGTAGAGCAGAATAATTACCTCATTTCTTTTATGCGTGACATTCTTATTAATGTGACTCAATGCTGAGCATTTGCCTTGTTTTGCCACAGCGTTGCATTGTTGATTCATATTCAAATAATTAGTCACCACAAATCCTCTCTGCTTCTCTGTAAGTCCATGTGCTAACACAGGCTATCCCTCAGCTGCCAATGGGAGCAGGCAGGAGCTGCTCTGTACAAAAAAAAAAGGTATACAAGGCCCTCTCCTAGCCAGACTGCCAGCTTCTGTACCCATATGTGATTACTGGTTCCTCAGATTTACAGGATTTGAAGTGTATCCCAGCTGTGAGTCATTTCAAACTGACACCTCAACACTTGTCACATCTCCCAAAACTGAAGATTTGCCCTTCCCCTCTGCATACATAGTCTTCAGAAGATGTAGAAAGAAGCATTCAAATAATAGAAATTATCCTTGTCCCAGGGAAAATATTACTGGAGCCATTGTAACGAGACAGATTCCCATCATGAAGATTTAAGGGATCATTGGCATTACGACTCATTGGCGTTAGAGTCCTGTTTGTTCTTCAGGTCTGTATTCTGGCACTGTCTCCTTGAACTGGAAACAGGTATTTTCTGTTCCTGTGAGGACCACAGGACATAATTTTCTTCAAACACTGGCATGAAGTTGCTGAAGTCTGCCAGGAGATCTTGTGGCTCTCACTGCATTGTGAAGCATTTGCCAGGAGAGCCAGCATTCTCCTGCCTGAGAGGATGCAAAGCCGTTGTTTCCCAAAAATGTGCCACATATAAGAAGAAGTCCCAGTGACACCTTGATCAATGCACTGGTTTATTCCAAAATGAGCCTGGGCCTTGAATTCAGAGGATGAAAATTTCTGTCGGCGTGGCTTCTGGTAGGTGGCATCAAATTCACCTGGCTGCCCTGGCAGAATCCTCAGCAAGGTGATTCTGCTGCTCACCCATGTAAACAAGTTTTTAATTTTTGCCCTAGAGGCTCAGGTTTAATTGCTTGGAAAGGACACAAACACAGAGAAATTGGGACTGTGCTTAGTTCACCCTCCCTGGAAGCAGGCTGCTTCCCTGGAATGGGTGGCAGACAGACACTAAGGTTTGTCATGCAGATTTACCTCCAAAAAAGGACATGAGCCAAAATAATTGATCACAATGCTGTTCAGCTTCTCACTTCCTTCCTGGGTGGTTTTATACACAAAAGAAACAAGGACTGTAATCATTGTAGTCACTGAATCCTTATCTGAGGATTCCTGCAGATGTAAATTGCAGGAATTTGGCCCATTTGGTTTGAAGCAGTGAGTTGAACTTGGATCTCCTACATACCAGGTGAGGGCCCTGATAAGAAGACTGCCACTGTCTCTCTCCCACTGGTCTGATAAATTATTTTGATAAGAGTGAAGCAAAATAAACAGAATCCAAAGGCCTAGTACACATGAAGGGTAGCTTCTCCCAAACAGGCATCACAGGAACATGGTCTCACTCACTTCCAAAGAGACCTGTACAGCCATCAAATATACTTGATCTGTTTGAACTCTTTTTCTCTCTGTTTCTTGCAAAAACAAACAAAACCTTTTTTTTCCTAAGGAAAATTACTGATTTTTCCAATAATCTTTCTAAGAACCAAAGTGAGACATGTACTTACAGAGTTACTATTACTAATCAAAGATATTCTAAACAAGTTCAAACTCTACCCTCAAATAAGAATTGTATTAAAAATGGAATCTGGGTGCAGGATAGTAGATTTTGTTGTCTGGGGAATCCTAAAGAATTTCTGGTTTTCTCTGCCTTACCTTAAAAAATGATAATTTAAGTACTTACAGTATTGTCTGATCCCAGGAAATAAAACTTGGTGAAAATACAAACCATTGCACCATAATATATTTGTGTGGCAATTACATAAACAAGGATTTTCAAAAACAGCTGAAGAAATACAGGGGCAATATCTATGAAGTCATATTTGAAAATACTAAGTACTTCAGATTCCTTTCAAAATTCTGGACATAAATTATTTTACATCTGCAAAGGTAACTGATTTATTAAGAAATACAGTATCAGTTAGACCCTCTGCTAAGTCTGGATCCTTAGAGTCTCAGAATGCAGGGTTCTAATATTAAGAGAAATGTCTCATATTCATATAAAAAGATTTTTAATTGTTATGAATTTGGGTCAGTAGCCACAATGTTTTTAATGATAAGAAAGAAAAATGGCAGACACTGGTTAAATACATTAGAAAGTGGGCTTAGATTCCTCTAAGATCATGAATCCCAATGGGAACTCTGTTGATCTAAAGATTACAAAGAGATAGGACCAGGTCACGTGCTGATGCAAATGAGCATAGTTTTCTTGACATCAGTGGACCTGCTGTGATTGATTCCAGATGAAGCAATGACATGATTTGGGAGTGCTGTGCCCTCCTGAAAAGCTGTTGAGAGATGCAGCGAGATCAGTGCTGGGCCAGCCTTGCCAGAGGCAAACACACAGCCAACAGTGTTCCCTTTAAACAGGTATGGAGGGGAAAAGAGCAGCAGCATCTCTCACTGTGTTGGTGGAGAGACGGGATCTGGTGAAAGGACAAAAACCTGGTGTGCTCAGTGCTCAGGAGTTTGGAAGGGAGGCAATAAAGCAATGTTAAGTGACAGAGACAGAAAGAACACCCCAAATTATCTCAGTTTGTAGGGCTCCACTGTGCTCACTATCTTCAGAAAACCTTTCCTTTTGCACACCTTTAGATGCTTTTTGAGGTTTTCCTCAACAAGAGTTCAAATGTGTTTGCCTGGGAGTAGAAAGGAGCAAAGATGAGGTTTGCTCTTAATGCACTCAAGTACAGCAGTAGAACAACCAAGTCATCTTCAGTAACCAACTAATGCCAGCACTGCCTAGAATTTAGCAATAGCCCCTTGGAATCCAGCATGGGCTGCCACCCTGGCTCTCTGAGTAAAAATTCAGGCAGATGTTTTGATCTGGGCTTCATGGTGTTGTGGCTGATGCAGCAGCTACACTAATTTACTGATGACTTTTCAAATTTTTTTTACCATAGCACTATAGATAGACCTCAGTGTGACTAAAGATACTTACAAGTGGTTCCAGGACTACCTAAAATTCTTAAAAGTTTGGTAATGTGCTCCCTCTGGAAATGAAATTGAAAGTCATTTATTTGCTTTGAAAGCCTCAAAACACTGTAGTAAAGTAAATCACTCCTTATTTGAAATGGCAGTACCAAAAGTCAGGATACAAGAAATCTTCCTCATGGACTCAATAAAACCTGAACATAGATTTTTTTTTCCTAAGTTTTTTTTTTTTTTTCTTAGAGCATTATTTATACTATTTAAAGGCATTTCAGGGCCTTCACAGTTGAATCAGCTTCTTTATAGGAAATTGAAAACTCTGTAGCTATTGCTCTAGCACTGTCCCACGTTTGCCCATCAAAAGCAAACTTAGAAAGCTCTATTCAGAATAACTCATTTTTCTAATACTGAAACAATTTACTAGTAAACTACCCAATTAAAGCTATATTAACTTGGATATTTTATCTCACTCTTATTTTCAAAAGTCAACAACCCAAGTACAAGGAGACTAATGACTTAAAATTGAGCCTACTCTGTACAACTGATGGAGTTTTGTTCCTGGGCTATCTCCTCCTCGTTTCATTCAGCGTGAATGGCAGATTCCTACATCGTGTCAGGTTTCAGATCACCATAGAAACAAACTAGGAGGCAGTTTCATTAATCATTTAGAGCACAAGAAGTCTAGGTCAGTCTGATTGCAGCATATAGAGTATCATCCTAGCGCCACATGGGACTCAGTTGATTTGAATTAAAAAAGATTAAGCTGCCCCTAGGACGCTCAGCATCATCAGTTTAAGTTCTCATGTAACAGTGGTCTCTGGAGCCACATGGATTAGGAGACTGAAGCTATGCATTTATTTTTCAGGGCTCAGTGAAACATTAGATGAGTGCAGGTGTCTGAGGGGGAAAAAAGGACAAAGATCACATATAGTTTTTTAGACTTGTTGCTGTTCTTTTGAAACTGGAAACAATAACTCAGTTTTATTTCTCCAGTGACAGTTACCACTCTTTTTTGGCCATGCAATGGTACATCTGTTACCCAATGTTTACATTTTAGATTTATAAAAATTTCATACTATGAAGCATAGTTTTAGCACAGAGCTGCAAGCTGGGCATAGAAGTTTACATGAATGCTGACTTTTTCTTCTCCTGATGGGGTAAAAAATGCATGAAATAAATACTGGTGACATTTTAGTTTTGCTTGAATGAAGATTTATTGCTCCCAGGAAACTGACATACAGGCAGCTACAAATCAACTTGACTATGAAATAGTTGTATATGTACACCACAAAATGAGCCCCCCCTTCCAAAGTACTCACCTTATTTATGGGTCTTCCAGTACTTCAAAGACCTTCAGTAACTTAGTCCAGACTGGTTTATTGCTTTGCAGAACTAAGACATTTCAAGGGGAAAGTTGTAGGTTACAGTATATTAGAAGTCTTTCTCTTGGGGGTCTGAGAGTCCCATGATGCTATATGAACTGTTGATCTAAAGCTTATTACAGCATGACTTCCTAGAGTCTAATTCTTAAATCTTTTAAGTTATACTGTACTGTCTTTAATCCCAAGCTCTAAACCTTAAAGAAGAATGAGCTTTCCAAAATTCAGAATGCCATCTGTGAGTTGATGTAATTACACTTTGTTAAAACACAGTTCACTTACTTGCCCAGACTGCTTGTGACCTATTTAAAATTAAGTTGTTTTAATTTTCAACAAATGTTTTACATAAAACAATCATGGAAAAAAAATCCAAATCACAATATTTCTCCTGGAAAGAAAAGCATTTCTGTAGACTGACTTTCTCCAATTTACTCAATAACCAAAGGATTCCCCACCCTGTGTATTTTGTTCATTTGCCCTTGCTGTGCCAGCTACCTGGGCTGTATCATCAGCAGTGAAGCCTCCTGTCACAGTACATCTGGGAGTACCCAGACCATGTCAGTACTCTTTTGCTGATGTACTGTCATCCAGGGGATTTCCAGGAAAAATAATGTCATTAAGCTCAAGAAGCAATTTTAGAATTTCCCAGCACTGTGCAAAAAGACTGATTACGGGAAGGGGGAAGTGAGTATGATTCCCACTTTCACCAGGGGAAGTGGATATGATGTCATGCTGAGGGAGTTGCCTTGGGCCACAACAGAGAGCATGGACCACCGTGGTAGAGCCTGTTTTCCTGCCTGGTGCTCAGCCCAGGTTCTCCTGCTTACAGCTTTCTGTCAATGCCCAGAAGATGGGAAAAGCAAGAACCAAAGCATAGAGAAAGAGTCCTGATGGAAGGCACAAAACAGCTCATGTTAGCTAAAGCTCATTGAGTTCCAGCCATGTGCTGGTTGCTATGAAGCAGAGTAGAGCACATGGCTTCTAGTAGCAGTATTTCTATGGTCTGCTTCAAGGGTGCCACCCAGCCATTTCCAGACAGTTTGGAGAGCTTTGCCACCCCCTGGTTGGCTGTGAGACAGCTGAATTTGCCAGAGTGAGGAGGGGCAGCTGTGGCACACCCCACCTGCCAGCAGCAGCGATGGCAGCCAGGCCGTCCCACCCACACGTCCTCGCTCCACTGCTCTGACCCACCAGACTAGGTGTCTTCCACCAGCCTGGACATCCACCTTCAGCCACAGCCAAAACCTGCCAGCAACTGTCCCTGCAATTGTGCCTCTTGCTCAAAGCCACTGAGCCTGAGGAAGCACAAACAGCCCCTTCCCAGGGTAGAGCAGTGCAGAGCCAGTGGTGTGAACTGGCCACCATCTCCTCCACCAGGAGCTGCTGTATTTTGGCTGCTTATTTGTTTCCTTTGATTCAATATGACTTTTCCTTAATTGCTCTTTTTCCTAACTTCAGAGCAAGCCTCTCTTTCTGTAGACACAGTTTCAGTTCCCAGTGCTCCACAACTAGAGGATGGAACAGGATGTCCCCTCCCTGCAGTTTTCATGAAGGGTCCCAGTCCTGCAGCAAGGCTGCAGCAGCCACACATACCCCACTGAGCCCAGAAATGGGGAGCTAGCTCGAGCACATCAGGAGATGGCTGTCTCTAAATGGAGAGGCAGCTGTGGGTTGTTGTGAATTGTCTTGAATGTGCCACTTCAGATATCTTAGTTTTGGTCTTCATCTTGTGGCCAATTTAAAGGCTAAAGCCTACATGCTCAGCTCTATCAACACTTTATTAAAATTACTATGATGCTGAAAAGGACATAATTTCATTTTTCTACCAACCATCCATCCTTCTCCAGGGTCTAGACAGACCTGGCTGCTCTTGGGCTCCTGCCAGCTGGAGGGAGACCTGTCGGGTTTGCAATGACACAAAAGCCCAGGTGGAATGCCTGACTTCTGCTGCTGCCCACAGCCATCAGAAAGAAGACAGCTTCTGTACAGCCCTTTCTAGCCCAGCAATTGTGGCAGTGTTGGTTTTTAATAACCATGTAGCAAAATCACTTTCCCTGGTATGTATTGCCTACAGACAGTCTCCACAACATTTGTTGGCATAAACCATAAAGATTCATATTCACCCAGCTATGTAAAGCTAACATAAAACATTTCTAACTCATTACACTGTCTGACTTGTCTTACTCTTCTACTTTAACTACGGTGACAAAAAAAGTTATGTTCCTTTTTCATTTCACATGGAGTGGAACAAAGCTACCACAAGATAATCTGAATTCCTGTGCACAGATCATCATCTGAACCATGTGCTTGTTCCCAGCTTTTCAGTGTCAGGCATAACCAATGCCTGACATAAGCAGTAATTTGAAGATGCTGAGGTGTCAAAAAGGATCTGAATCATTCTGACAAACCTTTTCTCATTCAGCTATTGACCCATAGCTCTGTTTGAATTTGGGAAGCCTGAGGTCAGAATGAAAAACATCGTTTTTCTTGTAAGCCAAACATATTTGACTGAGAAAAAGTAAGCTAATAAAGATGGAAAGGCAATTTTTAATGTCACTTTTTAGAGTACAGTAATTTGTCTAATCTTATTGCTTTGGAATATGAGTACACATAATGCATTCACTTTACACAGGAGGGAATACATTTGAGAGAGAAATGATGTTTCTCTTCCATGCCCAACATATGGAAACATGTATAAAATAAGAAGCTCTAAACTTTGCCAATATTCACACTCTCTTGTCTGTGGAGGAATAATGGAATTGTTTGGAAATTTCTGGTGACAAGTGTACTGATTTGAACCTAGGTGAATAAAGTTTACCCAATGGAATAATTTTGGGTTACGGAAAACATTGGCATACAGCAAATCTCCCTGTCCATACACTAATCAGTGCAAAGTTCTTGGCCACTTTTCCATAACCCTCTGGTTGTTGCTGGTAGCAAGCAGAGATTTGCTGTAGAAATTAAAGAAGTTTCACTCCTCCCACCACCAGCAGCTGTTTGTCCCTGCAGTCTTCCTGGGCAGGGCAGAGCTGCATCAATCCGTGGTATGCATGACTCACAGGAAAGTAATAAAAACCTGGGGCTAGAAAAGGCCTCAAGAAGGCAACTATCTCATAGTGCAAGAGCTAGAGCAGCTCATTTAAGATAGAAACCTAAGCAGTTGAAAAGCACATGCAGAGGAAGCAGCTGGGTGAGTCTTCTGGGATGCTGTAAGTACTGGGACGTCTGCCTGCACATCAATCTCCATGCACAGCCCCAGCACGGTGTAATGCCCATGACCACAGCTCTTCCCAAACAGATTTTGCAGGCAATGCATAAAAGCCCAATGCAAGAAATGCCCACCCTAGACTTATCAATCAACCACAAGCACATCGAGCTGTTCAAGAAGCCTGTGGGCTCTACAGTTTCACCAGTGACTGATTGTGTCATTCCTATTTCACAATAGATAAGGTCCAGCACCAAAATACAGAAGTCCTTTTTCACTCTGAATAATTCACCAAGCTGAATTAATCTGTTCTGGGATGCAGTCCATACCTTGGTTCCAAATTGTAGGTATGGCATGTGCATTTCTGTTTCATTAAGGCGAAGTGTATTTGGGTAGCTGTCATGTAGTGCCTGGAATGTGATGGAAACAAGAGGTCCTGGCTGCCTGCTGCTGAGGAACTCCCAAGGCACTTCTCACAGGAGCAGCGGTGTTAACCCTGATATCCTGGTCAAATTCCAACATGGCTAATTATATCCCACTTACCTAAAGCCCTGCCATACTTTCTCTGCCTGCTGCAAGGACTTGCTGCATGCAGCAGGCTCTCTTCTGGTCCTCCTGAGGATTATTGCCTTTCACATCAGAGGCAGTGGTATTTACAGAGTAGCTGCAGTTAGTTATCAGTTTGTAAAATTTCCTAACCAGCACAGGACTGTTAAATTAAAACTGCAGTTATTACTATGTAGGGTCTGAGGCAAAAGAGGCCAAAAGCTCCTGGAAAATAATGAATAAATAAAACCACAAGGCTGCAAAGGAAATTCAGAGCAGTAACTCATGCACCATGGCAATGACCACAGTAGTGCTCCATTATCTGACCATTGCATCATGCTCCATTATCTGACCACTTGCCTGAAGAAAATTAGAGAAGGATAAATGTGGGTGGGGACAGAGCACTGAACAAAAGTGCAGGGGAAGAGCAGCACAGATGAATAATACTTGGTGAAAATACCAAGGAGCCCAAGAATGACACCATCTGCTGATGTTGCTTGTGAAAATGTAGTAATTCAAGATTTTGTAGTAAGTGAATCTTCCCCAGGCTTTCAGGTCTGTTTCTTTTGCATACTTATTAAAATATTTTAAGAGATATTTGTAGCTGTGTAAAGCTACAGTGAGATTGAACAGTGGGAAAAACCCCACATTTAAAATTTTGACTATAAAATTCTGACTATGAAGTAGAATATCAAGTATAACGTTAAAATGGCAATATCACATCTTCCTGTTTGTTTGGAATGACAGCGCAGGTGTGGTACAGAATACTGCTGCAAATGACTGCATGATAATCCCGGTGAGTCTTCTTGCATCTTCCTTAGAATTAAATATTTCCTGAAGGAAAAAAAAGTTGTATGTGCATTTCCATACCAGAATGTATCAATCTCATTATCTTCTCAGTATCAGCAGTCACCAAAATGTCATTGAAATTAACAGATGTGACAGGTTCACCAAGAGGGGCTGAAACCAAACCAAAGGGTGGATTTCCATACTCTGGAAATCATTCTCACCCTTCCCTGCTCTCTTTTCATGAAAATCCAATCTGTTTATATGTCTGCCAAGTATCCTGCTATTTAGACAGTTCAGAGAGCAATATCGTTATTGGTCATCTTGTGTGGTAGAACCTACTTTCAGGGTTCTCTTCTCTCTGATATACACATGTATACACACACACACTGATTAGATCACTGGCAACATGGTGGTTCAGCAATTCAGCAGAATTATTTGCATTTGTCTCTAATATTTAGCTGAGGGCATGGCAGTAGGAAGTGCTGTTGATAAATTAAATGTGTGGGTGTGGACTCCAGTGCACACACATGAGGAGCTATTCTCATTCCTGTTTTTAGAAGACAGGTGCTTCTGTCACAGCTAGAAACCCTCACAAATGAGAATAAGGGAACAGAACCTTAAATGCCTCTTTCTGTCTTCTGTGTCTCCCTAAGCAGGATGTTAATGGAGTAGCACAAAGTGGACAAGATGACATAGTAGATACTGCCAGGATGTACTGTATTTTTGTAAGATAAATAAGGCCTGTCATCTTCAGAAGGATCAACAAATCCTACATATTCTTTAGAGCATAATAAGATAGAGTGCTAGAGAGCTCCAACTTGTTATGTAATTCCGTGCTCTCTCCTGTGTCATTAGCTTTCCTTATTCTGTTTAATGTACATAAATATTAATTTTGTGAGTATGGGATAAAATATCCTTTTACAGAGCTGGTTTTCATAGTGATAAATAAGAATTTAGGGGAAATTTAACATAAAAATTAAATTCTGAACTGTTGCAGTTTAGGACTTCACATTTCATACTTCTAAACTGCTCTTATTCAGCAGCAGAATTTCACTGAATAACTCAAAGTTCCCTTAAAAAGCAGCAATAACAACAACAAAACAAACAAAACAAACACAACAACAACAAAACAACAAACAGTTGCTTTTCTTGTAAGGAGTCTTGGATTTTTCATCTTGGAACTGTAACAGAACTGGGAAAACAGGACTCCCTCCTCACTGAAGATGATTGTAATATTACTTTCTTGTTGTAAATGTATTTATACATCACATAAATTAGTCCCATAGTTTGTGTGAGAGAGGAAAGCCATCCCCCATGGTAACAAGTGCAGATGTCATCTAAAGTTTGCTTAGATACATGCAGCACACAGATTTTGGGTGAAACTTATGATTTTATTTTATCCCAGCAGGTCCAGTTTGGAGTCTCTCAGCCCTGTTGGTAAAGCAGAGTTTAGCCAGCCCTACAGGGGAATTATCTTTAAAACACAGTGGGTTTTGCCATGTAAGATCACTTTGCTGACTGCGAGCCTGAAGGGCTGGCTCTCCCAACCCTGTGTAGCTTCCCTTGTCCTTGAAACAGAAGTATGGAGATAGCTGGACAAGCTGTCATCTCACCTCCTCTTCCACAGCCACAGCCAAAGAGGTGATTTGCTGCTTCCTGCTACAGGCTGACACTTTCAGCATGGCTAATTTTTGTTCATGACCTGATGCGATGCAAATTCCACTACCTTGTTTTTGGGCTCGACAAGACATTGTAAGCCCAAGAAACGTGCATAATAGATCTTTATAGAAAAATATTCCACACAGAAGTTTCTTCCAGATCAAAGTTTTAGCCCTGTAGTGTGTCCTGCATGGCCTGAACCACCCAGTGATGACTGGAGCACCACTAAGCCACCAAGCCTAAGGAGGACTGCAGGCCAACACAGTTCATGGGGTTATACATACTGCTCTTCCATCCATTTTTCATTCTGATCTGCCATAATTGTGTTACTATCCTTATACATTTCTAATCCTTTTTGAGTCCTGCTATGCTCTTGATCATTCCTGAACTTGCCTGGAAAATTGGTAAGTGTTACATTTTGACTTACTAACAAGACATTTATCTAGGTTTTCCAATCATCACCAGATATTTCCCTTGTTTAATGGAAAATATGAATGTGTCTGATATTAGAGCTGGCTTACATGAAAACTGTAACAAATGTTATTAGTGGCAAAGTTGAGATGCCTAGAAATCAGACTATAAGATATATTGCTGAGAGTTTAAAATAAGTGACTATGAAGAAACCTTCCACATCCCAAAATCTGGATCAGAGATGTGCATGTGACATTTTAAGCAAGAATTTCCACTGTGCATTATAGTTCTTCCATTCTGAAGCAAAATATTTCCAGGCCTCTATATCAGCTGCAAATCAGATTGGAACTACAGAGGTGTAAAAGCAGACATCTAAAGTAGCATTGTAAGAGTGACGTGCAGAAGACAGGTTAAGTTTTAGTTCCGTCACGTTACTTTTACACAGTTTGCGAGTTACTTCAATAATCAAAAATGTATTATCTCAACAGACTGCTTAAAAATTTATGCATGTGACATAATGTTACAGTGAACTTTGTTTTGAAGATGGAAAGATGGGAAATTTGGACTTGGTTTTTAAAACGATTTCGTTAGAATAAGTTCTATTGGTCTCTGGAGCCCCATCCCAAGTGGAATTGGTGAGCCATATGCTGGACAGGATGGTCAAAGTTAAACTTTCCAAAACACTTGAAAATATATCCCATTTATGTCTTCTTTACAGAGAATGAGGGACAGTCTTGCATCCCATCATAATGGTCACATTTACTGTGCCTAGCTGGCAAACTGTTCTTTCTTGAAGCAGTACCAGTTGGCCTCACAGATTAGCTCAAGACATGAGGAATTTTATACTGGTGCTCACTCTTTGCTTCCTTGCATTTAAGGCATCATCTTCATCATGCACTGGAATATGATGTGTCCTCTTTTCCATAGAGTCAGTGTTTGATGTACAAAATAGTTTAATGCAGTACATAACATCTATTACGTCACGTTGACTACCTGCCAGCACTTTAACGAGACTCCCTGTTCTGTACACAGCTCCAAGACAGAACTTTCATCAAGTTGTGTTGTTTTAAGATGGAGAACATTGCTTCAGCCCTCCACAAGCAGCTGTCAGTAAAGTCAGCAAATTTCCCAAAACCTTGAATTGGATGTAGGATCTTGGACTGGCTTGGTATTATTTACAGTGTTTTGCTTTTTGTGATTTACAGGGAGGCTGGCTGAGTTCTGATCTGGATTTCTCCAAAGTAGTCCAGCTCTGTGTTGGAGCACGCTGAAGTCAGCAGTTGTTCCTATCAACATCTGTAACACATTTGGCATTACTTGAAAATATTACTCACAACTGTTAAACTAATAAAAGCCTGTCTTTCATATTTTAACTATAAGGTGATCATGTATGCTGGGCACTCATCATTGATTTAGATATTATCTCTCTGCTAGTAATATTTTTGCTCTGCTTGCTCCAATGCCTGGATTTTTGACCTGGGAGCAGTTCTCAGCTGAGAAAATTAGTCTGACTCAAGAGTTGTGCCAGAACCTGGAAGACTTGTGGTTGATTTACTTCCAGGTGCACTGTACCAACTTGTACCAATTCTTGAGCCTCTCCAATAAATGTTGTGGTAGATATCCAGTGTGCCATAATTAGTGGAGCTTTCCTATTCAAAAGGAGGTTTTTCAAGTGACAACTGAGTCTATAATAATAAAGATAAGGACTTTATATAAGTATTTTAAACACTCTAACTGAAAAATATTAGCAAAGTGTCAGGAAATAAGGACTTCCCAATATAAATTGGTTACCTGTGAAAGACAGTCTCCTAATGGAAGAAATGTGACGTGCTTTCCCTTGCATATATTTCCTGTTCCTTATGAGGAGAGGTTGAGGAATCTGGACCTGCTTAGCCTTGAGAAGAGACGACTGAGAGGGAACCTCATCAGTGTCTGTGGGTATCTGAAGGGAGGGCGTCCAGAGGAGTCAGGCTGTTCTTGGTGGTGCCAAGCAAAAGAACAAGAGGCAATGGACAGAAACTGCTGCACAGGAAGTTCCACCTGAACATAAGGAAGAACTTCTTTACTGCACAGGTGACCAAGCACTGGAACAGATTTTCCAGAGTCTCTACCACTGGAGATATTCAAAAGCCTTTGGTTCACAATCCTCAGTAACATGCTCTGTGGGACCCTGCTTGAGCAGGGAGGTCTGACTAGGTGATATCCTATGTTCCCTTCCATCCTTAACCTTCTTGTGATTCTGTGATAGATTCATGAAATTATGTCAAAATGCAATACTGGCTGAGCAAATCCTGAATGCCATGTGTTAAAGTGTGCTTCTATTGTGGCATGAGCCCATGCTCTTGGAATTTAGATCTATTTCAAAAGGTAATTTGATGGGATCATACGAGATGCTTGTCAAATGTGTGCCAAATATACACTGTTTTCTGGGCCAGAAAAGCTTCAAAAATTGTGTGTGCACCAGCTTTCACTATGGACTAAATTAAGAAAAAACACTTCAGAACTGTTTCAGTGACTGTGTCTGTGTGTGCCATTTTTGCTGAATAAATTAATCCAAAGATTTTCTGTGGCTTCAAATAGAGATTATGTTTCAGCAATTTGTTAGTCTGAAAAAACTCAGCCACATGTCTTAGGCCTGCCTGGGGCTGGGTATTTCCTGAGCCAAACACTACATAAGCTATCTAGCAATAAGGACACCTCAATTGCTTCAGGCTTAGAAGTCTTCCTTTCAATTTGTATATGATAGTCCATTCTTCCCTGGAATTGCTGTGCTTGGCTCCCCCTTTGCAGTGCTTGTCCCTTTGGCAGTTCTCACTGGGTAAAGCCAGAACAACAGCATAAATGTGTGTGAAGTATTCCCATAATTGATTTGCATTGTCCTATTTCTACTCCAGCAGAAGTGAGCAGGAATTGCCCCAAGGAACCAGGACTAATCTGATGCTGAGAGTCCTTGAAAATCTTGCTAATACCCTTTAGAAATAGTGTATGACTGCTCAGAGCTTCAGTGGTGGGGACTTTTCCTGTGTACAGATATGAAATCCTCACTTACAGAATGATTTTTTAAGCTGCACACAACGTCATACATACAAAATTTTTTAAGCTGCACACAACGTCATACATACAAAATTAGTAATCACATTTTTGTCTAGTTAAAGTCATACTATCTGCAATTTCCTCATTGCTGAATTAGGCCTAAATGAAATTTACTCTGTTCTGGAGATTAGTTTTCAATTTTGCTTTGACAGATCTTCAGTTTACACATTTATCTCCCAAGTGCTACTGCATTGAGTCTCTCCTTTCATCTAAAAAAGGAAGTTCCTTCAAAGTCTCATTTGCTGATCCTCATAAAATAAAATCTAGATCTGCCTTAGATAATGACCATAAAGGATACATCCCAGACAGCAGGCATATTGCTAACAGGGTCTTCAGCAGTCTCTTTTGCTGTTGTTCTGTACTGAAGAGCCACCAACAGCTCAGGGAAATTGTAGACACAGATTTTTTGCTGGTGGCTTTTGCCTGTTGTTAGTAGACACACTGTCAGGATCCTTTGGGTTTGTCTGGGACTCTTTATCCCATCTGACCTTTACTGACTCTTCCCATTCATCCACGAGCATGTACAAGCAGAAACACCAGCTGGTTCCCACTCACTCCTTTATGCACATCAAGGAGAAAAGACACCAGTGGGGTAAGAGCAGTGAGTGGGCGCAGCTTCCCTGCCTTCCTGCTCACAGCCGAGCGGGATGGGGATGGGGAGCAGTTGGCACATGTTCATTATGACAGAGGTTTGAACATCAAAGGACTGAGATACAAAAAGCAAAGATGTGAGAACACAGGAAAAGAGAAAGAGGAAAGAATAGGTGTGATGTTACAAGAAGAGGTGTTCACTAGATCTGAGGGCTTATATTCCATGAGGTAATTATAGAAGTATAAACAATAAATCAGTCTTTATCTGGCAGACCTTTGACCATAAGAAAAAGAGAAGATACATCAATGGGATTATAGGATCTAGCTCTGTAGAGTATAGAGTATAGCTGTAACAGTTTTGGGCTCTAAGTTTCCCTTTGAACAGCTTTATAGCAAGGCATGCATCAAAACTGTCGCTGAGAACGTGCTGTGGGTTTCTTGTATCTTCCACTGAAGGGGAAAGCTGTTACTGATTACTGGCTACATTGGTTGTATTTCAAGGCTGGGCTCATGTGGCAGTTTTCTTTTTAGCTCTAAAGTTAGCTAGCTGTATGACAACCTCTTTCTTTCCCTCCAGGAAAGACCTCCAAGAGTCCACTGCTATGGCTGGTTTATGTAGAGAGATCACTGAAGAGGGAAAGCAAGGCTCTTCTACAGAAAATAAGAATTTTCTGTGCTCCAACCAATTTTTCCTCCATTTCTGCAGTAGCAGGACAAAAGCCAAACTCCCCTTCCCCTTTGTGCTTACAGAGACCTTTGTGCCACCATTGCCTGATTAACAAAATTATTTGTAAAGTCTTTGTTTTACATTTGATCTTGTTAAAAAGAGTAGTTTTAAACAAAGCCAGATACTTTAAAGATCACCACATGGTTTTAATCGTGTTTTCTACTTTGTGTCATAACTTGAATGAACAAGATATGAACAGTATTCCTATTGTCACCACATTTCACTGTGTTATCACATTTGCTAATATTTCCTAATATTTCCTAGTTTAAAAAATATTGGCAACTAGTATGAAGCTGATGTCATAACCATGTATCTTCTGCTTACTCCATTGTTAGAGCCTGTTCCCAAGCCTACTGAAGCTGCTAGAAGATCACTTTATGACTTCAGTCAGTGCTGGATCTGAAGAACCAAAAGGGAAAATTATGCTCTGAAGGTTTCCCACCTTCCAGATCCCATTCCTCTGCTCCTTCCAGCTATGCAAAGGCTCTCTCTGTGCTGCAGAGCACAATGTGGCTTGGATGCTGTACACACATATGTGAACATGATGAGTTTATGGGTGCATTTTTGCTGACAAACTGAAATTATGGGAGGAAGAGAGGGGAAGTACTTTGAGATTTGGAGTTAAATATTTGAATTGATCTTGTAAACAGAGTAGTTGAGAGATGACACAAAAAATAAAGATGTTTTCATTTCTCTACAGCTGAAAAATATACATAAGGAAAACTGGGGGGAGAAGGTGGAGATAGCATGAAGTCACAGATACTTCAGTCTCTTCCTTTCTTCCCATTAGGGCCATTCTCTTTCTCTTACATTATGGGGCAGAGGCCGAGCTAGTGCACAGATTCCTCTTCCACTTCATAGCCATGCAGCTGCATCCTGCCCTCACAGTTAATCTCATTTATGGCCTTTCCAGAAGGCAGCCTACCCTGGGTGACAATTACAGTTGGTTAATTTTGGCATGATGTGATTAAAAGCAGACTGATATAAATCACTGAACAGTGTAGATTATGAAAATGAAGTTGAGGTAGCATCCCAACCACAGCACTACCATGAGGGAAGCTGAGAGCCAGATGTTTGGCTAATGAAGAACCAGTCTAATAATGGACTTTGTGTATCCTCTGGAGCTTGGAAGCCTTGCCTAATGCCAGATCTCTCCATGTTGTGATACATATTGAACATTTTAGAGGTTTACACGTTGGTTTAGTGGGTTGTCTTGGCTTATAACTAAATACCCTAGGAGAAAGTTTGGGAGAAAGGTCTTCTGGAGCCCTGGAAGTGAGAGCCCTAAGAGAAGATATCTTAAGAAGGATATTCCGAGTAGCCTAGGTATCCAGGTGTCTTAAGTGTCTTAAGCACTCTGAATCTTACCTTATGTTAAAGTGTAAAGTGGCCTGTTTGAGTAGGCAGTGTCATTTATGGACAAAAACAAGTGAGAAGCATCTGTGCAATTGGGGCAGAGGGATGTCTGTGTGGAAACCCATTCTAAGTCTGCAATCAGAGTCTTCCTGCCTCTCCTTGCATTCTTCAGAGTCCATGCCCACTGAAAAGAGGAACTGTAAGATAACGTCTTTTGCTTTGTCATCGCCTGAAATGTGATAGAACATTTTAATGTCAAATGTGAGTGCCCTGATTACAAGGTCACTTTAGGTTCGGTGTGGCTTGAAAAGTGCAGCTGTCCTGGCCAGTGTGAACCTGCAGACATCCTCTGCTGAGAGATGAGCTCAGTGCTCCTGAGCCAGCCTCCTGCCTGCCTCTTACATTGCTGCCATCTCCTCAGAGATGTCCTGCCTGGCACAGGGGTGACAGAAGGTGCAGCTGGAGGGCAATGGCACTCCCGTCCACAGAGTCAGTGCATTATAGCAGCTGCCCATTTGATACCTCTATGGATTATGATAGCACATTAGCCTTTGGCCTTTGCAATAGGAGAAACTACAGAAGTAGGAAAATGACAGAAAAGATGTTAAATCCCCTGGTGATTTGATTGAAAAAGAGAACATTTTAAAGATTCTGGTTCTATTAAACAGGCAGCATAAAAGCACAAATCTCAAAGACAACCTATGCTCAGAAAGGATGTCTTTTATTCTTGGGATAAACCCTCCTGTCCTGTTGGAGTTACTTTGCATCTTGTGTATGCAGACCAACTTTTGTAATTTTTTTTAACAAACAAGGAGAGGGAACTATTTCTGTACTTTGCTTGTGACTTGGGCCAGAGAAGTTACTAAGGAAGTGTTCTGATCAGAGGGAATTGGATCATGAGTAACATTTCTATGAATTTATGCATTAATCTGCAAGTCACACATTCAGCTTGAATGTGAAAAAATCCATTAATGGAAAGAGGAAGAAGGGAAGAAGAAAGAAAAAGATTAGGAGAGCAGGAGCTGATCAGAGCACAATTCCTTGGTTAGTTACTCTGCAAAGAGCACAGACTGAATGTCTCTACCTGAAGATTCAGACTTTTTACTGATGGCATAACTTTTCATGTCAGTAGAGGAAAATCTTCCTGAATCCATTTTCTTTTTTCTCCTAAACAGTATGTTCTGGAGAATCTGTGCTAACTTCATTACATTGCTTTTACTGCCTAAAAGGTGGCAAAGCTTGTCAGACTCACAAAAGTCAAAAAAACTTGGAGAGTTTTACTTTAAAAGAAGACTTCATTTTGCAAAATACGGAGTTTTCTCATTTGTAACAAAGCTTAACAAATATGGTAGGAAAATTATTTTTCCCAGCCAGGCAAAAACCCAAAATTTTTGGCATAGTTTTTTCTCATTCAGATCATGCTCTGCTTTAGTGATGAACCTGTTGAAGTAAGGAATTGTATTAGAACTGCTTCTGTTCAGCAGATGACTCAAAGCAGAACCTCACTGGTTCCTCAGCCCAACCTTCACTTGCGTTGCGCTGCACACCATGTGCCATCCAAGCCCAACACAAACACTTCAAGGGACAAGGCTTTGTGAAGTCTGGACTACATCTTTCTTTGACAAATAGCACACAGTGCCAAGATTTGCCACATGTGAAGCAAAGGTTTAGAACTGACAATGTACTTCACAGAATCATAGAATTGCAGAATATGCTGACTTGGAAGGGGACCATTCAGTCCACAAGGATCATCAAGTTGAACTCCTGCCCTGCACAGGACACCTCAAGAGTCACACCATGTGCCTGAGGGCATTGTCCAAACACTTCTTGAGCTCTGTCAGGCTTGGTGCTATGAGCACTTCCCTGAGGAGCCAGTTCCAGTGCCCAGACACCCTCTGGGTAAAGAACCTTTTCCTAATATCCAGCCTTCATCTTTAACAGATCCTTGACAAATTTGTCCCTTGACAAATTACCCTGCAGTGTTCCATCAAGTCCATCAACTTCTCCACTGCAATGGAGGTTGGAGTCCCTGGAGAGCCTGGAGGCTGTAGTGTCTCTGAAAACAATTGGTCTATCTCTTGCTCCTTGGCTCGAATACTACATAGCCTGTTCACTTTTTCCTGTAGCTCCTTCACTTGAGGAATTTGCTCCTCAGCCAGAGCACACCTTCTGCAAAAGAACTGTTTGTCAGCTCCAGCCTTTTGAAGAAACCTCAGAGACTCCTGTCTGAAGAGCTTTTCTCATGGAAGACAGTCTTCTGCATTCCAATATCTCTAGGTTATATTCATCACCTTCGCAGACATAAAGATTGCCTTTTCCTTGCTGAAATTGCCATTAAATGAACCAAATAGGTAGTACCCAGTTCTTAGGGTATTGTGACAACTGTTCAAGCAGAGCAAGAAATATCACCTTATTTCAGTAGCTGTTTCTTAGGCTAAGAAATGGAAAAATAGAGTGAGAAAGTCTAAAACTAGAGGATGAACTGTCCTCAAATTGAGACTATTTAACTAGTAATTTCATGTATAATGCTGTAGTGTTTGTCTTCATTCTGCAGTCGCGGAATGAGTGCAGATTCCCTGAAATTCAGCAGCATAGCTTGCTTTTGGAGTAACGCTTCAGCTGTAGTGCAGGACATTGCCTACCATGCCCGCCACACGTTGTGTGTCTGTTCAGTACAAGCACTTGCAGGACAGTAAAATAGCTGCTAGATGATGCCACTTGGTTTGGATTCCTAAAGGCTTGCCACTGCAAGTTATTCCAATTATTATTCCAACAAAAGTTACCTTAATTGTCTGAGTGTTGTCACTTTGGAAAAAGTATGCATCTGCAATCCCACGTACGTGATACCAATTGTGAAAAACAGTGATCACTGCAACCAAAGCATTCACATCTGTTAAAAGCACAGCTTGCTTTTTCACTTGTGTCAAAGCTGTTGGCACAGAATTCAAAGCACTGGATTGGCAATTCTATCAGGAAGCAAGTGCCACATAAAGCTGTAATAGCTGCCTTCATTAGCTTTTGTTGTCAGAAAAATTCCAAGTGCTTTGGATAACACAACGTGCCACATATCTATAGAAGCTGTTGGGCAGCAGTGTGACAGCCATATGCTTACATCTATAATGTGTGCTTGCCCTCATCTTTTACTAAATGTTTTCCTAAAGCAGCTGTGGCAACAGGAGTGCTCTCAGCAATTCCCACACAAGTAAAACGCAGCTGAAGGCACTGGGTTCTGTGACAAGGGGACTGAGCCCACAAGTGCTCCAAATACTCTGCAAAGACTCCTGCCCTAACACTAATAGAGTGTCCTGTGCAGTCAGGCAGAGTTGTTGGTGCAGTTGGAGAAGGATATGGCCTGGTTGCTCAGCATGGTGCCACCAGGCCATATCCTTCCATGGAATCTTACTTTTGATGCTGGCACTAACTCATGTGGGACTGTCTCTGCGCTGCCCTCGGGTGTGAGCTGGCTTGTGTTTCTCTGCACCTGCAGCAAGGATCTTCCACAACTTCTTCTGAAATCTCCCTTTTCACCTCCTCAGACGTGGATGAACTGGGAGATTATGGGAGCTGGAAAGGGAATGCAAGCAGAGTTAGGAGAAGGCACGTGTGGCTAACTGTGGCAATGCAGGAAATTCAAACCACTTTGGTTTTGAAATTACAAGCAAAATCATTCCATGTCAGAACGTATGAGGTTTGTTTTATATCCCACTTTACTGGACCCCATGAATAAAGAAAAAAAAATCCAGATATCATGTGTTGCCAAATATTTCACTCCTCTTTTTCACAACTCATATTCAAAGTCTGACTAACTATTAGATGTTCCTCTGACAAACTCTGTGTTCCAGCTTTTCTGACTGCAATCACAAACTATTGCATTATAATAGACCTCTGTCCAGTAGCTGGGGCATGATGAGGAGCCTGCCCATCCTTTCAGCCATGCTCCTGTAGCAAGAAGGGCACATGGAATCCGTAAGCATCCTGAGGATTTCCTCTTCAAAACTGAGACTGCTTTGTCCTCCCTTCTGCTTTGGATTTGTTCACTCTTCCTAGGAAATAATTACTGCTTCATTTTTCACTTTTTCACATTTTTCACACACAATGTTTGGCATATCTTGGAGTTTGGAATTGAGAGAAAGACAGCAAATATTGTCATCTTTCTGCTTTCCTACAGTCTACAGGCTGAGAATGGCCTTGTGATAGTATGCAAGAGTACTATAGCAGCATACAGTGTAAAAGTCACTGCTGTTTATGCCATCCATGAGGACTATGCAGCTGCAGAGGATTCTAGGAGGCAGCACTGTGAGGTCCTTGCTTCACCCTCCCCACCCGAAATATTTCGTAGCACATTTGGAATACAAATTTGTGCTTTTGAAGTTTGCCCTTTTACAAATGAAATAGATGAGTGGAACCTGTCCAGACAGTTTTTATTGCAGCAGCACTGCTCCATTATTAATCTCTCTCCAGACACGTCAATTGCTCGCTTTCCAGATAAGACAATGGCCCTGCACATGGTGGGATAAGGAAGAGAATGGTGCACAACTCCAGCTGCCTCTCACAGCTCCCCACAGTGCCAACAGCTGTAGTGACTGCTTCTGAAAATGAGGAAAAGTTTATTACTGCTATTCCAGTATTGCTTGAGACAGGTCTGGCTTGGCCACCGGGATCCATTTCAGAGCCACAAACCGGGGACAGGAAGGCAGATTCCTGCAGTTTGGAATAAAGCATGTAAGTTCCTTAAAGAGTCTAGTTTAGACATGCCCCTTGCTTAGATATGGCTGATTTAAGCATTGTAATCTTCCAGAGACAGCTTAGGGCATCCCATTCCGTACAAGGGGTAGCTCACATGCACCTTTCCTTAAATGCCAGTCCTTCTTGGGTTTTCTACATGATTGCTATAGAAACCATTTCAGTTTAGCTTACTTGGTTACATCACAGATATAATTACTTCTCACACATCACACGAAAATAGAAGACTTGGAAAAGTGTATTTTAATATTCTGGCTTGGGGAAAAAAAAACCTAAAACACACAGGGAAAAAAAATACACTGTAAATCTATCTAAAGCAATTCACAGTAGTAATGCAATGTAATTGTTTTCCAACTATTTGGAGGTTAAATTGGGCCTTTGGCAACCTGATAACTTGAGCAAACAAATCTAAACTAGTCTTAACCTCCCCCCTTCTTTAAATAAAGCTCAACTTGTAATATGGAATGTGAATTGTTTTGACTGTTAAACCATTCCAAACTGAAAACCCACTCATCATAAACGTGTTGAAAGAAGAATATATTTCAATAGTGCGGCAGACTCTTTGAGTACAGTAGAGCAGCAGTCTTCAATCAACTAGACTTTCTTTCCAGAAACAGAAAATGAAAGCCTAAGTGCCATACACATTTTTAAGTGATTTATCTAAATTGAAGGAACTAACTTTTTTGTGACTGATTATAGCTGCATATAGGAATGGCTATGGATAACAGGTTTCTTTTGCTTTTCAAAATGATATATAACAATGTTCCATGCAGAGACCTTCTATTTACACATCTGTTCAGCACCTGCCCATAATTACTTCGTTCATTTTTATTATTGGGCTTGTCACCATATTAATGTAGCTGTACATTCAAATTGATTGTAATTGCAAATTTCCTGAAAAATCTTGGTTTCTGCAAGTATTTAATTAACCTGATATCCTAAATTAAAAATAATTATGTAACTGTACTCCACTACAATAATACATACATGTCTCCCTCTACATACAAAATGGATATTCCACATAATTCATACAATATGTGGATTAATATTGTATAATTAAAGGTCAGTCTTCAACTAGAAAAGGACAGATAATTAACTTCAGTATTTAGAAACCTGACATATTTCAATTAAGACAGCAATTTGTCATAAACTTCATAAATTAAGTTATCAAGGACTATGTTAGCAATGTTTTTAATAAATAGAGATGGTGAAAGTAAGCATATTCCTTCTTGTGACATAATTTTACTTGAGTAAATGGTTTACATAGAAAGCCTTCCATTTCTAGGTAATGAGGTCATATTTACCATGTCTCTGCAACTACCAATGCTTATTTCCATCTACTGGCTCTGGACATAGTTGGTACCCTCTGCTGAGTTCTCTCTGGTGCACAAAAAAGCCCATGATGCTGCACTTGCAGCCTTCTTTGGGTTTAGGATAAATCAGGAGAGGAGCTATTCCCAGCCCAAGAACCTGAACAGCTCCACTCCCAAAGACATCACAGACATCAGCAATCTGGACACATCCCTGAGTGGCCGCTGAGGCAGAACTCTGGTGGATTGGCACAATGACACAAAACTACATGTTGAGAATTAATTTTGTCTCATGGGAGCAAGTGATATTTTTAGAGTTTCCTGTTGAAAGTGTAACCAAAACTCCTAGAGTACTCTACCTGAGGGATAGTCAAGTATTGTCACTGTAAAGGTTTCTGGAGCTGTAGTCCAAAATATGCTATCCAGAAATCTAAAGTTGCCTTTGATTTTTCCCTGTTCTTCTGTAGGGCTGTGTCAGCCCATGGAGTTTGGTGGAGCCTGGGAGGGAAAAGGAACATAGGTGAACTGACTGAAAAACAGTCAAGTTTTGGTCACAAGCCTGCTGGACTGCTTTCAACAGACTCATCAAATTCACAACTTCTCTACAGAACATTTAGTTTCCATGAGCGAGCCTTTTCCCTTGGAAGGTATCCAAAATGTTTGCTCTAACACTGCTCATGCTTATCTTGAAGCAAACTGTAGGATCTGTATTCCACAATGGCTGAGTTAATCCATTCAGAAACACTAATGCCAATGAATATATATCCACTGAACAGCAGAGCTATGATCTGGAATTTGAACTCTCATAATTCAAAGAAAATGTGAAACAGGCTTTTGATTTGATCCACTATCGCTGTAAGAACTGAGAATGAAATACTGCTCCCAGCTCTGATCCAAACCATTCAAAGTCCAGTGGTTGCTCTTAGAATTTGATATGAACTCTTAGTAAAATTTTGTCAGCAATAAATGTGTTCAGATTTTTTGTGTGTGAGGTTGGGATATATAGCAATAGGTGATTATGTTCCCTATGCAGTACACATCCTGAATCTCAGCTCTGACCTCAGTCCAGCTTTCTGAGAATGCTACTGATACTACAACCAGAAGAAAAACAGTTGTAAATGTTATCTAAATGATCACCGTTCCATATGAAAGGAAATGGCTGCAGGAATTTGTTTCCTGTCATTTCTTGCCTCAATTCTTTGAGTGTGTCCACAGAAAAGTTTCACTGAAATTGAGGAGCATCTATATGTGATGACAAGTTCATGCCCAAGTGTCCAGGCACATATCCCGGGTATTGCTGATGGCTTATTACAGTGAGGGGAAGAAGAAAGGGAAGCATGAGTAGGGGGTTGGCTTTCCAGCTTGGAAGACCATCCTCTTCCCCTCCATCATTGGCCCCCTTCAGTGTTTCTCCATGTGCAACATCAAGTTGAAAATGAGGAGCAGAAAGATTTATATGTCTTGGCAGTTTCCTGTCTTCTCTGTTACTTACTTCACATAAGATGAACCTTGTTTTGGGATCCTAATATTAAAAAAGATCCTAAGGCTCTGAAAGCACATTGTGTCTCCAGCTTTCCTTGCTTGCCTTACCTTTCTCAACATACACTTCTCCATTTCCCATCAGGGTTTTCGTTGGGTAGATCTGGACCTGCTGAGAGGGGAAAAAAGGCAAGATGAAAGGAAAGGGAAAAGGAAACAGGGAAGGAAAGAAAGGAAGAAAAAAGAAAGGAAAGAAAGGAAGAGAAAAGAAATAAAAGGAAGGAAGGAAGGAAGGAAGGAAGGAAGGAAGGAAGGAAGGAAGGAAGGAAGGAAGGAAGGAAGGAAGGAAGGAAGGAAGGAAGGAAGGAAGGAAGGAAGGAAGGAAGGAAGGAAGGAAGGAAGGAAGGAAGGAAGGAAGGAAGGAAGGAAGGAAGGAAGGAAGGAAGGAAGGAAGGAAGGAAGGAAGGAAGGAAGGAAGGAAGGAAGAGAAGAAGGAAAGAAGAAGGAAGGAAAGAGAAGAAGGAAGGAAGAAGAGAAAGAAGAAAGAGAAAGAGAGAAAGAGAGAAAGAGAGAAAGAGAAGAAAGAAAGAGAAGAAAGAAAAAAGAAGAAGAAAGAAAGAAAGAAAGAAAGAAAGAAAGAAAGAAAGAAAGAAAGAAAGAAAGAAAGAAAGAAAGAAAGAAAGAAAGAAAGAAAGAAAGAAAGAAAGAAAGAAAGAAAGAAAGAAAGAAAGAAAGAAAGAAAGAAAGAAAGAAAGAAAGATGGATGTAATGTTCTGGTAAATGTTCTCGGCTGGTTTTGTTACAAAATTACCAACTTGAACTAGAAGCTGATGTTTTCTTTGTCTGGATGGTGCATCTGAATCATGGGTGTCCTGAAATGAAATCAAATGGGAATTGTTGCATGTTCAGGGATGATATTTGTTCTGGCATTCTCTGTTGTCCACATATTCACATTAGGCTAATTTTTCCTATTTCTGCATTGCCATATACTTGGCAGGTACAGCAAAACAAACAGTAGCATAGTTAATCAATCCAATCTTGTTGGAAAGAGACTGAAAGGAGACCTTCGTTGTTGTGGAAACCTAGCACGGACAGAAAACCCCACACCTCTCTTTGCCAACAAGAATTGGTTGGAAATTGAGTGAATTGGGAAATAATAGCTATAAATACACTTATGAATTACTCACTCACTCTCACAAAACATTTTTATTAACATCCAAAATTAAACAGTGATAGAAGTTCAAGCACAAGCTTAAAATGAAGCATATGATTAAATGCATACTCTCTTTGGGAGGTATTAATAAAAGTCTGCTTTTTCACTGTTATGCCTGTTACGCTGCCAGGGGAGCTTATGCTCTAAACCAAAAGGACAGAGGGCTTTCTGTAAGGCAAGAGCTTTACTTCACCTTTATCTACAGTAAAGGTCATGGAGACATAAGATGGCTGCCTCCTGCAGATGGAAATTATGGATCTGCTTCTTATCTGCCATTCCAAGTTCATGCAATTGAGGACAATAGATCATTTCTCTTACATCTTTTTCCTTCCACTCAGTGCTGCCAGAAAAGTGTGATAACTCATTGTGACCTATATTTCAGGCAGCTATCAGATCAACCAAACACAGATCAGGTGATTCCAAATGCTGGGAGGTAATGCAATGTCTTACAGAATGTATAGCTCTATGTCTGTGGGAAGTAAATATTTGTCTGATAGAAGTGATCTTGAAGTAGACCCTAACTTGTAACCATGGCTCAGCCTCTCTCATGAGCCCACATCTTCTGGGTCCTGTTCAAGGACATTTGAGTAGTGGGGAATTGTGTGATGTTGCATTTCTGTGTGGTAAACTTCTTCTCTAAGGCCTGCCTAAGAGATAGGAAAGTTCTCAGCATCTAAGACAAGGGCATTCAGTACTTCTATTGCATTAAAAACAATTTCACTTAAAGGAGATGCCATTCCCATACAGCAATTTGTACCAGGAAAAGGTTTTGCCCCACTGCCCACGTCAGGTGTGCAGTCCCAACCACACTTTTGTACCTCTGAGCCTCTGCCCCAGACTTGGCTGAGGAAGGGATCCTGACAAGGAGCAGAGCTCCAATTGCTTTCCCTTCTCTCTGATCAGGGGGTGGGGAAAGATGAGGTAACAGACAAGTCTCTTGGTCTTTACATCTCTCTCTCTCTCTCTCTTCATTTCCTCTCTTTCTCTTCCTCTCTTGGCCAGGTGTTACTGAAAGGGAGGAGAGGGGGAAATGCCCTGGAGCTCAGCCCTGGTCAGCAAAGAGAAGGGAAGTTCTCTGAGTGGGATTTCCATTGCAGAAAGCATGCTGTTGGGTAGTGAGGGGGTGGAGAGGGGGCTGCCCCACAAGAGCCAGGTGAGGGACAGGTACACAGCTGGGAGGAGCCACCTCCCTGTAACCCCCTCCACATACAAATCCCCTCAAGGTTGCTCTGGAAAGAAATTTAAAGTGCTACTCTGGACAACCCAGAGACTGTTCAGTTCAGCCTTGTGAAGGTGGCATTGTTCTAGTTCACCGCAGCTTCAGGCAGAAAAGGGTTGCCTTGTCCCTTTAAAATGACAGTGTAATGTGGCTGTGATTTAAGCTGCAAGAAACAGAATCTCCTTACAACACTTCATGCAGAAGAACATATTGTTAGAAATTAGAACAAATGTATAATTTTAAGGATCCACTGCTACCCCACATCACTGATAGGAACTGTATATTTCAGGAATGCCCCGAGTATTTGCCATGGGATGTGACCAGTGGTTTGTCTGGCTATGGTGAGAACACCAAATGCTTGAAGGGCTCATCCATGTTGATGCGCATGACCCTGCTTAGTCCACAGCCAAGTCCATGGAGCACAAACACTGCACTATCACCTTCACTCTTCCCAACCACTGTGCCCAGCAAATCTGGACGCAATGCTACAAGGGCCACCTCAGAGATTCCCAGGCCCACATTTTCCCAGAAACTCACTTTGGTTCATGGAGCCACACTCACTGCTTTGGAGGGTGCTGCTTCCTTCACCAGCTGTTTCCAGGTGCCAGTGACACTGATTTGGTGCCCTTTCGTGCCACTCTCCCAGTGCTGAGAACCTGACACCACCAATATTTCTTAAATAGCACAATGCAAAATATTAAGAGACAAGAGGAAATTTGAGTGTCTGTGTTGCAGTTTGACAAAAAGCTATCTTACTAATATAAGAACTTGCCAACACACTACAGAGTCCACCAGTGTTTGAATCTGGGGCAGAGGAGCAGGAGAGGGACATGTGTTGGATTGAAAATATAAACCCTTGGACATGAAGAGTGGGAGGATGTGGGACTATATCTCTGTGACATCTTGGTCAATCTTGGCAAGAAACCTTTCCCATTTCTGTGCTTTTACTGTTCTTGAAATCCAGTGAGAACCTAATTAAAATTGATGGAAAAATAAAATGTTGGGGGAAAGCAAGGCGATGTAAAAATAGAAACACTAACACAAGAAAATATTAGGTCTCCGTGAACTCTCTTAAATTCATTTTTTTCAAATTAACATATCAAAATACTGCTCTGGGACTTTCAGAAATCTTCAGAGTCTAATATATTTAAAAGACTGTGACAATGTTACAAAATAATGAATTTTATTTTACTTTTACCTCTCTGCAGAGCTGGAATCAGTAGCCAATACATAATCAGCTTCCCCATTAATCTCTTTACCCCAACAGCCTCTGAAACAGGAAACGCTCTGGCCAATGTTCAGAGGATGTGATGATGGAGCAGAGGTCCTAAGAGTTTTGGTACCCACAAAAATCACTTTCCAAAGCTGTTCCACTTGGTGTGTTCGTGCAGTTTAGTGCAGAGTGGGCAGCAGGAGCTGAGGGGATTTTTTCCACATGGGATGTATCACACTGTGGCAAATCTGCTTAAAACTTTATTGTGCAATATGGCTCTAGTTGTCTTTTAATTCCACCCTGACTCATGACACCATTAAGGAGGGAGAAAAGAAAAAAAAATAAAGAAAAAAAAATAAAAGAAAGCTAAGCAGTTTTCAGTTTTTAAAAAAATAAGGTTTCAGACTCTGCTATGCACTCATCATAAATACATCATTATGTGATGGAGTCACTATTGGACAAGGTAAATTGGAGTGCATTAACCATGTTTTTCTATGGCTTAGCTTGTGCCTTTTTTCTTTTCCAATGTTTGTTTAGAAGATAATTGCGACCACTTGACACATTTGTACCCTTGAGTTATTGATACAGGTTTTTAAGCCATAGGAACATAGTTGAGATCAGCAAATATTTAGTGAGACTCTTGTCAGAGAGGATTTTAAGCAAAAAGCTCATAGAAACTTTGTTGCTTTATATCAAAAATCTTTACAAAAATAGGTGAGTAGTTAATGAAATCCGTACAACCCATGGACAAGTGAGCAATGAACTGTCATTAAATTGCCCCTAGTAGATGGATGGAAAAAAAAAGTCCTGCAATGTTATTGCAAGAGTGTGTTGAGGGCACCAAGACCATGAAAGAAGCTAATAGTTCCTATCCCAATACACCTCATGAGTAAAAATTAGCCAATTGTTTATCTCCTCTGGAGTCACCTGGGGTGCCTGGTGCCATCATGAGCTCCTGTATGCTGTAGGTGCAACCCAGACCACGGGTAGCTGTCTTAGGCACACCACTACCCTTGCTAGAACTCTTGTGCTCCCCAAATTCCACCACAGATCGATTTTTCTCTTCATGACAAGCTGGGAACACAATTTTGAAGAGTGCAGCGGAAGGCTTGTGCTTCCTGACCATCAATTTCAGCTATTGGTTACAATAAAGACAAAAGTGAACTTGTTTAACATGACTCAATTGAGATTAACACTCAATCAACTAATTTGCTGGAAGCTTCTGAATTCATGTAATTAACCACGTTTTGAAGATAACTGAAATGCATGTATAAACTACTTAGAACAGTTCTGCATTTACATGAAGCAATCTGTGAAAAGCTACAAGTTGATAGCTGTAGTTATGAACTTAGATTCCAAGTGACAAACTCTTTCAATCTTTTAAGTCACTGAGGCATAGACAAATAGTGGAATGGGTAACTTATTTATTTCTTAATCCAGAGAGATTTCAGAGGTCATCCGAAATGATACAGTTTTTGGAGATGAATCATGGGCAAATATAAAGACAGAGCCACACCTGGTGCCAGCAAAAAATCCATGTCTCAACCAGCACATCTCAGACTTGAACCTGAAGTGTGTCTTTAAATGTGAGAAAGTTCTGAGATTGCTTTGGTCCAGACTGCCCATCTCTGTCAGATTGGAGTCTGGGACTTGCTCTTTAGCAGGGGCAGGATCTGCTGCCATCAAACCAGACACCATCAGAACAGGTAGGTGATGCCATTTGTCTGAAGATAAAATTCTTCAACAGGAGTACAAGGTTTCTTTATCACATATTCTGTCAAAATATGTGCATGGAGCTTTGAGCAAGAAAGACTTTTATCCAAAACACTGCTTAACTTAATCCAAAACACTGCCGGGCAGTTTGAATGACAGCTCAGAACTAAATATCTATTATACATTTTTGATCATTGTTAGCTCGGTGCCATGAAAGTTTGTGAAGCTGATGCAAGAAAAAGGGCCCTCTATTGCTATTTCCAGAACCCCAGAAAAATTAACTTTGCTGCTGTCATGTTTCTGTACATACATTATTCCTAACATGGTTTGCTCTGCAGCCCACAAGCCTTGCTGGCACTTTGAAACATTATTTGGATGAGAAATGCCACACCTGGCAATGCAGTGATATAATAAGCAAATTCTGAGCAATGTTTAATAGGAAGCATTTTTTATTTTATGAAGAATTCTTATTTAATGTATTTTTTCTTAAAAGCAGTGATGCAATATCATCCATAATAAATCATTCTTGTGCTCATTAATGCCTTTTTTATCCATTTCTGTTTCTAAATTATGGAAACAAGTTTTGGAGTTCAGTGGGAGACAGATGAATGTTCCAGCATTCTGCTGTGAATCCAGAGTATTTTGTTAAACTCCTTGCACTATTTCCAAAAATGTTAGAAATACTTTCATGGCAACGGACTACAAGGGGCTGTCTTTTTCTATAAAACTCTAAACACATACACACACACAGACACACACATTTTCCTTCCTGATTTTCTCTGTATGTGTCAAATTTAGGCAGGAATTCTATAGCACTTAGCATTTGCTGATGTAGAAATGACTGCCAAATGAATGGTTTATACTGGAATATCTCATTATTTATATAAGTATGTTACAGTATGGACATTTAATTTAGTTCTCATTCCAAACCCATGACAAGTCACTTTGACACCTTTAAGAAATGTTTCACATATGGTAAGATAGAGCACTCAAAACTGTAAAAGGAAAAAAAATAGATGACTCAAATTAAAACAGAGATTTTTAAACAATCCAAGGAAATACTTCAAGCTTGTAATAACACATCTCAGCCATTTACTGTTTAATAATTTTAATGATGAATTAACATTTCTGGGGAACAAGGATGGTACAGTAGTTCTGGGGGCTGGCTATTTTCACTTCCAAAAGACACAGGGCAAAATTTCACAGGCATTAATGGAAATGTCTTTTTAAATATGAGGAGTGAAAGCTTTCATGGAAGGTTCTGATTTGTTGTGGTGCTGCTGTAGATCTGAGCATGAGAGAATTCAGGCACCAAGCCCAGGCACTGAGACAGCCAGGCAGGGATTTGAAACTGCACCTGCACTCCCTGTTACAATCTCATAGCCTTTCACTTTACAAATAAAATAGTCATGTTTATCCCCCACTCTGTGAAAAATCCCATTTTAGCTGAAATGCTTTTCTGCCATAAAGCTAAATCAGACTACTTGTGTAATGGAGCTGGAGGGAAAGTAGCACCAAAGCTTGACTTACCGTGCAAGCTAAGTGGGGAAGGGTTTGGCTTCAAAGCCGACAATTTGCACAGGGCACTTTCTCTATGAGCTGTGAGTTTGAGCCATGAAGTCTGGCTTTGGAATGGCAGCTCTCTGGGTACTGCCTGGATTAGGAAGGTGAGAGACCCATTTGCCAGGATCCCACACAGCAAGGAGCACACCCTAGTGCAACTGGCTGTGAGGGCTAACAGGCTGAGTGTAAGACTGGTAACACTGGGTTTCTACCACGTTAAATCCTGCTGGGAACCATTTCCATGCCTGCTTGCTCAGCATCAAGATACCTGAGGTGTGGGGCTTGAAGGTGAGCATGGCCTCAGCAAGCAACCAAAGCACTTAATGACATGTTGCTCTCTTACACCACAACATTGCACCAAAGTAGGAACGTTACAACATTTGGAGGGCGGAAAGCAGGCAACCACACATGGGAAATGGCCTCAGTTACAGCCAGATGGCCTTCCCACCTTGGGGCTTCCACATCAGGCAAAGGCCTTTCAGGCATCTGCCACCAAGATGAAAATGAATGAAGGTGTCTGAGTTCTCACCTGGGCCAGCAATGGGCTGCTCTTGCTGTGCAGGATGGGAGTGGGCTCCAGGGTCCACTGGGTTCTGTGCATTTACACAGATAACATATACAGAGAGAAATAGTTGGATGTCATATAGGTATCAATCAGAAGACAGAAGTATTTTCTATCTAGAAATACTTAGCGTATAATAAATAAGACAGCAAGAAATTACTGCTGACACAAAGACCTAAAAAACATGAAACACAAAGTGTTTGATGTGTCTTTCACTTACATTTTTATAAAATAAATCTTTGACAACTCTTTTGAAGAGCAAGGGCTTTTAGCCAACCTGAATGACATTACCCAGTGTTACCAAAACAAAGATAAAATACTCTCAGATGTAACTTCTGAAGCCTTTTTAAATCCATTTCATTCTTTTTTTCTGCTTGTCTGGATCTCCCCTAACTCACATGTGCTCACTCTCCAGCCCCATCTTCACCCGTCCATTACCACAACAAGATGCTCCCTTGACACTAACTAAAGGGATCAAGATTTCTTCCAAGAGCATCTAAGAGTGAAGTGGGGAAGGACAATATCCAAATAGTTTTTCTTAGAATTTTTGTATTTTCCTCTTGAGAAGATATTCTGTGTCCCTGAGAGGGATGGATGCACCTTTGCTGTCCCAAGCCTTTCCCTTTGGAGCAGCCACCGCCCTGGCCATCCGGGAAGGCCTCTGCAGCACAGCACAACTCTTTGCAGCCATGAGACCTACTGGAGTACATGGAATATCTCCAGGAAGGGCTGTGGGATAAGCTAGCCCAGGCACTACATTTTAATGTAATCTAGAATCTGTAATAAGGGAAGTCGTAATTTTTCCAAGGAGGCTCACGTGTGTCCCAAGCCAGTGAGTTTCTTATAAGGCTGATACTGTAATGGAGTACAAGTAGGTTCATGCTAAATGGAAAATGAAAGGGGACTACCCCACATTTAATGAAACAAAACACAAGTGAGTCAGTCTTTAAATCTTTCACCAGATAATTTCTCTCTCATAATGTGTTCTTTCTATCCACTAATTTGACAGTGTGTTCTTTTAAATGTAGGTATTTGATCAATGTCCCTGGGTAAGTTCATCTGGCTGATGAAACAAAACAGAAATATCTAACGACAACGTCTGGCACAGGTACAAACACAATCAGTATCTCCAATTTATCTTGAGATTGCATGCAAAGTACTCTGAAACAAAAACACACTACAGTTCTTCTATTTTTTGATGTTGAAAGATTTTAAAAATTGTAATCCACATGAAGCTCCTGCATTTCACCAGCCAAGGCTGACTGAAAAGTGTGTACTTATAGAGGGTAACAGCACTATTCGTTGTTATTGCTAACTTTGTGCAGCTAGGTAGGGATTGGGGTTTTTTTACTCTTCCTTATGGAATTCCTGTAAGTGCTTTGCCAAATCCTGTGTAATGTTTAATTCATACAGCTTCCTTTTTCTCCTGTTTCTTACGTGAAGTCATTAAGCTGAAACTTGAAATGGAAACTCATGTATCCACCTAGAAGGCTGAAGAATAAACCACAAAACAGTCCTGAGCAAAGTCAAAACTGTGCATTTGAGGAATGCTGGGATTATTCTGAATGTTTCCAAATCAGGCCCAGTGTTTCTAGTGTTTACAACTGGATTTGTGTGCTGTTTTTAGAGAGCACATAGTGGTTAATGATTTGTCTTTTAAGTATTTAGTCAATCACAAGCAATAATAAATCTTTGAAATTTGTTTCCATTAGTTCCACCAAATGGATAAAACCAGTAGTAATTTCTATGCCTGGAAGATTCCTACTGGGTGAAGTTATGAACTATCTTCTTGCAAGGAGCACTTTCAGAATACAGGATGTGTGCCAATTATTCTTTCTTGGTTACTCTATTTTCAAGACAAAGACTTCTAGTAGTTACTCAGGCAGACTGGTTGATCTGTAATCCCTGCTATCCTGCAAGTCAAATCATCTACCTCTAGTCAATCTGCCACAGTCCCTTCTACTGTCCAGCTAAGAGGAAAAAAATCTGATGAACTTCTACATATAGCTCTAGATTCAGTCAAGAGTGAAGAAGAGATAACATACTCATAGGTTTCCTTGTAGGTTTACATCAGCAGAGGCTCTGATGTTATTAGGGAGTGTCTAACTTAGACTGAGCAGTGTTTTTGCATGCTCTGCAATATCAGAGAGAACACCATCACACTCCTGTGTAAATGTGCTAAGGAATGTAGAAACACTGAATTAGACACGTGTTCCACTTTCTTTGTGCCTGAATCACCCTTGTCAAGAGCTTCTTTAGAGACATAATAGTGCAATCTGTCATTCACAGAAAGGAACACATGGAGTGTAAAATGCCGTTACTGGAATTTATCAAGAGCAGCTTCCATAACCTGCTACATTGTAAAAATGTTCACATTTTAGCATGCCAACAGAGCTTCAGCACTGATGCCTCCAACAAATAGGAAGCACATGGCATATTAAGCTCGTTTCCTCTCAAATCGACGGTTCAGTTTTAGAGGATACACATGAAGAGAAAATGCAATCACCAACTGCCCAGGTTAGAGGCAAGGCCTTTTCCTGTGTGACTGACGTGGGGAGTCACATACAGCAAATGGACTTGGCAACTCTCCCTTTTTGTTTCTGGGGCTGAGCAGCCATCAGAAGATACCCAGACAGTACTGTGATCAGTCAATGAGCACCTGCCCGTGAAAAGCACACCAGAGTGAGGCCAGAAATGGGCAGGGCTGCTCAGCCTTCCTCAAAAAAGACACCACTTCAGGTAATCAAGTTGGCTCTCTGAATCAGAGACAGATGGAACAGCACTAACAGCATGCTGAATAGTCACATCATTAGAATGAAATAAACCTGCCCTGAACTCCAGAGTTTAGACTGGATTTTAAATCCTGCAGCTTTGCTTGGTTTTGACCCTAATGTACCAATTCAAATTACATTATATTTTTACATGTCCAAAAGGATGAATCTTCTCAATACAAAATTAATATCTGAGTCCATTTCTACAAGGAACTCAAAACACAGACACAAAGGAATGGAGAAAACCAGTTCTCACTGGCTGTTGTGGGATTTGCTGGTGGTTCTCCTAATTTTTGGGGGCATATTATTTCTACAGGCAGAAAAGGAACTCTCCTTTCTGATGTAGATGAGCATGAATGTGTAGTAGTTTGCATTTAGAAAGAGATAAATCACCCTGTATATGCCATAAATTTTACTAATGAGAATTTTCTCACTTGTTATCTTTCCTAAACTGACACTAGATTACTAGATTACTGATATGCATGGCAGTAGAGAGCTTTAAGAGAAGTGCAAAAAACTCCCATGCTACATATCCCCCCCCCCCCGCGTTTCAAATGTAGATTGCAATGTATACAATGCATATTGCAATATATGCAATGTTTCCTGCTGATTTTTCTTCTTCTTCTTCACTGGCCTTTTAGCTCAAGTTGGTGTTTTAATGAAGATACTACAGAAAAATCTATTCAATACTAACTCACTTTTCCACCAAATTTTTCAATAAACACAGTGGCAATGAAAGAATTTCACTTATACATCAATAAAGAGCATATTCTCTTTGTGTCCGGTTTTCGGCTGTTTGAAGGGCCTGGAAAGGCCCGGAGTGGCCTTGGGGCAGCCTGCGTATCAAAGGACAAGAAGAGGCTTCAGTTCTTCTTTCGGTCTTTATGTTTATTAAATGTTTATCTAAAAGATTTTCTTTCGGCCCGACAGAGGTCTGCTCAGCAGCCAGCCATGAGCACACTCTGCTGCCCTCCGGACAGTCACCTATCTTTATACCCATTGTTACGTGTACAATATTTATCATTTTTCCCCAATCCTTTTTATTCTTATTGTCCGGTGCACTTTCAGTAATGACCAATCCCAAAGTGCCACCATCATCACAGAAGATGGAGGAGAAGAAGAAGAAGAAGAAGGACAGGACACGCCCCAATTCCTCCATCTTACTTCTCTAAACCCCCCTGTACAGCAATCTTAAACCCTGTGTCTCACCCTCTAATTAACTAATCCCTTCACCATTCACCCTGGTGAAGTCCTCCTATCCTCATACAGGTGTCGTCTCCCGTGTAGGATCAAAGTCCAGCCACCAGACACTTCTGGCAACATTCCAGGACTCCCGAGCCCCCCAAGGGTGGTCTCGGTGGCTCGGCACCTCAGTCCTGACGTGCTGAGATCCCACATCTTTGCTAGCTTCAAATGGCCAATAGCTACACCACAACAACATGAGCTTGTCAACTGCATGTTTCATCATTCATAAAAGAAATAGAACTGATTAGAAATAGATAGAAATAGAAATAAATAGATATTCAGAACACTTTGTTTCAGCAAACTTTCCACTGATTTAATGAGAGGATCACACCATCTTTATAAAAATACTAAGTCTGGATACTCAGGTGTGTGTGAATATGTGCATATATTATTTATGTACACGTACAACACATATGGGCACAGAGGGAGAAATCTTTCCTTTATTTTCCTGTCTGACTAGTCATTGAATAAAATGGAAGCTTGTAAGGTGTGAAGGCTTGAACTTCTGCAAGAACTTTCCCTGGGTTTCATTTCTGAGGTTTATCCGATTTTGATCCCCTGTGGCTCCCAAATTTCAAATAGCCCCTTCTAATTTACTGGAGATATAAGGTGTATCAAACTGAACAAGAGACAGGTCTCCCCAGATATAGGTATTTTCTCTCTATTTTCACTCTTTCCCATTTTTTGTTATTAATCTAAATTGACACTCTAAATGGTCAAATTAAGTACCGCTGGATTTTAGCATAGCAAATACTGGACAGTCTTTCTCGAAAAAGTTCTACCCAACATGCAAACTTGCTATTAATGATTATTACTACATAGAATATGTTTATTGTAAAGTTTATCATTAAAAGATAGGATTACTCAAGTTCTAACTTCTAATGGGTGTTTGGAGGGCAAGGGTTGACCTTTGGAAGTAAGGTTATATGGTTCTTTTGGTTTGTTTACGTGAAATGGGAAGGTTCTGCTGATTATTACAGAAATCTGCACTCTCCTTTTTGTATGTTAATGGAAATTTTTTAGAAGGAAATATTGAGAGTTCTGTACCTAAAACAGATTTCATAAAACTGTACATTCTTGGCAGACTGGTTAGACATATTTAACTTATGTGTGTCTAATCTGTATTTTTACAGGATTTCTCTATCCAACAGTTCTGCTAGTTTTACATTAATTCCATGCAGAAACACACACATCTGGGTGTTAACATTTGTACAAGATTTGATTGGTTGCATATTTGCCTGTGAATTTTCAGATGTGGGCAAAGAAAATATTATTTCTTGGGGACTATATAAGGAAATAGTTTAAGTCTTCACATGACATCATATTATTCAGTATCAGATTATCAACCTGTATCACCACACAGTACACAGTAACTAGTTGATAATTTAACGTATGGCAGGAAACGTGTCTGTTTCATCAAATTCTACAGATCATAATCATTTAAATCTTGTAGCTTCTATAGTACTTTAAAAAGTGCCCTTTATACTCAAAATAATTGAGCAAGAATCATATTATGGGTCTCCAGAGATCAAATAAGATTTCTCAGAATCAAAGTAAACACTACTGTGTGCTGAATTAATGATGGTTACATAATATCAACAAAATCTCAACACCTTCAGTGTCTTGAAAGACTAGCACAAAGGAAATATACACCAGGAGCAAGATCTTGCACTTCTTGGCTGCTTTTGGTGTACTCTAAGAGATGTAACCAGAGACATAAATGCTCATCTTCTTGTCCCCAGGGAGCAGAATCCATTTAGGAGGCATAATTTTATAGCAATTAATGATAATGTGACTTCTCTTATGAAAATTCTTGCCTGACACTGAAGAAAAGAAGTTTTGTGCATTTTTCAGAAACTACTCCTCCTTGTGACAGCGCTGGTCCCATAGCACTGCCAATATCTGTGCCCTCCTAGACTGTCTGCCACTCTGAGTGCCAGATGCATGATTAGTAGACACCTGAGAGAGGTTCATCAACAAAATTTCAAACTTTTACTACCTCCTTCTATTTCTTATCTCACGGCAAATCCTCTTTCCCTCCACTCTTTTAACAGTTTCCAACCCTCCAATAGTCTCTCACCTAGCTGAAGATTTTGTCTTATTTAAGGCCAGAGATCACTGCAGCCACCCTGGGCTAGCATCCAGCAATCCCTGGGTCATTTGTGATGCCTACACCCTCCTCTGGGATGTTGATGGGACCATGTTTGGACCTTCTAGTTTGCATTCTTTGTTCATTCTTTTTGCTCTAATCCTTTAAATTAATGGCCCCACCTTTGTCCTCTATATCCAAATGTCTCAAAGAACAGTTTGATGGATTAAGAAAACCATCCTCAGGCACATCCCTCTCCTTGATGTATTCATACCACTCATTTACCCATGCCAGCCACAAATCCAGGTTGGCACTGAGAACATTTCCTTCCCTTAGGTGCATTAAACATGCTCACTACATTACAGCTTTCACATTATAATTTACATAACTCACCCAACTACACTTCATTATTTCTTCTCCTCTTGAAAGCTGAGGCTCACTTCATGATGACTGCAAGGCCCAGTTCTCAGACTTCTTGCATGCCAAATGCTGCTGCTAACCTCCTTCCACTTAAAAATAAACAGGAACATATCACCCTCACCCACAACTGTATTTGTTTCATGATGCTAATTAAATTTAAAAAAAAAAAAAAGAGAGAGAAAAAAATAATCTTGTTCTCTAAAATTCTTCCTAGACTTTGTCCAGCTTGTCTCAGGTCCTGTTCATTTCTTCCACCATTTGTCTTATATGATTGAAATGAAGAAGAGTTCAAAATTAAGGTAATGTTTGCCAGGTTATATCACTCTCATGTGGTTATCTTACTGTTTAAGAAAAGTTTTTGATTAAAATAAATTACAATCTATTTTTCCATAAATTAAAATTAAACAAAAGTTAATTAAAACTGCCAGACAACATAAATACACATAAATGTGTGTGTGTGTGTGTGTGTGTGTGTGTGTGTGTGTGTGTATTTAATAACTTTAACGAGTAATTTCCTAATTGTTTTCTGCCCAGAGCAGGTAGCAGACATAGAAAAATTGCAGTTGCAGAAGAATCCCATGCTCTGCAGCTCAGTGTCACTCAATGAAATCTCCAGCCCTAAGCCTAGTATCAGCTTCTTCAGCAAGCTATGGTGGAAATGAAACCACTAAAATACTGCAGCAGTGACTATAAACTCTGTTAGAAGAACAAAGAATCTCTGTGCCTCAAGATGGTGGGAAGATTAGCCATATTTTGCAAAGGTGTTTGAACTATGTCTATTGCTAAGTAAAATAGGGCTGAGATCCCCTCTCTGTTCCTGAGGCTAAGTGACATTTGTCACTAGGTCATTGGGCCTTTTGGTGTCTCTCTGGTTCAAATTAAAAAAAAAATATTTCTTGTGAGGTTCTAGTTCTGAGTATTAGAGATAATATAAATTGTAAATTGTTCAAGTGATATTTTCACAACAGGAAGCCAAAGGAGGGAGTGAACTGAGAGCATGGAAGGGACAGCAGAAACTTCTGGAAGAGTGTTGGAGGACTAGAATAGTGCAGGACAGAGGGAGTTGAATCAGGTGCCATCTGGTACAACCAAAGTTGTGCCTGGGCGCATGGCAGCAGCCAAAGGCTGTGCTTAGCTCATGGCCCCTCCTTGCACTGTGCAGCATCAGCGTGTGCTGCCATCAGCACCTGCTTCCAGGAGAGGTTCTGTGCCCTTGTGCCCCTTGTGCACACGTGCCTTGGCTGTTGGAGGAAATGTGATGGGAGTATGGTAGCCCAGCAGCACACATCTCAGTCGGCCTGCTGAAGTGACTTAGCTGACTGAAACCAATTCAGTGCTCACTGAGTCGGCCTTTTCTATATCTTAAATAAGCAACAAAGTCAATCTTGGTCTAGTAATAAAGTCCTTGTTTATATGGAGAATAAAACTGATGAAAAAAAAAAAAAAAAGGAATGAAAAGGGATACCAGGTTTTTCTCTGGGAAGTAAAAGGTCTGGGAAGTAAAAGGTCCCCAGTGTATTTGAGCTGATTCAAGAACCTATGAAATAAAGCGGAGAGGACATCAAAGGACAGGGTCAGAACTAACTCAGCAAAAGGGAGGCTGGAACAAACCATAGAGGAAAATACAGAACATTGTCACATGTTCAGAAGTACCAAATTTTCCACAGGAAAGTTGATCAGTTTTAAACTGATGTTATATGAACTATCTAGTTTTCCACAAAGCCATTCCTGTACTTTTGATCTGTACACAAAACTTCTCAGAAAAATTGCAAGACATGACAAGCAACTAAATTGCGCTTCCTAATTTCTACAAATGAGGCAATTTACTTATTTATTATAAAAGCTATTTGGAGTTATAACAAGCTGAATGCATTCTATGAGTTTTCCCTTGCAACAAATAATTGTTTTAGTTTTAATTGATACCGTCTCATTTGTATTTTTTTTCCAATGGCAAATCCTAGCAATTATTTAAAAGGAAAAAGAATTCCAAAATTGAACAAACTGCAGTTAAATCCACCAGTATTTGACAGAAATATCTGTGTGTTACTTGCTGGCACTACATTACATTACATTTCAATCTTGCAGAATTTAAAAGATGGATGTTTATGACCATATAAAATAGCACAGACCATGGAAGATCTTACACAAGCTCTTTCTACAGTGAAGGAAAAAAAAAAATCTACATATCTGTGTATAGTGCTTTGTCCCTAAATCTTGGCAAGGATACCTTTGTCTGGTGTTTTAGAGGCTGTGCTTCCTTCCCTTGCAATGGATACAGAAGAAGAAGGGCTCCCAAAATCTTCCTGTGTTATTATGCACCAGGAGGGGGACATGAATTCCACTCACTTGCAGGTAAGCAGGAGAGCTGATGGCTGCTGCTGAGATAAGGGATTTCCTGTCATGGAGATGACATCGTGAATCACCTTTGACAGACTGCGGAAGACCTTACCGCTCTTAATCTACCTGGGAGACTCGAGGATGTTAAGGACGAGCCTTGTTCCCTCCCAGCAGCCATGGGAGCTGAGTATTAGAGCCCTCTAGTGAAGTTTCTCGGAGTGGATCCCTGCCTCCAGCCCGTGGGGCCGAAGGAGCCTCTTTCCTTCCTCGGAGGGAGCAGAAATTCGTTTTGGTGCCGCGGGACGTGGCGGGGTGTTTGCTCCCTTTGGGAAAAGGCCCGGCGGGAGCGCGGCTTCACCTGCGCCGCCACCTGAGCGCCCCCGGCTCCCCCGTGCTCGGCCCCCACGCACCCACGGAGCCACAGCGCTGTGAACGAGCCCCCGGAGCTCTCTGCTGCCCGGGGAGGGATGGCAGGAGAGAAGAGAGGGCAGCCTCTTCCTAGAAATACTCCCCTGTGAGCCGGGGATGGAGATGGTAACAAAAATGCTCTGCATCGGTAGGAACAGTGAACAATCTTCGTGCTTTCCTCATCATCTTGGAATAATCAGCGGAATTAACTGAGGTCGAGGAAACAGGCTCTTGGGTTAGTTGTGGGAGGCTGTGAGAATAGGGGGCAGCCATTAAAAGAAACATGATCGCTATTCATCAACTCGGAAGAGGGGAAAGGAGGAGGGAAAAAAAGAGACCTTCGTGGCTGGAGCTCATACCAACCTGGTCTATCTCTGATCAAGAAGATCCCTGGAAACAAGAAGTTTACAAATATTGTCAAATTGATGCTTGTAGTGTGATTTAAGTTGTCAATCCCGCAGAAGCCCACCAGAAGTTTAGATTCAATACCCTGCATTTCTGGCTGGTTATTGCCAATCCCCTAAGGCAGAAAGCTCTCGCTCGCTCGCTCTCTCTTTATTTTAACCATATGTGCCTTTTGTTGTTGTTGTTGTCTTGTCTGTGAGCTGTACACTGTGTGCCGAGAGAGTCCCCCCGTGCCGCGGAGCATCTGAGGCGGTGCCGCAGCCCGGAGCGGGGCGGGGGCTGGGTGGGCACCGGCCCGGGCCCCCTTCTGCTTCCCCGCTCCTCCCCCAGCCGTGGGGGCTCCGCGGGGTCTCTGGGAACACCCCAAATAAATGTCCATGCTAACTGCCGGGAGGGTGCTGATGGCAGAACCGGGAGAAAACTCTAGCCCTTCCCCGAGATTGGGAAAGAATAATATAAAAGTAATCAGGACCGGCCGCATTAATCGGCTGGGGGGGCTATCGTGTTTCGTGGGGAGCTCGGGAGGTTAGAGCGCCTTGAGCTGGGCACACAGTGCCGCCCCCGGAGTCCCGTTTCACGGGGGCGGGGGCAGGAGGGTTCACCGAGGCCGACCCAGCCACGTCCCATCAGACCCCCATCTCCTGATTATTAACACATCTCCTTCGGAGATGCTGCTCGAGCATCCCAGGTCCAGCCAGCGGGGAAAGGGCTCGGCGCTGCAAAGAGCGAGCGGCGGAGCTGCGGGCCGGGGATCTCCGAGGGGCAGAGGCTCCGCTCCGCTGGGCCCCCAGCGGAGCCCCCCAGCCCCCGCAGCCACCAGCGCTCCCTTCCAAGCCGAGTTTGTTAGCATAATCGAGTTACCCGCTACATATCTGAAATCCTTGACCCGTCCCCTTGAGGAACGGTGCATTGCGCGCAGCAAAAGCTTTGAATTATTCCTTTCTCCCCAAATCAGGGAACAACAAGCAACTTTTGTTTGTCTCAATTTAGTTGTGTGCAGTGATCCTCTGCCGTGCTTTCTTTTCTCAGTCCAGACAGGAGCTGGTGCCATCTCTGATGGGATAGATTCGGGTTTTAAACAAAACTGAAAAATAAATAAAACAGTGAATAAATAACGTGAGGGCGGGGGGACCAACCCGCGGATCCGGGTTGCAAAATTGCCTCCGGGAATCCCGGGTGAGCTTTGGCCGCCTGAAGAAGTCCTAGTCCCTCCACGGGAAAACTTCTGAGCCCGGGAAACTGAGCTGAGCCCCAGGGTTGGATGGTATGGGGAAGGTAGGCCCAGTATCGCGGCAAAGGTCGCTATGATGCTTTTTAAAAAATAAATAAATAAAAGGAAAACCTAGCCGGAGTAGCAGCTTCATCGCGGTAGGCTTTCGGTCTTGGTAAACCCCACAGGTTTTATGAGGAAAGCACATTGCAGTCCCCGCCAAAGGAAAGATTTTTTTTTTAATTTTAAAAACTATTTTAAAATAAAAGAAGGAAAGAAAGAAAGAAACGAAAACTTGGAGTTATCTGTCATTTTGGTTCCTCTCCCTGCAGTCCTTGCTATGGTAGTGGATATCTGCGGGGAAATGTGTTTCTTCCTGGCATGTGGAAGTTGTGGGGTTTATCATTGTTTGCTACCCCTGCCGATAAAAGCGCCCTTGGAGGCGGCCGTGTCTCCGTGCCGAGCCCACGGCTGGCTGGCAGGAGCCGTGTGACAGTGTCCGCAGCCCTGTGACAGCGGGTGACAGGTCTGTCCCGAGCCCAGCTCGGTGAGAAGGATGAGGGGCTCCGCAAAAGCAGCCGTCGAAGAGGCCGGGGAAAGCGTCGGACAGCCCGGGTGAATCGGCTCCTGTGTTTAACAGGAACGATGCGGGCCTGCAGCCTCCAGCACAGGTTGCTGTCTACAAAGCGAAGGCAGAGCCGAAAAGACGATTTTCAGATAACTACGGCTCCACTTTGGCACCCACTCGGGAGCACGGAGCAGTTCCACGCAAGGAAAGCCTCCTCGGGAGAAAACAGCCCGCCCACGCCCCATTCCTCAGCCAGACTGTGTCACAGCTAATGAAAGGAGCGTCGCAATAAAAAACGCCTTTTTATTTCACTCACGTTTCCCAAAGATTGTGCTGACACCGGTGGCCTCGCACGCTGCTGCGCCGAGGGGTGAGGCGCTAGCCGAGCGGGCCCTCGGCAAAGTGACAGCGGGCCCGGGCAGGGTGGAACCCCGGCCTCGGCCGCCCGGCGGCAGCGGAGCCGAGAGAAAGTTTGGGTCGGCTCGCCTGAAACTTTCCACGACAGCTAAACGGGAGACAGCTGGCAGTAGCCAGGCGAAACCATCTTGTCGGTCCAGGGGCAAATGTGAGCAGGCGATTCTCTCCTCCTGCTCTGAAATATAATGTCAGGGAACGAGAGGCTTCGCAAATGCCAAAAAAAGCTCGTCTCCCGATCGCCTATTTCGCTTGCAAGGCGCTGCAATGCGATTCGCCCCGCGCCGCGGCTGTGCAGCCAGTATCTGCTCTGACTTCTAGCACGTAGGAAAATGTTTCTCTTTCCCTAAAGATAAAAGCAGTTATGCAGAATTTGGATCCAGATGTCACTAATTTACCATTGCTCTAGGACGCAAGCTGATACAGGGTGCCCGGGAAAGGGGTAGCCCTGCCTCTGCCCAGCTCTCCGGGAAGTGAACTTAAATTACACGCGAGCTGCAGTCCGGCTAAGGCAGCCTAAAGTGAAAGCGCCTACGGAGGAGCTGGAGTGTAAACACGGTACTCACATTTTAGGGTGCTAAAAAGACTCTTTTTCAGGTCTAAATCTATGCAACAGGTTTTGACATTTCCTTTCCAGCTAGGGCTAAGAGCTGCTCCCGTTCAGATTTAACCACTGTGGTTGTGAGATAGAAAGAGAGGAAGAGGAGTCAGGTATATCCCTAATAAACGTGGGGCGACCGAGCGTGGTAGCATGGAGGTGGAAGCCGCAGCTCAGACCTCTTTAGAATTTTCATAATTTCCACCGTCTCCGTTGCGGGAGGGAGGGAAGGCATACGGTGTGTGCGCACAGAGGTCGGGGACGGGAGAGGCGATTTGTGGTTTTGTTGCCTTTTCTGCTCAGAGCAACCTCCGAAGCGGCGCGGTTGTACCGTCCCGCCACTGTTGGCTGCGGCTGCGGCTGTGAACTATCCAGCCGCTTAGGTTGGCTAGGAAGCGCTGGGATCGAGATGCTCTCGTTTACAAACAAACACAGTTTGAATCCTGCGGAGACCGGCCGGAATCGAGGCACTAAGCGGTTGAGAGCTCATTTTGTAAAAGAACGGAGGGATCACCATGCGAGGGGACTTTACCGACCCGTCACCAGCATGCCCGATTTTGTTTTAAACGAATTTGGGCTCCTCTTTTCTCCACTGGAAAAAGAAGCCTCTATTTTCCGTCCCCGGAGGATCCAGGGCAGGAAGCGCCCGCTTGCCACTGTTTCCCTATGTCAGCACTCGTGAAAAGGCCGGACGGACAGGTAGGAGGACAACGCAGTTTCCACAGCGGAGCGCACTCGAGAAAGTACGGGTGCACGGATATACACAGGCGTTCGGACATGCTGGGAGCTGGACACGGTTGATCCGCTGCCCCCCTACTCCGCCCTCTTCCTCCTCCTCCTCCTGCCTCCCTCCCCCGCCGCATCTCCCCGGCCGCAGCCCTGGCGCGGCTCCTCGCCGGGAGCCGCCGGGAGCCGCCGGGCTGCGCGCCGCCGCCCCAGCCTCGCCCTCCCCCGGGACGGCCGCCCGGGCCGGCACCGAGGCTCGCTCCTCGGCCGCGGAGGCGCAGGCTGCGGGGCGGGGAGCCGCAGCCCGGGCTCTTGTGGCTGCACTAAATCCCTGACGCGCCGGGGCGGCTAAAAAGGTACCGCGGCAGGAACCCACAATTGCACAAACCTCTCCTGTCAGGACTGCAAATACCGTAGAAGGAGCTTGTGGGATTAATTATTATTTCTCAGCAAAAGGGGAACAGAACAGGCCATGGAAACTACCCCGAGTTTGTGGCCGGGAGGCTCCTCCCGAGTGCCCTCACCTGGGCGATGCCCGGCGCCAGCCTCCGCCCCGGCGGTCCCGCTTGGCCGCCGCCCCGTGCGCCGCTCCCGAGGAGGCACCGCGGCTCCCTCCACCCGCTCATCGCACCCTCTCCCTCGACCTTGCAGCCTGCACCACCTCTCTCGCTCGCCTTTCACTCTGTGTAGACCGACAAGGGACGGGAAATGATGCGGGTTCCTGCCCCGCAGAGTCCGTAAACTTAAAACGCGGCGGGCAAAGGGCACGCGTGGATGATAAGGGTCCGTTTAATTGAGCGAAGTGTTTCTGACTTTTACACTTTTACGCGTGTTCCTCTCCTGGATGAAACACCCCGACACGCTCTGGAAATCTGGTATAAGTAAATGTCCTGCGTCCAGTGATCACAAACGCCAGCGCCCTTCCCGCCGGAGCGCGTTGGGGCACGGCCGGCGATCCATGGAGAGGCAATCCCTCTCCGGCCCCTATCATCGTGCCTTCTTCTCGCTCCTGGGCAGGTACGAGAAGCGTGTAATGGGATCCCAGGTCACGAACAGGGTCTCCATTGTACGTGAGAGGCCCCTTCCTTATAAAACTCTCCAACAGTGGTTACTGGGCGCTGGGGAGAGGGGCTATGAGGGAACGCTTTTAGAAAGAAATTTTTCGCCCCACCGCAGCCGCGGCTGCCGGGGACGGCAGAGCCCGCTGTCCGCCCGGAGCGGCGGGGCCGGGACGGGGCTGCGGGATCCAGACGGGACGGCGGGGCCGGCCGAGACAGCGGCTCCGTCCCGCCGCGCCGCTGTGCCCTGCGGCGGGGAGCAGGGGCCCGGGCTCCGCGCTCCCCCTCTCCCCCGACGGGCGCCTGCAGCGTCAATCACGACGGAAATTTCTCCCTCGCTAGCTAATATCTCAGCTCTCAGGGCCGCCTCTGAGTGGATCTGAGCAATCTGTCAACCCAGCCGGGGAGCCACCTCAAAACAGATCGGGTTACCCCTGATTGACAGCGTCACCATGGCAAATAATTTGACTAAAACTATTGTCTTCTCCTGGCAGTCCCCGGGTCAGATAACCGGACCAATCACAGCGCGGATAATCACTTTTCATGCCAGCTTAGAATAATATTATTAAAAAAAAAAAAAAAAAAAAGGGAGAGAGAGAAAGAAAGGGGGGAAAACTCCGAGAGGGAGAGAGGAGCGAGCGAGCAGGGCTTTACCACTATATTATGTGGGATCTGACGGTGGGGGGTGGGGGGGAAGCAGGGAGATCCCAAACCGGCGGCCGAGGGGGGTGGGGGTGTGAGAGCCGCGGCCGCTGCGAGCGCTGCAGATAGGAGACAAAAGAGGCACGAAGTTACTCTCGCAACTTGGACTTACAAAAAGGAGGCGGCGGCCGGGGGGAAAAGCCGCCCGCGCTCGGGCTCTCGAGACTTTTTTTCGTCGCTCTTCGCACTTTTTCCCCGGCTCCCGCGACCGCCCCGGGGCCGGGCGCCGCCGATGGCCGTGGGCCCCCGCGCCCGGCCGTGACGCCCGAGCGGGCCCCGCCGGGCGCCGCCGCCCCGGGGCCGGCCCCGCATGCCGGGCGCTGCCCGCCGCCCCGCGCCGCTCCCCTCTATGCGGCCGTAGGGCGCGCGGCGCGGCAGGGCTCACCATGTCGATGCTCCCGACTTTTGGCTTCACCCAAGAGCAAGTGGCCTGCGTCTGCGAGGTGCTCCAGCAAGGCGGCAACATCGAGCGGCTGGGGCGGTTCCTCTGGTCCCTCCCTGCCTGCGAGCACCTCCACAAGAACGAGAGCGTCCTGAAGGCCAAGGCGGTGGTGGCCTTCCACCGGGGCAACTTCCGCGAGCTCTACAAGATCCTGGAGAGCCACCAGTTCTCGGCGCACAACCACCCCAAGCTGCAGCAGCTCTGGCTGAAGGCGCACTACATCGAGGCGGAGAAGCTGCGGGGGCGACCCCTAGGGGCGGTGGGCAAGTACCGGGTGCGCCGCAAGTTCCCGCTGCCCCGCTCCATCTGGGACGGCGAGGAGACCAGCTACTGCTTCAAGGAGAAGAGCCGCAGCGTCCTCCGGGAGTGGTACGCGCACAACCCCTACCCGTCCCCCCGCGAGAAGCGGGAGCTGGCCGAGGCCACCGGCCTCACCACCACCCAGGTCAGCAACTGGTTCAAGAACCGCCGGCAGCGGGACCGCGCCGCCGAGGCCAAGGAAAGGTACGGCTTCCCACGGCTTCCCCCGGTGCCCGCGGCTCCCCGACCCCGGTGCTCACCCCGGGTCTCTCTATCTGCCCCGGCCCCCGCTGCGGAAGGCCCGCCGGGAGGGGACGGGACCTCTCCGCCTCGGGGGCGCCCAGAGAACCGAGCTGGGGGCCCGGTGAAGGCGTCTGTGCGCCAAAAGTAGCCCCGGGAGAGGCGGCCGAGACCCGTTCCCCGCCGACTGCCCGCTTCCCGCACAGCCCCGGCTGCCCGGGACGCTTCGCACGGCCTGCGGAGAGCCCCGGTCGAGCAGCCCTGCCGCCTCCAGGAGCCGCGGCCGGAGGTGCCCGTGCGGGTCCGCGGCCCGTCGGGAGAGGCCGGGGGTGGCGGCGGCGGGACCCGAGGGCTCCGCGCCCCGCAGGGCTCAGAGAGTGTCCGTGAGGGTAGCCCGGGGCAGGAAGGGGTAGCCGGCAACGCGTGGGTCTGAGCGTTGGTCTGAGCAAATACATCCTCTGTCCTGGGCTCCTGGAGACCTGGACAAGGTCTGAGTGGAGCCACTTCCTGCCTCGCTCATGACCTTGCAGCTCTTATTCGCTGCCCAGCAAGGTGCTCATGAACGCACGTCAATAGGTGTGTGTTCGTAGGCCGAATACGATTCTGCAGCTGTGTTTTTGTGTTTCTCACGTTATGTGGAGTGAAGGGACCATTAATCGCCGGGAGGAGGTTAATGCCTACATCCCTCGCTATTCGGGCAGATTTTTCTGTCAGCAGTCCCTGTGCCTTAGGAAGACGGTTCGAAGAGGCCAAAAGGGCCCTCTTACTGCGTTCACTAGCTCACTGAACTGCCCGGTCCGTTCAGGCAATCGTATGATCGCATGATCTGCGGGTTAATTAGCGGCTCAGAATCCTGTAGATCCGTGCCTCCGAGGAGAATTCTTTCTATCTTTGGTTTCTGCCAACCGTGTTTTGGAAACGGGCAGCGCCGTGGCCGCCCTGCTGTGCAGCCCGGCAGATTCGGGCACAGATTTGCTCTATTTATTTCCCGAAACTGTGCTAGCGCTTTAATTTTCCTTCAAATCCTCACAAGTGTTGGTTTTACGAGATGTTAGAGATCCTTTTTATTGCTGATAGCAGGGACTCACCTTCAAATATCCAAAGGAAATGAAGGTTACACTTATTCCATACCTTTTTTTTCCCCCGAGGAATCAAATTTTAAAAGTCTCCAGAGACAAATAATATTTTTGACATTGAAAAATACACTCAACCTAATATTACACTCCAGGCGTTGGAAAACAGACCGTTCATGGGATTGCCATCCACTCAAGAAAACCTGTTCAAACAGAGCTTTCTTGTCTATTTTTATTTTTTTGGCAGTAAGTGTCTCCAGCCACATCATGCAGCCCTTAGTGAGGAAAACCCTTCCGTGCTATAGCTTAACTTCTCCCGACCAAATCCCGCAGGATAGGGCCCCTCTGCCAGAGAGCATGTTACAAAACTTCCGCAGAAGCTTTTAAATAGGCTTGCACTGCCGTCAGTAGTTCAGCAGAACGGTGTCTAAAGTATTTCTACGCGGGCTATGCAGGCCGAGGAAGCCTTGCCTAGACGGCAGCCCCGACCCCTTCTTGCCAATCACGTTACCGAAAAAAAACCCCATATATAGATATATAAATATATAGATATATCTGCAAGGGCTTGGCCCGCCTCCAGCGATTTCTTGGTATTCACCCGGTGATGAATTTCGAAACCAGGTCCTGCCTTTCGGAGCCTTTGTCGCAGCGCTCCGGTGGTGCCGGCTGTCCCGTCGCGGAGCCGTGCGAGGCCGTCCCGGCTGCGCCCACGCCGCCCCGGGACGGGACGGGGGAGCAGCGGCGGCCGTGTCGAGCATTTCCCGAGAGGAAAGCAGCGGGTTAACTCTGCTCGCTTTCCTTATCGTCCATATTGGGCTATGTTTTGAGCTTGAAGCTCAGGGCGAGGGGGAAAAGAAACCACGTCCAGTTACTTAAGGAAAAGACTTTCCCTCCTGATGTGAGCCCGGGGCTGCACGGAGCCATCCTGCCTGCAGCTCGCAGGGCTTAGACCTCCTCAGGAGAAATCATGGCTGAACATCTCTTCAGCTCCTAGGGCAGTTTTAAAGTTAAAAAGTTTTGGGTTTTTTTTATTTGTTTGTTTTTTAAATAAAGTCTTCCTCCCTTCCATTCCGCCCCCCTCCTCACGCTGTGCAAACTCTTTGGACGCAGAAAATTACGGTTTGGCAAAGTGACACTTTCCGCTGGGCCGGTGGGAGACTGTTTACAAGCTCAGTGGACCTTAGACCTAAGTGCCAGATGAAGAGGCCTCGGAGGTTGGCAGAGTTTTTAAACGCAGAGTTTTTGCGCTGCTCCCCTCGGCTCGCTGCTCCCCGGAGCCAGCCCCCCGCCGCCCCCGCTCCCGCGGTGCGCACTCGGAGCCACGGCCGCATGGTGATTTCCCTCCCTCTTTTGTGTTTCCTATAGGGAAAACAACGAGAATTCCAACTCCAACAGCCACAACCCGCTCTCGGCGTCAATGAACGGGAATAAGACAGTTTTGGGGAGCTCAGAGGACGAGAAGACGCCGTCAGGGACCCCGGATCACACCTCCTCCAGCCCCGCGCTGCTGCTCAGCTCCAACCCCGGGCTGCAGCCCCTGCACGGCCTGGGCCACCCCCAGGGCCCCAGCGCCATCCCCGTGCCCAGCGCCGACCCCATGCACCACCACAGCTTGCAGGACTCCATTCTCAACCCCATGTCATCTAATTTGGTCGATCTGGGCTCTTAAAACCGTGTACACGCTCACTCCTTCGCGCCAGCCCTCCTTTCCTCAATTTTTCCTATTATTTTTTTTCCTTTAATCTTACAAGGGACTTTGAAAGCAATGACAAACACCTTAGTGGAAGTGTTGTGCCCTTTGGCAGCAGGCTGGCTGCAGGTTTGCAAGGTAGTGGACTCCGCTGTGGGTAGCTGATATTGTGAAAAGCCTTAAGGGTGCTTACAGGCGTTTTCAGGCGTGTAAGGACTGTGGGACAGGAGCCGTGATTTTCACGGCAGGCTGTAAGGCTGATCGGTGTAGCAGCTCATTCCAGCCTTAACTTCACAAATCTCTCAGTGTTGTCACTCGATCGGGCCGGTCTGTGTGGGAAGAGGCACATCGTAATATTTTTATTTTTTGGGGGGGGTGGGGAAGAAAGGGGAACGCAAGGCTGCTCTTGCCATGCCTGTTTGAAAGTTACACATCGCTCCCGTTATTCTATTGTAGCTATGTATCCGTGGCAGGTGTACGATGTACAATTTCAACTAAGAATACAAAAGCCGTAGTCAAGATATAGCAGCAACACGCGCTCTAGGCAGACTCTGTAACCTTCTTGTAGCTGATGCTATGCAGAGAGACAGCTTCTTTGGCCTTGTCCATGTGGTGCTTTCGCCATTTGCTGGGTGGGAAAGGAAATGATGGCCCAGCTCCGGCCCGAAGGAAGGCAGAGGTAGATTTTACCCTCGGTGTGCAACGCGGGCTGGAGCGGGTTTTAAAAGGAAAACAGGAATTGCTGCTCAAGTTTAGACCTAAATGACAGTATCAACCGCAAGTCACTCACCTTAGTTTTGTTTATTGTTTATATTATGTGAATACATTCTTTGGAAAATATTTCTGCTTTTATTTTATAATAAAATTTAGAAATCTAGCCCGGCGTATGGCTGCTTCACTCGCCCGCGGGGTGTTTTCGGGCTCAGTCCCGAGTGGAGCAGAGCGGGCGCCCTGGCTGGGATGCCGGGGCAGGCGGTGATGGCTGGCCAGAGCCCCGCCACCTTGCCCGGCTCGGCCCGGGCACGTCGGGCCCCTTGCCGGCCCGGTCCGGGAAGTGCTGTACGCCACGGGCAGCCGAAGTGCCCTGCGGGAGCGGAGAGCCGAGGGCAGGGGCAGGACGGGCGGTGCGGGCCCTGCGGGAGGCGGAGATCTCGCCCACCTGCTCCCCAAGGGCACGGCCCCGCAGGCTGCGGACTCTTCTGCCCCGCTGCCCGCCTGCCCCGGCCGACAAAAAGCCGCCCCCTCTCCCCCACCTCGTCCCCAGGGCGGGTGGGCAAACCGAGGGTGGCCAGACCCCGCTCCGGGGCCAGCACGGACACTGGGCTGCAAAGGCCTTTCCGGCGCCTGCGGGATGCTGGGAGAAGGATTTCTCTATTCCTCTCATTTTTCTTTATTTCTTTTTAATTTCCTTTCCTGTAAGCACCGGGTGGCCAAAGAGTCAGGCAGGTTACTTGCCATTTTGCCCCATCAAAAGAGCTCAGGACTCTTGCAGCTTGCACCCTCGCCGAACGTGTTCTTTGCTAGAAGCCGAACATGTTATGTGCCTAAAATGTTCTCAGAACTTGCAAACAGCTTTATAACTTCATTTTTGGTCTTTTAAAATCTTCTTTGGAATTATTTTCTTGTGAAAAATAAACCGAGAAAACGATTTGACTTCAAGCGGCATAGAAAAATGTGTAGATCAGCAAAGATCGTGTCCAGGTTTCAGATGCTGGCTGAAATTTCAATCAGTGGGAGTATTGTGGGGGCAGTGTCCTAATTTGATGTAATCTGGCTCTGGATTAGCGCCTCTGTGCGTTTGCGGGTGTCCGCTAAAAGCACATTTCTCTGAGGTCCCATTAAAAGTCTGTAGCAGGGAATGTATGGATGTCGGCAATGGGGAGGTTCGGTCTTCGAAAAAAGCTCTCCCTTAGTCGCGGCTATAAATCCAGTTTTCTCCTTATGCTGGGGTGCAGCGGGGTGCAATATTTTATGAGAGACAATGTAGTCTATGCGGGTTTATGTTTCCCCCGCTCCTGCGCTTAGGGGTGATTTTTTTCAGCAGCAAAGATGATGAGGCTGATGCCTGAGCTGTGGGAGCACCCAGTGTGGCCTTACGTGCATCAGGGTCTAAACAGAGGATCCTGTTATTTCTGCTGAGGGGCATCTAATAATTTTAGCTATGGACTTTAATTCTTTGAAAATAAATAATTTGCAAGTAGAGGAACCACTGCTTTCTAGAACTACAGAAAATCTCTGCTCCCTGTAAAATAACACACACACAGCGGTGCGATATGGCAAAGAATTAATTAATGGGATAGTTATTATATTGTAATTTTGTAGATAAAAATAAGTTTGGGATGGAAACAGACTGTCTGGGTTAATAAAACATGGCCTCGAAAGCGAAATAAAGCGTTAAGGCTTTGCCCGCTGGAGAAAGAAAAAATGGGAAAGAGTAAAGCCAAGATGAGGAATATTTAAAGAGGCAGTATGAAAACAGGATGGGGTTTACGTGATTAATAAAAGGTCATATTGCACAGAGAAGGCAGAATTCGATCGGGGAAAGTAAATGAAGAGCTGACACGGTGAGAAAGGCCCTTTGAAAGAGTGGGATCTGTGAAAACTCATGTGCGTTTCAGTGAGGATCACTTATACATGGATGAATTAAGAGACAGCGAGTCGCTGAAGCCACTTAAAGATGGCTAGAAACAAAAATCATGCAGTAAGGAAAAAAATCTGCAGGTCAATCTGGCATTAAGGATGCACACAGCTCAAAGCCCCTATGATGGGACGTGTGTAACGCAACCTGAAACCCCGAACATGTTAAGACTCATTTTATCAGACCGTACTTGTCTTAGTACTGATGTTTGGAAAATTAGCCCAAATCCCTCCAATTTTCCACGCACAAAAAAAGTTCCCGATAGAGGAATATGCCGAAACTGACGTGACTAATCCTTGGTTTTAAACAGATTAGTTATGATTCACTAGCATTAGGTTACATGGGACATATCTCAGGGTTGGTTGTTCCTGGGGTACCCGCATGGGTTTTGGGGAATAAATAAAAAGACAGTTCGATTCCAGCAGGTTTTATCCATGAAACTTCCCCTGGCTACCCTCGGACTGAGGCCAGGATGTGGCAGGCAAATTGCACGGCAGATCGTCTATAGCTTGGACAATTTGGGAAGAGCAGCACTCTCTGTCTGTCTCATATAGGCGCACACACACATACCTATATTTACATACACACCCATCTATATGTACGTATGTGTAAATGTAATATATATGCATGCAGTGTTTGACCTCGAAATATAATCTTACCAAATTAAACAATGTATTCAGCATTTGCGGGAAGTGTAAATGGAGTCAGTCCTTTAGACAGCAGCGTGCTGAATACTGACGTGCGCTAGGGCAGAGGGGTTTTTTCCTGCTGTATTTTATTGTATGAGCTTTCACGGACATGGTGCTGTGCTGAAGAGAACCGGGAGAGAAATAGCTCATTTGAGACAGAAAACAGTTCTGTCCTTCCTGGCAAGGCGCAGTTCGTCACTCTGACGGGGAAATACAGATGGATGCGATGAGAGAGCATCCCGACAGCCTGCTGGATATGCGGCACAAATTCCGCCACTTTTCTGGGGACAGGTAGCAAGTTTATAGGACGAAGAGCCTTTCCTATGAATAGATGACCGTATGACAGAGCTTGCTGGTTGAACACCTTCCATCTGCGAGCCCTTCCAGGCTCTTGGGGGTAATCAGGACTCTCATCTACAAGGCTGGGTGGCTGCATTTTCCTTTGGATAACAGAAGCCATTTTTGGAGACACTCGACATGATCTACACGGGAGAAGCCGCCCTCTTGGCAAATTTTTGTGAGCTACCCTGGAGAAAGCTCCTTTTCCTCTTCTCCCCAAATCTGGTGCAGCAGTTTGGGCCTAACCAACATCTCAATGTGTTTGAGGGGGGCTGCTGCAGCCCCGGAACCAAAAGCCTTGGGAGTGCCCCTGCCCGCCCAGCGATGTTTGTGTAAGGCACCGGGGCTCCTGTTACCAGACCCGGAAACAAAATCTCTTGCCTTCTTTAGGAGAAACAAATGCAGCCCAGTATGAGCAAGCAGGCTTTTGCCTTGAACAAACCCTCACTTGAGCATGACAAATAATGTACGGGGGTGGCGATGAAAACACTGGGCACTGGCCCTGACTGCAGAGCTCTTCTGCTTAGTGAATCAAAACGCTGAGCTCAGGCAGCCAAGAAAAATATACTGAAGGGAACTTTCAGTGCTTCAGTACACAAGGAAAAGGTGAGGGTTTTGTCTGAGGGAAAGTAGCTCTGGGATTTGGAAAAAAATACATAAACGTCGGAGCTGGGCTGCGGGATAACCTTCTTCCTATTTTGCTACGGGGAGCGGTGCTCAAAGCTTCCCTTCCATGCATCGAGCAGGCGCCTCCTTACTCGGGAAGAAGGTCCGTCTCCTTACTATTAAAATAAACGGGAGGAGGGGATCATTTATTAACGACCTTTTTTTTTTTTTTTTTTTTTTTTTTTTTCCGTGTTTGGGTAAGAATGCTCCGTCTCCAGGTCTGAATATCAGGTCCGCCTTTATCCGGAGTCCCGGAGTCCCGGAGTCCGGTGTGCAGCTGGCCGGCAGATCCCCTCCAGCCCAAGCCGTGTAGGGAAAAAAAAATTAGTTTTAAACACCTGCCCCCCCAAAACAAACAAACCAACAAACAAAACCAAAACACAAACAAACAAAACCAAGAAGACCCAGTCAGACACACCAAAACAAATTGGAACCTCACCAAGAGTCTGGGGTGGAGAGGATGGTTTAGTGTAAATAAGGTGGACGAACAGGTAAAATGTCAAATCAGCATATCGTGCTGGCAAAGAAAGGACGGTAGGAGAGGAGAAATCACTTGGAAAGATGAAAATCGCACATGTGCTTCTGATGACCCCATCAGATGCGAAGTCCTCCAGGAAATACATATTTGAAACAGCCAGGAAAAACAAACATGCCTTTTATAGACTCACTTGTCCTGCCATGAAAAATGCAAACCTCGGTATGGTGCGTGTGTACCCAGGGGGTGGGAGGGAGGAAGGGGGAATAGATTTTGTAAAGAATCCGTTGAAAGCTACCTTCATCGGGAATATTCATTTGCTTTGCCTTGCTCTCCAAGAATAGGCTGCAGCGCAAAAACCGAAGCAGCATTTGGAGCTAACGCATGTAAGACGAACATCTGAGTCTGAAAAGTGACTGTCAGGAGCTCGCTTGGGTGTCAGCCCAGGCAAGACTGACTGGCAACAGGGAGGACGACAAAAAACGGGGTGTGTGAAGAGTTATAAAGAGGGACTTTATCAAGTGTGCAGTTTTCTGCAAAGTTGGACAAATTCCAATGAATGATATTGGAAGAGCGATTTCTAGTCGTGCAGGAGTTTGGGTCTGGGCAGAGGTATGCGCCATTCCAAAGCGATGTAGACGTGCTGGAGGTAGAGAGAGCAGGGAATTAGATCAGAGGGCACTTTAGCAGTAAAGGTTTCACCGTTCCGAACCCCAACCACCCTGTTCAGGGAGCCGAGCACGGCGCGGGCAGGCTCCGACGGGACATCTAATCCCGCTCCCCACTTTTCTTCCCTTTCTTTCCCACCTCCTCCGGAAGGCGAGCATCTGCTGTCCCCGCTGCGGGGCCCGGCTTTTGCCCGGTGCTTTGGAAACGCCGGCGGCAGGTGCCCGGGGGAAGTGGCTCCCTCAGCAGCGGGTGGACACGCCGTCCTTCCCAAGGACGTGGTCCGCTCCGCTCCGCCGCCCAAGCCAAGGGAGAGCGGGGAAGGGCACTGCCTCCTCCGGACACAGGGACTCCCGGAGCCCGTGAACGGCGCTCCCCGGCTGTGCGGGGCAGGCATGGCTGGGTTTCTCCCCGTTCCGTGACACACTCGGTTACCGAAGAGCCCAATGCTCGGATCGAGCAGCGCACCGCGCACCGAGCGAGGCCACGGCTGGGGCTAGGGAAAGGAGGGAACGCTAAAAAATTATGAACAGTTTGGAACATCGCTGTTAAGAGCGTGTCAAGAGCACACCCAACAAAAATATCAGCAACTGGAAAGTCAGGGAGCTTAGGAAAGCTCCCTGACCCAAACGAAGCAGACGTGGGGCAGAGACGCGTTGGCAGCGCTGAGCCTGCACGGAACCGGGCGGCCCCACGGGCAGCCGTGGAGAGAGGGGCGTGGGATTGGGATTTGTCCCTGAGCAGGTCGCCTCGCTGCTTCCCCGAATTAGTGGAAGATCCCACCCCGCTGGAGCTTTTAGCAGAGACCAAGGCGGTCAGAGGGAAGAGGAGTCGCTGACTGATGCGGGGTTCTGCCGCTGCTGTGGGTGTGTGCGGGTCCGGCTCCGTCTCCCCGAGCGTGCCCAGAAAATGCTTTTCCCCCTATAGGTGCGGCAAATCCCCCCAGGTGTGGTGTCTCTACGGTATGGTTTGAGTGGGAGAAAATGCCCCAGATCCCTTTTAGCTTGGAGGGGTCTTTTTTTATTTTTCGGGCGAGACTGGCATAGCCGAAGCAGCAGTGTTTCCCACGTTACCAGGGTATTTGAGATCTGATGGCCAGTCTCCGCGATGCCGTCCCCGTGGGGAATCTCCTTAGGTGGAGGGCGGCCAGTCGCTCTCCCGTAATTACCCTAAATCGAGTGTATTTATTGCCTGGCCTAGTGTCAGTGGGAAGGGGTCCCTCCTTCCTCCGCATCGCCCCAGCGGGGAGCTCTGTCCGGGGGCTCTGTCTCGCCAGCCTGCCCTTGACCCCCGCCACCTGCGAGGACACAGAAGGTCCCTGCCATCGGCCCCGAGGGTTGCGGGATCGCAGCCCCCCAAGTGCCCAGCTCGCCCCGAGTCCCGCTCCCCTGGGCCGGAGCTGCTTGAATGGGGAATGGGCTCGCTGGAGCCGGAGCAGCCCGGCGGGACGCAGAGAGCGGCTGCAGGGTAAGAACGAGGGAAGGCTTGAGCCTGCTGCCTACCCGCTCGCTTGGCGTGCTTTGCCATTGCGATGGTATCTGCTTTTGGAGTAATTTTATGGCTGGGGGAAATCTAATCTAGTGAAGAGAAAGGAAGAGAATACTGTTGGCATTGAATGAACTCCGTGTGGTAATTTTCGGGCAAATGTGAGAGTTTCCATGCCAAAGCAAAGTGTTTTCTCGTCGGGTCTGCTCATACTCTGAAGGGAGGCGAAGACACCATTTAAGAAATCCAGCTGGTTGCAAATCATACATTTAATCTCTCAGCTGGAATGATTTAATGGATCAGTATCGAGTAACAGCCCTGGAAAAGTAGCCTCCTAAAAAAACAGAGATAAATCCTGATTGAATAATAGTAAATGAAAACCGTGGATTACAGAGACTGCAAGGCAGTATTTTCTTTGCAGTTCTCCAAAGATGCCCCCTCAAAGGGGCCAATGGAGACGACAAAGCCCCGCGTGCCTGTTTGGTGTTGGCGGGGGCAGGTCCCGGAGCTGCCGTGGCCCCGCTTAACCCGCCCGGCAGCGGGTTCCCCGCTCGCTCCCCAAGCCCTGGGCACCTTCCGAACCAGCTCCTGAGCCGGGCAAGCAGCGGGACCAGCTCCAGCTCTAGGGAACATGCCCGGGCCAGAGCGGGTCTGAGGCCGGGGGCATCGGCGGGGACACCGCGGGGCTCATCCTGCGGGCACCTAGATACTGCACGAGCCGCTGCCGTGCAGTAGCCCTCCCGCCTGCCGCGGGCCGGCCCGGGGCCTCGCCGGGATCCTTCTTCTTCCATCAGAGAAGACGGAGAAGCGGGGGAAGGAACTGTTAAAGTCGGGAAAAGTGGGATTTTTTCCTTCAAATGCAAAAACAAGAGAACAAACCCGCTGCCCCTCTCTGTCATTTTGGGTGGTGTGAGAGACAGGAGAGGGATCTGCGCCCTGAAGCGGTATCGGGGGGACAGGGAAAGACGTGGGGCACAGGGGCCCGCCCGTCTCCCGCTCTGCCGCATCCCGCTGCCGGTGGGACCATCGGGGGTCGGTGACACGGCGGGATCCCCTCCGGCCACCGGGGCTGCGGGGGCTTTTTTAACCCTTCTGTTGCCGCAACTTTAAGAGCTGCTTGGGCAAAGCCTCCATCGAAGGCAGCATAGCGGCCGTGAGTGCAAAAGCACTTGACTCGCCTCCCCTGGCCGAGGAGAAGGTCATTGTCGCGCCTAATTAAAAGCAGCTCCTCGGTAGGCGGGCACTTCCCATCGGCACTGAGCCGGGAGCTGGACGGGAGGGCCCTCACCAGCCCTTCCGAGCGGCCGCTCTGGCCTCGGGGTGGGACTGCCAAGCGGGAACACGGCTTCTGATCCCAAAGTCCCCCGGGAGGCCATCCCGCACTTCGCTCTGCCCTGCGAGCTGCGCCAGGGAGGGACAGGACCGAGGTATCCGCACACGCGTGGGCGCTGCCCGAGCTGCCCTTCTCGGTCCCGCGGCGGCGCGGGGCTGAGGATTTCTTTTTATTTAATTTTTTTTTTTTTCCCCAAAAGCATTTTATTATTTCTTCGCAGCTCGGAGGAGTAAGAGTTTTAGGGTGAGAGGTGGGCTCGCCCTCACTTTTCCCGGTGTTTCGTGCTGCCGACCGTGAGGCACCGTCGGTGAGCGTCCCCGCAGGGCGCTGGGAGGGGGGACCCTCGGAGGGTGGGCGCACACACCTTCGCCTTAGGTTACTTCGCTGCGGACAGAGATGAGGATGGTCAGGGTAGTGCGGCAGGGGCCGCCCCGCAGCCCGCCCGGCCCGGCCGAGCAGCGCCGCCCTTATAAGGAATGTAATTCCAGGGCCAGTGTCGTCAGCGCGGCATTAGCACATTTTTGTCATTAAATGTACTCCAGTAGTAGTAGTTGTTTATATTTACAGGGCATTCTTGAACGCAAACCGCGTGCTCAGATCATCCCGAGATGAATGTGGAGCCGGTGAAAGTCAGTGCTTTTCGAGGATGGTTTTGGTGGCAAGGGCAGCTGGGGTCAAAGCCAGTTTAGTTTGGTGTCACCTATTTTTAGGTACGGAAAATGTAAAAGAAGTTAAAGAAACAGGACGTTGGAAAAAATCTCAGAAAGTGTTGCAAATCTCAATCTTTGCAACAATCTTTTTTCTTTGTTAGCATAATCATGAACACAATCTCAGCTTCTTTCTAAAAATCTTTCTGCGTGTATGCACTGTATATTAATCTGAATCTAAATTTAGAACTACTACTTCATTTCAAAAGACCTCTCCAAAACTTTTCTACCATTTCAATGTCTTATGAGGATTTTACATAGAAAGCTTGTTAAAATTCTATTTTTTTTCTGCAGGACTTTGACAAATGGATATTTTATATTTCCTATTAATACTTTTCGCATTGTCATCAATTTATTAGTATAAGCTTTTGAAAAAAAATCTCCACCTGCCTGGTCTGCTGAAATCATAGCTACTGTCACCCAGCTCATTTCTGTAAGAGAAGTTAAGAAAAACAGCTATTCTGAAAAGTGGTCATTTGCACTAACCAGAAAACAGTTGACACTAAATCTGAAGGACTCAAAGAAGCCTATTTAATATGTTACTTTCAGTCTATACAATCTCTATGGCTACTTTTTCTATTAAGTGACTCATATCCAACAAACATGTAAGCAGACATGTTTTCAACTTCTATTTAGGTACAACATGCTTTAAAACATAGATTCATGGGTGTTTAATGTTACTAGTAACAGTATAGCTACAGAAATTCAAATAATAAATTCTTTCTAATGTATTTGAACAGGATTTGTGTCTTTTCCTTGATTTGTTTTTCAGCCAAGGGCTAAAGCTTGGCCCTGTTCTTTTTGAAGACAGTGGCAAAGTTCCCACCTACCCCCCAAGGAGCTGTGAAGTCAGTGAGAGTTTTTCCATGGACTTTGGATCAAGCCCATAGCATGAGTCAATTTAAGAAGGGATTAATTCTCTCTCCTAGAAATGCACATTGCCTTTGCCTAGATAACTGCATCTCGAGGATTTTCCCACCCTCATATGAAGAAATTATTAGGTAAAAACTTCCCTGATATGGTTCCAGCCCTCTCTACTATCCCCCCCCCCCCCACCCCGCGGTACTCACCTCCAATTTGGGACTTGCTCTGGGTGGCACCACTCTTACACAAACCCATTATTTTTGTCACTGTTTGCCCTCTGACCCATCTTCCCTTCAGCAAATGTATAAGGAGATGCAAGGAGTCACTGAACCCCAGCAACAGCACCAGACATGTTGACATGAAAAGAAAGACCCACGCTCCCCATTCTCATTTCTGGCATTAACTCCCCTACTTTCTTCACTCTGCAATGTCCCCAACCTCCCTTCCATGGATACGCCCCAGGACAAGTGGTTTTACATGAGTAGGAATGGCTTTACTGCCCTCTGCAAGTTAGAGAAAACTCATCCACCCCTTGTCACTCACCATCAACTAAAAGGAAAGAGTCAGGGTCTCTTTGGATGCAGTCCCTTTGGAAGACCAGGCTGTTTGGGTAATGAAAACAGCTGACTTTGACAAAGTCATCTACTACCAAATTCTCCAAGGACAGCAATGCATCCAGCGCTGGGCAGGGGCAGGCACTACTGGAGGATGATGGGTCCCTCCTGCAGCCAGGCTGCCCCCAGATGTCCCCCAGCAGCTGGTGCATGCTCATATCTGCATACCTATCTCTGCTCAGCCAGCTTCAGCAGGGGGGAAAGGTGAGCCCCTTGTTGCATTTTCAGTCTGTGCTCTGTACAGTTTGGCTGGATCTCAGAGCCCGCCTGGGATTCCTCAGATCACATCTGTGTTTGATTACATCTGTTTGGAGCATCTGTTTAGGTCTATCTGTGGCACTATAAAGGAATCTCTGAGGCCGGTTCTGTTGTGTCATGCAGAAATGAAACGGTGTCAGCGAGTCAACACTGCAGCTGACAGGGACCCAGCAGCCAGAGCAGAGCCCAGGGAGGGAGGAGGGAGGAAAAAAATGCAGGTTGGTTTTATTCACCAGCACCAGCACATGGACCCACTGCCACCAGCACTCACTGACATTTCATCTGCAAAATCTGCTTGTGTTCATGTATGTCCAGAACAGACATTGTTATAATTAATGTTTCCTCATTTCTTGTAAATCCCTGCTCTCCAAGGAGTGAATAAAGCTGGGTAGGTGGGAAGAGTTTGTACATTTGTGTGTATTTCCCAAATAATGACTTGGAAACCTGTGTTTGCTGGTCCCAGTGCTTCCTGCTCAGATGTGCATCACTGGCATCCCCAGCTGGTGCAGCAGTACTGACTGGGGAAGACCAGAGGGGAAGAAGTGAGAACAGAAGCCAGATAAAGCTTATAGAACTCTGCATTTATTTATGGCATAATAGAAATTAATCTCACCTTTTAACTTTGTGGCAACAGAATCTAGTCTCTGGTTACATTCAACCAGAAACAAAATCACTGTGTACAAGCAGGCCAGTGACACTGATATTTCATAAATCTTCTGTCATTTACAAACAGGTAAGTTTTATCCAGTTGAAATAGGTGCTGCATTTCATCTATGGTTGTGTTGAAATGGCAGGTTTGCAAATCCAGTGGGTTGATTTTTTTACTAGATGTGGAGACCTAATTGACGATGCTTAAAAAAAAGGAGGGGGACAAAATATTTCTGAGAACCCACACTCAACTCTTCAAAACAGGCAAGACTGCAAATCTGACTGTCCATTACAGAGTGAAGGTCAGCAAGAAGAACACCCGGTGTGACCTGTGTGCTTCAGGATACTGGTACGGCTACAGGCACCTGTAAGCAAAAGCAGCAAAAGCATTTTACAGCTGAGCAATCTGGGACAGGGAATTGGCTAACAAGCCTGGAATTCCAAACTCCCGATAGCCCAGTGTTATCTCAAACACCTTTTAAGACTCACTAGTAGATGAAAACTCTCAGCCAAAAGAGCCCTATAAATTCTCTGAGCATCTGAGAGAGACAGGTGGAAGTGTCACTGACACATTTTCCCAAGTGCTTCATCAAATCTTGGCCCCTCTGCCCATCAAGTTTAGCGTTGTCCATTGGGGCTGGCATTGCTGTGACCTCTGAGGAATGCTGCAATTAATTACACAGCTTTGTTCTCTCACACTGCAAAGCCAAAAACCTGTATTTTACCTTTCACTGCCATCAGCATTCTCTACCACAATACAGTAACAGTGCACATTTTGTGATCTGATGGGACATAGCACAGTGTACAGTTAACATTTCATCAGAGCCTGTTCTCCCAGAATTCTCCACCATTTCCAAAGAAGTGGTGATTTGGGCAGAATTTCACTGGCAAAATGCTGTCAGTAAGTCACTGTTTCTGCAATGAGAAAATCTTGCAGTTGATGCACATGGTCTCTAATGGGTACTCATTTCCTTTTATTTATTGATAGAATTATTCCTTCTGGAAAAAAATATGGGTTTGAGGAGAAATTGTTTAGCCACTCTCATTTTATTGCATGGAATTCACAGATTGAAGTCCCCTGTTGTTAGCTGATACTTTACCTTTCACTGTCATCAGTGATTGAACTGCCCACCCCCAAAATTAAACAGGAGGCACCCATAAACATAAGATATAATGAGCTCTAGAAATAATACTGTCCAGTGCTTGGATTGTGAATCTTGTTGACACAGCCTTGAAAACTGTCTAGGTATCTGTTCTATGCATGTGGGACATTTTACACTTCTCTGTCTTTACTAGGGGAAAGACACAGATCCTGTTTTGACCCTGCTGAAGAATAAATCCCCTTAAATATGTCTTACATTTTATATAGTGCTGTACAAATTCATCATGCTGTACATCATTTGCTGTACAAATTCATGCCCATCTATCTGCTACATCCCAGACTGCTTCTGTTGATTTCCCCCAAAGTTTTGCCAGTTTGTCCCTACTGTCCAAATAATACTGTCCTGAATTTAACATTGTTATGTTAAACAATGGCAGTGGAGTGGGATCACATGAGAGCCACTGCATCTGTTTTATGAGATAAACAAACATCTAAATCAGTTACCACAGCCTGGACTGGTACAGCAATGAAATGAAGGGGATATCCACCCTGACATTCACTAGCTTGCCTTATTTTTACTATCTATTAATTATTTTTCATACACATCTTTATGCTGTTTCTTTTTCCCTCAGACAAATTTCATATAGTTAATTTTTATACACATTTTTCCTTTCTGTATTTCTTTGTTTCATTCTCAATTCAGCAACATTTCCTAACCTAGTGTCATTTCAAAGTGTCAGTGTTGTATGCATTGTGTTCCCTCTGATTGTTAATGAAGATGTCAAAGATGATGTCAAATCCTGCTCTCACTAAATGCTCCTTTCTTTATTTGATACACTACCATTAACCCTGATGACTGTTTCTTTTTAGAGCCATTCAGGCACCTTTGCAACTTCATGCATTCTCTCAGGAATTCAAAATTAATTTCCAGGTAAGCTTTTCCTATGCAACTGTCTAATAAAATATACATATTGTATCTCTTTCAACATCCAGTTTTGTGATTAGATAGGAAAATGAATTATTAGTTTTCCATGTGAGGATTCTTTCTGATTACTGTTGTAATCAGTTTGCACATGTAAAAGAGGTCCAGTGCTTCCCTGAAGTCATGAATTTATTGTATATGTGGTATAAAAGTATAAAACAAGGATTAACTTTAAGACCCAGGTGTGAGGAGGATCCAGGAAGGGTGACAGCAGTGAGGGAAAGTTGTCATGTGGAATAATTAACTTAGCGCACTCCCAAACAAATTATTTCTCTCTCTCTTTTTTTTTTTTTTTTTTTTGTTTTGTTTTGTTTTGTTTTGTTTTGTTTTGTTTCTCTTCCTGGAACAGTTTGAGCTCAAGGATGGAGCAGCCTGTTGGCTGAGTGAATTGTTTTACCATGGGCCACTCCTTGCCATTGTTTTTCCTAGAGGATTTCAGCATTTTCCCCTCACATGACTAATGTCACATTGAGAATAAGACCCTTAGAGCTTCCAGGACAAGGATTGTGTTGGATGCACATCCATGGCAGGTTGCATACAGTCAGCAAGGAAGCCTCAGAGTGGAAAACTTTGTGGTCAAGACTAAGAGGAATTCGCAATAAAAATATTTTTCTATCTGAAAGTACAGAATCATTTTATCAAGAAAGGCCAACTTCCTGGGGAAAGAAGGGAAACAAATTCTCAATGAGATCAGTATTAATTTTTTTTTTTGTGAATATCTCATCCTGTTCCTCCCAACATGAGAGGTTTATCTCTTCATGTACTGATTTCAAAATTACATGACTCTAAACATCTCATTTGTAGTAGGCTGGGAGAAGCCTCTTGGAGTAACCAGAAATCACAGGTTAGAAAGAAGGGAGAAGTGTTGATGATAAGCAGGATAAATGTGGAAGATTTGAATGGGCCTCTGGGACTATGAAATCTAGGCATCAAAACCAAAGTAAGGCAAATCTTGGTTTGGCCTGTGTGTCAGACATCAATTCTGCACCAATCAACTGCATTTTACAAAAAAACAGTCTTTACTAGTACCAAAAACTAATCTCTTCTCCTTTAGCACCTTCAGTTTCTATCATTTGACAAAAATACACTTGATTTCTTCAGCTGCCGTAACATTTGGCAGCCCACTTGCCACAGTTACAGGTCAGACTGGTCAGTGGGCCAGTCCTGTGTGCCTCTTCTGCTGTGTGCCTCTTGGGCAGCTGCTCTGGGTTCCCAGCACACCGACAGGGGTCTGGGTCACCCAGGGCCTGATCTGGGCCCTTCTCCACTTCCCCAGGCACGCTAACAGGGGCCATCAATGTCCGAGCTGATTTTGGCCTTGGACCCTGCAGCTGTGGAGCTGTTCCCCAGACCATTCCCTTCCAGCAGGGCTCCTGTCTGCCCCAGCCGCCTCACGCTCAGCCCGCTGTAGGCCGGGTTCCCTCGTGTCGGGAGCTACCCACAGTTTCCAGCCGTAGCTTTGGGAAGAAAGAACCAGTGCCAGGATTCTGGCTCTGACTGGAGCTGTAGCATGGCCTCCTACAGAGGACACCTTCGCTCCATGGCGTTCCGCTCCTCCTCAGCTCCTTCAAGACCGGCTGCCACAGCCCCTGACACGGAGCAACACGGGCGGCCGTGAAGGTCCTTCATGCAAAACGCGCACCGCAGACTCTTCTCCGTTGCCTGTCCTGCCCCACGGAGTCAGCCCTTGTCCCCACTGGCCGCTCCCACACGTGGCGGTGACCCGGCAGTGTGGCAGTGGCAGGCAGTGTGGGGTGGCCCGGCAGTGTGGCGATGACAGGCAGTGTGGCAGTGGCCCGGCAGTAAGGCGGTGGCCCGGCATTGTGGCAGTGGCAGGCAGAGTGGCGGTGACCAGGCAGTGTGGCAGTGACCCGGGAGTGGTGGCGGTGGCTCAGCAGTGTGGCGGTGACCCGGCAGTGTGGCGGTGGCTCAGCAGTGTGTCGGTGACAGGCAATGTGGCAGTGACAGGCAGTGTGGAGGTGACAGGCAGTGTGGCAGTGGCAGGCAGTGTGACGGTGACAGGCAGTGTGGCTGTGATAGGCAGTGTGCCGGTGACAGGCAGTGTGGCAGTGACAGGCAGTGTGGCGGAGGCAGGCAGTGTGGCAGTGACCCGGCAGTGTGGCGGTGACAGGCAGTGTAGCGGTGGCAGGCAGTGTAGCGGAGACCCGGGAGAGGTGGCGACGACCCGGCAGTGTGGCGGCGGCAGGCAGTGTGGGGTGGCCCGGCAGTGTGGCGGTGACCCGGCAGTGTCCCCCCCCCGGCTCTGTCCCCGCCGCTGCCGTTACGCGCTCCCGCCGCGGGCGCTCCCTGCGGGCGGCGGGGCCAGGCCGGGCCCGCAGCGCCACCTGCTGGCCGCGGGCGGGCACGGCGGCGGCGCGGCCCCGCGGCCTGGAGACGCGGCCCCGGGCGCGGCCTGGAGGCGCGGCCCCGGGCGCGGCCTGGAGGCGCGGCCCCGCGCTGCTCCGGGCACGGCGGGGCAGCGAGAGGCGCTTCTGCTCCTCTGGCAAGGGCTGTCAGAGCCGCTAATCAGCTAACGAGGGTGTTCCACCTCTACAGACAGACGACTGGGAACTGATTATTAGTGGGACTCTAAAGAAGAAAAGCTTTGGGATTCCCATTCTCCTGGTGTATTAATAAACCTCAAATTTTATGATATGATACTTTATGAGAGGTGAGGATCCATTAAAGCATAGCGAAGGTGTCACATTCCAGACAGTTCGTCCCTGTATGACTTAGACACCTCAGATTAAGAACTGCAGGGGGGCCCGCCCATGATGGCCTCAGGCTCACACATTGCTCACGCCCTTTGCATCTTCAGTGTGTCTCAGTAGCACCAGCGAGAAGCAAAACATCTACAAAAGATGATGAGAAGGCTCCAGTACTCGTTTCTCCTCCTCCAATTCTCATTTCACCTTTTCCATTTCTGAGTTTCTCGACTGAATCAACTCCAGTGGAGTTGCTCATCATTTAAACCAGGGTGAGAGCAAAGCCACGGGTTTTCTGGTCCAGAGGTGACCCATGAGATGGCTCTAACAGAGGGAGTGAGTGGGGACTCCTGAGGAAAAAGATCTGTTGCTGACACTGCTGCCATAGGGACTGGAGACTGGACAGGGAAGAACAGGGCAGCCCTGGGATGGGGAGTGAAGGAGAGATTAGGAGCCAGTCTCAGGTCAGTGCAGAACATTGCCTGTTTATTCAGGTGAGAAGGGTCAGGAGCTCCAGTCCAGCTGGGTGGTAGTTCTCAGGGCTGTTTTCTAAAGCATTTTTTCCTTAGGAACACGGGAATAGGCACACTGTATCAGGCTTAGCTGTCCAATCCACGGGCCTGGCCTGACACTGACTCATTGCACATGCTGCAGAGAGAGGCATGGGACCCCTCTTGTGTCAGTGCCTTGCAAATACCTGCTTCATTTCTGCGCCCCAAGCAGGGACTAGACACCAAGGCAAGGGGTTTGTCCTAATCCATTTCAGGAACTGCATGTGTAGGAGTGTTATCCAGTTCCTGTCTGAGATTGCTAGCTATGGTTCTAACTTCTCTTGGTAACTCATGAGGGCCTAAGGATGCTCAAGTTCAGGTCATTTGTGCACACTCCTTCCAGCCTCTTTCCCTAGCTTCCCACTCATGGCAGCAAATACTTCCTCTGTTGCTCATTAAAGTGCTGGATTCTCATCCTATCACCCAGTTTCTATCCAGTGGGTGATGGTTCACATTGCACACTGTGTTCTTAAATGCAGAAACAGATGCTGTTCATGTATATTTCATTGAGCTGACCTGTGATGCAAAGCCAGGCAGTGACTATGGATAAAGCTGGCAAATTCCTTTGTCCATGAATTCGTGATGTGCCCTACATTCTGCCGCCATGCTGCCGCACACATCCCAGCCCTTCTGGTTAAAGCAGCTTCTCCTTGAACCTGGCAAATGTGACAACTGTTAAAATATGTTACATTATCTGTAGAAGTCACGTGTTCCCTCTTTCTAAATGAGTTAATGCAGCTAGAGTTTAAATTTTTTTAAATAATCCATTACCTGCTTAACTGATTAGGTGTTGACATTGATTTCATTTGAGCATGTTGAGGAGGTCTTGTCAGACCTTGTTAAGCTAGAAATGCTTCTGCCACCACTCATACATGACAGCAGCCTCATTTTCTAACTTAATGGCATTGGCTTTATTAGGAGTGCATTTGCCATCATTCATCTGTCCAATCAGAGCTCTACAGCACTTGGCAGGAGCTGCAGCAGGGAACATTTCTCTTCTGTAATGATATGTAGGTCAGTCATCCAACACAGTATTTAGCCTCCACTGGGACAGGTACCATGGCATGAAGCCAGCCACAGGAATTTGCTCTTACAGGCAATTTAAACAGAGTTGAGTGCCCTCTAGCTCAGCTATCCAGAGGTCTTAGGACTGTAGGTCCACAGCCACAAAGGTCATGAGTGTCTAGCACCACCCTTGTTTCACTAAACATAGATACATCAAAATTGAATATCTATGCTGTTGGGCCATAGGAACTATCAGGGATTGCTTTCTCTTTTAAAAAACAACCTTTTAAAAGGAAAGCTCACAAAAGTTTTGCGTAGCTCTTATGAGATCAGAGTTTAGTCCAGCATGGAAGATCTGTTGTCCTTTCTCATCTCTCATGCTCCCATTACCTGCCCTCACTCCATGCTCTGAGCTCACCCCAGTCCAGAGGAAAGAGTGGTTATGTAGCTGTGCAACATTATTTAAATATATGCCAATATAGTCACTCTCAGCATATGGCTGCAAATGCCCTCATGTCCAATGACAGAAGGAACAGATTTCTTTTTCATGCTCAAAGCTTGACTTAGCATCCTTAACAGACAAATGACAGCTGACCAAAAAATATCTAAGCGGTCTTGGACACCTTACTAGTATCTACACAGGAATGAGATTAAATGTAACCCATTTAGCAGCTCTCAGGTCACCAAATCCCCTCCATATTTACAAAACCCTAGACAGTACAGTCCGTTGGTCAAGACTGGGTCCAGAAGGTTGAGAACTCAAGCATCTGGTACATTCACAGTTCTTGCTGGATTCAGGTAAGACCAGGTAAGACAGAGTGAAAATTCAAAACTGCTGCAGTCTCAACTGATGTTGAGGCACAATACTAGACTGCAAAAACTTGAATTTCCATTGCCACAAAAGGAAAAGACAGACCACACTTTCATGTGAAATCAATATCTCCAAGACATGTTTTGTCCTGCATATTGTCAAAGCCTGAACACGGATAGAGAGTGGAGTAAATACTTTCTACCTCTCTTTCAATGCCCAACCTTTTTTCTTCTATCATGTGGCAAATAGTTTTGTATGTTCATTATAGGTGTGAGGATGTCTCTTCAGAGCTGATGCCTGTATTGCATCATGCATTGATTAGTGAAGCATTTGACTAGGAAACAGGTAGAGCTTTGAAACTCAATGGCAATCTAATTCCAAGAAAAAGGAAGCAGACAACACTGTGGATAGTCACATGCTACAGAGAAGAAGTTCAGAAAGCCCAAGGCACAGGACATATAAACCCTACTGCAGTATAAATACTTCTGTTACTTTGACTACGAGAAATATCCTAAGTCTAGATTGTCTGAACTGGACCATGGCAACCTGGCTCAGGGATGCATTTAAGTTCCAGAAGAAAGTCCAAGTTGCCCAGTTGTTAGCACCACCACACTCCCAGGGCACCTCCATGCTGTGCATCAAAGCACCTTGTCAGGCTCTGTCTATGCTGGCAAAGCAGAAGAAGGGCAACAAACAAAGGGACAGGCAGGAGCTAAGGGCAGGCTAGGGCTCTGCCCTCCCTGCTGCTCGTTCTGCCCTTGATGTAGGGTTGTCCTTGCTCTTGCCATCCTTCCTGGCCTTGAGACTTTGCATTCCCAGCTATGCAACAAGCCAGCCTCAGCAAAAGGGAAGGATGTGGCGCTGACACAAGTGCCTGAGAGACTGGAGGAAGCTTCTAGGGTGTAGAGTCACAACACTTTAATGCAGTGATATCCTATATTCCAATATTCTAATGTTCTAATGTTCTAATGTTCTAATTCTCAGGTGACTGAAAGCATCTGATGTTGTGAAGCAGAAAGAAGTTTTCAGATATTCTGCTGTCCTGCATCTAGTGTGTTTTTTCTCTTCACATTTTCCCACACAAACACCCCAGGTTTTTGGATTCCCTTCCGGAGACTCCATCTATTAACTGTGCATTTGGTGTGTCTGACTCATTTAGATGCACTGAGTCTTCTTCCTGGAGCTAAAGAGGCTTGTAGTTAAGTATTGCTGTACCTAAATTAGGTGATTTGAGTCTGTTCATATGTAAAAAATTACTGGACAAATTTACCTTCATTAGGATCAGCTACTATGTTGTTGCCTTCTGGGAGAAAACTGCTCAATCTGTCTGAGTAAAGATGTTTCAAATTGCTTATGCTTTCTAGCTCCATATATGAATTCTAAATAATGGTCCAAATTTATCCTGAGTTCAGGTTTGTAGTACTGCTGTCTTCAATGACATTGCACAGTGGAATTTTCATAGGAAGTCCATGAAAACCTAGTTTAGGTGAGGGGCTAAAGGTCTGGAAACCCACCCTCTCAGAAATATGTTCATAAATCCTATGTGATGAAAAGTCTTTCAGAAATATGAACCCCTTACAAAGAAGATGAAAGTTTGCCAGCCAATGTTTTTCTCATTTTCAGGTGGCTGTGACCAACAAACAGTAAGGTGCCAGGAGAGCCTTGGGATTAACACTCAGCAGACCCTGTTCACATCCCAGCTCTGTCTCTTATTCCCACACCTCTTGGCCAGTGCAAAGGAAGTAACTGGATGTGTCTGAGAAGTGCTGATCTGCACAACAGCCTTTTTTTCTGGGCATTCATCACGGCTGCCAGACAGCCAGAAATCCAGTAGATTCCTGGTGGAATCTCGGTAGGGCAGTGGGTTGTCTCTAAAAACAATATAGTTCTAACCAAAATGACAGATCTGGCAGGTCTGTGTTCCTCAACTGACTGTGTGAATCTTACTGTATACATCATTCACACAATAGGGTCAGAATTTGTGAGATAGGGACCATAATTATTTCTTTTTCTCTGATCCCCTTAGGTTGTATACTTTTTCTGCTGGAAGACAACTTCAGGCTACACTGGCTATGAATAGCCCTGATCCCATTTGGGACCTCTAGATGGTACTGTAATATAATAATATCATAAACTAACAGCTGGGTACTTCTAAAAATGGCCATTTTGCAGGAAAATGCCATGAAAGGAATAAATGGGTTAGCCAAGTTCTAGCTTCCATAGCTGGACTGTATAAAATATATGTGAACAAACATAGCTAGGAGGAGGATTTTTGATAAGATGTACCTGATGGAAAGGTTAAACTATTGCTAACCCTTCCATGATCCACTCTCTGTATCCATCCTTAAGTACCTTCCAGCTTAAAAAAAGCCAACCATAGAAAATGGTCTCTTGTTACAGAAGCCCATGCACCCTCTGTGGGTGACACGAAAGTCAGTTTTCTCTGCTTTGCAATGTGCTGTCTTTGGCAGTCCCTTTGAACACAGGTAACTGTCAGCAGGAGGCTATCACACCCTGCTCCAGAGTTTCTGGAGAAAGAATTTCAGAGATTCAAAATCCCTGAAAAGGGAACACCCCTGTCAAGGGAAGTCTTTGAAGTGACACTAAACATATATTTATAATTACAGATGAGGTGATATAGTATGCACAAGGAATAAAGACAGGCAGCGTGTCCTAGGGGCATGGCAGGAGAGGTGACATGCATCATGAAGCCTTGTTAAACTGCTCACTGGGGCTGAGGAAACCTGAGGCTGGTGTCTCCTATCACTTTGCATGTCACAGTGCAATCCTTTTGTTTGCAGGAGTGTGCACACCTCGCATGCACTATTGATATCCCCTAAACCCATGACAGAGCTCTTAGGCCTGCCTCAAGAAGGGAATGAAATCTTGTTCACAGACCCAGCAGATGCCAGAAAGGATGCAGGGCAGATTTTTAGGTAGCTCAGCTAAGTGTGCTCCCTGTGAGAGGCCTGAACTCAGGCAAACAAGCCCCAGGAGGATCACTTGGAAAGAGTTAGAGACTTGCTGCCATTTGCCTGGAAGGCTTGGAGAGAAAAGCAAAGCCAAAAACAGCCAGAAAGTGTACGTTTCTATTTAGAGATCTAGCTGTCTCCATCTCTTTGTGTGTGTGCACATATGCATGCAAGAGTGATTATGATCTCAGAATGAAAGCAGTTTATTAAAGCAGTCAGTTGTTTTCATAGTAGGAAAATGTGCGTACGCACACACACACACACACGCACACACACACAAATACATATATATATTTCCTCACAAATATATATTTGTAATGGACATTTTCCATGCATGAAAGTCTGTAGCACTGACTCCCCTTTTGAGGAAAAGGCATGGCTGTTATCTTTTATTGTACAAAATACCTGAGTGAGCATCCCTAGAGGGTCAGAGCCCCTGATGCCTATTGGAGAACAGTGATTTACCTCTACTACAAATACAAGGCACTTGGTTCTAAACCCAAAGGAGCAATAGCTTTCTATCTATATTCTTAAAGATAATTTGAAGACACGTGTATGTGTACAGATGTCCAGATGAAACTACCATCTTACCCCATAACTGTAAGAAAAAAACTGAGTTACAGCCTTTAGCCAGACTGAACTGAGGGCATGGTGAGTAAACATTCCTGTAGACTGCATTAAAATCACAGCATTTGCCTCACTGAGGGATCTGTCTGTGGCACCTTCAGTGATTTTCCTTTCCTAGGAATGAAGACTACAAATAGCAAGGTTTGTCTTCAGCAAGTGACACCCATGATTATTTAAACCATGCTTTCCCAGAGTGCTTTATCCCAAGGGAGAGCACATATGAAAGTGATGCATTTCCTGTGCATATCTGATTAGAGGCGTCACTTCATGGATGAAGTGTCCATCTGAACGACACATCAGCAACTGCTAAACAATAGATGGCAGGAATCCCTGACATACTGGTACTTCTCATTTCTATTTCATACATTCCTCTTTACCCATACAATTTAATTGACACTGCTCTTTGTGTTTTGTCTGCCAGTTTTGAGCAAGCCCATATAAAGAAGGATGCATGTTTAAACTACTACAGGAGGCAGGAGTAATTTGAATCAAATACAGGTTTGCAGGAAAGCTTTGGTGTATTATTTGATGGTAAATTTATTTTAAATCTTCAGGACCGCCGTTATGAGGTAGGATGCCACATACTGTTTGAAACAGTAATTGAATCTGAATGCAAATTATCCTTTATATAGCAATGTTTTTCTCTCTTCCTCTGTGCATGTGGAATATGTTTGTTTTAGTTTGGGGCTCAAGATTTTCTAGTCAATACTTTGCAGTCAGATATGACTGTCTCTCAAAAAATTAAGGCCAAACCACAGTCTTCTTCCTCACTTTCCTTGTCTTACACAGTAGCCACCCTGAATATCTCTACACAGCTTTCCAAGCAGTATTTTGACATCAGAAAATTATCCCATCTACACAGGTTCTTCTCAGGAGCAGCTAGGGTTGAGGAACAGCTCATGTGGAACTTAAACCCCTTCCTCTTGAAGGTAATAGCCTGTTCTTCCCTAAGGGATGGTTAAACAGAGTCTAATTTGCAGCACAGCTTGTCCTGCACACTCAATAGAGATTGGTCTAGTCATCTCCAAGGCCTTCTGAAAATGTTAAGTGGTAGACACTGGACAAAGATTGTGGGTGTGCTCCCCAAAGAGACCTCTCTGGTACCTGTCTAGAAGGCAGAAAGAATTTAAAGGCACCTGTGTCCACAGTGCAACTATATAGGTAGGAAGTGAGGTCCTGGGAGCAATATGAACCCTGAGACTTTTGTGGGACTGCACAGCTGATGCACAGAGCACACACGGCCCCTGGAGCCATGCAGATCTCTAGAGGCTCAGGGCAATGGTGACATCCTCAATGTTTCCACACACTGGCCTCTATCACAGCACAAAGCAAACTACCAGGAGGTGATTCCACACTGCTCTGCTCCCCTGCCATGCTAGCACCTGAGCCTCCTGGGGAAATCTGGAGAGCTCCCTTTATGCTCTTCCCCAGAGGATATCCACACACTGTTTACAGACAATTTTTATCTGGGATGCTTTGCTCCATTTGGGACAGCTAGAGGAGAGAAGGAGAATGCAACCCAGATTTGCTATCAACTAGAAAATAGGTGTAGAACAGAGAGGACCTAGAGGCTTAGCCCTTTAGGAACACAAATGTTCCTAAAGAGTTTTCCTAAACAGTTTCTTTGATGTAAGTGTCCATATGAAAATCTGATTTTCATAAGGAGTTCACACATATGATGAATGTCCCATCCTTTTTTGAGAATATTTCTCTCTTTTTTATGTAGTCTATGTCCTGCATGAGCCTTAGTGAGGGAAAACATCCTATTAACAAAAGACATAAGACGATTTTGCAACATGCTTTTTTATAAATCCTCTGCTAAGATTTCATGGTGGCAGTTTTGTTGCACAGTAGTTTTTAAGAAACTTTGTCATAAATCTAGAGTGAACCAATCAGGTCAGCTACAAATATTAAATAAATCTATAATTCATTCCTAAAAGATTTACAAGTACTTAAAGACTGCAGGCTGTAAAGTGAAAAGTCAGAAAGTGAAAAAGTCATAGTGGGTACAATCTACCAGAAATTAGCATTTCTTAACTTCCTCATTGGTTAGTGAAGCTTGAACCATTTCCAGCAAGCCTACCATTTTTAGAAATTGTTTAGTGAAACATGAGCTGGTTTTAAAGCCATATTTTCTACAGCATCATATTATATATACTTTCTTACTATATAATCACATTTTATAGTATTTATTTTAACAGATTCAAAGCTTATTACAAATATTGTTCTTTCTAACACGCTGGTATTTATTCATTTTGGAAAAAAGCCTCTAATCCCAATTTTAAACAAGCACAGCTAACTTCTATCAATGTAAGTTTTATGTTTTGACCAGCTATAACAAAACTGCCTTCAAAGTATGTGGAATAAAAGTCCTATACATGAAGATTTGCTCTGCTGTCCTTCACTGCAGTCCTAACATATCTGACATAGCTGATGTCCAGCTGAAAGCAAACACCTACTTCTCCTAATTGGGATAATGCAGATATGATGCTACATTATCATGTTACTTTGATTGTACCTTAAGAACATTTGTTTTGATCTTCTCCTGTGGTTGTTTTCTTGCTGAAAGAAGCCAAGAAAACATCTATCCATATATCCATAGCACTGTCTCTCCAGCTACTGAGTATTGGAAGGCCCTTATATTATTGGCCTAACTGTGGTCTGCTTTCATCTGTCATTGTTTCCAGGTATTCCACCTACCTTCCCACATCAGCATTAGTGTTTTTTGGTCACCCAGGATGTCTGATGCTTCACTGAAACTGACTCTGTAAAAAGCAATAAAATATGATGAGTGAAGCTGTGCACCAAAAAGAAAAAGGAAGAGGAGAGGCATAGAAGTAGCCAGTAATTAAATGATCCCAATAAAATCACAGAACTGACTTCTTGTAGTCTTTTCTCTGAAAGTGAATAAGATATATCTAGCAATAGCTACTGGGAATCTGGCCCTGTATACATATATGAAACACTTTCCCTGCATAATTCCTGTAATCACATTTCCTTGTGAGCTTCCTGCTTCATTTTGGCTGATATCTAAATGGTATCTCCTTTATTTTTTCTGAAATCCTTATTCTTCTTTGTCGGATGTCTGTGCATCTCGTTACTGGCTGTATTTCTCTAATATGAAAATGCTGCATTCCCATAAGTAAAACTAGGGGAGTGATTTATGCATTTTTCTGCATGAAAAGGCCCCTTGTGTGCTTCACATGTAAGGCAGAACAAAGCAGATCTCTACGAACATTTGTTTTTCTTTTAGCAGTTATTGCCATAAAAAGAGGTCAGAATGAAATGAAACAACTTAATGTTTTGTCCCCTGTCCAGCTCTGGTGCCTGATCTGGTTTCAGCTGTTGCAATTACAGGTCTCTTTCTGAATTCATGAGAACGGACTCTGGCCCCTGAAGGATTACAGCTTGTTCAAAGGTTCCCACAACTTTGGACCAACTGGTCACAGTCCATCAAGCCAGCCATGTGTGTGCTTCATCTCTTAATACTTTCTGCAGCCCCAGGTGCAGAGCACTCACCATGGCCTCGAGGACCACCCAGTTTTTCTGCACTGCAGCAGTGGAGCCACTGAAACATGTAACTTGACAATCACACCCCATAATAAATCAGATCTCTTTGGCCAGGACTTCCAGCACAGCTGAGCTAGTCGGGTGTGCTTGTCCTTAGGCATTTCAGGAGCAGTCTGAGGGGAGCTGTGGTTGGCTTCACTTCTGGTTTTGTTCCTAGGTAGAAAACAAAGCCAAAAAGCAGATAGTTCTTCTAAATAATATTATACAGTTTCTGAAAATTAAAATGGCAATTCAGAATCCATTTGGTGACTGGACTTGAACTGTGCACTGGAACATTTAGTCTGCAAGGAACATAGTGACTGGTAAAATTACCACCTGAAATTCTCTCTTTGGACACAGGGCAAACATCATAGGAAGCATCTCTCTGCCATATCAGTGTGCTCCCATACCACCTGAAGAATCCATAGGTGGGAGGCGGATGTCAGTCATGCTTTCTGCCTTTTGCAGTCCTCATTACTCAGGTAGAATTGACAGGCACAGAGGTGTTGGATGAAGCAATAGTTTGACCAGGAGACAACTTTTCCAGTGCTGAAGGACTGCTGACGTATATCACACAATGTTGGAATGCTTCAGTTCGGCTGTGCTCCATCCCACACAGCCAAGTGTGTCCAGCTAAATCCCACAACAGGAACTCAAATGAGTACTTCAGAGTGTAGGAATTCCACCAGGTATATATTGCCCTTCTCCATGGCTTATCTATCCAGCTCTGGATGTGGGAATTTTTGAGCTCAATGTTGCATCCAGTTCATCATTTTTAAAGCCTACCAATGGACCTATGATGCATGAGGACATATAATCCTTTTTGGACTTCCTTTATGCTTTTGCCATGTATCATATTCTGTACCAGTGAGTTTTCCTCAGTTTAGTTTTGTGATTTCTGAAGAAAAGGGCTTCCTTCACTGAGTCTTATATTTGGCAATAATTTTTATTGAGGGTCTCTATGTCTTTGTGATGTTAGAAATAATTACTATATCCACCTGTTTCACCTTCTTTATGCCCTCCATCCTTTTCAAGTCCTTAGTGCAACCTACGGGTCTTTTCAATTTCTCCTTAAACAGGAACCATTTCCTACTTCTCATTAGACTTTTTACCCTCTCTACATTTTTTTTCATTAACTACATCGGGTTTGTTAGTATGACATGCCAAAAATTTATGAGATATTGGAGGTGAATTCAAACACAGACAGAATTATATTTTCTATCTTCTTCTGTCTGTATTCTTTCTCTAATAACTCACTTTCTAGTTTTGGTATTGTCAGATATGTGTCTTGCTTTTGCTGATGTTGATAGTGAAAATTCTGATCTGATTTCCGTGAGGATAGGTTGGACGTCTAGCCCAGAGCTCCCCCAGTGGCCCTGCACTAATCTCCTGAGTTATCAGGCCACCTATCAGTAGTCTGTTGTTCAGCCTTTTGTTCATCTGAGGAGTAGGTCTGCATGGATTCCATGACAGATCAATGATTCTGGGCTTCTCTTGAGAGAAAGGGAATAATTTATCATCGCTAATGGCTTGTTTTGTGTATCGATCTTCTTACCTCCTCCTGACACGTGGCTCTGCTTATGAGGAACTCAGAAATATCTCCCATAAAAACCACTTTATTTTTGGATAGAACTCAATATGTTGGATATAACAGTTTTAGGTCCTTCTAGTCAGGTGAGATTATTTTTAGCTATGCCCTGACTATTTAATGACCAACAAAAAACCTGCCAGCTGATGTTAGTGTAATTCTTACAGACACAATGGTGCAAGGTCAGAACATTCATCCTGTCCTCCATAGCCAGGTGCCATTGCCCAGCACTCTTGAAATTAGTAATAACTGAACTCCAAAGCCTAACACTCACATGGTGACGTGAGAATTGCAGGGTTCATTTTTAAAGTATTTTTCTTTTCCCCATCACACTAGGAATTATAAAGAAAATCTTCCCTCAAACACATTTTTATATCCCAGAAAAACACAAGGATTAAAGTGAACAGCTTTCCTCTTGGTAGGTTTACCCTCCAAAGCAGGTGTGCATTGAGCTTTTGGGATCTACAGGAAGGTGATACTGGGAATGGCAAGCTAGCTCTGCCACAGTCAGTGACACAGTTCCTAGTAGCTTCATTGTGAATATGGTTTTACCCAAGGGCTTTACCAGCTAAGCAACTGTTAATCCCTGTACACTTAGAGAGTGCAGGATGTCAAGTGCCAAGCTTTTCAGGTAATTGCTGTTCAGCATCTGCACAGACAGGCATAGAAAATGTCACAGTTAAGGCACTATCTTTGATTGTTGCCTTTGGGTTAGCTGTTTTGCTTACAAAGATAGAGGGTAGGATGAATAGTTTCTTCTAGTTCTTAACTTTATTCCCAAGAGAAGTAGATTTCAAGGGGACTGGTTTGAAGAAAATGCATACATCTTCAGAGGATCAGCACCTAAATTCCTGCAATTCTTCTAACAGAGCCATTACTTTTCACATTTGATTTTAACAATGTTAGTTCCCAATTCAATTAACATTGCCACTATTTTCTCTTGACAATTTCATGGCAAGCCTATAGGGATCCCATTAAAATGTCATTATATTGCTGCTGTGTTGTAAGACTTCAGTGGGAAAACAATTTCAGTGCAAGTCTACAGAGATCTTTTTATGAAGCTGTTAGAATGTAAAATGCAAATAGAGTCAATTATTTCAGTGTGTGCCTGTGGAGTCCCAATCCTGATGTCATCATGACATGAAGTTGAAGAGAAAAACTCTTCTAATCTTCATGTATGAAGACACCAGAATGATGTGAGAATTAAGGGAGAAAAAGAAAGACAGAAAGGGACAAAATGCTTTTAATGCATTACTACAGTGATGTGAGACAAAAAGAGAATTTATAGGTCACATACAATAATTACTGTGTGACCGTGGCAACTCTAGTCCTGTGTCTTCCATATATACAGTCCTTTAGTCCTATAAGCAGAGGGTTTACACAACTGCAGTATAGTGACAGGGAGTATTTTTAGATCCCTTCAAGGAAAGGATCCATTCCTGCTGTACATATTTTGAGCAGAATATAGTTTCCCACATCTTCCCCACGAAACACATAAGTACTCCTTAAATCCCTGGTAAGTCTTATCACGCCTGTACACTTCATCTGTGTAATTCTCTAGAAATAATTAGAAGAGAAGGATCACCAAGCCCTGAGGCTGGACCCCCACTGTGTGCTACGGGCAGCTCCAAAGCTGCCCTGATACCAGGCGCATCAGTCACACAGACAACAAACCCGTGAAAGGAGGCTCAGATGTAGCTCAAATGTGCCCTGTGGAGCTCATCTGACATCGCTCCTCCCAGCACATGGACAGAGGGGGGCTTGGTTCCCTGGATGCTGCCTGCATGGAAGTTGCCTGGATGGTCACTTGGCTGCCCTAAACCCTGCGGTTCCCTGGTGTGGCAGAGACAGCCACGGGGCCTTGTGAGTGAGGCTGGAGATGGCTGAGCATACAGAGCTGGGTCATCACAGCCTGGGTGAGTGAAGGCAGCAGGATTAGCCCCAAAGACAAGAGTTTGGTGTGCTTGTTTGAGGGGGAGGGGGATGCAGTCACTGTGGGGACAGACAGAACAGCACAGAAAATTATATGAGTAAGTGTGAGATGTGACTGAGTGCAGTATCTGAAATGCATCTTTCCATGCTGTGCCATGCACAGATTTTTTTGTTTGTACAGCCTGCACCCCCATATTTTTGTGCACATATACTCACCTCCATTTGCCAAAGGTCTACAAGAAGTAGAATTTAAAGTAAATTAAAGTAAAGGTCTTGTAGTAAACTCCAAAAAAGTGATCCAGGTTTTCAGTCAAGCTCTTTGGATTTTGATCCAAACTCATCTGGTCAATGATAACCCACAAAAAATACTCATTTTGCTGATATGGGCCGAGGTGCTGAGGACTGCCACAAAAAAATATTACTCTGAAAGGACACTCCCCATTTTAAATTAATGATTGCTTTTCTGGAAAATTGTCATCCTTGTCACCATCACCCCTGACCAGACCAAGAACCATCAAGGGCTTCAGTACACATCCAGGAATCCAGAACTGAGTGAGAAATGGAATTTCCTCTTTTCCTTCTTCTTTTTCTTTCCTAAAGACAGATTTGACTTTTCACAGCTGTGGATCAAATGAGCTCTATGAAGCTCTTCAGAAACACAGGACTCCCAAATGGCAAAGTGCTATCTTAGGAAATATCTCATAGCTACCCTAGGAGAGCTGGTCTGACTATACCCAATGTGTCATTCTGTGTGCTTCCATGCACTCAGGATGGCATTTCCCAGGAGACACAGCAGCAGCAGTGTATGCTGCTCTGGCATTGCACCTGCAGAGGTCCATAATAAATAATTCTGTAGATCTACAGTGCTTTCAACGCAAAAAGACTGAGTTAAAGGAGCTGTAATTGCCTTATGTTTCTTAACATCTGTGCAGCGAATCAAGCCTCCCACTTTATTTATTCTTGCTCTGAAGCCAGGTATATTCTCTGCAAGCAGAATTTTTTTTTTTTTTTTTTTTTGTAAGGATGCACAGCTAGCAGAAGTGTTTCTACCTCACCTGAACATGACACTGGTATCATCTATCTACAGAATCACTGCCAGAAGTCTCAGAAAGGAATGACAGTATGGAGACTGGATGGTTAAATACTCCTTTTAACTACTTATTGAAGTGTGAAAAGGAAAGTATTATGGTAACACCTCAGCATCTTTCTGCTGGTATTGCCAAATCATGGGAAGGCTGTGGTATGTTATGCAGGCTGCTGCAGTTCATGAGTGCTCAGAAATCTTTATTTGCAGCTCATCCACCTGGCTAGCACTGGACTGAAGTACCTGTTGAGGGTTTTGTCCTCACACTGCTAAGATGCACTGAAGATAGCTGGTGGCTTGACAGCAAGATTAGAAGATTTTTAAAAGATTCTCTTTTCTGAGCCACATATGAGGCAACAAATATATGGTATCCTCTGGTTTTAGAGTTGTAGAATTCCTCCCCAAGGATCCCCCTGATGGGGAGAGCCCTAAAAAGTCCTGTGTCAGTATTGAGAGATTAATAGGAATTTTTTGGTCATCAGTTTGTTGTTTTTTCTCTTGTCAGAAGTTCAGCACACCGTCTACATCTCAGACTTAGCGTACAAGGAGAAGGCACCGAAAGTCACAAGACATATCAATCCAAGGTCTTTTAAAGCTAATTTCTCCAATGAACTCTTAAAACGTACTTCATTTCTACCTTTCTACCAATAACTAATTAGTTGTCTGTCCACACAACACCTGCATTGCAGCTCTTTCTAACCAATCATTCTGTGCCACCAACCCTGCAGAAAATGAAGTAGATGAAGAACAAGGCGATCCAACAATGCTCAAAATCCTCCATCTTGTCTTCTATCTAGTTCCATACTAAAGCCCCAAAACTCTGAGTTTTTCACCCTGTGACAAACTATACTATTATCTATTTCACGCATTCATAGATTCCAATTCACCCCAAAGTCTTGGAAGGTTTCTCCATGGATGAAGGTTAAAAGCAGTGTCCCCCTGGGGATCAGGGCTTCTCAGGACAGGCAGAGGAATATTCCCTGTGCCCTGGTTTCCATCATAGGGTGTTATCACAGCCTCCCCAGGTGAGCAGCCCCTGCAGTTGGTGTCAGCTGCCACAGCTGTGAGCTGCTCCCAAGAGTCGCATCCTATGGACAGACTTTGTCACTTACATTTGCTCCAGCCTTTGTGGATAGACAGAGCTCAGGAGGGCCTGCATCCTGGCTGACTTCTTTCTGCACTGCAAATAATACAGGCTTATTGAAACATTCTTAATCTGTGTAATCAGGACCGAAGATTAATATGAACAGATTTACTCATAAAATTTCTCTCTCTCCTACTTCTGTACTCCCAGACCTCCTCTGTGAACAGCCTCTTCTGCAAAGTATTTTGCTATTTCTGGGTCTGTTCCAAGACAGAAAGCAGAAGAGCACCAACACTGCTCAGCATTAGCTGAGTTTAAAAGCAAATACCTGAAAAACAAAACTCAGACAACCTATATTGTATCTGAAAACAGTTTAGTTTGCTAGAGGTTATTTAACCTAAATCAGTTCACCTGTCTCCTCACTCTTTTAGTTCCAATGTTTATTTTCACAGAAATTAATAGAGATGGTAAGTGATAACTCTTTACAAGACCTTTACAAATGAACCAACAGCCCAAATTTGCACTGCCCAGGGATGGTATTGCAAGTTCAGCTTTCACAAAAATGCCTGAAGAGCAGGGTTGCTTGTGAAGCCCGTGTGAAATTCATCAGGCTGAAGCAAGTCTAATGAGAATCAGATAAAAGGCCACATAAGAGGTGCCCTGGCTCTGGATAGCTGGCTGCCAACAGCCACTTTTGCCACAGAATAGAAGAAATAAGGCTAGAGGGGTGCCAGAGGGCACAGAGGGAAGGCAGCAAGAGAAGAAAGTTAGAGAAGGATGCCAAGGTACAAAGTGGAACAAATCCACTGAGAGATACACTTCCTGCTCCTGTCAAGCAGAAAAGGATAATATCCCAGATGCTTCCCTTCCCACAGGGGTGATTATCCCTGTTGTCTACTCCTAGAAACCTCCTTCCTCTCTCCCCCTTCCCCTGTCATCAAGAAGCTCTCAGGCTGTTGGCTAGGACATGATGCAGCCCCACCCATACCCACACAGACTTGGAGAGGGGTGAAGGGGAAAGGGACCCTCTCGGACTGGATGTCCTGCCCCAGGGCTGCACCAGACTCTTGGGGGCAATCCCAGCACAGCCTGGCTCCTCCCCAGGTCAGAACCATAACAGATTCGGTGTGGGCTTGCTGGGACTAGATGGCAGGTCCTGTGCTCTCCTGTCTTACTACGGGGCTCAAATTTACATCAAGTGATTTGTCAGTGTTTTCCTGCTAGCATTTGGCTTTTCTCTTGGCTTTGCTTCCCACTCTGTTAACTGTCCTGACAAATGAAAGTCATTCTGAAACTATGTGGCTTTGTAATTATTATCTTTGGTAAATGTTTTGAAAGCTGAAGAGTTGCTGTTTGCTCCCTCACGAGCTGCAAATGCCTGCCAGAAGTTCAATTTAACTGTCAACACCTCTGCTCATGAACTTAAATATTTTGGAGTCTGTCTTTATGGTTACATATATTAGCATGTTCTGCTTTCTGTAGGACAGACAACTGCTTGCTAATAAGAATGTGCTCCTGTTTAGTCATGTTTCTTTATTTAAGGCTGCTATTGAACCAGTCTTTATCTCTTTGTGCTAGAATTCATGTCAGAAATGGGTTTTCTGGGTTCCTCTTCCTTTAAGTACTGGTACCTTAAAAAAAATCCGGATGCTAGAAAACCTCAGGACTGACATTGCTACCAGCCTTTTGAAGTTGGAATGGCAATTCCTGGAAAAACATGTGATAGGTCTCTCCCATTTCCATGAGTACTTTCATGCACAGATACAAGCATGTTTGGTAACTGCAGGGGAAGAACTTGTGAGCACTGAATTAGGCACAATGACATCCAGGTGGAGAAACAGATTGAGAGTGGAGGTTTAATAGACATATTCAGCATGTAACAAATGAATCAGCCCTGTGTTTCACCGCAGTAGATGGAAAACCCTGTGTTCTCTTCTTTGGAAATCAGCAGGTTATACTGACAGGAAATTGGTACCTTGGGTGTTTTTTTAAAAATCTCTCTAAGATTTAGGTCTTCAGACTGATGCTCAACTCCATTGACTTTAGATGGAATTAGAACTTGTGTGATCTTAAGCCACAGAAAGGTTTCAAAAAATGCTGATGCAACTAGCTGCCTTTAATTTCACATGAGAAATTGAATCTGCATCTCTCAGTTCCAGAAAACCAAAGAAACTCAATCCATCCTCATTCCTATGCATCCTCTGTTTTTATAAGGAGTAGGAATAGGAATTATTTTTGGTGGGATATACTCAGAACTCACTGGGTTTGGCAGGGCTATTAAAGGAAGCTAAAAGGAATTAGAGCACATTAACCTTTAAAACATAATGGGAGCTGGGTATGACCCTTATTGGATATCCCAGAAATTGCCTGAAAACTCTGTATTGAGCTCATCTTCATTAGGACCCTGTACATTCCCAAACGACTATTCTTTCAGCCCGGCTGGACAATGGTCCGGCTACAGCCTACTTCCCATAGGAAGAAAAAGGAGTTTCTCATTAATAGAAGAATACAGAGAATATGCCCTAAATTTCTCTCATGCTTTAGAATGATTTGGCATGATCATGGTTTCTTTTGGGGGGACAGGCAGAGTGGGCAACTCTCTCTTCCAGATTTCCTGAGTTTTAAGGGCCCTCTTTCATACTGTCGACCATAAGGAAATGGCCTGAATTTCAGGGTTGCAATTACGCTCCTCTGAAAGTAATTTCTGCTAAGACTAAGTCTCTCCCTTTGGTATCTGGGCAAGGATTCAGTTAAAAAGTTGCATGTTCGTTGTTCAAGATGTTTCCGTGATCAGCAAATTCCTTAATAAATGCCACAGAAAATAAATTATGAAATCTCTGGAAAGATGAGCCATTAATTAGGGCATTTGTCTCATATGTCACCACCTAATCTGTTATATTACATCCCTCTACATTTTCCAACAAAAATACAGCTGCTTTCATATTAAAGACCAAATTTTGATCTTTGTCATAGAAGGAATTGAGTTTGCATTCTTTACTGGGATTTTGTGTGTGCTTGTGTCAGGAACAAATACATTAATGAGATCTTAAGAGCAAAATACTCTTTAACATGGAAGAGAAATAATCTCCAAAGCAGAACAGAGCACACTGAAGCATAAATAGGGCAGACTGGATGACAGTAAGTACAAGCAGCTGGCCAGCACAGATTCACAGACAGAGTGTGTGGAGCTATATGGTGATAAGGGATTCATTTAGCTTTAAAAAGTGCCTAATGTGCCAAAACAGCCCAAAGGATAGGGTTTCCCTAATCACCATGGATAAATTTCATGCCACGCCTGAGAGTCTCATTGCATTAGCACCTTTAACTCATTCTGTTGTGGTCCTGTGAAAGCTCAGAGAGCTTGGGCTTCTGACACTGCCTTTGTGCATCCCCTCTTAATCAGCGAAGATTTCATCTCACAACCATTCACATGCAGTGTTGTAAAAGTAAAGTGAGACCTAAAGTCTTCAGCAAGGTACTTGAAATGTGAATTGTTGGTCAATAGGGAATATAATCCCACAGTTCAGATGGACAGTTGGGATATGCTTATAAATGTGCTTGGAACTTGATTTCTCAGAAAGTATTTACATCTGAAGCTGAGTTTTAGAACAGTCAAGAAATGTCAATATTGCCACCAGGACAGTCCAAGAGAGTATAGCAGCACATGGAGCTGCTATATATTTATTAAGAATATAAGCATAAGAATAACATTGACCACAAGGGAACATTCTGAAGGAATCAGCAAAAAAGTCTTAAAGGAGAAGGCTGACCTGGAAAGTGCTATAGAGAACATTTTTGCTGTGGAAAAGAATGGCAGCAAATGAGCAGAAAGACTGGGACACCTGGCAACTGAAATGTAGTTTCTCATCATCTATGAATAAAGGTAGCAAATAAGTGAGTTGGTTGTAAAGTTAATGAAAGCTCCATTAAATGATATTTAAAGAGATTTTAAACACCGTGTAGATTGTATTGAAGGAGGAATCAATATTGAGAACAGGAGAGGTATTTCTGGTGACTAAACCAGGACTGATGGTTTGTATTTTGGCTCCCTAAATAGATCTGGGCACTTTGGTGCTAGTGCTGTGTCAAGCCTCGAAATCCATCCCCAGTCCTGAGGAGGGGGACAAGCAAACCCTGGAATGCAGGGGACTCTGCACAGGTGTGATGAGAAAAGACTGAGCCAGCTGGGGATGGGGATGGGGCTGCCTTGGCAAGCTGTGCCTTGGGGACACTGTGTGCCCGTGCAGCCTCCTCGTGCCCCACCACACCGAGGTGCAGTCCTGTCACCAGCATTGCTCCTCTTTGCAGGGGCAAGAATGGGGAGAGCTGTCTTCAGACCAAAAAATCTGTTTTAAGATTTTAATCTGTCATTTGCAGCTTGTATTCCCAAGAGACATAAAAAACTACTCCCAAATCTTTTTGTAACACTGAAATTGCACAGCCAGGTGCCTCCAAACGTGGCTTCCTCTGTGTTGCATGGCCAGGAGAGGTGTACTGCAATGGGATATACCAGCAATGGAGGGATGGTGCTTCCCTGGCCCAGTTCTCTGCTGATACCTGCTCTCTCCCAGGAGAAAATCTGTACCTATATTTATATCTGAAGCAGAGAAATCTTAATATGTGCAAGCATCTTCTCAAGAGCAAAAATAATGGGTTTTTATACTTCAACAGCACCCACACCCTTTGCAATTTTACCTAATGTGAGTGCATATGTGTGTGGTTTGGGCCAATTTTTCTGTTCAAAAAGCTAAAGATAGTGGGGAATACTTCAGCTTTGGAAAGTTCCTCATTAAATGCCTTGGTACTGTGATGCATATACACACACATCCTGCCCCAGAAAATGCTCAAGGGCTGTCTGCAACCACCTGAAAGGCATCAGAGAAGTGCCAAAATGACTGTCATACTTGTTCCTGAGGACAGCTGTGGAAGATCCCTTCCTGATTTCATGCTGCCACGATGAGCCTTTGTTTTTCACACACACAGGCACCACCCTGACTTCTGCTTGGCTCTCCAGGGGAGAGAGAAGCTGAAATGCCTGTTCCAGATGCACACTTTTGTACAGTGTATTTAGCAATGCTCATTCATCAACAGAATCTGTAATGTCACCTTCCAAACAGCAAGAGAGGAATGTGTCAGTGAGTCAAAGTCTTCAGTGCTGTGCAGAGTTTTCCCTCCACCTCCCTGAACCTCCAGCCTAGGTAAAGTGGCCAGAATAAATATAATGTGTATTAAAGGAGGCAAAAATATGTCTTTTGGAGGGAATTCTCTTATCATGTGATCCAAGGAAGTATCATCAGTCCCTGGGCCTACTTTCCATCAGAAAGGCAAATAATTCTTTCCTGTTCTCCTCCTGAGCCATGAGGATTACACAATGCCTGCACACCTTGCTTTCTTAGTAGGTCTATCAACATAACAGGACACAGTGGCTGCTCTGGAAGCACCCACCTGCCTTGAAACCCTGCAGAGATATGCATGTTCAGATCTACCCTGGTTTTTGGTGGTAGCCTCATTGCTACACTGGGAATAGCCTCAAAGTTTCTGATGGCAAGGAACTGTCCATCTCCATCCCTTCCCTCCTTCCATTTTAAAACAAGAAATAATATCTATTTCAGGGCTCTTTAGGATTTCTTTTAATCTATTACCTTGTCACAGGAGCCAAACTGTCACAAAAAGTGTGGACACATAACATCAGATGTCCAACAGGTGACAAGACTGCCCTGTAAACCAAGCTTAGCAGCAGTTCCCAAATGCAGCTTAACAACCTTATATCATAATCCCAAATTCTAAATTTTGCTTGATGGGCTTTGTGTTTCCTTCCACCTCAGCAATGTGACAACAGAGGTATTGCCTTAAGGAGGTGCAGTAACAAATATTCAGTTTAGGCAGTGACAGGGCCACATCTGAACTCAAACAAATCCTCAGTACCTCCACACCAACCAAAATTTCTTGAATATTGGTATCTCTATCCAGCCTCAGTAACATGATGTGGTTGAGGTGGGGTCCAGTGCCAGTAAATGGATTGGGTTCAGTGTTAGTGAGTGCTTCTATCAATATATTGCACTGTTTCTGCAACCCACAGACCCCAGGACAATTGCTCTGCCTGAACACTCAGTAGCCACATGACTGCCCATAGCTGGGCTTCTCTGAAGCTTTTTCACTGCTGGGGAATTCTTATTGTGCCCAGAAGCTCAGCTCCCAAATGAAGTCAAGATTTTCAGTGTATGAATCCACAGGAACTGTCTTGTTTCCAAATAATTCACAATTATTGTTTAAAATTTTAATTCAGAATTCAGATTCAAGAGCAATAATTAAATGAATGGAACTCCCAAACTCAAGGATAGCAGAAAAAATCATAGTCTTTGGAGCTTTTGGCAGTAAGGCAAGCATGAAACAGCATGAATTATGACATTGCCTAAATGCTGCAGTTCATGTCTCAGGTAACCATTTGCCTTCAGACAGCAGAGGAGGAGGAAGAAGAACTGCTGTGCTGTTGAATTGTTTAACAGTAGCTGTAAGCACTGTCTTTACCACACCCTGGTGCAGTCTCCTCACTTTCTGGCTCCTGCTGACCATGATACCACAGCAGCTTGTCTCTCAAGTAAATTGATTTTCAGTCTGGGGATGTTCTCAGGTATTAATGCATTTAGAGAGACCTCTAATCCATCCCAAACTGAAACTGTGATTCAATCCAAAAGGTTAATACATTGCTTTTACGTAGTATTGTGAATAAGTTGAACTTGTGTGCTATCACTCATTGTTTAAACACTGTAACACCCCACAAATGCGCAATGTGTTTCAGACAGGAACTTCAAAGCATTTTTTTCAAACACCAATTTATTCCCACAGTGCACCAGCCAAGTCAGCTGGCAGATACAGCTCTTATCTTTTTAGGTAGGTAAACTGAGGCAGTGAAAACCCAAACATGTATGTCCAATATGACTAATTTTCAAAGACACCAGCTCCTTGCATCTGCCATTGCTTTGGGATTCCTACATGTTTCTGAACTTCAGATAACGTTTCTTCAAATAAATAATGAAGTGAATAATGAAATGAACAAAACATAAATAAAGATGACAGATTATGAATGTATTTTCCTGTCCTTTTTGTGATCCTTTAGACCTCATAACTTGTTTTATAGATCCAAGGAAGATGAATGGAAGGCCAGGGGCTTGGAGGTTATTTTGCCAGAAGGAATGGTTTGTGTTCCTGAACAAAGACACCTAATTTTTAGTGAAAGCTGAAAAGAGGAAGAAAATTCCATACTACTGGTATTATATATTCCCTTGTTTATACATACTGGCTTGTGTCCAAAGCAGAGCGTGTGGAAACCATATGACTACTATTGAATATGTGCCTAAATCAAATTTGCAGTGTTTTTCCTCTGCTTGCCAAACACAAGCCTCCAGTGGGGTTAGATACCATATGTTAGGTAGAAAACAGGTTGCAGTTTTATTGCCTACCTTTCCAGGTACAGGACAACCTTGCCAAACTAAGTGACATCCAACTGTATAGAAACTCCATAAATGCCTGGTTTAGTCTGGGTCCCAAAGCCCATCCCAATTTCTCCAAAATGGTTGACCAAAGCAGACACCTACTCCTTCAAAATCTGTGTCTAAGCAGAGAGGGAAATGAACAAAGTGAGGCTTTGGGTCTTTCTTCCATCTGATCTTGGGGAAAACACATTTCCAGGTAAGATTGTTAGACAAGTCGTTGGGAAGCTACAGGCACCATGCACCATTGTACTCTGCAGCAGCACTAAAAATTTCAGAATGTGTTTTTGCTCCTTGTTGGCACAAACCCAAATCTTTTAGAGCAGAGTCTGTGCTGTAGATTTGTTTTGCTGCTCATAACTCCAGGCACAAATGGAAGAGCCTGGCCCAGCTGCCAGTTTTCAAAGGGAAGGGGCTCAAATACGGTTTTCCACTTTTGGCCAGGAACTACAATGGAAGACTAGCCACTGGCCAGCTGTCATTTTGTTTAGAGATATGGAGTCTTCTAAGATAAATGCTAAGAGTGGCCATAATGAATCAAAGCAACAATCTACCCAGCACAGCAACCTGTCTCTGAGAGACAGCAAACTCACATAACCACATTGCAACAGCTGCTGCTCAGGGACTTCCAGATCCAAAATAATTTTATTTAGAGGGTCTTTCTCTTCTGCTAATTTTCCATATCTCTCCCTGAATCAAGGTCAGCTTTCACCATTTGCAGCATCCCACAGCAGAGCATTCCTGTGGTTTCCAGACATGTTGTGTAAAGGAATGCTTTCTTCTGTTTGTTTTGAATCTTTCCTTTTTTTCTCATAAAGTATTATTTCATATGCTTGGCCACCTTTTCATCATTCTCTGAACCTTTTCCAGATTTGTTATACTCTCTTAGAGATGAGGGGCTCAGAACAACATACAGAACAATAACTTGGCAAGGGTATGCTGTAGATATGAGCCATCACTTTAAATGGGTCACTTTTCTCCATGTGCATTTGCATTTATTTACACTGAATGTCAACTTCCATCTCAGGGCAGAATTACTTTACTTTTAGTACATTCTAGAGCATGGCATTAGTCAGTTTATGGAGGTTCACATAAAAGAATGTCCCAAGCAAGGAAACATGGCATACCTACCACACAAAGTACACTTTAAAAAAGTGTATCCCACCTGTATGGGAGGACTCACACTTCTGAAAATACAGGATTTACAGATCAAAAATTTAATAAAAGGATGAAGGTAGGAATGCATCCTGTATAGTGAGCTAAGCGTAAAGTAGAATTATATAAGAATGTGATGGTTTTCTCAATATTCTTCTCAGGAGGAAAAGTTTCAAAAGTCCATCTAAAATACTGCATGACCATATGGTTGTAATATAAGGTCTAATGACTAATTTCTTTTAGCATTTACTTACCTAAAATGGGTGACAACTGGCATTCCACATAAATTTGGAAGCAGCACTCAGATGTGGGGCACACAACAAACAGAAGCCAGGGTCACCATGTCTCAAACATGGAACACTTGGCATTGGCATTACACACCTCAGCTGGTATTATCTCTGTGTCCTACTTCATTGAAGATACTCAGAAGTGGATATCCAAACACAACAGGTCTGCTCCAGTCTTGGTTAAAGTAATTCACTATTTACAGTCCAAAGCTGATCAAAAACTGATTTTGCTGTTGAACTAGAATTGCCTGATCATCTAGATCATAAATCCTAGGCCCCATTTCTTTTTGAAAAGGCCCTATGATCTCCATGCTTAACATCAGTCCTCTTGGAACTCAAATGCTTGATTCTGAGATTTATGTACTGGTGATCTGTGCAAAAGCTTGAAAAATCAAAATCTCTGACAAAGTCACAATGTCTCCAACCCAGAGCTGCCTACTGAGCTGCTGGATATAGAATAATTTTCCCTGGTTGATCATGGTAACCACATGAGTCATTATGGGGTTCCCAGAGCTGTTGTCTCATGTCCAACCTCTGCTGTCATTTCCTGCCACCATGCCTGTGCTGCCTGGGACTCTCCACTGCAGCTCAGAGAAGAGAATGCAAAGAGACACCAGTCTGAAGCAACTCACCCAAACAGCAAGAACAGATCAGCTGCTGGGGAAAGGATTTCAGTACTGACAGGGAACAGCACTTCTCAAGCACTCTAGCTCAAAACAAGTAGGAAGCCAGGCAGACAGACAAATGGAAAGTACAGATGTCAGGGTTCAATGGAAAAAAAGAAGGGAAGATGTTCAGCCTATAATCAATCATGGGTACAGTGGAGCATTACAAAGAGACTCACGTTACATTCCAGCACCATGATTATCCCCTGGCAGTGGGGAGCTGCCCTAGGATTGGTCTTCTGATGAAGCAGCAGCATCTGCTGTATAATTTTACCAGCTCCGAAGGTGCTCTAGATGCATGCTTTGTAGAAGAAAAGTATTGACTAAAAGATTGCAGCCCTTCTACTCGATGCACTTACAGCCACTTACAGGCTAATGGATCAAGTTGCTTCTAGGTGGATGGAAAGCCCTCTGAAATCCATTCCAAGAAACACTGCTAAACAGTAGTAATGGACTGTCTGTAGCTATCCTCACATGAAGAATTAAAAATATAAAGCAGAGTCAGTGAAGTCTTGGGAAAAATGTGTGCAATGATTGGTTTTATTAAGTGAAAAAAATTTAAGGCCAGTGTGAGAAGCTGGGAAACCTGTGAAAACAAAGAAGCTTTCTCACTGGACACAGGCATCACTGGCACTGTGGCCATTGCTGATGGGCAGGGCACTGCAAAGCATGGGCCTGACTGGCGCATGAAGGGACCAAGTGGCCAAGTAAAGACAGTTTTCTGTGTCACTTTTCTGTGTACCTCAGCTCTCTCTTTGGCTCATTAATGTACCTCAACACCTACAGGAAGACATCAGATCAGGTGGGAAGGAAGTCCAGACCTGCAATGATGCAATTTAAAAATTGATCCTCTCAATAGCACAGGTGACTTCTGTGCAGGAGGTGGGCAGGAGAAAACAAAGTCTGCTTCACTTGGTGTCACAGCCTGTAACTAGACAGAGAAACATGGGAGCTAAATGGCCAGCCCCTGAAGGACTGGAGAAAAGCCCTTGATGCAGCACCATAATTATGCAGCTCTGATAGTCTTCAAATTCTTTTCTAAAGCAGCAGCAAACAGCAGCAGTCCAAGCTTCAGTAGGAAAGAGATTATACAAGAAGCACAGACACATGACCATGGAGAGAGAAGGCTTCAGACAGTTCCAAGAAATCAAGGAATACGTGGCTTGTTAATAGAATCCAAGGCCTTGGGTAGAAAAGTCAGGAGAAACAAGGAGATTGTGAAACGAAGCAAACCAATATGATGCAAGACAAGAAAAGGAATTCAGTGACCAGATGGAAGGCTCACAGTGTCAGATACAACATAAGCAACAGGACTCAGGTTCATGGAAGGGGGTTCACAGCAGGGGTATCACCCATTTAATCTGTGATGGGTTGCTGGTAGAAGGACTTGTCAGTGTACAGACACTCAGTGACACTGAGCAATACAGTTAACATCTGACGTGTGTGTCACGCTCTTGTGCTGCCACACCTGTGTCACACCCATTGCAGGGCAGTGATCCTTCTCCTGGGCTGAAACCCGGTGCCTGGTCTGGTATTTGGCAGGCCATGCAGTCGTGCCTGCTGCTGGTGGCTCTGGGACAACGGTGTGGGGGCGTCATGCTGCAGGTCTGCGACTGGAGCTGCCTTCCCAGAGGTTCCAGAGAAATCCCACTGAAGGATGCAACCTTTGGCAGCAACCTCCTTCTCTTCTCTTTACTGCCCACTAAGTAGAACATTTTTCCATTGGACACAAGCTCTCAGAATCTCTTGTGGGAGTAGTATATTTGTGTTCTAGCCAATCTCAGGGTCATTGTTTTTGTACCAATACCCATTTTCACACAAAATGCCCAGAAAAATTTAACACTGAGGCAAGGGCAACAGAAAATTAACTACTAATTTTTGTAGCAATTTCCAAGAATTTGTTTTCTCTGGATTTAAGGCAGGTTGGGTTAAAACTCCTTAAATGCTATAAACATTAATTTTAAAAGACAGTCTTCCTTTGGGCACCATCAGAGCAATGGAAACAACCACAAAAAATACAGAGGAATCAGGTATCACTTGTAAGAAAGTAACTGGGGATGTAGTATTCCATTACACAGGATGCATTTGTACCATTTTAGCTTGCACAGATGGAAATATAGTTCAATGTTTCAACATCATTTGACTTTCACGTGTTAAAATATTGATAAGTGCTGCACAGGATAATGCCCCTATGGTTTCAAGTAGTAACTGGAGCATGATGTTTATTGAAGTGAAATACAGCAAAGCCTTTAACAAGTATTTAAAATTCTGAGAATCGTTCTCAACACTGTCATAGATTATTTCTTTATTTTTCTTCAGCTAATCTTTGTTGATATCTTCCAGTTTGTGGATGTTAAAATAGAATTCATCTTCTGATCACCTCAAAGCTTCTGTGTTACAAGAAACCCTTTAAAAAATCATATTTGAAAACTACAATGCTGCTGTCATACACAAAATAACAGGCTCCAATAAAGAAAAACAATGCTACATAAAATAGGCATAAATGGACTACAGACTCTCTGTTCTAAATATTTATGGACCTTTACGCTGCAGCAAGAACATCTGAAAGCCATAAAACACATGATTATCCAAATTGCTCAACGAGGTCTAACTTGTATCATGTCAAAGCTTCAGTTCTAAAATGCACAGTATTTCCTACACCACTTATGATTGCTAAGACCAAATTAGTCCAGCCAGAAGTCAGCAGAGACCAGAAAAGATGTCACTTCAATATTTTTGAAGGGAAGATGAGCCATGAAGAATATTCTGAAAGTGCATATCACAAGGGTAAGACCATCATTCATTCAGAATTCATCTCTCCAGTCTGCAGCATCAGATTTAGCATAGAGATGCTTTGGTCCCCTATGAAAGCAAGGCTTCATTTTATACTTCCAATTGGCACAAACATGGAAAAAAATTAAAAAGGGGGACAGTTCACCAGATATAGTTCAATTGAACAGACTGGAAATTGTTTATTGTTTTCTGAATTTAATTTGGAGGGAAAAGATAAGTTTCCAAGTATTGTAGCAACCATTCATTGGCGTACACATGTCTGCAAGGAATTTAGGGACTTGACTCTCAAACAGGTAATTCTTAGAATGTACTCAATAACCACATCATCTCATGTGTACATTGAGTAGCCCAGATCCATATGGGAAACCTGAGTAATTCCCAAATGAATGTTCAGTACCAGGAGCTGTTTGCAATTCATGTGTAAAGGTGCACAGCAAATGTTCTCCTCTCCACTTAACCTCACAGTAGTTCTGAAGACCAAAGAGCACTCATTGCTAGACTGTAAAGAGAATATTTTTTTCCTCTTCTTAAAATAAAATAAGAAAAAGAAATCCTATTTATCCTATTATGCTTTGTCTGAGTGTAGGAATATCAGCTTACATGGAGTATTGGTTAAGGCATTCATATCTCAATGGTTGTCCTCTGAATACTATTTAAATTAAATGTAAGTTCCCTTGTTTCCTAATGCATACACATATTTTAGCACATAAATCATAATACTAAGAGTTATCAGTTTCAGTGTAAATTATTATTTTGCAGAGCAAACACTTCCTGTCCTTCTAGTCACTTCATTATCTGATAATTAGAACTTGTTATAAAAGTTCTAAGTTGCCAATTTCAATACTGGCTGATGAAAGTTCTGTGAATGTTCTTTGCAAAGAATACTGGAGCATCTAATTTCTAAGTTGTTGAAGTGATTGCCTTTGTATTTATAATTTATATTAAGAGAATAGAAATGTTGATATTATTGAGTCAAAAGAAATACATACTACCATGAAACAGAAGATTCTGGTTGTTCATGTAGATATTCAAGAATATTTAAAATTTCAAAATGTTGCCTCTTTGTTGTCTTAAGAGAAAGGTTTGAAATGTTAACCTTTGCATGGAATAAATTCCCTCAATTTTGAAATCTGCTGAAGATGTTGAATAATAGGCATCGATTGACTTCGAAGTACCACTTACAAGTGGTACAAGAAGTAGTACAAACCATCTCAGAAAAAAGAATTGTATTACTATGAATTAGTGATGCAGCAAGATGTTCAGGCTACTCATTATGTTTCACAGTGTCATATGTTGAACACTATTTAAAACAACAATAACATAATTTTTCCACTGGGCTTTGCAGAATCTGCCTTGATGTCTTCCTTTCTACAAGAATCTGGGCCATTCCCTGGAATAAAATAATCTCTGGTTTAATAAAAGCTCGCCAACAGTCTCAAAACAAAGCTCATTGCCATGATTCCTGAATCATTTGGAATGTGTAAAATGACACAAATCTTTCTCCTGCACCACAACTCAAGCTGAGAACGCGCCTCAGCTGTGTCCTCAGTGTGCTTGCAGCTCAGCCACAGAGGACCCATATGATCATATGCTATACTGCCCAAAAAATAATTTTCTCATGTGCAGAGAGGCATTTAACCAGAGATACCGCGTGTAACATCTTCTGTGGCCATCTGTTCAACCTTGGGAGCACAGGTATTTTAGAGCAGCACACAGGTTAACTGCACACAGCCAGGATGTGCCTTGACACAGCCCTGTACTGCAGTGATCAGTGCATTGGACAAGTGGAAGTGGCTGGCGGATTAAAAAATGGGTGATCATGGACCATAAGCTGTCATGTGGATGTCACACAAGCACATGATATCAGAACATGATATCAATATGTCCTGCTAAAAAAAAGGCTAAAATTGTTTAAAGATAATGTTCTGTTTGATGTTCATATATGCTGAGGCAGAAACTCTTAGAACAGGCAAACCCAGACTAATAGGAGTAAAAGAAAAGCAGGGGGCTGGTAACTTCCCTGGATGGCTAGCTAGTCATTCAGGAGTCAAAAGCTGTCACAACTGCTTTCTACAGGTGTGACTGTCACAGTATAGCTTACTCAGAAACAAGCCACAATTAAAGACAGAGTCACCCCCAGAGATCTCATGGAGATGTGCTTTATTTATTGGTTGATTCATTGATATTCATTGATTCATTTATTCCTTGATCCTTCATCTGAAGGAAAGCATGGTGTGTCCTGAGTCTGTTTCCTTGTGTTCAGACCATGCTTTTCAGATGTTTTTCATGCTGTTCAGCTGGCTTTTCAGAATGAGGCACCAACAGGGTCTCTGCACTGCATCACTTGTGTTGTTGGTGTTCTCTGGCCAACTTAAAGTTTTAAACTCTGCATTCTTAACCTCATCTAGGTGAAGATCCCTGCTGCCAAAGTCAGGTGTCCCAGAAGCTGTGACATGGAGCCAGGGGATGGTTAAAATAGTCAGGCAGATTTATGGATCAAGAAATGCAACTCAGAAAGACTACTTCAGAAACCTATTTCCTAAAATTTAAACCTAAGGCATTAAAGGAATTAGGACTTAGACAAGCCACTGCCCGAGAGGAATGTGGACCATCCAGTCAGAACTCTTTTCCTTAGGCTGGAAACATGGAAATAGAAATGTTTTCTATGGTCAACTGTGGTTATACCCTGCCTTGTTTGGAGTGAAAATCAACACTGAAGTTTCTCACATTGTAGGGGACAATGGAGGCAGCAGTATTTTTAAGATGGTCAATGGCTGACCCTTGAGCGAGGCCCCACAGATGGGCTCTGTCAAGGGGTGTTTGACCTAAGGTGGCTGATGGGTCCAAGGCCTAAAACTTCTCCAAGGCCTAAAACTTCTCATTGCCCTCGGAATGCCCCAGAGCTTCTTGATGCCTACAGAAAATTCCTGTACACCGTGTCTCTGAAGTGTGGGCTTTGTGAAGCCTTCACTGGAGGGATCACAGGAACCTGGGAGGCTTAGCTCATAGTTGAGTGACAAGCCCTCAATAGATCTGGCCCAGACAATCTACAGGTGGAAATGGAACACATTGCTCTAGAAATTTCTCCTAACCATACATTCCTCCAAGAAGTTTTTTACACATGTTATGATTTTCATGGCATAAAATTATTAGATGATGCCATTATTTCAAATCAGCAGTTGTTTGGAAATAAACAGACAATAATGTGAGGTGATACCTCAGGAAAAAATGCTGCTGCTATGAAAAGACACATAGCTGCTGCTGTGAAAAAACAGTACTTTCTAGAGAAAGTACTTGCAAAAGGCAGACAAAGACAAACTGATGTTACTTATGTAGTATGCCACACCTCTTCTGCCAAAGTTTAGGGGTGGAGTTCAGGTAGATACTGAAGAAGGACAAGGGAGTGGGGAAAACTTTGGCACTGGTCACCTTTAAATCTGACACTGGTAATGATGCAGGATATCTAAACTTGGGTTTTTTTCTGCAAAAGGAACGGTTTTTTCCTTCAAAAAAATATTTTAAAAAGCTCTTAGCACCAAAAATGTGAAATAACTACCTTCTTTTTATACCTTATATATATATATATATGTATATATATATATATATATATATAAAACTACACCTTAAATAACTAGCTTATTTGTATAAAATCAGCTTACACCTAGAGGTGGATAAAGATATCTGCACATATTTAGTTCCAAGTAGTGAATACACCTCCATTAACTAAAAGCATCGTCTTGCCCTTCTCTTAAAATGAGCGGTGTGGTGACCTCGCAGTGCCACTGGCGACATTATCACGCCTTCTCTCATTAGGTGCATTTCCCACCGCCTGCCATAGACCTTTCCCTTCTCGGCTGTGAAAACAGAGGAAGTTTCACAGAAGGAGGGCTGCGGCCGTGGGACCAGTAGATGGCAGCAAGAACACGCGGAAAAGGCTTCCCTGCCCAGCCTGGAAAGCGGCGCAACTTTAAACGGATTCAGTATTTGTCTTCCATATTTGGAGAGTGAAAAGTATATGTGACAATTAGAGGGTAATGCAATATTACAGTGCAAATAGGAGAGCGAAATGACTGTGTAACCACTGAATAGCTCCCTGATTTAATTTGTTTGTACTGACCTAACTTCTCTGCAATTGCAAGCTCACTTCTGAGGGACCTGGAAAGAGGGATGGAGATCTGACTGCTGCCAGTCACCAGGAACTTCCCCTGCCCTCCTTCTCTGTTACACTTTCTGTGCAGGGTAAAGGTGATTCACACTGCTTTTAGGCTCAAAATCCCAGAAATCTGCAAATGAAAGAAATATCTCCCTTTACACTCTGCCATCATGATTTTTTTTTCCTCACGGTGGATTCTGCTCTCTATTACAGATACTTCTAAAAAAAAAATCAAAAACGGGTTAAAGCCTGAACACAAGCCCCAAATATGCACAAGTATGTGTTGGGGGTTTTTTCCCTGAAGAGACCTAGGGTCTGAGCTGACTCACCATGTATTGTAGTAATTGCAAAGATGGAATGCAACAGCTCCAGAAAACTGCCAAGGAGCAGGCATAAAATCTAGGCATCCAGGAGGCAGCTGGGCTTCCTAATTATTGGCAAATATATTTATATATAAATATTTTGCCAAGCGTGATTTGGGTTAAGAGTTCCTGTGAAGTGACCTTTCGCTTTCCTTTGTTTTGTGTCTGTACACATGTCCTAGATAGATACATGGGGAGAGACAGACAGACACACAGACCCAGATAAATGAACGGATTTCACACAGCCCTCCAAAATCCCAAACGATGCCTAAATTAAATGAAGAGGGATATGAAGCGAGGCATAAGTGCAAGCACAGATTTCAGAACTGTGAAAATATGTCAGCAGAGCATCATTTTTTGGTTCAGGCTGATAATCACTCCCTGCTCTCATTATAAGATCAGAAGGGCCATCTGTCCTCTCTGGATAATTTGGAGCTCAGATACAGTGAGCACCCTTGTTAGAAAATGACCCTCCTACTCTGTGTAATCACAAGCACTTGCAGCCCTGGATCCGCACAAAGCTGGGGAGGAACAGATTGGTTCCAGATCAGTATTGATTATGTACAGATTTGTGGTTTATTTGCTGCTATATTTGGGTGAAGAGGTTTTTATTTTGGAAGGGTGGTGGGGTTTGTTTCCTGCCTCTGTTTTTCAACCTGTCACCTTCACTTCTCCAGACTTTCCTCTCCACTCTCGAGATGTAATACTGGGATGTTGCATGAGACAGAGGAGTCTCTTGATTTTGTAATGAGACAAGCATCAGTCTGAACAATACAGCTCGGGAAGCTGCTTCCTAAGACACGATCCCTGTCTGCAGGGAGCAGCTTCCCCTCTGATACACGGTTATTCTCGAGTGACTGACTCACTCATTCACAGCCGCAGCAGAGAGGTGCAGAATTCGAGGATTCTTCAAGGTTTGCTCTGGACCTGCAGACACAAACAAGCCTTAGTGACTTCACTGACATAGGACAAAGTCATTAGCCAAAGGGAAAAACCTTTGGAACATAAGCTGCCTTCCTCTTCTGACCCAGATTCAGTGACAAAGTCCCACTTCCCCCCCGTGCTTCCAGTCAAGAAGACAACTTGATCATCAGAAGGGCAGGACCGGAGTGGAAGTGCCCCTTTTTGGAGAAAGGTTGCAGGAATTCACACGGGATGAAATCATCCCATCATTCTTGTGGGGGCCGGTGTGTATCTTATCGCTAATAGCAGAACAAACACGACAAACAAGACGGACAGTTTCAGGACATGAGGACACGGGCAAGTCGCAGGTGGGAGGAATCCGATTTTAGCGCTAAGAGCCTCGTCGTCTCTAACGCCCCGCTGGAAGAGACTTAGAGTTTCAAGAGGTGGTTTATTATTATTCTGACTGTAGCGGTTTCTCCTCATTTGTAAGACAATGATGTTTAATATTCACCGAGGAGCAGTGAGGTGGCATTCGAACCCCCCAGCCCCGCTCTGGGGGCAGGGTTCCCGCGGCACAGAGGCTGCTCAGAGCCCGCAGGCGCCGCTCCCGGCAGGGTCGCCGGGCCGGGCCGGGCCGGGCTGGGGTCACCGAGGCTCGGCAGCAGCCGTGGGACTGGGCAGGCCCGAGCCGGGCATGTTCCCAAGCGGCTGCACAGCCATCCCATCCGCGGCGGCGGGCAGGTGCTGCAGGACCTTGGCAAACTCGGCAGAGTCCAGCCCGCGGGGTGTGCGCAGCCGGCGGGGACGGGCACTGCCCCACCGTGCCCGGCTTTTCTGGGGAATGGGGGGCGAGCATCCCGGACTGGGGCGGGCAGAGGCTGGGCACACCCCGAACAACATTCAGCAGGCATCCCAAGATCGCTTTTCTTGCGATTGGCATCCATAAAACATGTCTGCTAAAAATCAGAACAAAGCCTAGCCCAAGTAACTTCGCTGCAGATACCGGCTGGCCTTAAGGACAGGCACATTTTGGGCAATGAAAATAATATCTCAGTTGACTTCAGATAGGTCTCTTTGTCCAGCAGATAAATAATTTCAAGTGCGGTCTTGCTGGTTGGGGTGAGGGGGAGAGTTGTGTTTGGTTTGGTTTTTTTAAAGACTCCGAATCCACCCAATCTTTAGACCCTTTCTCCCTCTTTCCGTAACTTCCCTCACTAGGAAAGCTAGTACGTGTTTGGACAAAACTAGAGTACACTGTGGAGAAGGAGAGGGAAAGAAAGTGGGTGCAGGACATAAAAATTCTAACAACAAGTAGCCCCGAATATGTGAGTGATACATGTATTTTTATTCCCGCCGAACACTTCTACATCTGCTAGGCAGGGCGTTGGACTCTCTATCAGCTCAGTCCTGTGTACTCCTGTGCAAGAAAGCGCAGTGAAATCGCTTTACGTGCTTATATATATGCGTGTGGGACTATACAGACAGATAGGTAGATAGACTGCGCCCGCATAATCTGCCTGTGTCTATCTATCTGGGAGGATTAGTTATCTCTGCATCTACTGAGAATTAACAAGGGCGAGAGATTATGTATCAACGTACAGACAACGGCTATGAATATGAAACCTTACGTACATAGGTAAGACGGATTCAGTCAGCCACTCAGCTGCAAAGCTCCTCTTTAAGGCTGCTCTGTCTTATCCTCTCAAAGCCCTCTGACAGCTTCCTCCCAGTACCTTCACCAGGGAATAAGGAGAAGGCTCGGCACTGCACATCCCCGCTTTTCACATCCGAAAATGACAGACATATGTCACCGCCGTGCCTGGACTTTGCTGGAAACGGGCCGCCTCCCCCGACCCCGCCACACACACCTTTTGTTCCAGGCAAAATAAACAACTCGGAGGAGCTGGGAGAGGGTGTTACGCCAGAAGGGGAGAGACGGCGGGAGGGCCGCGCTTCCCCCCGGGCCCAGCCCCGCGGGCGCGGGTCCCTGCGGGAGCCCGGCGGGAAGGGAGCGGGGCGCTGCGGGGCCGGGGGTCCCTGCGGCGGCGGAGGCAGGGCAGAGAAGGGCAGAGCAGCCGGGCTGCCGAGCCGGGCCTGCCGCTCCTCCAGGTGCGGGAAGGGGGCCGGGGCTCCAGCCGGGGGGTGGCAGAGGCAGACGGGGAATGAGGGGAGCAAGAAGGGTGGCTGTAGGACCGAGGGGGCCGGGGCCGGGGCAGGGGTCGGGGAGGCGCACGGCGAGGTCTCTCGGCGGCGCAGGACTGTATTTTGCGGCAGAAACTCTCTTGAGTGCAGACAATGGAGCGGGATGTTTACTGCGGGCGGGAAGACAATTAGCAATTCATCGGGAGAGATGTGTCACCCAAATGTCACGGGGAAGCTAACATGACATCTGTTTTAATGGCTCGGTGCTAATAAACTCCTCTCGAAGGGCGGCTTTGTGGGGACGTCAAAGATTATTTACAGAATGAGTCAGTTTCCAAACGGGCTGAGGCGCCGTCGGTGGCGGCGGGACCGCGCCGCGGCGGGGACACGGCGCCCGGGACGCAGGGCGGGAAGGACCCGCAGGGAAGGGGCAGCTGCAGGCCGCGCTCCGGCCCGGCCCGGCTCGGCTCGGCTCGGCTCGGCACGGTGCCGGCAGGGCCCGGCTGTCGGGGGGCGATCAGAGCGCCCAGGGCAGGTGCAGCCCCGGGCAGGTGTCCTTTCTTCCCTCCTTCTTTCCCTCCTTCCTTCTCTGCCCCCGCGATGGCTACGCCGCGACGGCAGCGGGACGCGCTGCGAGGGGATGCGCGGCCGGCCCTGAGGCTTGCCTTCTCTCAGCTTTGCCCGGAGGACGGGGGTGCCCCAGCCCCGGGAGAAACCGCCCCGTGCGGAGGCCCCGAAGCAGCAGGGACAGGGTGCGCGTCCCGGGCCGCAGACGCGGGTGCGGAGCCGCCCGGCCTCGGGGATGGATGGAAGCTCCTCGGCACCGGGAAGCAGCGAGGCCCCGAAAGAGCGGCCGGGTTTTCACCGAGTGCCACATCCTGCGCTATTGAACAAGACACGCTGCAGTAAAACACATAAGTAGACAAACTGAGAGAATCCATTTAGAAGTTAACGCAGTGACTCGCTCGCAAGCACACAGTGGGGGGAGACAATTTAATTTCCCTCAAATCCATTCGAAGATTTTTATGTTTAGATTGTTGTTTAGATGTCATTAAAAGGTTCTTTAAAATAGGGGAGGGGGAAACCTAGCGAGCCTCTGGCACTGACTTGTGTTCCTGTGCCTCCTCAATTTTCGTCCCTTGTAAGGACAGGTTGGAGAGAGGATGTGTGGAATATATCCAGCTGTTCTTGCAGATACGTATGTGTATAAAGAGAATACGTGTTTCTGTGCTCCTGTCTCTCTATATACGCATATATGAGCATCTCATCTGAACAGAGAATGGATACTGCACCTTTTTAAGACAAGCAGAGCGAGCCAATCCCAAAAGTCTTTACTCGGGCAGAACTGACGCTGAACGTAATAGCAGGTTATTGCAAACCTGTCCTCCGTACTTATTAATCGTCCAGATCAAATACATTAATGGATAGCGAGAATGAAAATAGGCTGAGAACCGTCTGTCGTCCTTTCAAGGGCAACGAAAACGCAGTACTGACACCGGGACTGAACGGAGCGGCGTGCTCCGTAACCTGCAGAGGGGAAGGAGGTGGGCCAGGAAGTAGGTGGGTAAGAGGAAAATTGCCATTGTCAGGAAAACTAAATGCAGTTTTAGGTGGCCCACAGCTGAGATGAGTAAATAAGCCTCACATCTACTTTTCTTCCTGTCTCCAAAGGTATTATAGTCTCTAGGACAGCAAGGACAGGCAAGCACTGGTCCCGCACTTGTGGGATTGCCCAGGGGACAGAGCCGCGGGGAACAGGTTCTCCTCCCGGCGGGGACCCCGATGTCCCACTTCCCCCGTTCCCACCGGGGTCATCCTCTCCCAGCCCTGAACATATCTTCCCATTTTGATACAGACCTCGTGGCGGGGATCTGCCTCCCCGGGCTTCGAGGAGCGCGGTCCGGGCCTCCGGGGGAACCGCGCCGGCCGCTGCCCGGGACGTGGGCCCCAGGGAGCGGAGGGATGGTGAGGACACCAAAACTGTTCCCACACGCCTTCACTTACTTGACTGCACCCAAGTCCCCTCGCACGGCTCTGGTGCGTGCCCGCTGTGTGCGCTCGGTGCCCGTGACTTTGGGGGCGCGGGGCAGAGCCCCCGCCGCTCTCTCCGCTCACCCCTCTCTGTTGCGCTTCCCCCCGGCGCCGAGTGCGGGCAGAGCCCGCCTGGCGGACACGGGGGCAGCGGGGCGGCCCCGGCAGGGCGGGAGCGGCGGGGAGCCGGCCCCGGGGAGCGGGGGATGGAGGGGGCGGCCTCTCGCACAGCCCCCCCGGCCCCCAGACCTCTGGGAATAGCGGGAGGCAGGGCAGGGATCCCGCTCTTCATTCCAGCTATTTTCAGAGCTTGGGAGCAGGGTAAACAAAACGCTCTTGCTATCTCCTCCCGCAGATAAGGCAAGAAGTGGCTTTCTTTAATAATATGATTGAAATGTTAGGGGTATGATGCCTCCTCGTTAGTAATATTGGCTTTGCATGCAGAGCACAATCCCATCCCTCTAGACTGCTTAGCCAAAACAGAGCGTAAACTCTGTAATTAGTAACGTGTTCCATCATTAAAGAGCCCTGCTGAGAATTTCTATTTAATAATGGTCTTAAATTAGTTATGATGGTAAATACTCATCTGGAAATTCAACATCTAAAACCATCTACAATCTGGAAATGCTCCAGTGTTGCTGTAATCTCCTGTAACACAGAAATGACTATCACATTCAACCATCGCATTAGAAATTTGTCGTACCGTTTGGTCCACTAATATACAGTATGGATGTGTTAATTAGGTTAACCCATAGACTGTCTGCTTCACAAATATTTAGAAATAAACAATGAAAGCTCCTTTTTAATACGATACAGCCAAGGGAAGACAGGAGGAGGGGCAGATTTGACTCTTTCAGTTGGAAAGTCTTTTGTTTTCTGATAAGGTGGAACTGCAACGTCGGGCCTGAGAGTTCACCAGCGCAGAGCCATGGACACGCACCCATGGACACGCACCCACGGGCAGGCACCCATGGGCATGGACCCACGGGCTTGTACCCACAGGCATGGACCTATGGACACGCACCCATGGGCTTGGACCCACGGACATGTACCCACGGGCAGGCACCCACAGACACACACCCACGGACACGCGCCCACGCCACCTTGGCCACTGTCAGCAGCTCCCCACCACAGGCAGCAGCAGCACCCATGGCTCCTCCTGCAGAATGTGGCTGTTACCATTCACCTCCCGGCCTAGGCAGACCAATCCATACCACACCTTTTCTCTTTGGGGTTTATTGGGGTTTTTAAATTTAATTTGTCCATTTTCGGAAACAGCTTATCCCTTCTCTGTCGTGTCCCCCATACAGAGGTGCTTGGCTCCAGCAATCTTTCAAAAAAGAGTTTTAAAAGATCCAAAGAGGAACAAGGAAGAGGCAGCAAAAGAGTAAATAAATAAATAAATAAATAAATCTGGCTTCCCCCCTGGCTGCAAGCGGAATTAAAGTTTCACAGACAGACTGTGATGCAGGTATAAATAAGTCATTCAGGTACGCTTATCCCCACTGGGGATATAAAGAAAACTTATTTGTAATAACAATAGAAAATCAGTAACTGAGATAGCTGGGGGTAATGGTAGGAGCAAGGGAGGGAAGTGAAGTATATTTCTGTATTTACCTAGACGTCTAAACGTTTATCCTCTCTAGCACTAACCTTTCATGTTTAATGAATGAATCTGCATTGCAGGTTTTTTTTCCCCCTCCATGTGCCGGCTAGTTTTAAATCTGCAAGCACCACAAAGAGGCCGTGATCCCATCTGCCTATGATTCCAAATTAAAGTTCAAACGGATGGCTTACACACTGCTGATCCTGTATCATAGCCTCTCGCGCCCCTTCAATTACTATTTAATAGAATTACAGTGTAAAATCCCAATAGTCTTAAAGAATGTTTTATCACAGACTGAAGAGAGAGAATATACAGACACCTCCAATGTTATTGAACTGCATTACTGACCTATTTAGATATTAAAAGGGAATATTCAGTGTTCTACAAGATATTACAAGAGCTCCTTTAATCTGAAAACACGCATATGTGTGTACACATATATATATATGCCTCTCTGTGTGTGGACATTGCACACATCAGCTCCACCCCATCGGCGAGCGCCCACATCCAGCCACGCTCTGTGGGTGTGTGGGTCACCCTTGTCCACACGGACACACACCCACTCAATAACACATGCTCCTCCAGGTCCTGTCGAAATTCGTGAGTTTTGGTAAACTGCAGCATAACTTTACTGGTGGCAGATATTGCTAGATAGGTTAATCCAGTAGGGAAGCAATTCTGAAAAATACTCTTTAAGTGACCTTATTTTAAAATGAACTTCCCCTAATGATGTTTCTATGGCGACAAAAAAAAAAAAAATAATCACCCCCCCAAAAAAAAATTCATGAAAACCAAACAACAATCCCCAAACCAACAAACCCAACCAAATATTTGCTGCATAGCTAAATTCCCCTCTAGTAACTAGGACTGGAATTAAAGTCAGTCGCAGTCTGGATTTAGATGTTGTAAATCTTGACTTCTAGTGTAGTTCTCGTCTTACTTTTTCTACTTGTTCGGCAAAGGACCTGTCTGCCGCAGGGAGAAACGATTCTGCCCCTTCACCTAAGCGAGGTGATTCTAACCATGCACTTGGGGGTATTTGCATCTACACTTTATTTAATACTCTTTAACATCTTCCTTCTCTTGCGGATCGCCAGGTGCCAAGCCACTTCGCAGCCTCCTGTCTGAAACCGCCTTACTTTCAAAATAAAAAAGAACAGCGTGGAAAACAAAACCTCACAGTCATCCTTCCCCCAGACACAGCAACACAAATCCCTTTCCTATCATTTAACCACAGCTATAACCCGACAGCCCTCGCCTTTTGTCATTACCGTGCCAGAAGATAATATTTACCACGATTGTCGGTAATATCCTTAGAGCTTTCCCTTCCCAACTCCTTCTTGCACATCCAGAGGCACACAGACACCCGCCTCCCTGCCTTCTCCATCCCTTGGTCAGTTTGCAACTGGGTGGTTTGGTTAATTTCCTCCTTTTTTTATACACCATTTGCAAACTTCTGTGTCTCTGGGCTCTCTGCGGGGTGGTGATGTGGCTACAGACCCTCTGCATTTTGTACTCCCGTGTGTGTGTGTGTTGGTGTGTGTCAGTCTGCACACCCGTGTGTGTGTGTGCGCTCCAGAAAAAGGCGATGTTTGTCTGTCCTCTCCCTACACGCGGAATCCAGGCCAGTGCGATGTGGAGCTCAATAAGAAACTGCATGAATAAACACGAATAGAAAGTTGTGCTCAGCTAACCGAGGAAATCAGAGCAATACCAGGGCACCAACGTCCACATTTCTTTTCACTTCGGGCCGGGCCAGTAACCTCATCTGGGTATGCTAAAAATTAAGGGCAACGGGCAAGCATATTCAAGTCCCTCGAAAAGGCTGCTGTAATTGATCAGACAGAGAGAGATGGGGTGACCGAAGCCCACGCCTGACCGTGGAGGGCCAGCAGCAGCCGCGGCCCAGCAGGCACACAAAGGACCCCCAGCCATGCTAAAGGGCTCGGGCAACCACCACGGAGAGAGAGAGGGAGGGAGGGAGGGAGGGAGGCAGGTGGCGTCGGTGTCCCCAGACCTCCGCGCCGGGTGGCACGCACGCCGCTGGACCGGCAAATCGGGGCTAGCTGGGAATGAACACAGCAGTGTTACAGCAGCGTTATAGGCGAGGGGTGGGTGTTGAGGGGGTTAACCATCGTCTCCAAACTGCTCCGGAACCGGCTGGTCTCGGCCCGACTTCCGACCGGCGGGGCGGGGCAGTGCCCCCGCGGCGGGGCGAGGGCGGCGGAGCGGGACGGAGCGGGCCGGGCAGGCGGCTCGCTGGGCTCCGGCCATCTGCCTCCTGTCCTCCGGCTTTCTCTTCAATATTGATCAGACGCACTTCAGCCTCTGAGTAATTTCATCTTAATCAGCGGCCGGGCTCGGCGCGGATAACAAACTAATGCTGGAGAGGGCCTGTGGATAATGCCGGGCCAGGGGCAGGGAGGAGGCAGCCCTCGGGTTTGGTGGGGCTCGATAGGCCCTATCTTCCCGGGGCAGATGGACTTAGTGGGTGAGAAGGCTTAAACGCAGCTTTTCATAGATTTACACCTCAATCAGCCATTCAGGTTTTTTATGCAAATCCTAAAACAACATCATTTATCCATTACGAAGCCCGGCTTTGAAACGGCATATCATTAGCCGTGCCCTTGGCACCCCCAAACCGTGCAGGCACCGACGGCCCTTGGATGAGACGTGTCCTGTCCCCCCACAAACCCCGCCGGCTCCGGGGACAGGCGGACACCCCCAGCGCGGCTGGGGCGGCTCCTCCTTTGGGTTTGGGCCGGGGATCCAGCCAAAGGAGCAGCTTTTTGGGAATGGGGGTGACTAATGGCGCGGGAGAGTAAAGGCCTTGCCCTTCAGCTTAAGCTGCGCTGGAGCCTAAGGCCAGGTACCGGTGGGGCGAGGCTAAGGGCGATCTCTGGCCTCCCCTAGCAGCCACCGCACGACGGGGCGATATTCGGGTGGCTTAATCAGAGGGAGGAAGAATCCAAACCTATCAGTGTAAGGCTGAGCTGAGGTAGATTATTGCTGCCGGCTTGACGCCTTCTAGCTGCAGCTTCGAGACGCGAAAATGAAAAGAAAGGAAAAAAGTATGTCCCAAACTTTCACGCCTCTGAATCCTTTCAGGTATTAAATTCCGTCAAAAACGACGCTGCTATCAGAGAGGAACAGAAATACTGCCCTTAAAAACAATGTACTGACACCAAAGATCTTCCCACCCAGGACTGGGGGGGACTGGAAAGCCAGTTTGTCCTTCTAAAGGCCTCTCCGCTGCCTCTCTGCCGGCGGGGAGAGTAAAAGCAGCCCAAGCTCTAGCGAGAGACCCGGTGAGGGTGTGCCGGCCACTGGGGAACCTTTATCCCCTCCCGGGTAATATTTTTCCCTTCAAAAAGCCGCGTGGGGGAGGGGAAGAGCTAGGTCCATCGCACCACCCACGCGGAACACGGCAGCCCCATTGTGCGCCTGCCCCCAGGCAACTCCCGTCCATTCCAGTTTCGTACGACGGGAATTTATTTTCTATTAGCTCCCCACTCGCGTTGGCGGCGGGCCAGCTGCATCGCCGGAGCTGCCCGTGGGGAGGGCCCCGGCGCTGCCCCGGGCCCTGCGTGTCCTTGGGCGCGGTGGGACGCGCTCCCCACGGGCACACTGCGCTCACATCCGCGGCTCCTCCTCAGGGGAACCTCAGGTGTGCGAGCGTGGTCACACACCAGTTTGTCCTTTAAAATTACCCCTTGGTGGCTCGGTCTAAAATCCACACCCTATGGCGGTTCTCCCAAATCCACAGGTAACCTCGTGAGGCGTGGGGGGGAAGGGAGGAGGGGAGGGGGGGGCAAGAGTCCATGCGCTTTCTGTGTCTCTACGCAGACCTAGCTCGGACTTCACTAAAAAAAAGGAGGAAGGAAGAGGGGGAGAGGATTCGGACAGCACAAAGGTAGATGGGAAGACCGTACTAGTTTGGAAATGGTCAAGAAATTCCAGGCACGTTTCTCTCTAAATCCCTGGTAATATTCAAAATTGTATTTTCAAGTAAAAACAAGTTTAAAATTCACCTCTTGCTAATTCACGGCTGAAAAATCTGCCCAGGGCAAAGCAAAACTTTAAGGAAAAAGAAAAAAAGAAGAAGGGAAAAGGAAAGAAAGAAAGATGCTGAAATACTGTTAGTCATGCAAATAAAGGCTTCTTTCAGCACATTACAATATACTCCGGATTCGAGGGGAGGAGCTGCAACCCGTTAAGGGCGAGGAGTTTTTGTTTTTGTTTTCATTTAAAGCTACAAAACAAATCCCGAAATGTCTTAACCGCTCTCTGGAGACACCCATCCTTGCAGGCAGGCGGTCGGGGAAAGCTTTTTAGCTCGCAGTGCACAAAAACCATGACCGGGCCGAGGGGAAACGATGGAGCCCGCCGTGGCGGAGGGGACACGGAGGGGGACACGGCCGTGCCCGGCGCCGCCGCCGCTGTGGCAGCACTGTGTCCCCGCAGCCTCCTGGCAGGGTGGCTCCGTCCCTGTGAGATCCCTGCGGCTGTCCCGCCGAGCCGAGCCGGGCAAGGCAGGGCCGGAGCGGCGCAGGGGCCGCGCAGCGCCGCGGGACAGAGTGGGGCCAGCAGCCCACGGGGAAGGAGGGATTTTCCGTGGCGGACAGAAACACCGACATCGCTGGGTAGATAAGAAAATGGAATACTGTATTTGATTTAGAAAGTTTGTACATATAGATAAACACGCAGTTAAGGAAACAATAGTTTAAGCGTCCTACGTGGAGTTTAAGAAGAGACCCCCCAAAGCTGCTATGAAATACTCAAAATAGCTTTTGCATAAGATAACTACAGTTGCACCCTAAGCTTTTTTTTTATTCTTTTTCTTTTTTTTTTTTTTCTATCGCTGAGGTCCCTTTTGGAAACCCAGCACGTCAGATTTTGACGGCTAAGTTTGTGCAAGGAACACCGAGTCAAGGAAAATAAAAAGGAGAGCGAGAGAAAGGGTTGGAGGGAGATAGAGAGAGGGGAGGAAGAAAGAGGAGAGCAAATATCATATACAAGCATTTCTACACATATATTACAAACTGGGAAAATGACCGCATCATTAAGATATACATAATTCATATAAAATTTTGAAATAAAAATAAAAATCTGTTACAGTCATAACTATTCTTTTTCCACATTTATAACCAGTACCCACACAGGCAGTGACAGAAGTGTAGAAAAAAAGGTGCTTACGAATAAAATGATTGTCTGCTGAACAAAAAAACAGAAAATTGCATCTTGGCTGGACCATCACTCAGACTAAAAAAAAAAAAAAAAAAAAAAGACAGAGAAAGAGAGAGGAAGAGAGAAAGAGAAATAGGACCAACAAAAAGGCGATAAACATTTGTTATTTCCCTCTTCAAGGAGTTCCTTTTAATTTTTTTTTTATTTTTGATTTTTGTACAAATTCGATCGGAGTTTGCATTTGTTTGTCTGGTTTCTGTTTGTTTTCCTTTACTATAGAGAATATTTTTTCCCAGATACAAATTTAATCATCATCATCATGCAAGTGGGTGAAATGCGTCCATGGAAAAGCGCAAAGGAGAAATCGTGCTTGTCCTAAAAAGAATACAATTGTCACTTTTGCTTTGTTTTTTTTTTTTCCTTTCTTTTTATATATATAATAATTATTATTTCCCGCCCTCCCCCCCACCCTTCCCGCTGCAGCACCAGCGTTTGTGACTGTTGAAGTTTTAGCTCCATCTCTTGGTGGTGATGTTGGCTGACGGTGGTGGTGGTGGTGGTGGATTCTCTGATCCCTGTCTGTTTGTTTGCTATTATGTTTGGGTCGGGTTTGGCCTTTTCTTTCCTCCCGGCTGTGTGTGTGCGTGCATGCGTGTGTGTGTCCTGATTCTAGGTTGCCTCGGTTTGTTTTGCTCGGGACGGGGAGAGGGTGCTTGGCTGTTTGGATTTGGATTTTTTTTGTTTGTTTGTTTGTTTGTTTTCCGATATCATACATCACATTCCGAGTCGCTGGAGGTTACCGAGAGGATGGAGGTGCCCGTCTCGGCTCTTTCTGTCAAACTGGAGACGCTGGTGGTCGGGCTGGCCGCCGTGGACGGAGACTCGGCCGAGCTGTGTGTCGGGCAGCCGGGCTCTGCCAGCGACCGCATGCCGCTCTGTCCTATCGCCTGGTGCTGGAGCCTGCATCGCGCCGGGAGACAAAACAACAGCACAGCCCCGCTCAGACCCCGGGCGCGGCCGAGGGCACGGCCCGCAGCGGGAGCGGCGCTGGGCCCGGGGCGCGGCCCGGGCTCTCCCTCCCGCAGCCCCCGCGCAGCCCCGGGCGGCGGCAGGGCCGGGCCGGGCCGGGCCGCGCTGTCCCCGCTGCCGGGCAGGCCAGGCCGCCGCGGGGGGACGCGCCCGGAGCACACCCGGGCACGGGGAGCGCGGTCTGACCCGGGACGGGAGCGCGGGGACATCGCTGCCCCGTGCCCGCCTTGGAAAACACGAGCAGCGCCTTCGCTTTCCGCGCATAAAGTGCCATTCATTGGTGCCCGAGCGCGGCGGGCCTAGGAGACAGCGTGCGGGGGTGCCGCACTCGGACACTCGGAGCAAACAGCTCCGAGGAGCCGTCCTCAGCGAGCAGGAATCGCACTGGAACCCCGCTTCGTGCTCTAGCCAACACCTGCCTAAATATTCCCCAGTGCACGGACACTGTGAGTCTGCGGTAGGGAAGGAGGGAGGTCCTGTCCCAGGGACGCAGCGCAATGAATAAAATAAAAGAAGGAGAATGTGGAACACAGCGCTTCTCTCCCCTCGAAATATAAGTCCTTTTTCCACTGAAAGCCATAATCAGCTTTAAAGTGCTTTTTCTTTCATTTCTTTCATTGTTAACACTTAAGGGAATATTACATATGAATTTTTTTTAAGAGTCAATAAATATTTTTTAGATACGCTAGCATATTGCAAATATTCCTCTGGGCCCGTTTATTCCACTCGAAACCCAAAGAAAGCCTAATTCAGAGATAAGAGCTGAAAGTCCTGGACTGAGCAACTAGCCTCAACCTCTAGTCCCCAGGATTGCCTGTGTGAATCAAAACACACTCTTCGCTCAAATGTTTCTCACCGGCATATTTTTTTTATTTAACTTCCTGCAAAGAACAGAAAAAATGTAGCCGGTTTATTCTACATTTCTCATTATTTTAAGCTGTCTAATTTCAGGGTCCTTGATTTTTCTCCCATTTACAAATCCTGGTGCATTCATCTGCTGTCAACAGCGTTGAGTCAACAAAAGCATCCGTAGGCAACTTCTGTTTATTTACAGTCCTAAGCTGATCTGTTTTCCATTTAATGGAAATTAAATAGCGAGGCACTTTTAGGTTGCATTTCTCCTACAGAATCTTTAATCAGTAGCACCACTGCTGTAATTAGGAGGAATTTAAGAGACAGCATTTATAAGAAGAAGTTTTTGTTTACACGTTTACAGTGGTAGCGAAACTTAAATTAAAAAAAAACAATGTGTCAAACTAAATTAAGGGTCCATTTTCATTTGCAAAATAACTTTTACGACAGTAATGAGAAAGAAAGAAAAAAAGCAAAAGAAAGGAAGAAGGGTGCCTCGCTTTTATCATGGCAAAGCGGAAAAGAAAAAAAAAAAAGAAAAAAGACACCGAGAGACACGCAAATAAATGCAAGTGTAAATGCACAGGAAACACACTACCAGGAGGCCAGGTCGCCATGTGGTGTAAACACAGAAATGGAGACGCAGGGGGAAAAAAGATTCCCGGTCTCTGAAATGTTGTTTTGTTTTTGATTTTGGTGTGGGGTTTTGGTTTGTTTTTTTTATTTTTTTTTCTCCGTGAGCTAAAGAGCTCTGGGGTATGCCTGTGCTGGTCCCGCTGCGCATGCAGAGCAGCACGAACAATTGGAGCGGAGCCGCCGGCTCCGCCGAAACCCGCTCTGAACCGCGCAGCCTGCCTCGGCCTTTCGGCCGGGGAGCCGCGCCTGAGTGCGGCCAGGCACAAATCCCGGCCAGCCCGAAGCCGAAGTGAAGCCCACCGACCGGAGCCGCGGTTTCCCGTCCCCCGCGCCAGCCGCCGGAGCAGGGAGGGAGGCCGGGAGAGCCGCTGCAGCCGCGCTGCTCCGCGCATATCGGCACTCAGGCGCGCCCGCGGAGCTGCCCACGCCCGCCGGGAGCCCCAGCCCGGCCCGCACCCCCAGAGCCCGTAGGGAGCCGGGGCAGGGGGCTGGAGGCACGTCAGGCAACTTTGAGCCGTGCCTGTTCCCTTCGCATCCCCGCGGCTGCCGGGAGAAGACCTACCCGCCAGGCGGGGGGACCGATTCCTCCCCGCTGGAGAGGAGGAGGAGGAGGGAAGGAGAGGCAGAGGCGCGCTGTCGGCCCGGCGGCTGCCGAGCAGCAGAGCGCGGCCGCCCGCCCGCCCGGCCCCGCCGCCCACCTCGCCACCCGGCCGGAGAGCGGCACGGCAGCCCCACTGACCTGTTCTTAGCCGCCGCCGCTCTGTCTCTTTGCCTTCGGTTTTTGAACCAGTTGCCTACTTGCGTGGGGGTGAGCCCCGTGGCCTGAGCCAGTTCCCTTTTCTTGCTGGGGTTGGGGTAAGGGTCCTGCAGGTACCACTCCCTCAGGAGGCTGCGAGTCCTCTCCTTGAAGCAGTGCGTCTTCTGCTCGCCATCCCAAATGGTCCTGGGCAGCGGAAACTTCTTCCTCACCCTGTATTTATCAACCGGCCCCAGCGGGCGACCCCTTAGCTTCTCGGCCTCCTGGTAGTGCGCTTCGAGCCACATGGCCTGCAACTTGCCGTGGGACTCCTTGGTGAATTTGTGGTTCTCCAGGATGTGGTAGAGGTCTCGGAAGTTGCCCGTGTGGAAGGCCACCACCGCCCGGGCGCGGAGGATGGACTCGTGCTTGTTGATGGCCTCGCATGCCCCCGGCGCCACCGGCAGCGACCAGAGGAACCTCCCCAGCCTTTCTATGTCTCCAGTCTCCTCCAGCGTCTCGCAGACGCTGGCCACTTGCTCCGGGGAGAAGTTGAGTGTGGGCAGCTGAAACATTGACAACTCTTCGTGGGGTGCCCGGGAGCTGCCGCCTCCACCGCCGCCGGCACCGGGGCTGCAGCCCGAGCCGCTGCCGCTGCCGCCGCCGCCGCCGCCGCTGGCGAGAAGGAGGGAGCGGTGGTGCGGATCGGCGGCGAAGTTTGGCAAGAAGAAATGGGTGGGATAAAGCTCTAGCGGGGACCTGAACACCATGGGATGACCGGGGAGAGGGGGAGATAAATCAAGGAGAAAAGAAAGAAAGGGAGGAAGAAGGGAGGAAAGGGCACACGCACCGCGCACGCATCCACACCCGCACACGCACACACAGCCACATAGAGGCACGGGGGCACACACACTCACACGCACACGCGGGCACACGCACACGCGCGCTCACACGCACCCCACACGCACACGCACTCACACACACCCGGCCCCGCGCCGCCGCCGAGTCAGGATTCAGTGATTCAACAGCGATCGCCCTAATGACAACAGCCTCATAATATCTCCCCTAAATCCACAGTGAGTGCAGCGCTGAAACATTTTGTTTCGCTTTTCTATTGGTCTTCTGAGTGTCGTTGTGGCGTTGCCATGGCAGCCGCTGCCAATCACTGTCAGCCCTGCCAATCATTACGGAGTACGTAAGGGAGGTTTTTACCACTTCGCCCAAATGCACGGGGGGGAGGGAAGCCGGGCGGTTGGTGGAAAAGCCTGGTTTGTTGTTTGGATTTTTTTTTTTCCTCCTTAATCTTTGCAACTCCTAATCTCAGCACTTCCCCTTCTCCCTGTCTCTCCCCCCTCCTTCTCCACACCCCTCCTAAATAAGGGATCAAATAATGCGAAAAGCAGTGTGCACATATTTGTTGAATGGGATGAGCAATTAGAGGGTGGAATATTATTGTGATCTTAACGAGCCTCGTTAAAGCTAAAGGAGATATGGGGGAAAAGTAAATGGGCCAGGCTGGGATACGCGTTCGGATAAAGGGCTCCTAACTGAGACAATTTACACATGATTTGCACGTAGTTTCACTTCATTCTGCCTATCTGAGCACTAATAGTGCCGGGGAAGAAAAGAAAGATGAGATCATTAGACCCATCCTCGGGCCGGTGACCCTCCCAGAAGCAGGCACATACAGTACAGGCTGGGTTTAGCCCTGCTTCACCCAGGAGTCTCTCCTCCCCGCTCCCGCTCCCTGCCCCTCTCCGCGGAAGGAGGGATCCGCTGTGCGCGGAGTTCCGCGCCCGCTCCGCCGGGAGCCGCGCGGGGCGCCCAGCCCGGCTCCGCTCCGGCCGCCCGGCTCCACCGCCGACCCCAGCTCGCTGCCTCCCTCGTCCCACTCCTAGCCTCCCCGCCCTCCCGCTCCTTCTCGTCTTCCCTTCCCCTCTCCTTTCTCTTCCTTCTCCCCACTTTGTTTTTCTTGTGTTCTGGCTTTCCTCCTCCCACTCGCCTCACCTCCCCTCGCCCCTTCCTTTCTCCGGAGCCCAGCGACCTTGCGAGGTTGTTCCTCACCCCCAAATCCGCCGGGGCTTTACACCGTACCTCTCCTTTTCCCAGCTAACTCTGCCCCCCAACCTGCAAGGCTCTCATACTGGGAAGAGGAAGGGGATGCGAGCCAAAGTGGTTTTGAGCTTTTTTAAAAAAATATTCTTTTTTTTTTTTTTTTTTCATTATGAAATTGGGAGCAGGGAAAATATCCGTAGTGGTGGTTTGAGTTCATCCCTCAGTAAAACACAGCTGGGTCGTCAGACCTTGCTACCATGCAACTATATTTATTATTAGGTATGTTGCTTTTAAGAAGATTTAATCAGCATCTTGAGCTGGTAACTCTTTTGTTTGGTTTCTGTAGCTATGGAAGTGTGATTTACAGAGATTTGTACGGGTCATGGACATCTTTCCAGACTTACTGTGTATATTTAGACAGGACTTTGCTTGGTGTTAAAAAGTGTATATTTTGAATAGGTTCACACACAGTAGCAAACAATACCGACATTGTAAAGGCATGTACAACGAGTATTGAAACGCAGCATCCAGACTTCAACTAATCTGCCCTCAATAAAGCTGAAATAATTATCCTAAGCCGCCTTTCTAGAAGAAAAATCATTCAGGAATTCAAAACTTTTTTAAAGATCTTTTCTGCATTCCGATGGAGATCGAGGGGTGAGGCTTGGAGCCCAAACTACTTTCAGACATCAATGGAGGGAAGGAGGGGGGGAAGTGAGATATTACAATTAAAATGTGAAAACATAGCGTGACTTGCCCTATCCGAAGGATAATAATAATACTGCTATGGGTGGTAGAAGTTCTTTAGCTGCGCTCCAAACTGGTTGTGATCCTTTCACAGCGCACTCCTCGTGAAATAATTCTAAGTGGCAGATGAATAGGTCCAGTTGGAAGAGCTGCTGGACTGGAAGAAGCTCGCTGTATGACACATTCATCTGATTTCCACTAAACTGTCATCGGTGTGCTACGTGGCTTCATAGTCCTAATGGAAATAATTCGCCCTCTTAATTTTTAGTGATCTGCTTAAGCACTTCTGTTAACAGACTTGGGGAAAACTTCTTTTCACCCTCCCACCTTCCCTGGCTCGTATTTCCAGTCGTACAGCTAAGGAGGGAAAGAGACTTCTCAGCCCCTCTACAAATCGACTTGGAGGTATTAATTGGACAACAATATGTTTAGCCAAAGATTTTAATACACACACACACACAAAATCTTTTTCTTTGTAATCCTTTCCTTTTATGTAAAGGATTATAGAGGGGAGAGTGGGGGGAATTCCTGCGGGAGTTTCTTAATATTTGATTCCATTTTTCTTCGAGCTGCAAATTAAACTACTTTAAAATGTATTTCCAGAATAACATGCAAACCGTCTCTGTTGTTTTGGGTTGGGGTTTTTTTTAAATCTCAAGGACTATCATATACTGGTCGTTCGGCTTATGTTGCAACCCCTCTATTAGTATTCCTGATGAATCTCTGAAAGCTTCTACATATATTCTTTCTTTCTCTTTTCCTTCTGCTCCCCCCCCCCTTTTTTTTTACTTTTCTCCCCACCAGATATACAAAACATGTAACAACTGCATTTCTGGCGAAAATCTTTCTTCCACAATATTCTTCCTTGGGGTATTTTAATGCGTGTATTCTGTGTGCGTGTTTGCAACCAAACAAACCCACAACCCTGCCCGTCAGCTAGCACCAAGGTCTTGCTGAAGCCCAGTCTCCTCTCTGTGCCGCCAGGTCCAGCACGGGAGCTCTGCTGGCCAGAGGCTCTTGCGAGGACGGAGCCGGCATCCTCAGGCGTTCCCGCCGCTCCCGCGCTGCAGACGCGCCTCGCCGAGGTTCGGTGGTGGCCAGCCAGACCTCGGGGAGCAGATCCTGCGCTTGCCCAGCGCGGCCGGGGATTCAGCGCTCCCCTAAGCCTGTTAGGGACACACTCTCATGTCCTGAAATGTGCAAGCAGATAATTGTTGGCGCTCCAGCTTTGTGTGAGGAGGCCAGGGTGTAAATGGCTTTTAATGACTGCAGCTGCTGGCTGCAAACTGTCAATGGGATCGGCTAATACCGAGCCCGGACCCGCCGGGCGCCCAGCCGCAGCCGCAGCAGCAGCCGCGGGGCGGGCGCGGAGCGGAGCGCAGGAGCGCAGGAGCGGCGGCGCAGAGGGGCGCCCCGGCGGGCGCGGAGCCGGGCGCGGTCGGCGGCGGCGGCGGCGGTGGCGAACGGGGCCGGGCAGCGGCTGCCCTCTCGGCCGGGGAAATCCTTTCCGGATCCTGTAAGTTTGTTACGGGCGGGCGGAGGTCCCGCGGGGCAGCGCCCGGGGGTGCGCGGCCTCCCCTCCGCCCCCTGGCCCTTCCCCACCCACCCCCGCGCTGGGGCCCGGGATCCCGGTGCCCCGGCCATGGCCGTCCTCTCCAGGCCGGGGAACCTGCCGTCCGCTCCCAGTCAATGGTACTCGGTCCCGCATGATTTATTGTTTCAGCTGCTGGAATGACATGCGGCTCTGCAGGGCAGGGGAGCAACCCTCCCCTTCTCCCCAAAAACCTCCCCCTAAACAAACCCGGGCGAGCCAGGGCTCTGTCCTGGAGGGAGCCCCGCGAAGTTGTGTGCGTGTGTGTGTGTCGGGCTGCCAACCTGAAGGACTTTTCTGGGGAGAGGAAGGGAAGCAGGGAGAGAAGCTCTTTTATTTCACTGCTTGTTTTGATGGTCGCTCCCAGGAGGCTGCGATTTTCTGCTGCCTAGTTAGTGCCCCTTAATCCTGACTCGGGAGTGACTCAGTCGACGCTTGCGAGCGCTGATTATTTTTTTTTTTCAATCGGGGGAGGCAGTGGTTCAGGTGGGGCCGGGGAGTAGCGGTCGAGGTACCGGCGAGAGGAAAATGCAGCACTGCCGCCGCGGCGAGGGGAAAGCCAAGGGGGGGAGAAAGGGAGAGCCGGGGGCAGGTAAAGGAGAACCCACCGCGTTGGTCTCGTCAGGCTTTTTATGTTATTAATACAACGATATAGTTGGATTTTCGTCAGTCTGCAAGGGCAAGGGCTGACAAATTTGCACGGATGCTATCTTTAAAAACACATCTATCTTCATCCTTCCTTCCTTTCCTCTTTCTTTCTTCCTCTCTTTCTTTAGTCACGATTTCCCGGGATAAATGAATGCGCATTTGATGGGTGTGTAAGATGTGGCCCATCCGGCTGGCGTAACAGAGCTCTGTGGATGCGGTGTGTGCTGTACCGGCCGTGATAACAAACAAGTGGCAAGTGATGTTTTTTTAGTTGCTTGGATTGGCTTAAGAAGTCGAGGGGTCCAAAATACTGCTTCAGCTTCCAAGCTAAACTTCCGGGGACCCCTCTCACGCTTTATTTTGCATAAACACCGAGGCTGGATGAGGGAAAGGTGAAATACCAACAATTTTAAAATTAGTAAAAAAAAAAAAAAAAGGAAAAGTGAGAAAAGGAATGCAGCTCGCCTCCGCCGTGAGGTGACGGCTTGGAAAGCAGAAAACTTTCCCGAGGAGGTGAGGAAGCCGCAGCCGCCTCCCGGCTGGGCTGGGCTGCTTTCCCCCATCCCTCTGGGTCTGCTGGCAGCTCCCGCCAGTCGAAAGTTACCTGCTCTGCAGCAGGAGCAGCAGTGCAGTCGCTTGCTCCTGAATTAAACACAACTCTTAATGATGTAGCATTATCAACAAGGGACACTTGATTGACTGATCTAGGTATGATATATGTGCTTGGCGTCTAAATTAAATATTAAGTGAAATACTTAGCTCTAATTAGAAATCGTAACCTAGCGATGAAAACTTGAAGAAACAAATTGCGGGGGGAGGAGGGGACAGGCTTTAAACGCTGCGGAGAGGAAAGTAGCGGTGATGTGTACAGAGTCTGACATATTAGTAACAAGCAGCAACTTTGAAATGATTGACGTGTCGTTAAAGCCATCAGGCTGATTTTAATAAATCTTCAAGGAAAAAAAAAGGAAAGAAAAGCGAAGAAAAGTGCGGAACCTCGCAGACAGGTTATTTATTAATCGGCGCATTAAATCCGAGAGAAACACAATTAGAATGTGGGAGAAGGAGGGAAGGCGGGGGTAAATCTGTTGACGAATTTAGCAAATAAACGTCCGTAAAACAGCGACCATCCAGCTCGGGGCTTCTCTGGGAGATGGAGATGTCAGAGCCAGATGCCTTCTCCCCCGAGTGTGCCTTCCCAAGGTAAACAAGCACACAGTTGTCTCAACTTTCTCCTTTAGTACAAAGTTCCTGGTGCGACGGAAAATTTGAATATTTTATCAGTCTCTTGTAGTGACCCTCATTAGGTGGGCATCCTGCTAAGGCCTTGGCGTTACAAGAAAGCTGCCCAATCAGAGCATTTGCACGCCTTGTTAGCGATGGTTAATGAAGCTTCCCCATGCACTCAAAGAAAGGCCCCCTCGATGTAGATTTACCTTATGTCAACTCGTTACTTCTAATGAATCGCATCAAAATTCTTCCCTGAATGGGGCCGAGGCGCCCGGACCGGGATCCCCTCCCCGCCCGGCGGAGCCCACCCCTGCCACCGCCGTCACTTTAGCGGAGAAGCCGGCACCGAGGTGACCAGGCGCAGCTCGTCGGTGGGGAGGGGGACACGGGGCCGAGGGAGGGACGGCGCGGAGAGCGCGGCCGGCGGCGGCGGGGGCAGCGCAGCCCGCGGGGGGAGAGCTCGGCCCGGCCGCGGCCGCGGAGGCTCCGCTGCCGGCAGGTACACGCTCGCCTCTCATTTCCAGGCTCCCCCCCACCCCAACCCCCCAGCTCCCCGTCCCTCCGGGCTGGCATTTTAAAATCAATTAGTATTTTCAATTCTTGAGGTGAATTATTCAAACAAATGTTTGGGAGACCCTGAGGGAGAATTTGGCCGTGACAAAAGGTTTGATTAGCTTTATTTCCCCCCAAAAGCAACAAAGGCGTAGGGCTGCGAGAACAATCCGCTACATCAGGGCATGTTCAATTAAATGAAAGTCATTAGCTTCGCCGTGAAAGCACTACCTTTAAAATCAGATGGGGCGGGCGGGAAGGGGGGAGTGGGTGTACTCTGATAATTGTGGCTGGAGGATTTAACACTCCCCCTCCCCCTATACACACAAAGCCCTCCAAAAAGAAGAAGAAGGGAGAGGGGGGGGACCCAAACCCAACACTTCACCCTTTGGAAATTTGTGCTCAGTCTAAACAATAGGAAGCCCATAATGCAGATTATAACACTCACTGACTCGAATCCATTATCTGCCCTCCACACTGTCTATATATTGATTTCCATATACTTTCTATTGCTCTCAATGACTGAGCAAAGCTCCAGTTAAGAGCCCGCGACACACAGGAGCGCTGCTTGAACTACATCTCACCAATACAAGCCGGAGCCGGTTGTAAACACGAAATGCTCCCACTTTCCCCGTGTAGCTGCGAACAAGCACACTAGCACCCCTCCAGCCCCGCAAGGGAGCCGGGCAGAGCCAGTGGCTGCCCCGGGCCCCCTCCCGCCTCGGGGAGCGTGCGGGTGTCCCCCGGAGCCGCGGCCGGGAGCACACCCGCGCCCACGGGAGGGATCCCGGGCTCCCCGTCCCGAGAGCGGGACCGCAGGCGGGGAAGGGGCTCTGGGTCCCCGCGGGGCGGGCAGAGCCGGGGGGCTCAGCTCCCCGCCCGCGGCCCTCGGCCAGCAGCCCCTCTGCCCGAGACCTGAGCTCTTAATGAGGGATGGCGGTGGTTTCCTTAACTTTGGGAGCCAACAGAGCAGAACTTTCCCAAGGCAGGACGCTCCGGACGGTAAGTTTGATATTTAGATTAAGATCACTTCCTCACGGGCTCCTGCGGTGTGCGTGCGGTATGTGAATGTGAGGAAGAGGAGGAGAGGGAGCATGCTCAGCTCAAAGTGACCATAAGAGAGAGAAGGAACCACCAAGAGCACGACTTGATTTTTTTGGGGAAGCGCTCCTAAAGGGAGGTGGGCTGGGAGCAGGAGACCGCCGAGGCTGAGACAGGGAGTGCAGTCCAGCTGCCCCTGCCTCTTCGCAACCTTCCTCCGCAGGGCATCGCTCCAGGCGGAGGGCAAACAGGTATCGAGAGGGTTAAAGTGCCGGGAGACAAGTAGAAATTTGGAAGCGAATATGTGTTGGGGGGAGGGGGAGTAAAGCGGTTATTCTGCTGCTGTAAAGACCCCAAATAATCCACTTGGAACCTGTATAGATCGGAGAGATCCGGGACAGCGTCTTAAATGGTCACATCTCCTCTCCCCCTCCCCGCTCCCCCCCCCCCTTTACTTTAATGAAGATTGTTAATTTGCTTCGAGGCAGTGCTCTGGGTTGATAAGTCCTCCCCAGCTAATATGTTAAAGTTTAAATACCAGCAGGTGCAAATTCACTCTACTTAAGGCTATAAAAATAATGCCGAAATTCAAGAGCACAAGAAGTCAGCCTTTGTATTGTGATTTATAAAAGGGAAATTGCGCTATACATAGCCAACTATTTACCAAAAAACCCCAACCCCCAAAGCCCTGAAAGTGCTAAACTCTTCTTAATGATGCCGAAGGTGAAGTTGTTTCATATTGGACAAAATGGGAATTATTCTTTGTCATGTAAATCACCCTTCACTTGACCTCAGGTTAGAGGATAATGTTCATTCTTAGTTCACACTAAAACTTATTTAAATTAGAGAGCCTGAAGAATCATTTCACCAAATCCGTGTAATAAAGTGAAGAGGACTTAGGGATCTTCATTCAAAAAACCCATGGGTTAGGAACGTGTACTTTAAAAATTGGTATTTGTCGCAAACCTCGAGGATTAGGGGGTTTTTATTTAATCAAGTTATGCTCCTTGGATTTCCTGAGAAATGTGTATATAATTTTGCGTAACAAGATTAAAAGAAAGGAAAAGATATGAATCAAAGGAGCTATAGATACACAAAAGACCTCCAAGTAACAATTACTGTAATACATATTTTAAAATAGGAAAAGAAATGAAAAGATATTTAACAATTGGGTAAAACAGAAATGAAGGTTTGATAAAGAAGATGCAGCTTGCGGTGCTATTTCATTCGATAAATATACTTTTGGCGTGGAGTGACAGGATGTGTTATTTTGACACAAAATGAAAGCGTTACTGCAGATACAGAGACACAGATATACACGAAGACAGCTGTATACACTCATTTATAAATTAGTGGGTGCACGTGGAAGGAAATCTGAGCGTCTCTACTTTCCAAAGCAGCGCTGAAAAATATCCCATAGGTGAGGTACAGGGCTGAGGTAGGTTTAATATTGAAGCGCTAGAGATTATTGGAAATCAAATAAAAATTCGACAGGCACAGACCCATTAGAGGATTTAGTGGTGAGGAGGGAGAGATTTTCCAGGGCTTTTGTTGCTAATGTTTCAATGCTAGGCGCTAACTTTAAGAAAAGTGTCAGTAGAATAACAAATTGAGGGCATGAAAGGCCACGGAGAGAAAGCAAGCAAGGATGCTCTTGACTTCTTAGCAGTTGCTTAGAAAGGATCTCGAGCTTAATGTGGGGACTCAATCAGCGGCGAGCACAAAGCTGGGCACAGCGGAGTTGGGCTCAGCACGTGCACTCTGCTCGAGTCGCTCAGCGAGCGCCGGGCGGGGCGGGGGTGGCCGCGGCCGCGGAGCCCCCCGGGCAGCGCCCCCCGCACCGGGCTGTGCCCCCCGCACCGGGCTGTGCCCCCCGCACCCGGCACCTGCACCGCAGGCAGCGCCCCCTGCACCCCGCACCGGGCTGTGCCCCCCGCCCCCAGCACCCCGCACCGGGCTGTGCCCCCCGCACCGGGCAGCGCCCTCCCCTCCCGCGCCCGGCCCTGCGCTGCAGCCGCGGGTGCGCACCGCCATGGACACACCGCGCCAGGGGCTGCGCTGAACCCGTGCCCCTCTTTCCCTCCGCGGCAGGGCAGGGAAAAGCCGCCTGCCCGGGACAGGCGAGGGGGCCGAGATGGGGGATTTGATAGAGCGCGGCTTGTCCCTTTCCTGGAGCGCCAGCAGTGGGTTTTGTTAAAAGGCTCTCTCATCAAAATCGGTCTTTCTGCGAGAAACAGCCTATTTTAAAGCCCGTCTGTAGAGATTTTTAACAGCTTAACGAAATATCAGAGATAAGGGAAACCTGGGAGATGCTCCCAGGACATCAGACCTTAATGTGCTCCTTCAGCGGAGGAGGGAGCTCCATTCTGTTCCCTGTACGTATTATACTGCAGACAGGGTTCGATATATACTCTATTTAATCTTGCTCTGTGACAGAGCTGTTTAAGTGTATACCATGCCTACGTTCTTTGTATCAAGACCAAAAGGATGCATTGTTGAAAGAAAACTATTCAAAATCTTTCATCTGATAGAAACGATCCAGCAACTGTGAGGCAGCTACAGCACAATGGTTCTGTCTGCATAATAGGTATCTCATAAAAATACAGCATGTCATTGCAACAAAAAGTTAAAAGTCTTAAATGCATCCATCTTATATATTGCATGAAGTCAATAATATTCTAACCTCTCCTGCACCCCGCCATTAAATGGTACACGGCACTTTAAAATCGAGGGCATTGTGATTGAAATCCCAGTCTCTAGCAGAGAAAGAGGGGAGCAAGGTAAGTTAGCAAGGACCATTACGGATGTAATGACCTCAGGGTAAATATTCATTAGGAAGAAGGGATTCCTCTTCTAATACCCAGTCTATTTTCTTTGGAATGCAATATCACGGAGAATAATGTGGTAGCAAGTCCCAAGATTTAAAAGGAGATTATTACCAGGTGTGTTGAGAAGAGTTTGGGAGATCCTTTTTTTTTTTTTTCCCCACACACACTTTTCTCAAGTGGGACGCAAATGCCAAGAATAGCAATTTTTAAAATCACCTTTCTAATTTTATTCGGAAAGCTAGAGAAGCTTGCTCCTTGCTTAGCCCCCGGCAGCAGAAAGAAGAGAACATTTAAGCAGCTCGGTGAGCAGCCCTGCCTCTCTCTTCCCTTGGTAGGTGCACTTAGACGGCGGCAGGAGAGCCTGCACACCCCCCGGGGACAGAGTTTGCCTCCTGAACCACACTTCTCTTACTGAAGAACAGCAGCTCCGACCTCCACACCAACCGGGACTGCCGCTTTGAAGTAGCTGCGAACAGTGCTCCCGTGTCTCAACATGGTCACGTAGGAGATTTGAGCCTTTTAATTTCCAGACACAAGGAATAACTCCCTCGGAGGGCCGGGCCGGCTTAGGTGGTCGATTGCTGGGTGTTTTGGTCAGAGTTCTTGATTTTTTTTCTTTCTAATAAGACAGCGAGGGAGGATGGGGTAGGATTCCCTGGCAGACACAGAAGCCTGGAGGGGAAGAGAAAGCCTGGCCGGGCACATTTGGCAGCGGGGACCTGCCCGAGCGGCTCTGCTGTCCCGGCGGGACGGCGGCCGGGCCCGAGACCCGGCCCTGCGCAGCAGCCAAGGGCGCGTCGCCCGGTGTGACCTTCAGGGAGCACATTTCCACTGCTGAGCACCGGGAAAAGTGCTCCTCTCCCTCGCAGGCGCCATGTTACCGCCGGGAGCCGGGGCTGGGCCGAGGGAGGGCGGGTGAGCGGTTAGTGAGTTTTACGCGGTTGTTAATTCAGACTGGACGCGCACTCCATAAAAAGAGGGGGAAAAAAAAAAAGAGTACTTTGGGATTATTCTTTTCTTCTTAACCCCCCCTGCTATCCTCTCTTTTCCAACCCCCCTAGAGGGGATGCGCTTTGTAACACTGATGCCTGCTCTGGGACCCTCCGGAGCATCCTCCCCCTCCCGCCCGCTGGAAAGGGGGTGATCCCCGAGGGCTCTCACGGGGACCCTGTCCAAGGCCCCGACACTCGCCTTGCCGGGGGCCCCAGGCACCGCCGGCAGCGCCCGAGAGCGCCCAGCTTCCCCCATCCTGCCGCTAGCCGGGGAGGGACTGGGAAAACTCCCTCAGCCTCGCTCCCTGATAGCTATGAGGTTCAAAATCAGAAAATACTCCCAACACCTCTTTCTCCCCGTGCAAAATGATTTCCTAAGCAGTGAGTCTGCACTTTGCTGAGCTCTCTGCTCCCTCACTTCTCACAGAGACCTGCTCCTTAGTCAAGGCGCTCTTTTGTCTTCCCCTCTGCTTTTTTTTTCTTCTTATTGTGAGAAAAACTAACCAACCCCACCCAGAACCCGACAACAACAACTTCTGTAGCTGTGCAGAAGTGGAGGAAGCAGCGCCGCGATCGCGGCAGGGACACAGAGAAGCCGGACAGAGCCGCTCCTCCCCTGGGCCGCAGGGCCGGTGCCGTCCTAAGGATTCAAGTCCTCTCAGGATTTGGGAACAAAGGCAGTCCAGCCCAGCTCCGCCACGCACGAATCTCCATTGTAATCCTGGGCTTATCCTTTCCCCCCCTCCCTTTCTTCATCTGCCCTGTTTTCCAGCCTGCGGTTCCTGAAGGTCAGATGGAGGGGTCATAGCTCTGCATCCCCTATAAATAGATTTTGATATTTAGACAGCTATTGCTACTCGATATTAACTTACAGGATAATGGCGAGAGATATCGTATGCGCTGAACCTGTTATTCACGAGTGAGCAGCATCTGTCGAATACAATTCTCGTCTTTTTGCCCTATTTGGCTGTAGCACACATCAATAGGGCGAAGGACGTCTTGAGGCTGGGGCAGGGACGGAGAGCAGGACGGCTCTGCGGGGGCAAAAGTTGCGAGTACAGTGCTGAAACTCTACGAGGACTTAGAGAGCCTAAGTCAGGAGCCAGGTCGGCGCAGACCGGCTCTGAGCAAGTGCAGGACCCATTCAAGAGCGGCAAATATTCCAGCGGGCTTTTGACACTTCACATTAAAATATAATGAATGCTGCTGAGGTGGAAGGGTCTCCCCTCCGCACATTCGCAGCCCGATTTCCCCTGTTTCTGACTTTTAAAGTCGTGGGTTCCAGGTGGATCTGGACCAGAGGCTCAGAGCTCACCACTAACCCTTTCTCTGTTTACAGAGTGTTCAAGAGAAGGCAAGGTCTTCAAATGTGGGCTATACTTCGAAGGGAACACTAAGAGTTCTCATTTCCTTTTCACAGATCCCCTCTTCTGGCTGTTCCCAAATCCTCTGCCTTTCGCCACCTGCGAGGCAAAAAAGGCCTTTACACTCCTAGGTCCTCTGTCCTGGATGCCGTCACTCTACTTGGCAGTGCGATTAAAATGAAATTCACGGCCGGGACCCTGGCTGAGGCTTCAGGGCAAGCCCACCCGCAGCCGGGTGCCCGCCGGGATGCGCCGGTCGGGGTCGGCCAGCGCTTTGGGAGCTGTTGGAACTGGCGGGCAGCGGCCGAGGCCGTGCCCCGCGGGACGGGGAGAAGAGTCTGGCCAGGATAAAAACACCATTTCTCCCTCGTTGTGCTGGCTCACGCGTGGGTCCTGCTCCTTCTGCAAAAACGATTCCCCTTATAGCTGTCGAGACCGCGGCTCTAGAAACTAGTTGTGATCAAGATCTTGTGTAGCAGGAGCGGGAAGTACGCAGGCGTTTCCATCTGCTTACCTGGGCATGGAGGGAAGGGAGACAGGGTCGTGAAAGGCGCCGATTGTGTGTGGATTTTGAGGTTAAAAAGAGGTAACCTGGGGAAGGGGAGGGAGGAAAGGCACTGAGTGGCTTAATCAATAAAATGTCTGAAATAGTTGTCGAGATTTGATTCTCGCGTTTGCTGGTTTAACTTGCCCTGTAACGCTCATGTGTAACATCTGGTACTGCGCGTGTACAGCTGCGCTTTGGGGGTGGTGTGCGCTTGATTTTGAGAAAAGGGATAATTGCCAAGGAAGAGAAAAAGAGGCAGTTTTCAGATGCTGCGACTTCCTAGAGCCTGGCGGGTTTACAACCAGCTCGGCAACAGTGAAACAAACTTGCTGTCAAAGTTTACCGACTCTCAGTGAGGAGGAGCGCATCTCGCTGCCCGGCCCGGGACCCGCAGGCTTTGTTCCGCGGGCAGCGAAGCCCCGGGAGCTGCCAGGGTTGCCCGCTGTCCCCGGGAGGCAGGCGGGCTGGCCGGAGGGCTGGCGGAGCGCTGTCCCGGCCGGGCAGTGTCCCAGGTTCTCTTCCGGGCCGGCCCGTGGCAGCCGAGCCGCGCTCCGCCCGCCGGGAGCGGCGGCAGCGCTTGTGCCCACCGCCCGACGGAAGGGGCAGACGCGACTTTTCTGGGTGTTTGTAAGGCTCGCCTGCGAGGGAAGGCGCCGTCTCTTTTCCCCCTCGGCCTCCTCGGCCCGTCTCCCGGGAGCTCCGGAGGGAGCCGGGGGGCCGGCGCTGCACAGCCCAGGCGCACAGGGACGGTGCGGGGGGACGGCGCAGCCCCGCCGGAGCGGCAGCCCCAGGGTTGCAGGGCAGAGATCTTGTGCTCCCTCCATCTCGGGGCTCTCTTTGACCCCATGAGCTGCTTAGGGAGAGCTCTTACGATAGTTTTTCCATAAGAAAAATTCGAGTTATTGTGAGGTGCGGTCCCCATGCATTTTTAACCATAGTGATTACTAAATTAATAGCAGGCCCTAAGACAGATGTCAAAACGTCTTGAAAATGTTTATCTGTGAATAATTGAGAAGGTGGTAAGACGCATTATCTGATTGTATAATGAAATATGTATGAGGAACAGCTGTTTGCAATAGTCACCTCCCGTTGTTTCATTAGCCTAGAGCCTCCTCTTTAAAGAAGCGCTTCCCTGAAGTTGGCCATTCAGCCTCCGCCGCTTCCACCGGCGCCGGCGGCCGAGCCGGAGCCGCAGCGGGGAGAGGCGAACCCGGGGCTGTCCCCAGGCCGGTCACGGGCCCTCCCCGCGGCATTTCTCACTGCTGCTCCACTCCGAGGGCGGGAGGGAAGAGGAGCGGATGGGGTCCGAAGATGTCCTGTCGGGCAGTCTCAGCCTGAAGAGGACGCCCTGAGAGGAAGGATCCTAGATGCTCATCTCGGAAGCACAGCAAACAGCCATTTATTAAGATTTCATGCCAAGCAGCGATGCCTCGACTGCTTAGCGTTGACATAAACTTCCAGACGTCGAGCATATGCTGTTGCACAGCATTGTTTATGTGTGGTACCAGATGTTGCTTTGCATCCTATTGTCTAGAGACAATGTTTAGCTCAGGTTAAAATATCTTTACTTAAACTGCTCAGTTGGCCATTGTGTGAGCATTAGTGAAGTGTCATGGAGAGGTAATGGGAAGTCCGGGGAGGTTAGCTCTCCGAGCATGGCCAGAAGGTCCCTGGTTCATGGTGGGGTTACAGCCACCACTGTCATCTTTTGTTTTCCCTCATCAGAGAACCCTTGTCCTTCCTCTAAAAGGATGTGCCTCGCTCTCATTCCCTTCGGAGTTTTCTCCACCGTTTCATGAAGCGGCCCGATGTTTGTTTTTCCAGTTCCCCTAAATCGCCCCAAAGAGGAAAGCAAAGCACGCTCCTGCGTCACCGCCACCCCAGCCGGGCCGGGCCGGGCGGAGCGGGGATGCTGGCGCCGGGGGGAACCGGGCCCGGGAGCAGAGTTCACACCCGAGCCAAGCAGGCGGCTCCCTCCCCCCGAAACGCCCGGCCGAGCCTCCTTCCCTCCTTCCCTCCGTCCGTCCGGGCCGGCGCACCCCCCTCCCGCCTGGAGCCTTTTCTTCCCTTTAACCCCGCAGTTTGGGCCGGCCGCGGCTGCTGACCTGTGGCAGGACTTTTGCTCCGGGAGAGAGGGGAAAAAAGCTATAGACTTTAATCGGATTTCTCCCCAAACACTCGTGGTATGTTGTTGTTATGCATCTATATGGAGATCATTATTTATAAATGAGCGAGTACGATCAGTCGCAAAGACTTTAAGAGCCCGGATTTGTGTCACTAAGTTGAGGGCGGGGTGGCGCGGCTTGGCGGGGTGGTGGCCGAGCGGGATGTCGCCTGTCCCCCCGCTTGCCCCGAAGCCACCCCGGCACCCCGGGCGAGTTCCCCCCGCCCGAGGCCGTGCGGGCCCGGGGCTGCCCCCGCCTGCTCCGTGCTGTCTCCTGCTCGACACAACGCAGGCAGGTTTCCCCGTGTACCAGGTGCCCCCGAAGAGTGGGGAAGAGGTGAGAACATTTTCCATCAGCAGCAGCAGCAGGTTTTGCTGGACACTGTAGTCCCTACCTCTCCTGCTCCCCGACATTTGAGAAGCCGCTTCAGGGCACAGTTAACATCTCTCTAAATGCTCGAATTAAGCAAAAAGCCGCATTGTGTACTTCAGCATCGAAAGCGAAGGTTTGCAAAGTGATGCACCGAATAATGTAGATGTGTTTGTGCGATTTTCAGCATTTTTGCCTGTGCATAATCCCTTATGCCTTTTATTACAGCCCTACACATTACAGTTCATCTGTAAAGATACTGCTTCAGAGGGACCTGTTGCACACAGTGATGGTAATTAGTAACCTTGGTAACAGTTTTAAATAAAGGTTATAACAATGATGTCAACTGTTTTTATTCATCATACCGTAAATGGGGTCTCAATATTATTGTGCCTGTAGAGGACAGTGTTTAAGAAACAGTTATGAGGTTCCACTTTACTTATTATAGTGCGAGTTATCACTTTTTACCTTGCCCTTAAGTAAACATGATCGTGGTTCTAAATAGTATAAAGATTTTCAAAATGCTGAGGACTCTGTAAACTTTAATCTTCTGAATGAGGTAGATGTTATTATGAATTAGACTTATCAGGCTCCAAGTACCCTTATGAAGAACACTGTAGTCTTCCAGAGAAATACCTCAGAATTAGAACTGCTTAGAAACCGTAATGAGCAATGTTAGCAGTGGCTATACCATTAGCCTTCTGCACAGGCTATCTCCTCTATTAAAGCTTACAGAAAATGCTCACAAGCTGAAAGCTAAATTGAATATAATTGCTTTTATTTACCTATTGCTTTCATATAATTAAAATATTTTTAGTTACATTTATCAAACAGCATCCACTTCGAGTATTACCTGCCACATCTATTAATCCATTTTTCTGTATTAACTACACCACCATTAGCTATTGAAATATGTAGATGTACACATATGTATTACCTATATTGTCTTTGTCAAGATATGTTTTAATTCTCATTAACAAAAAATATTCTTGTGGAAGAATCTCTGAAGCATGTTTTTCATGCACATTTATTAATAATCACAGTTGTCAAGAATTAGATATGCACAGATTGCAAACGGAAGGAAAATATTATATGCAAAATGAAATATAGAGTAGAATTGAGTATAACTATTTTTCCTCCTTAAAATAAAAAATTTACAGAGTGAAAAACCGAGCTATTAAGCTTACTTAAAAGATGGCTTTGTTGGTTTAATTATACTGTAGTTATTTTATAAATATGTTTCAAAGGAAGCTTGCCATATTGAATGTCAATGAAGCCTGTAAAGAAAAGACTTACAAAAGCTAATGCATACCAAATACCAAATTTTAGTCATTAGCATTCCTATTTATTACAAACTAGAGGAACCTATTAACAGACAAGAATTTGTGTTTAGCTAGCATTACAATGTTTAGCCATTAAAATAAAAAAGGGCAAAAACTTACAATCTTCTTCCCCTGCCCTTTAGAATTATTTGTTCCTTTTACTCAGACAAATGCATCAAAAAACCTGATAACAGAAACTGTGATTCTTCATTATTGCCATCTGTACCAGAGCAAAACCTGTATTGTTTTATTCAGGCAACATTTCTACTTTTTCCAAAGGACCAGGGCTGTCTCATCATGCAATTCAAACATTTTGCACGTACCTTAGCACCTGCATTGGAAGGACTTCTGGCCAAGGGGAAGCACGGGCAGGTTTTGGGCTGATTCAGGCCTACAGGGTCAAGCCTGGGGGCTGCCAGGCCTGATCCAGCCTCAGTAGGCACTTCTCTATCACATTCAGTGGTTTAGGTCAGGTCTGGGGTGTGGATAGCAGCTTTCATGCTTAGGATGGAGGAAGGAAGGACTAAACCATTCATGAGTTAAGCAGGCTGCTCACCAGAAGTTTCTTTTCCAGTGCTTGTCGCAAAATCAGCATATTTATTAATGTGCTGCCTATTTGTTCATGAATTTATTTAAAATCTCTAGGCCAAGAGTTTCTACTTTTCAAATACCGTTTGAGAAATTGTATTTTTGTCTCTTTTGAAGATAAGTGTGTGAAAATATATTACCCCTCAGAATTTCTGAAAAGCAGTTAGGCATATTATTATGTAACATATTAAATTTCAACTATAGATTATAAATAAGCTTACTTGTGTTTTCCACCAAACTGCACACTTTTGTGTAAAAAGAGAAGTTTTTGGGGATATTAATGATGGAGTAACAAACTGATAGATCTTTTCCCTTTTGTTGCATCCCTCACGGTCCTTGCCTTCTCAGCTTGTGGGTGAGCATCACTCCTAGAGACTCTGTTGCGTGTATTCAAATTGACAGAGAGATTCAAAACAAGACCAAAGAAGCAGCAAAACATCTACAGAACTTCTGTATGACAGATGCTGTCAAATGCCTGTTTTGCCTCAAAGATTACTTCAGTTTTCAAAGAATGGGGGGGAGAGGGGTGGAGAGCTGTTCAGGAAAGTTCAACCCATCTGTTTAATCTTTGTTTTCCAATTTTCATTGTTAGTTTCTAAACCAGGCTTTACACTTAATTTAATAAAGTGTTTGGTTTGACTAATAGGGATCACTTTTGATTTTGATTTTGCAAGAATAGAGTGAAGATTGGTACAAAGAAAATTCACTGTATAAACATCCTGCCCAAGAAAGGAAGGTTCACCCATACTCCATCTACAGGATTTGTAAGTACAAGAAATTTGCTCTCTTCAAAGATTTAAACTCCTTGGCTTTAGGATACCATGGTAGGGCTCGTTGTTTATAGCTTTTACACGAACATATGGTGAGAAGTTTGACTGAAATAGTTCTACAAACAGCATATCTTAGCATGTATGAAATATTTTGAATAAAGGAGTTCCTGTGTGACCCCATTTATGTGATCCACATTGCTGCTTTTCACTAATGAAAACAAAACTGATCTGAAATTTGCATGAGTGTGATGTCTGGGGATAACAGTCTCATGAAATCAAAATGATGCAGGCTGTTTCTGATTTTGCTAAGATAAATTAGAATTTGGGAGGAAGAATCTCATGGAAAATTAAATATAAAAGCAGACAGAGTTTCTGAAATTTTAAGAACACTATATTTTCCTAGGAGATTTTTTTTGAGTCAAAGATTTTAAGTTTATAATCAATGAAAAGCAGTGGTTCAAGAGGCTGCAGACAGCACAGATTCAAATAAGCCTGAAGGAATCTTTATATTGTCTCTCAAGTATTGTAACTTTTGCAAGGACGGCTTTTTCTAGGTCAGCATGTCTATAACCCAAAACGGAGCTGATCCATAGATCTACAACTCAGATGCTGCCACAAAGATAGATGTCTTGCAGGTCTTTCACTTACACATGCTAGATAGATACTGTTAGAAGTTTCTTGGCAGAAAAGCTTTAATTTGCAATATTTCTGCCAATCAAACCCAAACTGATTTAACTCTAAGTCCTGTTGCTAGAATGACAAATGTATTTAAAGGAGAAATGGTAGTAATGCAATAGTTCTGGCAGTAAGTTCAGACAAAAAATAAAAAAGAGCAGCTCTAAGAAAGAAAAAGTGGTCTGATCAATCACTTCTTTATTCATACTGTCCCTTTAAAACAAAGCAGAACACAAATGTTTGAACAAAAATGCTTCACTTGTTGCATTCTCAGCAATGCTTTCTCTTTCTCACCTTAAACCATCCAGAGTCCTTTGTAGCCACATACAGTATGCGACAGAACAATTTGGAAAAGATTCATCTATCAAGTTTAACAACTTTCTGGTGTAACTTCAGAGAGGTTTATTGCTTATTCATGTGGAAGTGAGTACACCCAACTTGTTTTGCCTGGTTTTGCTACTTTTGCTGGTCTGCAGGCTGTTCTGGTAGCTGCAAATGGCTTCTCAAGTGACATTTGCTGACATTCAGTAGTGTATATTTATCAGTATTCTTCACCTCACTTCTATACGTGTAATCTATTTTATTTTGTTCCTCATAGCAACCTCCTTTCCACTGTCCATGGCCTGAAAATGATAAATGGCACAGTGGCATATTTCCCTAGCTGCACTAAAATGTCACTGTGAAAAATCTTTAATGGGCTAAGTGTAGCTTTTCAGGTTATGACTTGTCAAGTTATGGAGAAATTCTAGAGTTTCTCCCTAATCCACCATTCTTTGGTACCACAGCACTGCTGGCAGAGACTAATTATAAGTTACACCAGTCAGAGCATGGCAAGAGTAAATGAAGTAGAAACTGTTTGATCAAGGCTCATTTATACTTGCTTTCTGCACTTGTGCTGTGTTGCCTGATGTGCTCTGTGCAGGCTGATGCTGGATGTGCCTTACTGCTCATGTATGAATATGCACATATGCTGAGGTCTAGGTTATTGCAAAGAATTTGCTTATCACGGCAGTACTGGACATGTTTATGCTGCTCCTGCATCTGGGAGTGCTGAGGGAAACCCTCCAGGCTGGCCAAAGGAATGGAATGCTCTAAGAAAGGGTCTCTGGTGGCACCTGTGTTTAAAATGAACACTAACTGGAAATACACAGGTCAGAGCACCTAGTGTTACTATCCTCTTTTAGTTTAGGTACCAAAACAGGTCAAGAGAGGCTGACTTAGATTTTAAAGCAGCCTCAGAAATACAATGTACCTGCCCTGGACTCAGGGATCTAGAAGACTATTCTCCTTTAGGTTTTCTATTCCTTTTCCAGCAGTTCTTCATCAACTTTTTGGACAAAATGCTCAAGTCCAGAATATAGAACAGTTTTTGAGAACATTCACCCTAAATCTGACTGCAGATGGTACTTGGGTGTCACCTTTCCTTAGTTTTCCCTGCCTTTGCAATGAATACTTTAAAGAAACATAGTTCCTTAGTTATTTTCTCTAAAAAGAAACCTTCCTTTTTTTTAAAAGAAACCTTTCTTTAAAAAGAACCTTCCCTGTTCTATGATCACAAAGCATCATGCCCAGATTTCCTCCCATCGAAGAGCTAGAAAGCACAAAAGGAACTAAATGCTAGAACCAACAAGAACATTTGTTCTGCAGCAAATGATGAATGGTGTAATTTATCTGACAAAGAGGGCATTTTTGGCATTGAGGGACAACAGTGCTCCTTTAGATCATGCCATGAAGTAGGAAGTACCTGAAATTATTTTTATATAATTGATTTTTCTATTACTTGCATTATCGGGTATTTTTTTATCAGTGAGGGCAAGAGTTTGTAACTCTTGATATGACATGCAGCATAAAATACTTACTTGACTTTTGAAAATGAGCCAGAGTGGAAGTGCTTTGGGGTAAAATCTACCTTCCTCTTCTCCCATTCCCTACACCAACTTCCACCTTACCACTAACATGCTATTACAAGTCCGGTGCCCTCTTATATCTGTTCCACAGTATCCATATTTCACTCTTAGGACTTAACTTCCTGCAAGAATGTGACTTTAAGTCCCTATGCCTACAAAATATGCTCAGTGGGGAAAAATCTCTTATCTGACGAACTTTAAAATCATGTCAGTCTTAGGAAATGTCATGAGTCCATCAGCTTTCCCAATTAACATTTTCAGCGCTTATTTACTGTGTAGACATAGATCACCCAGAACTTTGCTTTAGAACACAGTTTAGAGCTCACTTTGTTTCCAAGGAAAAGTTTAAGGGAAAGAAACATCTTCTAGTAGAATAGCTGAAAGCAACATCTGGAGGAGGGTTTTTGTATACAAAGGAGGATTTGTGTCTGAAAGCTTTTTTCCCTCCTAGTTAAAACAGCTGGTCTAAGAGAAAATACTGCCTTTTCCAGCAGTTTTTATTATATTCTTAGACCATACTGCTAGAACAGCCAACAGTATTACCATGCTTTGCTTGTCCTGAAGGGGTGAAAAATAAACTTTAAAGGCTTTTGAAATGAAGCCCTATTATGCTTTTAAGCCCTTGGATAATTATCTGCAGTTGACACTCTCCTGGAAGCCAGCAGAGGCTCTGTGCTTGGATCTAGAAATTCTAAAATTTATAGGCTTTTCCCTAGCACTGCTCCTAGAGGACAAGCAAAGGCTTTTCTCCAGTTCACTCTGCAGCCCTCGGTTTACCCTGAGATGAGTTTGCTGCATTTACCGCCTGTCCTAGTGGAAGCCAGATGAGTAAGTTCTGCTACCACCATGGTCAAACATCCCAGGAGCTCTAAAGAGCCTTGGGGTTTTCTACTGCTTCAAAGGCACTTTCTCCCCACTCAGAGGAGTGTAAATTCTGCCACTGACTGGGGTCTGAACGTGGCTCTGAGAGTTTAACTTGCAATGTTCTGGTGCTACACCATTCTTCAGGAACACCTCTGCCTGCTCCACAGGCATGAGGCCACATCAACCTGCTCTTTGCACTTCTTCAGAGACATTCACCAAAAACTCTCTGGGTCAGAGGAAGCAGATCAGCATTGAGCCTTCATGCATAACTTGCCAGTTTGGCACCTATTGTTTTTTTTTTTTCCCAGCATGGCATTGCAAGGGATTCAGCTTTTCACATCTATTTATTTAGTTTGACTGCTTATGGCCTTTCAAATGCAACTGTCTTCTGTGTGTCCAAATGCCACGGGGGATGGTTTGGCTTTGTGAAAAGATGGTGGAAAAAAGGAAATAAAGCAGCTTCCCTAAGGGCTTATTCATAAGACACACTGCTGCTTGTGGCTTATTTCCCACGGAGGACAAAATTTCTCCTAGTGTTTGACATATATGAAGATACCACCCCTGCTCTTTGCCAGCATCAAAAGGGAGGATGTACTCAAAGATCTCAAGCTGCATGCAGAGACTATCAACAGCTTCAGATTAAGCACAGCCAACATCACTGGGACCAAACTGGATATTGTATTATTGTCCTTTTTATCATTCTTTTTATTCTTGTGTGTGTGTTCAATAGTTCACTTGAAAAACAAAACACTGAAATAAAAACCACATGCATTTTTTCTACTGAAGTGGTCTACCTGACAATAAAATTCAAGTACTTCTTTCTAAAAGGTGTTTCAGAAAGCACTGAAGTTACAGTAAGGAAAAGAAAATATTCATACTGGCCTTTTCAAAAACACTTGCCTGATGCCCAATTTTTAGTGAATTTTAGTATGAGCAGAGCTAAGGCATGACCACAGTCCAGAGCAATTTCACACCAATAAGCATGGGTAGATTTCCTGGTGAACATTTAGGGTGTGGCAGACCCTCTCCTATATCCTTGCTAGATTACAGGCTAAATTGAGGCCAAGTTTCTGCTCTGCTCCCTAATACATATTATGGGTGCAATCATCTCTGTGTAAATCCCTTTGTGGATTTGGGCCTGTGTGTTTTTGAAAATCCCACCCACATGGGACACCCGTAGGTCAAATGAAAAATTGCATAAGCTGTTAACTAAAGCTATAGCTTATAAAAAGTTACCCACAAGAAAGGTACACAGGTTAGTGCTGCTCCAGGGCATCCTTAAGTCACACTTCAGCAAGTTATAAAGTTATCTTTGGAGAGCAATCAGACCAAGTTGTCAGTCCTGTAAGGATAGATTCATGTGTCTCTGACATGTCAGTTGTCGTCTTTGCCACTTCATTGCGGCTATGATATTTCAGCAGGAGGTAACCACTGCTATTCCCCTGCCTGAACATCCACAGAACTTTCTTCTGTAAACATTTATTACCCTGGATATTTTTCCATCCAGGACAGCATCTCTGAATTCATCTACATGTTTTTTTAACTCTCACTCACAGGTCAGTGCTTGTTTGTCTCAAATTTTTCTCATTTTAATCTGCATTTATGTAGCAGGAGGTTCACAGCCAAACATTTTTTCCCCCAAAACACTTCATACTTCATTGGTGGTTTTAGTGATATAATTTAAAAGAACACAGTTTTTTTTTTTGTTTGCTGCTGAGGAAGTAACACAGGCCATCACCTTGCACTGGAAGAGTTACTTACTGTCTTCATCGTGAAGGGGCCTAATCAAGAAGTTTGTCAGTAATCTGTACGTTTGATGCAATATTGTCATTGAGCTTACCTCCAGAGTTGGGCTTGCTATACTCTCCTGAAATACTGCTCTGCAAGTTGGAAAGATGATTTGTTCTGGCTGAGTCTAAAGTGAGCAATTAGAGAATGGAAACTCTCAAGGTGAGTTTATGTTTTTGGCCTTAATTCTCCTGGGAGGTGAGCACAGTGGCAGTGCCAGCACCATGCAGCACACTGTGTCCTGACTGCTGCTACCCTGGAGCCCGGATCCTCATCCCAGCTCCGCAGCCTGCACACAGAGTTGGTGTTTGGTAGACAGAAGCTGGAGACAGAGCAGCGCATGGCCCAGTACAAATCTGTAGCCTAAGAGATATGGTCTTCTCAATATTGTTAACTTTTGTACAAAATGCCCCCTGGAGACACGTTTACAGAGCTGCCATTTCAGCAAATGACATTTTGCATATTCTTCGGAGCTGCCACATGGGAATGCAGTCACACTCAGCTCAAAGTGACCATGGGGATTGAACATGACTCAGCTGCTCTCTGGATTGCACACACAGGACATTTTATGGCAGCAGACACTGAGAGGAGCTGAAGTGGGGCTAGAAGATGGAGAAAGGACATCTTCCCTTCAGCACTGCCATTTTGGTAATGCTGCAATGCTCTGTCTAGGTAGCAGCTTATACTGGTGCATAGTGGAGATCAGCTTTGTAACAACAGAACTTTTTTTGTAAAAAACAGTATTTCCCAAGTGTTTCTTTTTTTAGTGTGTTTCATCAGAATTAATACTCAGAAGCTACTAAGGAAATGTTCTAAAACTGTAGTGATATTACTTCAAGTTCCTGGTTATTTCCCTTCTCTCGTTAGAGCATATCAAAACTTAACTGAGCCCCATATCACCTTCCCCTAATTCTGTACTTTAATGTCCTGTTTTCTTTACTGAATTTTTTTACTATTTCTTTTGAATTCCTGATCTGATTATTCCCTTTGACCACACCTACCTGCTGTGGTCTCCTTCCTCCTGCTGGGGACAGCTTGGTTTTTTTCCTAATTATCAGAAGGCCTTCCTATTTATCTTTCTAATTATTTTAAAAATAAATTCTCTTTCTCTTTGTCATTAAGGCTCATCAGATATCTGGTCATGATTTATTCTGAAGTTGTCTCCTTTAGACTGTAAGTGTTTTACAAGTTAAAATACATCTGATCTCACTGTTAACAGCAGGCAGGGTTTGGAGCAGAACCAAGTTAGGCCAAGTAAATCTACCCATGAAACTTCCCAGCACTCCACTGATGCTCCAGTGCTCTCTTGCAGCAAACATAAGTGCTTTTAGAAGGCTTGTTTTTTGTACAAACAAACAAACAAACAAACAAACAAACAAACAAACACAGCTCCCACCAAAAGAGCACGTGATCTCCCCATGCATACTTGGGTTCAAATTCCCGACCTGCTGTCTCTCTAACTGCAGAGGACTGTGTCAATTCACCCATAGCCTGATAGTTATCCTTGGGCAAGGTGCACTCCACAGTTCCTCCTGGAGGGGATCTACTTCCTTTAACAAAGCATTCTTCAGAGTCATTATCTGAATTTGCTTCCTCATGTATTGGGTGAGCATCCCCACAACTGCACTGCAGAACTGCACTGAAACTGAGCTGCACTTCCTAATGAAAATTCATTTCATTGCAAAATTCCCAATCAGTTCTAATTTGGAAGCCCCAGCTGAGCTCCTGCTGTGAGATATATCATAAGAGACAGATCTTGCTGTGAAGGGCTGGCAGGTTGGAGAGATGAGGGCTGAGAAGAAAAGCACAACAGAAAGGTGAAATGGCCTCCTCGGAATCACGCAATGGGTCAGTGGCGGTTTTGGGTCCTCTCAGTGCCAGCCACAGCCCATGCTACCTCTCACATCCTGAGCTTACAGACAGACTCAGCTTTCCCTGGTCATCTTTTCGTTAACTAGATTATTCTTGCATGTAGGTTAATGCTTGGGCGCACAAGTTCAGCAGTTTTGAACCTTGCTTACAAAGCATCATGTATGTGTATATGGCACCATCAAAAACTATGGGGTAACAGATAACAAAGAAGTCACAGTGAAATGCTTAAAAGCCAGACCCTATTGCAACAGAATAGGCAAGAGAACAAAGAAAATCAAGTATAAGACAAACTAAAGTCTGTCAGCTGCTCTGAACAAGGTAAGAAATACCATGTGAATTTCACAGTTTGGGAAATCTGGCGTAAAATGGTGCACCTGAGCTTGTACAGGTTGTTAAGCCAATGCTATGGTTTGAATGTGATCCATTACTTAAACTTTTTCAGATGCTTCCCAGATCTCTAAGACTATAAAAATTTTTAGTTTTAAAGCATTTTTATTTTTTCTTCTGGCCTTACACTGACTAGGAACAGAATTAGAGATGACTTGTTGTACATTATGAATAGTAGACCATTGTATTTTGTTTATTTTTCCTAGGAGCTTTCTGAAACTAAAATTTTTTTTTGAGGACAGCTGGTCCATGCCTCTGAGAAAAAAGATGCTTATGTCAAGGCTGAGGTTAATGATTTCAATTTACAGTTTTTGTGGGAATATTGTTTTGATTCTGCAGATATCGCTGTCTTTCCATTGTTTTAAAAAAGCAGTGATACTTAAATAAGGCTTTACATCTTATTATCCCAAAACACATTTAATTTTGTTTGACTAGATCATGTCAGTATGTTAATAGAATAATTGTTATTCCAAACATGCTTGGTGAACTTGAATACCAAAGTGAAGTTTATATGTTTAATCAAATATATTCAGTAATTCCAGTGGAAAATGCAGAAGTGTTTTCTGTCAATATTTTCTTGACTTTTGAAATGAGTATACATTGCCTAAATTGTCATTCTTGTGGATCTATTTTCTATCCATATCCAAGCAATTGAATTTATTTGTATGACTGTTTACAATGGCTGAAAAGGGAAAAAAACCCTACAAGGTCACATTGGCAATACTTCTTCTGGAAGTGCTTTTACAGGTATGTGATCAAGGGAAGGAAACATCTTGCAGATTTTCAAGCCATGAGTTGTCAGATGGGTCATAAAACCAGCTGCAATTCCCAAAATTTTTTGGATGTATTATAAAAAGGCTGCCATTTCTCTTTTTTGTCTCTCATGCAACACTTCATCTTTCATTCTGCATGAGATAAAGACTTAAATCTCGTCTGGTTCCTTCGGAGAGCTTCAAAAGAGAAAAAAAGGCTTAAAAATATGACTTGACAAAAAGGCTATCCATTGTGCTATCTGGTTTAGAAACCAAGCAGGGACCTTGGGGTGAGAGGGGCCCATGGAATGGTGCTGTGCAGGCATGGGCAAGTGGCAGGACAACATGGTATGAACAGGAACAGGAGCTCTGGGAACAGTGGAGATTCTGAGAGGACATTTGAAGAGACATCACAGAAGTGGGATATGAAATGGAAGGATCTGAGAAAGAATGATCTTGAGGGCACAGGAGCAGAACAGGGAAATGCAAAGAGCCTGTAGGACCAAGAGGGATTTAAGGGATCCTATGGGGCTCCTTGCTGCTGTTGACCCAGCTACCTCTCAGGATAACATTGTGGGAAGATGCCCAAAGGGAATGTGTAGAATGTGGTTTGAAAACTTTCTATATATTTATCACTAAACTCTCCACATTTTCTTGAAGCAACTTTCTCCAGCAGTGACTGCTTACAGACCCAGCCAGGAGAGAATGTTTGGATGGATTTTTGGAGGGTGGCGTGGTTGGCAGGTGAAGGCAGTGCCGCTGAGCTCAAGTGTATCATGTTTGCAATTTGTTTCAGGACTGACCCTGAACCTTGCAGGCCTTGGAAGATTTTCTGTCCTCAGGGAATGTGAGGAAGTGTGGACACAAAGGGAGAGACTTGAAGTATTTCTCCAGGAAGAAAAGATGTAAATATTTTTGTATATTGGCTGACGATTTTTAAAGATTTTACTAAATAGTATGGTTTTATTACTTCTAATAGTAGAAAAACAAGCTGTCCTAGGATCACAGTTGTTACACATTTCCTCAGATTATCTTTGTTGGAAACCTCATTTGAGATAAGACATTCTTCTTTTCAGCGGTATAGCTCCTGTTAAGTTATTATAGAATTAAGGAAATGATGATTTTATTGTTAACAAACAGTAAAAAATAATCCAACGTTTTCACCACATTCAAAAATGCTGTAGAACTGTTGATGGAAGTGTGTTATTCTTGCTTCTAGACAAAGAATATCATAAAAGATTGTTTAATATGAAAATTCACCTTTCCCAATTATATGTATTTTCAAACCTACAGTGTATTCAGAGTATTTTGTGTAGCTTCTCTGCTCTGAAAAATCCATGGATAAATTTTCACGGAGAAAGTTAGATATAGATGATACAGATATAGCTATATCTATTTTTCTTTTAGGTGAAAGTGGCAGCTGAACAAAGCCTGTTCTCTCAACGAAGCAGCAAAGCAGCAGTATAGGGCCAGGGCTGGAAGTCCTTCTGCTGTAAATCCATACCAATCCAACTAAGACCAAGCACTTGTGAATATTAAATTCACACTAGTGTAGCTGAGAGTAGAAATGGCCTTTGTTTTTGAAACCCTTGGAGTCTGAAGTGAAAAAAAAAAAAAGGAGCAGGGTTTAACCTTTAAACCTTTCACTGACCTTTAAGCAGTACTTTGGATTATATCTGCCCTTGTTAATCTGAAGCCACTTGCAAACATAACTGGCATTCCTGTTTTTTAAGTATACTCTACGTACATTATAGAATGGGTTAGCAATTGAAAAGTTTGGCTCCTGTTCATTGTGTCTTTATCAGATTTAAAGTGATGCTTATCTTTGTAAACAAAATTTCATAGTAAGCAGCAACACGAGAAATGCTTTGTGTCAAAATACATCATGTAAATGATGGCCAGGCTTAGATCTGTACTCTTGAAAGGGCAAATCCATGTGTTGATCAAGACAATAAATTTTGTAGAATTCCTGTATTAATGTAGAACTCAACAAGGACCCATTTTGTTGGCACTTCTTTCTATCACAGGTGAGTAGAAACTTCTGCAGCATCTGGCCAGACCATTATTTTTCCTTCTTTGGCTTTTCTTTTTTTCATTCCCACTATTCACATCCCTGCTTTGCATGCACTTTTTTCTCACATACCTTCCTCATACATATCTTCATTTTGGTCTATTAAATCCAAACTACAGGTACAGATGACTTTAAATGAACCATGAATTTATCTTGGACGAGATCTCACTGTTCTCATAATCTAAACAGAGTTTAATTAACACTAGAAACATCTACTTCTTGATATAAATAAAATAGTCTACAACTGGTGATTGTAATTTCCCCTTTTCATTCACACAATGATTGCAAAATGTCTTGCCATTCACATGGAAATTTTCTTCTAAGTACGTCTGTCTTTAGTGGAACAATGTCATGGGCAGAGTACAAATTTATAGAGGATGTATATGTTTAAGAAACAGCAGCTATTTCATATTCTGTGTCTATCATTTGAATCAAGAATTTTCCTGCTGGATTGTTACAGTAATACAGAGGAACTGATGCACTGCCCCTTACATTCAAGCTACTTTTCAAGTGCAGAAATACTGGCCTTAGAAATTGACAAAATTACAGACAAGTTATTTTACCTTGAAGTATGAAATGCTGGAAATTGCTGAGACAACTTAGCACAGTAGAGACAGTCAGGCTGAATCAGTGTGAGGAACACCACTGTAGGTTTAGAAGGATAAACACATGGGATTTGTTTTCCTGAAAATTTTACCAGGACTTGACATTGTAAAGATATTGAGTGTCATAGGCTTTTAAAGAAATGAAGAGTTGATATGCTGAGAGCAAACACTGAAAGGTCTTGTGATGTAGCTGGTGAAAAGCACCTGTTTTTTATGGTGGATATTTATTTGAATATGAAAAGTACTATACATTTCTTTTATCATCTCCTCATCTCTTGCTGTTGCATGTTGGAGAATTACTAAATCTCTGGAGAGGGATCAGATCTGTAAAAGTTGTCAGTTGTTAAGACAAGGTATTCAGTGAATAAATGAATTATTGTACTGAAGTCCTTTATTGAATACTCCTGTGTCACTGCTTTAGTTAAATATCAAGAACACAGGCATTTAACAATATTACTTTAAATTCAAAATGCCTTGAAAGTACTGAGATTCAATTTGCAAATGTAACCAAGAATAAAACATGTGCCTTGGATTACATGTCACTTCTTGGGATGTTTTGACATAACGCATTTAGAAAATACTTTCCTGTGACAGAAATGAGTAAAATAAATTTCAGTTATCTGTGACTTCTAACAGTCCAGTTCTTGGTTAGTTTGTTCTCTGCATCACAGCAAGCTGACATGCTCACTTGTGCATCAGTGTGGAGGCCAACTGCTTAAGGCTAAAGTGCTATTGTGCTCCTTGTGTGAATAATCCTGTTAGCAGCAAGGGAATACAGGCATGGAAAAAGCAAAAAATGGTCACAAGTGAGAAATAACCTGACTTCCTTCTCTTTTCTAGAGATGATCTGTGCAGTGTTTTTAGACAGATCTCTTGTATGATGGTACCAACATCTTCAAAGACTCCATCTTTTTATCTCCTCTAAGGGGTACCAAAATCACTACAGCTCTTCTATGAAGAGCTTAGAAAATACTTAGAAAAGTAGATAAGCAAATCCATTCAATAATCTGTCCTCTTCATTTCCAAAATACTGGTACCAAGATAGAAAAGACAAGGATGTACAGGGAGGTACTTTTGTCTGTGTCTTTCATGAAAACACGCTTACTCTAGAAATTCAGTATATAAGGACTACACCATTATTCCCAAAGAGCAAGCATGTCATAATGGAAAATATACACCAGAAACTTAGTATTAAATCTGCTTTTATTTAATATAGTTAAATTAGCTACAGCTTCTCAGTATAAAATTTTAGTATTATGTGCAGTATTACATAAAAAAATTAATCCAAGTGGAGAATTCTTACTATAGAGTTATGCTCAAATTTCCCACTCATATTTGTGGGACTTGCAGAAATCCAAGAATGGTGGTTTTGGGTTTACTAACAAAATGTCACAATTAAACATATCCAGGAGGTCAGGTAACACTGCCTGTAACCTTATAGTATGCTATGTTAATAGTAACATTTTCAGAACAGCATGATTAGTTCACTGATCATATCACCTGCCCACTCATCTAGGCCAGGCAAATACTAAAATCAAAAAAAGATTGTTACTTTTTGCAGTGTACATGTTCTTAGCACATGATGAGAGGATTGTGAAGACAGTGATGGAACATACATCAAAAACCTGTTGCTTCATGCTCTGTAACACATTTGCTGTACCAGGAATGAAACAGAGAGAAGGAATTTGGTTGCTGGAATTATGAAACCCAGAACCTGGTTCTATAACCTGCTGATGATATTGACTTCTGTTGTCATTTGAATGTGGTTACATATTCACTGTCTTAATTAATAGTTATGGATGTTGCATGACATGGTGTTAACACCCTATCTGAAAATAAAATAAGTACTGACACGTCAAGGACTTGGCTAAAAGGTGTTTTGATTTCTCTCTGATTAGTGCTGGATCTCACTGTTGATTTGTCAACCATTTTAGCTTCATCAGATGAAGCAGAAAGACGGGCAAGGGCAGGCTCTGATTCCCACAGCATCCTGGGGCTGGTACCAGCTGCACAAGAGGTAAGGCAAGGTTAGAAGTGCACTGAGGCAGCCCAGGTACCAGCTAACCAGTACCCTCCACTCCTGCTCAAACCCTCCTGCTTCCCACATACAGTGGGTGGCAGCAAACATAGATTATTCCCACATTCAGGGGGTGGCAGAAAACGACAGCTGCCCCACTTCTTAGGCTGTTGGCTAAGACCTGTGGGACTCATGCATTTGAAAGCTTCATGTGGGAAAAGGAAGTAGAGACTGAAGTACTCACAGCCTAGGGAAATACACAGATGACACCTCTGAGGGCACAGCAGCATGTGGAGCACCATCACCAAATTTTGTCAGAGATCAACACCTCTTGGACTTTAGTGATGTCCCTGACCTGAGGGATGTGTTCTGTGTGTAACATTTCAGGGGCAGCCCCTCAGTGAGGCAGACACAGCCCTGTTCTCTGCACGGGCCAGAGAGGGAGTGAGACATGAGGAAGAGGAAAAGGAGGAAGGTTGCCCTGCCCTGGTGAGCAGGTGCTCTTCTTAATTTATATCATAGCAAGCACCCCAGGAATATTAAGGCTGGAAATTGAGGAGTTTTAACCTGCTTAAGGCTCTGGGGCTCTTGTGCCTTTCTGTACACTCGTGCAGACAAGAAGCATGTAAGTCTTGCAGTTCAAAATACAGATACAAATAATGCTGACGTTTGGTAAACAGTTCCTGTCTTCTGCTATGCTCTTTGGAGAGAAAAAAAAAACAATTAAAGAGAGAAAACAAGCAAAACTCCCACAATTTAACTTTGCTACAAGATTTGTCTTCCTCCCGTTAGAAACATTAAAATCCAAGTACATGCCAGTAAAACATTTTCAGGAGATGGTACTCAGTATATAAAAAGCTAAGCAAATAAACTTCAAACATCAAAGTACCAGATCTTAAAGCTTGGAATTTAAAACTGCAAAGTGCACAGAAATAAAACCCTTGCGGACATGCTAAAATGTCTAATTCATTATTATTTCAAAAAAGATTAAAAAATAATTTCTTAACATTAAAGTGCAATCAAGCACTGAAGAAATTATTTAAACTTTCCATAGGAAAAAAACACACTTTAGAATGCTGCAAGGGTATTGATGGCTATTAAATATTTACTTTTCTCTCTAGCTCACACTAGAAAGAGTAATTTGTATTTGGCAGAAACTGGCTGCAATTACATTAGTCAATCCAAAAGCCCAACTTGCTCATACAAAATGCAAACAAATTAGTTAAAATGGTCTAATTAGCAGACTGTAAAAATGCAAAGCAAGGCTGGCATAAAAAAATGTGTGCTAGACAAGTATACTTTTACAAAATAAACAGAAAGGCAAATATGAAATAGTCTAATAAATCCTAGCTAAATGTGACTATAATGTGAACCCAAATATTTAGGGATTGCGTACTTTAAAGAAAAGTTTCTATGGGCTCTTAAATATTTTCTTGCAACCCACATTCCATCATGAATACATGATTAATACCACAGCTGAAGTTCTGGGATTTCAGTTGAGCCTGTGGAGCCGTGTGAGGGCAGGTTATATATACATTTTGTGTGAGAATATACACAAACACGGCTCCTAGTCAAGTTAATCAGAGTGCAAGGTAGCTTTGGAGAACACAAAGAATATAGGATGTGGCCTATGGAAGGAAGGTCAAGTCATTTCTTTACATGTAGTGTATTTGTTTGGTTTCCACAATTAAGATAAATAACTGGAAGCATACGGAAGTGTGGAAACAGCTTAGATAAAAGATAAAACGTGTTTGCTCTATGAGAAGTATAAACTGTGGGCATTGTCCATAAGGACATAGCTTATTGGCTGAAAAGAACCACTACAAAAACTCCATTATTGTGGTCACTGGCATATAGGACCAGAAAAGGCTTTGGCATCTTTTGCTTCATCATACCACTGCAGTTTTTTAGTCTGCGGGGTTTTAACTTTCTGGTTTCTACATTATACATAAAATAGTCTCTGATGATTCATAACCTATCACGTAAAAGAAGCTGTTGTGAGGTGATGATGTGAATTTGTCTCATTACATGCTCCCCTGTCCTTCAGCACAGTGGAAGCCACTTTCTTTCTTCTTGCCACCTGACATATGGTAGAGGGTGGGTGGCTTTGGCAAAATAGTTAGAGATGCATTGAAGAAACAGTAACCATGAACCTCCAACAAAAATGTGATGTTATTTGGTGCAAAGAACCTGTGTGCAAAAGCAGAAGTGTTCTGCCTACCCTGAAGAGGAGGTCACCCAGTAGAAAACACACCTTGGCAAAAGCAAAGCAGTGGCCACGACGTGTGGTCATTACAGCCACTTGAGCTCAGAGGAGCTGACTCAGTTATTTCACTGAAATGCTTTACTGCGGCACCTTCACTCCCCCGTGCTGCCCTCAGACTGCCTCTCTGTGCCAAAGAGGTTCAGTCCATCACTCTCTCTCATGAAGGGCATTGATTTGGTGGGATGAATGTCTCTGCTGGTTTCAGTACCACTGGAGGAGGAAGGTATTTGTGAGTGTAAGAGCAGAGCCCTGTGGGGATGGACTATTATTTGATTTAGTGCTTGACAAATGGCTTTGAGAACCGTAAAGGTAACAAGCTACATCACAGAAATGGTCTTTTCCACTTTTTTATCCATAGCCAGATATTTCCATCTCACAAAATTTTCTACATACTCAGAATCTTGAATCCCACAGAACTCCCTGGTGATGACTGGATCAAACAAGGATGTTGGATATATGAGGAAGAAAAGGAAGTGCAGGCATCAAAAAGGACATTTGAGAGAATCAGAGCTTGGGGTATGGGGATAGAAGTCCTATCAAGTGGGAAGGCTTCATCCTGTTGTAAACAATCTCCAGTGTGTTGTCCCAGTTCTGTTGCTCCACATCACGGGTGACAGACAGGTGACAGGATGGCTGCTCTGTCTCTGCTATGCTCATGCTGAGATCACAGAATCACAGAATAATGAGCTTGGAAGAAATCTCTAAGATCATGATGTCCAACCTATGCCCTAAGACCTCAACTAGACTATAGCACCAAGTGCCATGTCCAGTCTTTTTTAAACACATCCAGAGATGGTAGGATGTTGAGATGCTTGAGCGTGTCCAGAGGGGGCAACAAGGCTGGAGAGGGGCTTGGAACACAAACCCTGTGAGGAATGTTTGAAGGAGCTGGGGCTGTTTAGCCTGGAGAAAAGGAGGCTTAGAGGTGACCTTATTGCTCTCTACACCTTCCTGAAGGGAGGTTGTAGTCAGGTGGGGATCTGTCTGTTCCACTGGGCAGCAACTGACAGAGCCAGAGGACACAGCCTCAAGCTGCGACAGGGAAGGTACAGGCTGGATATTTAGGAAGAAATTTTTCACTGAAAGAATAATAAAGTACTGGAATGCTCTTCCCAGGGAGATGGTACCTAATTACTATGGTTGCTACCTCTTTGAAGGAGCCATGGGACTAAGGACCAAAATTCAGCACAGTTCTCCAGGCTGGTGGCTACAATACTTGGTGGCCTGTGTTTCATTGCTGCATCTACAGTAAACTACAGCAAGCCCAGGTGAATGTATCAACTTCCTGCCTGGTGCATGGCTTTGTTCATTCTTCCCTACATCTGCTGGCTGCTCCATTATCCCTTAGGTGCCAAATACCAGGAAAGGCATAGATTCCTGAGCTTTTGCAATGTTTCTCCTAGAGTTACTCACTCCTTGCAAGTGATTCACTGGAGAGGCAGATGAATCTGAGAAGAGTGTGTTTAGCCTGGTACACCTCAGCCCACCAGAGCAGATCTCCCCCTCTTATCACAGCATCCATGGTCAAACAGCCCAAGAGGGGAAGTGGCGTGTTTCCTGTTCCCTAAATCTGCAGGGAGTAGCAGTGAGTGTCTGCAAACCAGCCTCATACATAATTCAGCATGATTTCACAGAAAGCTTGGCCCCAAACTCTACTGACCCTAGTGGAGAGACTCCTCTAGACTCAGTGACTTTAGCTCATGCACAGGTTACATCTGGTTGCTATTTTTGGTGAGATATCAGCACTGGAATGAGAGAAATGATGCAGATACTGTATCTCTAGTAAACCTGCATAAAGAGATGTGAGTGGTGAGGAGAGGGTTGAGGTGATGCAGGAAAGGGTAACAGGAGATGTTGTATGGGAACTTGGGTGGATGGGGAAGTGAAGACAAAGACACAGGGAGGAAAAGTGGTAGAGATGAGAACTGAAGCAGAAAGGATGTAAGAACTACATCAAGAAATAATGTGTAAAGAAACTAAAAAGGCAAGTGACAAAGAACACTAATTATCTATTTCATTGCCTGAAATAGTGTCTGTAGCTGCAATATGACAGTGCAAATCAGATTTGTTTCTTAGGCAAACACAGCATGTTCACCATGGGGGAAAATTGTGAGGGGACCAAATAAGGAGGAAAGAACAAATGGTCAGTTTTCTCAATGAAAACAGGATACTGCTGGAGACCCACAGGAACCTGGGCTGAGACCTGTCCTAACACTGAATTACTCAAGATAGGAAAATGAAAACTTATGTGAAGAACTAAAGAAAAAAGCCCTCCTGATATACACCCTTTGATAGACATTGAGGTGCTGGAGTGTATCCAGCAAGGGCAAGGGAGCTGGGGAAGGGAATGGAGCACAAGTGTGATGAGAAGGGGCTGAGGGAGCTGGGGGAGTTTAGCCTGGAGAAAAGGAGGCACAAGGGAGGATTTTATCACTCTCTACAGGTGCCTGAAAGAAGGGTGTAGCCAGGTGGGGGTCAGTTCCTTTTTCCAAGTAATAAGTGGTAGCTCAAGAGGAAATGTTGCACGAGGGGAGGCTTAGACTGGATATGAGGAAAAATTTCATCATGGAAAGGGTTGTCAAGCAGCAGAATAGGCTGTCTTAAGGAAGTGGCTGAGTCAGCATTCCTGGAGGTATTTAGGTGACTTTAGATGTGGCACTTGGGGACAGGGTTTAACAGTGGATTGGCAGTGCTGGGTCAATGGTCAGACTTGATGATCTTATAGGTCTTTTCCAACATAAAAGATTCTGTGATTCTATTATTCTGTGAGTGTCTGGGCAATAAAATTATAGTCAATATATTCTATTTCAATAATGACAATGCCTGTAGGAAAAACAAACACATCTCCATAGCCGTGATCACTAAATTAACATTTTCATCTCAGGAAAGACATCTTGGAGAGCCTGGTAAATATGTCAGCCCTGTGTTCAACAGCAGCAAACTCAATTAAGAATATTAGGAAAATACTGGAGAAAAGATCAGAAACTATTCTGCCTGTGGTGTACAGTCACATAATCTCAAAAACAATATGGTTAAACCTAGAAAAATACACTGAAAGAGAGAATGGTCAGCTGCATTGATCAGATTCTGAATGAGGATGTCTTACAGCGTGTAAGGTGTCTGTGTGGACAAGAAATGGCTGAGGGTTAACACAGAATGTAATTTCTTCAGGAGACACAGAGAAGGTAAATATGAAATATTATTGGCAATTGATCACAATCCAGAAACAAGTGGTACACAAGATATTACTAGGGAACAAACCAAATGAAAGAGAGCTTTATTTTTCACAGATTAGGTAGCTGAAGTGTGGGACTCATTCACATCCACAAATTGTTGCAAATCCTTAAAGGTAAGTAAATTCAGTAAAGACGGTAAATTTATGCAAGGCAAATCCTGAAACATTTACAGAATGCAAAATCTGGGTCTATAACAGTAGCAAGTGATGAACCACTGTGTAGTTTCTTTGGTTTTCTGGAGACAGAATATTGGCAAAAGTTGTTTTGTTGTTCTGTTTTTTTCGTTCCAATATGAATGTCTTTTTGATAATCTACGAGAAAAAACTAGAAGTGCTTTTATCTTTGCAGGGAATACAGAGCAGCTTTAAGGAATCTGAACTAAGTAGGATGCTGTGGGGTAAAAAGCTTGATTCATTTTTTCCTGAAGAGAAGACAGCTTCTTTACCTTTGGCTCTGAGGTAGCTCAGGGAACTTGCTGTACCAGTCTCACATCACTCCATGTCCTACTTTCACCAATCTTCTTTCCTTTGCTGATTTCATTAACATTCTGCTACTCAGGAAAAAAATGTGGTCTAAAATTACACACACACACATACAGGATGATGAAATAAACTCTGGTTCCCTAATTCTAAAACACAACAGTTATTCCTTCGTGACTGTGAACCAAGCAGATCCAGAGTTTGTGAGGTGAGCATAATTTATTCCAGACTCATGTAGCAGTAGTTTATGTTCTTGATCCTTTGCAGATGTATAGTCACTAGAGAGCTGTCTGCTGACAGGAGTTTTTGCACACATTCCATCTAAATCAACACTCCAAATGCAACACTGAAGGTGCAGTGAGCTTGTGTGGATTTGTAGCACTCCCTGGAGGACTCTGTGTCTAAAAACAAATAAACATTTCACAGTTCTCAGTAAGTGAAGATTTTCATCATTTTTGATGCCTGCAATATTGACTGGGGTTCTCGTTTCAGTATTATTCAGTATTAATTTCAGTATTATTCTACAGCTAATAAGTAATTGGAGAATAACTTGCAAGTGAATGATAAAAGTGAAAATAAGTATTTCTCTATTTAGCTGCTGCTTTTTTTCCTTATAAACAAAGCAGCAAAATAGCATATTCATAAGCAAAATGTTTTTCATTCTAATTTAGAACTACTGCAAGACATTGATATTTTATCATCAGAACAAGTAAAAAGAAGGCAACTAAACATTTATTTTATTACCTTATATGCGTTTTGGTTTTGTATACTTTATATGAATGTCACAGGTTCAGTTGTGAAATGTTAATTCTGAACATTAATTAATTGTATTAGTTGTTACAAGCTGTAAATTTATGTGGAGATGACAATTTCTAATGATTGATCTAAAATCAGTTAATACAAAGGAATGACTGAAGATCTCAAATATATTCCTTAAACAACATGATACTGTTTTTAGAATGAAGTGGCTATGAAATGTTTCTGAAAGGCTGGTCAGGATCCACCACTGCAGATGCAGAATTGCAAACATATTGCTGGTGTGGGTGGCCAGTGTATACATAGGTCTATGAACAATAAATAATCTAGATAAATTAAGAGACTAATTTTGAAATGGTTATTTCAGTATATGGATAAGTGAAACGCACTTATTTAATAATTCTTTATTTGATTTCCAGGAATTTCTGTAATATGAACCACTATAATTGTCTATCCAACTTCTATTTAAATATGATGCTATTCTTTTACATCTTGAGGCTCTTTACATCAAACACAAATATCAGTATGTTTGCACTATGATCCAAGCACAAATTGTTTAGCATAGAAACAGTGGCATTGGGTCCCCTACTCTACAAACAAGATTTTACACTCTGATGCAGAGAAGTTGTAGAGAATCCTTGCACATGGCCTGGGAGTAAATATTTAATTGAGACATGGCTTTCCATTTTTTTTCTGTAATCTAAGATATTAGGCAACTGCCAATTGAATAATGCATAGGATTTATTATTGTATTTTCACAGCAGCTAATCAAGCACTTCAGGAGTACCAATTCATTTGCTGATATATTTATTGTTACTTTTTAACAGTACTTACAGGTGTGCAAATGGTCACCAGCAGCACTTCTCTGCCTACCTCCAAGTGCCTTTTAGGTGTACAAAGCTCCCCATGGGCAGTGGCTGGTGTGTCCTGCTCAGGTTGGAAAGTTGGATGGCTTTTATAATGAAGGGACAAACAGCATTCCTTGTCTCCTGCTGCATGGCACTGGAAGGGATGAATGGTGCTTTTGGCACCATGGGAATTGTGCAGTGGCACCGGGATTTCCTGAGACCACAGGGCTCTCCTGGAGGTGGGTGGGACATTGCCTTGAGCCCCAATGGTGTTGGCATGGCACCTTCCAGTGGCAGTGACTGTGCCAGGGCAAGAGTCACCCACTCCTTTCCCTCTGTCTTTCCTTTGGTTGTAGATTTGGTTTTAGCCAAGGAAAATACAAAAATATAGAGCTCACCAACTAACAGCCACACATAACACGTCCGCCTGCTCAAAGCTTGCCCTGGAAATGGGAACAATCAGTAGGGAGCCTGAGTGAGTCCTGAACAAAACAATGTAGTTGCTGTAGGGAAAGCACTGTATGGGAACTGCCTATTGCCTTGGATAGGATGCCTGAGGAAGTTGTTTGCCTCAGAATGCCAAGCACAGCTTCTCCTTCCAGCTTGCCACTGGGGAGAGTTTTCTCTCTGCACCCCTCCTTCCTCCCACTTCTTTTTTTCCTTTGTCATTTTTGATATGTGCCATCAACTGTGGAACCTGCTAATAAATTCTCATTCATATCAGTTTGTCTTGACATCCTTTCTGCAACACACAGATTCAATCATGCCTACACTCTCAGCAACTTAGAAAAATCAAACACCACTTCTTGGGCAGAAACTGAAAGGAAATACTAAGATTTTGAGCCAGCAGATGACATCCATTTCTATATAGAAACACTTGAATGAAAGACAGTAGGCAGCAAGATGTCACCTGGCTGGGACAATGGGTCTGAAGCAAGTGCTCAGGTTGGACATGGAAGTAAAAATGTCTCAGCCAAAGCTGGGGGCAGTCAGGGTGTGGTTTGAGTGTCCAAAAGATCATGCTCCCATCAACACCCATGCTTTTCAACCTAGCCCTACAAGCTTTGCCTCTCCTGCTGCCAGCAGCTCTGCAGCTATTGCAGAACTTCTCAAGGCATGCCCCACCAGGGCAGCATCAGCAAGGGAAGCAGCAAGTGTGCCCAAGTGGTTTGCTGAATTGCAGTTTCCATAATTGTGGATACAGTTATCTGATGGATTCCCAAAAGATTAACCCTGATGCATGACCAACAACTTACCGCAGGACACAGCGCATTCCATAAGCTGAAAAGACACCTTCTACCATGGAATTGCGGGTCTGGGAGATTAAGAAATACTTTTCATCTCCACAAATAAGAGTTGGAAGTCTGGAGTCTGATTCAAACTATTCAAGGGCTTTTTTCACTTACTCTGAGAGGGACAAAGTCCTGTTGATGATGCACTTTATGTCTTATCTTAGAAGTTGTGGAAAATTTATGGCCAAATCCTTGTATTCTATGCAGACTTTAGGATACAGAATTAATATTCTGTTTTATCTTAGATATAGGAACAACTTTTACACAAAAATGGCACACAAGTGGTTTATGATATTTGAAAGCATTATATAACTCTGGGATTCTAAGCCTTTGCCTCTGAAACTGAGTATGGCTGTTCAGTGGCTGAGGATAGCAAGTAACTCAGGTACTCTGAGACCTAACAAACATTTGTCCCAAAAGCTACTAAAGTAACTAGATGCTCAGATGTCCCCTCTGAAGTCACAGAGTTAGGCAAGCATCCACTGGAGATTGAGAGGTTCCATTCTCCACTGGAGACTGGGGGGTTCCATTCTCCTTTTCTCCCTGTGGAGGCTGAGGGAAGCCAGCAGGGTGTTATGAGTTGCTGTCAATGACTAAAAGGAAAAGTGTCAGTCTCCACTATCTATTTAGTATTCAACTTAGGTCACCAGTTTGGGAGGCAAAAACGCAACCTGAAATACATAATGAAAGTGTGAAACACACACACAAAATTGTTGGCATCTATTTATTAGTGTGTGCCACTCACCTGACTACACTCAGAGTTGCAGAAGGTTAAATCCCATGGCACGGTGCTTTTGCAGAACATTTCCTTTATTTATAGCAGATTTCACAGTTGGCTACCTTATCTCCATTGGCAGAATTCCTGCTTGCCCATAACAAGCCACTCCAGGCATATCAGCAAGACCTGAGCCTATATTTAAAAATGAAAGGGTATTTTTGAAACTTTGTTCTCCCATAGGAAGTCTTGGTGGTACTTTGGTGATTTCTCTGTTACAGTTTCCAGTTCACTTCCACCTCTTGATACATTTCAGGAACATCTTGGAAACAAAATCAACCACCAAAATTTCTCATGCAATCAAAATTTTCTGTTGTATTGTAAAAACAGATGCTAGAGAGAGTTTCTTCTGCATAGAGCCCCCATTTTAGTTTCTTTACTTATCTCAACTGTTTCTAGTGCTAATGCATCTGTGTGCCAATAAAGCTTTTTAAGTCCCCAGAGCCCTTGGTCATCATTCCAGGACTGTCTTTACTGTCTTTAAATTAGAACAGCTGAGACAATTTTGGTGTGACTCCCCACAGGGATTTCTTGATGCAAGACCCAGTCCAAGCTCCAATCCCAAATTATGAACACATGTTCACAGTGCACCTTTACAGAATCAAAGTTACATATTTGAGCCAAAAACAGGGAGCAAAGTTGTAATGTGATTATGCATCCCTAAATACTTATGTGGTGGCTGTCAGGGACTAGCAGGATCTTTTCCAGCATCTTACTGTTGTGTTTCATTTAAAAAGAAGTCTAGTATTTTGGAATTGGAGCTGAAAGTAAATACCAGAAGACTTAGGATTTTTTTTTTAAAATTTTTTTAAGCAAGTATTTTTCCTTAAATTGCAGATCCTCAGCAGTTGCTCCTAAAAAAGTCTTGGAAGCTGGAGGGGAACTTTCTGCTCTTTAGCAATGTCAAAAGAAAAGTTTGTATATATTTGTAAAAAAGGAAGTTAGTGGCAGGGAATGTCGTGCCATCTATGTCAAGCTAGACCATTGAAGCCCTTATTTCACCACTACAGTTTATCATTTATTTCAGAGGAGAGTCCCTTCTCATTTATTCCAGCATACACAGGTGCCAGAAAAATATTTGAGATATACTCATATCTTTTCTGTTAAACTAAGAAAAGCCTATGGCCTCAGCCTACAGGAATTGCTTCGACTTAACACTGGAACTTAAATATAAGACCCCAATTGCAATCAGGGAAGTTACATCAGGTGAAGTAGAAACAGGACTGTAAGGAATTCCTGACTGCTGGAAAGTTTACTGGACACCTGCCTGTTACTTTTTTTACTACACTGTGGAACTTAGGAATTAATGGAGTAAGAACAAAACAAAGGTCTTTTATTTGCAATTTATGTGAATAAATTTTTAGTGGAAAGGAAAAAATGGAGTGGAGTTTGGGGTTTCTAGCAGTCCTGGTTCTCTGCTCCTCTGCCTGTCCTACCTGTGAGAATTTGTAGGTGCAGCTCACCTCCTTTAAAATCATCCCACATAGGGGCAGCCAGGTTGGACCTCAGCAAAGAGGGTGTTTCATACATGAGCTGTCAGCTGCAAAGCAAATTTTTATTACACTCTTTGTTTCTCTAAGCCCTGGTTTCATGCATAGAGTGGTCAATTAAAAAATCCAACCAAAACAAAATCCTCATGGGTTTCCCACTCTCTCCTTGGTCAATATACCCACATTTTAAGTAAAAGCTTCTTTTATCACCTCAGCTAGCTTGCTTACATATAATAGGTACTGCTGAGTGGTACATCTGGTTAATGATTATCTTTTACATGTTGATATTATTACCTGAAGTGGGAACAGCTCATTTCCTGAATATGATTACCATTCTGAAATCTTATGCACAGGGGAAAAAAACCAATTCTATAAATTAAACAAGAAGTTCTGAGAACTTATATCCCCCAGTTCACATCCAGATACTAATGCATCTCATTTACTTTGTTGCTATTCCCTTGAGTTATCTGTGTCATGCAGACCAGTCTTGCATGTCATGTTAACTATCCCCTGAAAAAAGCTAGAAGTGTACTTGTAACAGTGCCCTAAGCGAGCATACAAGGTAGGTAGAAGAACATAAAAAATTCATCACTGTTACATTTCAAGTTGCTGGGATATTTTCATTCCAATAGGACAGAACCCATGTTAGCTAAAGATGGAGCTATAATTAAACTGATATGGCATTCACAATTGCCTCGAAACCTGCTGTAGTTGTCATATGTTTCTTTTCCCCATCTTTAAACTATATGGAAATCAATTATCTCAACAAACCAGCTGTAAGGACTGTATGCCAACCACTTACACTTGAAGTGAATAAATTATTTGAAATTCATTATTGATGTGAACAACTCTCCAAGATTTAAAGCGCCAGTCCATTTTCTGTGCTGAGATTCACATGGAATTTTAACAAGTTCAGCACTATCCTCCGTCACAAATTCGTACAGCAAACTGTTATGCAAATAGCTCGAGTCCAGGGATTGGCGAGCCATGCACAGAAAATTATGCTTCAGATGACAAAGTGCCCGTGAGTTAATGGTTCTTTACATTTAGTGACAAATTTGTTCCTGATTTACCCCAGAGTGACAGACACAGGGTAAAAGGGGGACATCGGAGACTGAAAATACCATTTGTGTGTCAAGGATGTTAGCAACCTGGAGTGGTGATAGGCACTGGTGTCTACAGGATATGAAATTGAGTTGATGTGATGTCATTTTGGCTCTACTGTAACCTGGTTATCTCTTGCCAAGACTTCATGTATGATTAGTCAGCTCGGAGAGGACAGCAAGCCTTATCAGGCACACTTCCTGACATTCCTGTCAACTTAAGAAATGTGGTTAAGGAATTTAAGATGAGGTGTCACATCTTCATATCAAATCCCATTGAGTCACCACCTACAAGTTTGAAGACTCTTCTAAAAATATTAATGAAAAGGAAAAAGGAAGTTTGGGCTGGATTTGACCTTGTAGTGCACTTTTCATGCTACATCTCTCTAAGTTAGTGTCTTTATTATGCATACATTTTCTTTGTACACAGAGAAAATAATTGCTATACAGGCTGTGGAAAAATAATATCAATTAATACTAATGCAAAAGCATGCTCTGAGTTACCTGACTTCTAGTCTGTAGAATAAGGCAACCTTTTATGTGCCTGAGCAATTTTAAAAGAAGCTCCTTCTGAAAAAAGCTTGCCATCCCATATATTTAACAAGGACTATATTTGGAATGGTTAATAGACAGATGAAAATACTAAGCATAACAATATTTTTTTCATCTCTTCAAAGGAAAATTTTGTACAATGTAATGGTCGTACTGTATACAGACTCTTTCAAGTTCCTTTTCAAAAGCAAGTTAGCAGCATGCTATTTTCATGCCATTACATTTGTCCAACTGCACAATTTGTGTTAATAAAGGCAGCTGCATTCACTTCCTTGCAGTGGGGCTCAAAGTTAAAATTCATTGCTAAGTCAAAAAGATTCCTGATACTCTGCAGACCAAAAAAATGCATAAACAAGGCACAGTAAAGGGTCTGTCTATAGACCACCATCTGGAAGACTGAACATGCAAAAGTACCCAGGTTTTCAGCCACTGCCAAGGAATTCTTCCAAGAATTTCAGGGCCTGGTAAGGTCCCAGGAGTCTTCTCAGGCAGCACACAACTGCTTCACAACCCTTGAAGAGAAGCTTACAGTCCCAAATCCTGACACAAGTCACACATTCATTCAGTAACAACATTTCTGATTAATCATTATAAGTATATCTGTACTGAGTAAGCAATCCAGGGAACACTGACTCTACATGGCACACACAGTGATGTCTCCTTCATTCAGAGATGACCCTGGAGCTGCAATGCAGGCCCAGAATGGTGTAGAGAGAGTAAGCACAGCTGAGAACAGATACAGAAGACTGTAACTGGCTGCAAGAGCCCTGTCAAAAGGAACATAAAGCTGTAATTACACTATAAGTTCTGGTTTTTCTGTTAATGAGGAGAGCAGCAATAAACTTTTTGCACCTTGCCTTATTTTTTTGGTTGCTTCCATCTTTCACCAAAAATGTAACTATTTGGCTGGATAGTCTACAAGGGCCTTTTTGCTTTTCCAAAACCAGTTTGCAGCATTTGAGAATGTGTGACCTGAAATCCTGCTTCCAAATTTAACTGCTCTACATCATAAAACACAAGCAGGAAGAACCACTTTGAACAGAGCAAATGACTTAGACCTTTAACTCTGTCTCTTTTCTCCTGACAATGAAATGGTGAAACAGGAGCATCGGTGACCTGCAGGTTCAGCCAGCCAAGCCCATGGAGCTCAGAAATGTCCTCTGCTTGCCTTGATGACCTGTCCAACAGCCAGAACAGCTTCTCTTCAGTAAACAAATGGTAAGTCATGAATCTTTTTGTGCACAAGGATAAGCAACCTACCCTTTACCAAACTTTCATGGCTATTTCAGAGTAGACAGGGATAAACATAAAACAATGGGAGCTTTAACACCTCAATTATCTTGAGCTGAGTTATGGAAACATTTGCTAATTCAGAGAGAAAACATTTACTGCTGATGTACAGCCTTCAACCTGAAACTCTGTAAAACTTTATTGACTACAGAGGTTATGAATCATCTTCTGAAAGTCTCCCATGGAACAATAATTTAATTGTGTAGATCTCTCAGTCCATAAGCAAGCATGAGAAGAGAACAATTAATGTATTCTTTAGAATAGAATATAATTTCCAAATTCTTCAATCTAAATGCACCCAAGAATACCACAGGATCTCTCCTGCTTGAATCTGACAGCTGAGTTGATTTTGATTGAAACATTCTGATTTTTCTGGAGATAAACATCAACTTTTTTAAACACTAGATATTTTTGTGTTAATATTATCCTTAACAGGGATACTCAACTGTAACCTGCCTCTTTGTCAACTACAGCATGAAAATTTTCACCAGAAAAATGGGTAAGCACAAGGCCACTGTCAATGCCTTCCAGTCCCAGCCCCAAAGCCAGACTGAGGAAAAAAGAGTTTACACACTTCTCTTACCAGTAGTACTGTAAGCATACTTACACCACCCGCAGTTGTCAAGGCACACTTGTCTCAAAACCAGCCACCAGTCTAAAATAACCCACTGGTATGAGCACACATCACCGAGCTATATGTGTGCTGTGTGCACATTACTCCCTGGCCTTCATTCTAATTAAATCAGCAGATGCTTGGCTGGCTAATGATAACGGTCCCTCATTCTGAAATTGTCCCAAAGAAGAAGAAAGAAAGACTGTTGGGAGAGACAGAAGTTTCTGTGATAGAAACAAACAAAAAAATCATATTACAGGGCAGTGATTAAGACATGGAAGGGGATGAATGTGGGAGAAGAAAGTTCATTGCAGTGGAACTTCGGTCCAGGTTAAGATTTAGTTCTCCTAAATGTTAGAGCCTACACATCAGGTGTTTGGACTGTGCATTGCTCACACTGCCTCCACAGCCAAGCAAGAGAGACAGGCAACCCCAAAGGGCAAAACACCTCCTGGAGTGAGAAATTTCCTAGACCAGAGGATTTCCTCCCAGTCCTGACCATGGAGCATGTTGTAAGGTGCCAGAACAAATTATTACCCTATATTTCAAGGGCAATTTTTGTATATGGACATCTGGCTTGGGCTTATCTCTTACTCTTAAGGTAGGAACACTCCTAAGAATGGAAATGATACTTCTTAATATTTGCATTTTAAAAAGTACATTGATGGGATAAGGTAGCTGATTATCAGAGCATAATGCAAGGCCAGTCTGTGGCACTCAGCTCTGCAGGAGACAACATTAAGAGCTTATATTGACTCCAGTCTTAATCTTATTGAGGCCACTGGAAGTTTTACTACAGATGCCAAGGAAAAGAAGCTTGGGACCAGATCACAGCAGCCATCAAGTTCTTGCCAGTGTCTGCACGGAAGAGACATTTGCATTCTAACCTTGCTCTTTTTATAAAATTTATTTTCCTTTATCTGGGAAGGAATGTCCTATTTACGGGACATTTTTATTTCTATTTTACCCCCAAATTTTTCTGAAATAGCTTCTTCCTCTACCATTAGCCTCAGCAATTGCTTATGCACTTCTCTGTGTCTTCAGATAACATTGAAATTCCAACAAACAAAGAAACCAACCAACCAACCACAGAAATAACAAATAAATGAATAAGACATGCTGACTTTATGTGTAACTGCAATAGGTTCGCTGAGCTCAGTTGCAGTCAATGGGAAGTGTCATGATAGAAAAGAATCCCTGCTCCAACTGCAATTTTTTGCTGATGGTCAGGGAAAAAGCAAATAATTTTACTTTCTTTCCAACACACTTGCTCTTCACAGTAATGAGTCAAATATGAACATTGACATTGCATTTCACTGAGGTGAGATTAGAAGAGGGTTCCAGGAGAGGGGCCCTTCTACATGAGACATATGAAAAAACAACCAAGCCAGAGGAAAAATGGAAACAAATGGAAAATTTATGGGGATAGAGAGGGAGAAATTGAAATTTATTGCTAAAATATGTGCATAGCATCTATTCAGGCAGGGATACATATTGGAATATGACCTTCTAAATATGCAGTTTTGCCTTACCAGAATTATTTTAATTGTCAATTATCCCTTTTGAAAATGGGTGGGAGTGCCACACTTCTTTGCCTAACAAGAGAAATAAGTTATTATACATGATATGGTCATAAGCTGCCCTGAAAATCCCTGTAATTAAATGGAGAGTTTGCTTTGTAGACTCCAAAAGCTTTGTCTTTCTGGCTCCTGCACTTTTTTCTGGCAAGGGTTAGCCAGAGCTCTGGCAAAAGGACATTTGCTTTTCCACAGATGGGAAAAGAAAGAACCTCAGGGTCCTGGCCAGACCTTATTACGCTGTTATCCATCCCCAGCTCCTGATTTCCTTGCACAAGGTCTTTCAAGGGTGTTTACACCCAACCCATCCCCTCTGGGAATGTCGTCCTCGTGTGTGTGCCCTGTAAAACACACTAGTTCTTCCTAAACACAGTCTGGTTCTGCTGTTTTTTCTGGGCCTTTGACAACGTGTCATCTCCCAAATGTCACTGCATTATCCTTTTGCTATGTTCGGGGTGCCAGTGTCAACTGCAGGCGCCTCTGGAAGGATGTGCCTTTGATGGGCAAGGACAGGATGACTGACAGCAGGCCAGCCTTCTGTCAGAGCTCGGGTGCATCACTGCGTGGTGGGGCTGCTCTGCTCAGTGCCACTCGTCCCCTGTCCCTGCCATGCTGGGGCATCTCAGCCTCGTCAGGGACAGATAGCAACTGCTCGTGGTGCTCTAGGAGCAGCAGCAAACCTACTGCTCATCAGTGACAGACAAGTCCCTGTTTAGACCAGTAAAATAAAACCGAACATTTTAGTTCTACCTGTCTGCCAGGCTATCTGTATGTTTACACATACATGCACATTCAGCTAGTTGATTCTTTGGTAAAAAAAAAGTAAACTTAGAATAATTAATATGTAAGGCCTGATTCTTCAGTCTTCATTTTTTTCTGTCTAGGAAGTAAGTGGGAGTTTTCCTACAGACCAGTCCTACAGATTAAGCCCAGTTATCAGCAGTTCTGATTTGGATACCTGCAAAGTTGTAACATGTTCTAGCCTGTCAGTTTTACACTTAACATTCTGCTTAAAAACTGAAGATACGGCTGAGGGTAATTAAGAAAATATTTAAATAGGAGGATAATTATTCAAGTAATTTGTCTTTTAAAATTAGCAATATGCTCTTATCTGTTGGCCTAAAAACTTATGTGAATTTTTTGTACTATTCAGAGAAGTCATTCTATCACAGTCTTAAGTGAGAGGGTTCATTTGCATTCACTGATCATCTCATTACATTTTGCCTGTAGTCCTTCCTGTAATTTCAGCTGGATATGCTATTCTTCTCTCTTAACACCGTGGTCAGCAGGGCACAGTATTACAAAGGTGGTCCTTCTCAGCTGCACCTGACAGCCAGTGAAACAGCGTTCCATTTCTGAATATGTGAACCAACGACTAAAAAATCTCAGGGTTCCTGATTTCCTGCTTTGTATACATTGTCTTCAATCTATTTTTAGAAGTTGTGAGGTTTTAGAGGCATCTCAGCTTAAGGTTTTAATATGTGTGTCCATTATCAATAAGAAGGTTCCTCCTAACACTGGCTTTGTTTTCTTTTCTTTTCTTTTCTTTAGGAAGAAAAAACTGTTTCATGAAACTTCTTATGGAAACAAATTGATTTATTGAAAAAAATGTCAGGAATCCTTACTCAAATAGCAGCGAAGGCAACAGTGAAATATATCCACTTATGCAAAACACTTGCTATCTTCTCAATCAGAAAAGTTCTGTTGGTTTGGAAAGGATGTCAGCCTTTCCCAATCCCAGGGACTTCCACAGATGGAAATTCCCCAGATGGAATTTTTTATTCTGTTACAGAGCGAAACTGATGACTACAACTGTGGTTAATTTGCAATGAAGAGTGCAATTCTGGTTTTGCACTTTTCTTTATTCTTTCTTCCTTTCTACCTTAGGATATCATCTGCTCATGTTGTCTCCCACCACTTCTCAGCTATATTTGCTGTCTCCTCCATTATCCCAGTTTTCTGCTGACTTTCCATTGCATGCTTCCTATCCATAGGCCCATCTCTTAAAGACAGTTCCCAACCCTAAGTTTGTGTTATTACTGCATGACAATATTTTTCTGACTATTAAACTACTCCATCAACTTCTGCTTTAACTCATCCCTTCTGATCCAATCTTGAGATGTTTATGACTTCCTTAATCTCACAGAACTGTTCTCAATAAACTCTTTGCTGAGCTTTTCTCATCATGACCTTCATGTATCCTTGGAGAGATAGAGACATCCTCCCCACCACAAAGTCATGTTCCTCTTTGTTTTTATAGTTCTCTCCTTCTGTCTCTTTTTAGCACAATCTTTTTCCTTCAGCCAAATGTGTAATAATAGAGGGGCAACAGCTCAGAAATTTATCTCTGCTAGGTACCATCCTACCTTACGTTCATCCTCGTAACCCTGTAGCTTAGCCTGCCTCCAACAAAAACCCCCTTGTATTTCCTTAAACATTTTTGATCTCTTCCACACTATCTGTGGACAATTTTCTCTAACACTGAGACTTGTAACTGAGGACAGTCCTTGACTTTCCAACCACACATACAGCCTGCATTACACTTCTGCCATATGTGTCTCCAGAATATGTGCAAAATCTCTCTATTTCTGACAAAATCTCACATCTGAGGGAGCTAGGCCTGCTCACCCTCAAGTAGAGATGGCTCAGAGGGGATCTCATCAAAGACTATCAGTACCTGAAGCAGGGATGTCAAGAGGAGCCAGGCTCTTCTCAGTGGCGCCAAGCAATAGGACAAGAGGCAATGGGCAGAAACTGATGCTCAGGAAGTTCCATCTGAATATGAGGAAAAATTTCTTTACTGTGTGGGTTACTAGACACTGGAGCAGTTAGTGCAGAGAGGCTGTGAAGTCTGTCTCACTGGAGGTATTCAAGAGCTGTCTGGACACAGTCCTGTGCAATGTGCTCTAGGATGGCCCTGCTTGAGCAGGGAGGCTGGACTGGATGACCCCACTGGTGGTTCCTTGCAGCCTCAATCATCTGGCGATTCTGTGATCAAAAACTCTGAACCATCACCTGCTTTGACACCCACTGCACCCACTCTCCTCCCCTTTGGCTCCCCTGATATTCAAATCCTGGCTTCTGCACACAAAGCCAATTTTCATACTTTGGAGTCTTTGTCTTAAATCTCTTTGCCAAAGTCCTCCTCCCCCATATCAAATTCCAGTTGTTCCAGAGCCCAACCAAAGCCTTCTTAATTCTCCATCCTAATGTTTTTGCATTGCTCACACTGTACCCTATTGACTGCTCACTGCCACTGTCTTCTCTCTATTTAATATTGCCTCTGAGCAGGCAGTGGGTGCCTGAAATGCTGTTGAGAGTCATTACTGACTTCTGCTTTGAGCACAAAAGCAAATAATGATTCATGGCATGGTTATTTGATACATAGGAACAGTCTATTTACATACTGATAGATGGCTAATTGGTTTCATACTTACTGGTAATAGTTCTGCTTTGCCTTTTCACATCTCTTTCTCCATTTCACCTGATCAAAGCATCTCTGATTTGTGACAGGGTCTCTGGAGACCTGTGACTTCAGAGAGCATTCTGTAAATTTTAAGCAACTTTGTAATACAGTATTATTAGGTAATAAAACCACAAGTTTGAGTCATTATTTTTAATGCACTTCGTAACTTCCTACATTTTTTACCCTTTCCCAAAATTCTTCCATAGTATTTTGCCTTAAATAACTACTTCTCTATTGGAAATAATTATTAAAAAACCTGTTGTGAACAGACTAAAAATGTTGTAGGTATATTTATTAAAGGTATATACTATAGCCTAATTATTACAGGAATTACTACTCTGATTTTTGTGTAGTAATTATTAATAGCATAAATATGTATTTGGTCAAAGTTTTTCCATGCAGAGAGTGCAGTTCATTAAAAAGCTTATAGAAAACCTTTTCACTGACATAAAATTTAACAAACACTGGAGAGAAACTCTAGTTCACTCCACTGTTCAAGGCAACTGCATGGTGCTTAACTCTCATTTAATGCTGTTTAGAGATATTGATTGAGCCTGGCCTTACTGTTTGACTGGGGCATCTCTGAAGGCAACTTTTGCTCGATGTGTTGAACCCGCAGCTTTGACATGGAACATGTTTGGTGGTTGCCCCACCAATTTAAGTCATTTGGAAGGAGTCAGTATGAGCAATGAAGTGAGAAGGACAATCTCTGGGTCTAACAGTTTATCACTGCTAGACAATTTTTTAGGATTCAAACAGTCTGTCACATTCCAGCTAGGAAGAGACTTGCTTTTACAGCACCATCCATAAGAGTGTATTGCTGCGCCGATGGTGAAATGCACACACAGATGATTAAGGACTGATATCTACGAATAGGGGAAGATATCATCTGCTGAGGCACTGGTAACGATGAGCTCTGTGATAATCTGACAGACTCAAGATATCTGTGGCAGCGTCCTGGGAGTGAAATGCAGTGTGGATGCAGTGACTGCACAGAGATCTGAGATAGCCTGTGATTCAAGAGGGGAGGGTCTCTGCCTCACAGGCATGGCTGTGTAGGAAGCCAAAAATGTGCTCCCCAGAGCAATGCTGGGGGCAGGGGACTTTCTGTATGGGATTTGGTGGCTTCCTGCTGCTTGCTTACTTACTTACTACCCAAGTTTTAGGGAGCCCATAGGACTTTCAAGTTCTCTTATTGTTATCTAGACACAACTAACAGAAACATTTCCTCCTTTTTCCCCTTCCCATTCACTACATATCTGATTGAAGGACAGTACAATGTGCTCGTACACATTCATCCTACAAGAGATATTTTGTAAAGTACACAAAAATTGGAGCTGATGTAAGGTAAATTTTTTGGTCTAGAACATAATGGAACAGCTTAAAATTTTTTTCTGGTGAATGATGCAAAATGTTCTGGAGTTTATTGTATTTACAGTCTCTTGTGTTTTACTAATATAATAGAAAAAAAGCAATCTTCATGCTATTCCAAAAGAAATTTCCATAGAGGGTCCCATAAAAAGTTGCTTATAACTTATGGTATTTCACAATATGGAAAACACTGGCTTCATCAGTTACATGAACCAAATCCACCTCCAATATGTTAAACATATCTGAACAATTCCTTGACTTGCTTTAGCTCAACATTCATAATGTCAGTAATCAAGGTATGAAAAAGTTTAAAGAGTAAATCACAAAATACACAGCCAGTTAAGTACCATCCCCAAATTAATGTTTCAGCTTTCACATAACAGGTGCCCTGCCATTCACTGATGCACTGCTTGCTCCTGCCTGGACAAGTCCTCATAGCCAGCTCCAGCGGGAAAAGGAGCAGAAGATTCTTGAGAAACCAGAAATACAGATGAATGTTGAATATTGCAACATAAACTCAGGTCTTGGGGTTGGTTTTTTTTGTCAATTGCTCCCTTTCTGTAAGATGGGTATCTCCATTCTGAATTGTTTGTGTCTATCATTCTTCAAAGTAAATCCCATTTACTTTTGACAATCACTCTCTGTAGGCTCACTGCCTGACTGCCACCCACCTCATGGCACACCTTGGTAGCCCGACACTCCTTGGATACATTGCACGATTGTCATTGGCATTCAGAACTCCTGCTCTAATCCCCTTTTCTCCATACCTCACTTTCCTCAGGCCTCTGTGTCTTCTGCCTTCTGCTACACAGCATGTGTGGACTTGCTGGCCTGCACACATCCTGCACTGCACTCTGCTCCACACACCATCCCAGCCTTTGGATGGCTGCTCTTGGTTTCTCTAGCTCCTGCCTGCTTGTTTCTCAGTCCTCTTCCTGGGGCTCCCCGATCACCCCATGATCCATTCATCCATCCATCCATCCATCCATCCATCCATCCATCCATCCATCCATCCATCCGTCCATCCGTCCCTCCGTCCCTCCGTCCCTCCACGCCTCCATGCCTCCATCCCTCCTGTGCCAGTGTCCTGCTCTCCCTGCCACCCTGCACAAAGCCATGGGTGTCCTTATCTGCAGCTGCAGTTTCCTCCACAGACCCTTCCTACCCTGCTGCCACCCAGCCCCCAGCTCCCCTTGGCGTTTGGCACTCAGCTCAGGTTTCTGCATATTTCCCATCACGGAATTAAGCTCTTCAGAGGCAACACATGCCAAATTTTTTTCTCACTAACAGAGTGCTCCCTCTGTATGTTTGATCCTCATCAGATAGGACTATAAATACCTGAAATACTGGACAAACTTGTGTGACCATTTTTGGATTACATAGCCTACAGGATTAGACTTCTTGCAAGATTTCCAGAACTTCCTGGTTGGCTGAGTGTAAATATTTTAAAAATAACATCTTACAGAATTTCAGTGTTTCTGTTTCCTCTATTGGTCAAAAACAGGAAATGCAGAAGCATGTGAATCTAAGATTTTAGTAAACTTCAGAAAAATAGGTTCAGAGAGAGAGCACTTTAAAAAATAGAGGACCGGATTAGAAGGCAGTTTCTATTTTCACCTAAACCAATCCATCTGCTTTAACCATCCTTCAAAAACAACACTGACCAGAGTATTTTGCATATTTGTAATGTCTGACGGAGATAATAAGCAGAGAGCAGGCTGGTTCCAAAATAGGCTCGTGCTCCTTGTGTAACCTGGTGAGTGAACATCCTGACATGCAATTATTTGTTTTTTCTCTCCTTACTAGTGCAAAACATTTGAGTAGCCAGGTTTTAATTTATTTCCATTTACATTGTTACCTAAGGACATTTCTTATCTGAGAAAAGCATTACCGTTCGAAAGAGCATTTTCCCCCTTTTAATAGCTGCCTGTCCAGTGCTAGTTACCTTATTGCATATATAAAGTTAGGGCTGTTTCTTCTCATGTGTATCACTGATCAGCACTGAGTTTCATCTGCCATTTTATTGCCACTTCCACAGCTCTAAAAAATGAGCACCTAACCTTTACCTTATCATTTATTCCTCTGAAAATGTATTCTGCAAGTCTACCAGTTAACTCTTTCCCCTCACAGTAGCATCATACTACAAGCTCAAGGACAGCACAACCATGGAAGACATTTACTTGCAATATTTTATCCTGTTTTTCCAATTAGCCTATTGGACTTTAATTTTTTTAAGCTTTAGAATTACGTTTTCCTCTTTTTAATCTCACTTTGAAACTTTAAGGCTTGCATTTCAAAGAGCTTGAACCCTCCTGTCCTGCTGCCTTTTCTGACATAGTATCCAGCCTTGGTAAGTTGTCTTACGGGGACAGTGTAAAACAAGGACAAAAGAGAAGCTCTGCAGCTTGTACATCCATTCTTGGTTGTGGTTATAATTTCACATTCTTTAAACAAGAGAACATTTAATATCTGACACTATTTCTGCTAATTTTCTGAGGCCTGGTTCAGAAATTACATATTCTCTACTACCTGCTACAGAAAAAGGACATTATCAAGGATGTGTACAAAGCTCAGCTAAAGGTTTAATGGAGTTTGAATGGGCCAATGTTCCCTTGGCACTTTTCCTGAAGGTGTTTTGGCACAAGTTGTTGCTTGGTATCAGCTGAAGTCGATTAGTACACCAAGGGTCAAACAGTACAAGCAGAGAGCATTGCTTTCCAGATGTGATTTCTCACCTTAGAACAGCTGGCAAGTCAGTGACTTCTGAGCCAGAGGTGACACCTCTGTGTTTTAACAGCTTTTATGGACTGCTTTGAATCAATGTGAGCATCCACAATATGCTGTACAAATGAGTAAGAGCAGTTTATGAATTGAGAAGAGAAAGAGTATTCTTTCACCTTTTTGTACTCCCATTTGTCTATTTCATGTGTTCCCCTTAGCTATTGCACTGTTAAAATCCTTGAAAATGCTCCACACCATTTGTGGTTTTAAACATTTCCATCACATCCCACTTAGTTATCTCCTTCTAGACTGAGAAATTCCTGGTTCCTCCAGCACCAATGTTAAATCACCCTTCCCTTCCCTTCCCTTCCCTTCCCTTCCCTTCCCTTCCCTTCCCTTCCCTTCCCTTCCCTTCCCTTCCCTTCCCTTCCCTTCCCTTCCCTTCCCTTCCTTCCCTTCCCTTCCCTTCCCTTCCCTTCCCTTCCCTTCCCTTCCCTTCCCTTCCCTTCCCTTCCCTTCCCTTCCCTTCCCTTCCCTTCCCTTCCCTTCCCTTCCCTTCCCTTCCCTTCCCTTCCCTTCCCTTCCCTTCCCTTCCCTTCCCTTCCGAACTCCTCCTGAAATCCTCATATGCACTTTTCTTTACATTCCTGAGAAACCCAGACCAGCAATACACTTTGATGCCTTGGCATCCACTGCTTTTCTAAATAATTTACAAACATGCAATACCTTACAAATAAGTTTCTGTGAGATTTCATTGGAAATATTATTCTGTTGAAAAAAATTTACGAATCATTCACAACTGTTTCCTAACCTTTAATCATAAGAGGGTAAAGCTTTTTTCCTACCACTTCTTTCATGTCACTTCAATTCCTTATGAGCCTCTGTGGAGTGATGCTGTTGAAAATGAAAACCAAAAACTTATCAGCTGACCTCCTCTCTGCACATTTTCCTTGGCTTCTCCAAAGGACTCCAGCAGATTTGCAAAGGATGGCTTCCTGACCACATCCAATTCTGACCCTGGGCCAGGGGAGGCTGAAGTGGTGCAGGCAAAAGCAGAACCAGACTGTGGAAAACACAACAGAAGATATTTGTTGCAGAGTTGAAGTAAGAACGTGCTGATATTTCAGAGGGGAAAATATGTGTTAGTGCTAGTGCTGCTGTTTGAAAACTTCATTAATTGGACCATGTTGAAGAGATGTGCCCTCACTGAGAGACAATAGCACTGAACAGCACTTGATAATCAACAAAAAATTTACATGGAAATGCAATTTTATTAAATTATCAGGCTTAAATTCTTATCAACTTGTTAATCACCAAAAAATAGAGTGGTCAAAAATGCACAATACCGAAGTAATTGATAAAATGTCTTTAAAAGAACCTCCGAGAGCGTCAGAAAACTTCTTACATGTAGATGTTCTCTGGGCATGGTATAAACATCTGAATGTGAATTCAAAGGCTAACATCTTTATAAATATTAAAAGCATCAACAGAGTTTTGAATGAAATGTGTTTTCAACCACTAGGCAAGGTTTTTTTGAAAAATGTATAATTCTTACATAACTGATAGCAGCAGCTAATATTTGTCTCATTATTATTGTCATTTAATTATAGTGCAATTCTCTCCAATATTTTTTCAATGTAATTTAACAAGTTATATGTCATCTGATAGTATTACAAAATGTGCCATTACATAAGCAATTGACAGCTATGCTGTTTTAAAAACATTGGCTTCCCAACAGCATAAATTATACAGGTGTAAAAGAAAGTCCTAATGCAAAATGCATCTTCGCTAAATCACTGCAAAAAGAAATTAAGGAGAAGGAGTACTTCAGCCACAGCTGCATACAACAGTATTTGTTTAATGGCTCAGGGAGACTAGGAAGTATGAATTTTATTTGTACAAAATGTTAAGACCCCTGGAAGGGTCATCATCTCAACTCATCTTCCAGTAATGCCTACTTACAAGTGTCTTCTAGAGTTCCTTGTGTGTCACCTATCACTCTGCTAAAGAAACAGACAAACACTGATAGTGATGCTACTATGTGATGCTGAACTGCCCAAAAGTTTTGTGTCCATGGTCCAAGCTCAGCCAGGGAAAAATTTCTAGTGACTTTAAAGGACCATAGATCAAGACTTACAAATCAGAGAGTATGTAAGAAATCATGTTCAGAAACATGAGTGTTTATGAGCTAGCCAGAGAGACGAGTCCAAATTCTCAAACCAGCTGCACACTTACCCTGAGGCTATGAAGAAGGAGCTTTGGTGACAAGGGTTTCATCCTGTGCCGGGTCTATAATACAGACATTTTAAAATTTCTTGAAAAGAACTATTTGAAAAACACTCAAGGTCATTCATAAAACCTCTTTTTGAAGTCATGTTTGCATCTGTGCTGTAATAAATAATCAGTTTTATTTGAGAAAATATAATACAAAAGCAAAAAATATTTTCAAGAGAAAAATGAATCCCCAACCATGTTTAAATGGATTATCTTGACATTTTTACTTTCTTTCTTTCAAAAGAAAATTCAGGTGAAATTAAGTTGATTGTTTGCTGTGTAATTTGGTTTCAGCAGAACCATGACTTCTCAAGGAGCTAGTTCCTTACAAACCCTTCTCACCAATTTTTGGCTTCTCTCTTGGCTCATTGATGTCCCTCTGTCCCAGACCACTCTGGATGACAGCAGCCTTCCAGGTGAGGGCTGGTGCTCCATGCCTGCCAAGCTCACAGTGATTCTGAGACTCTGCTTTCTCATCCACATTTGCACCTTTGGGCCATCACCAAAACTCGCACTCAGAACACCCACTTCTCCTAAAAGAAGAGAGCAGCACTTGACAGTAAAAGAGAAGAGAGCAGCACTTCACAGCAAAAATAGCCTTCTTCAAAAGCAAGACACAAGGAAAAATGCCATCCTGATCTTAACAAAAAGCCTGGAGGTTCTTGCATCGTTAAATGTTTAAGAACGTTATGTAGAACTTCATGTTCCTGTGGCTCACAGGAAAAGGCACAAGTGTCACACTCACACTACCGCTAAAAATAACTGACACATGTAAAAATAAACAAAGCACCACTTTGTCTGGTATCTTTTAACAATGAGAATACTTGTACAGTAGGTGGTAAGCTGAAACACACCGTATTTGACATGAGAAGGCAACTTCATGGGGACGATGGAATAAAGCTATGCAATCATGTCTCTAGGGTCTAATTTGACTGTAAGATTTAAATAACAACCCTATACCCCACTTGAACTTGTATGTTTTCTGCTCAGTGGCAAGGCAGCAGAAATTTCAAAATTTGGAAAGGATATGCAAAAGCTGCAAGCTCACTTTAGACTCTGGAAGAGTCTAAAAATATGGGGCCAGTGTAATCAGCATTTGTTCCTATAATATTGGTCAGCAAATGAACTTTTGAACACTCACATTTCTGTCAGTACTGAGAGTGTTCTTTATTTTTTTCACATTAAGGGCTAAACAAAAATTGCTAAAAGTATTCTATGAGTCAGCTCACTAGCCATAAGTGGTAGAATAGTTCCACACACACAGTTGAAGCAGGCATATATCAGGTACAGACCAGTTAATTCTGGAAGTCCTGAGAAGCTTAAAAAAAGCATAGAGTGCTGCAATCACTTTTGGAGTTTATCTCCCTGACTGAATACGGGGAAGGTGTACTCATAGTTGAGGGGACTGGGTTCATAGTTTTTAACTAACAGGTTACTGGAGAGTAGGAGAACAATAAAATTAGGCAAATGGAGTAGCTGAAAAAAAAATTCAAAAAAGAAGAAACATTTGCAAGTGTAAGCTTATCCAAGGAGTGCTGTCTGTTCTGCCCTTTGGCCAGCCTTCTGCAGACATTCATATGGAAACTCTGTTAATGCTCAGTGAGATAAGAGCACATAGTCAAACTTATATTTGAATCGGGATCGTTTATGTGGGATTTTCAAGTCAGAATAAGAAACAAGGTGATTTGAGACCTCAGGGTTAGTCCTGATTTTTTGTCATCTATTTCATAGTGTCTTTCTTTTTGCCTGCTGTAAAAAAATGAATGCACACATGAATAGATGTTCAGCAAATTATATTCCTGCCCTGCTTTGCATAGTCCTAAAAAATTGCTTGAAGTAAGCATCAACTTGAAAATATTCTCCCCAACTTCAATTTTTATTCAGTTTCCTTGGAAAGACATCCCATATGAATTCTAGGCTCCCTTTCTTTCACATTCAGATCCCTCAGTACTCCTATATATCTCTTCTGAAGTTATCAGGATCCATTTGATATTGTTTATGAAGGATGAAAAAGAAAACACCTCTTCATCTCAATGCAAAACACTAACACCCATCATCAAAGCTGTTATGGGCCAAATGAAAATCTGGTTATGAAATACAAAAATGGGTAATGAGCTAAGCAGGCTGAATTAAATGACAGCCCTTTGGAAAATGTTGCAACTAATATTTTACTTATTACTACAGAACAAATGTTCTCTAGTAATGAGAAATAATGCAATTGAATTTTTAGATCATGTGGAATGATGAACAACTGAGAGACTTGAATTAGAATTAGACCTTGAATTTTTTCAAGTCAAAAACTTGAGAAGTTTGTCTTTGAAGCCAAAAGTGGGAACAAACCCTAGATGAATAAAAAGATAGTGCCATATGATCAGAGAATCGAAAGCATAGTAAATAAAAAGGAAAAAAAAATGTTTTGGCCTGTATTGGTTCATTAACCTAACCTTTAAAGTTTGCCACATTTTAGAACAGGTTTTGAAGAAACAGATAAATAAAGGCTTGGATATTGTGCAGTAGGATATATAATAAAAGAAGGGAGATCTAGGCAGACCAGCTTAATAGCTTCCTTTGATAAGATAGCTGATTTTCTAGACAAAGGAAAAGGAGTCAATGTCATCTATCTAGACTTCAGTAATACATATGGTATGGTGCCACATGGGAAATTATTTGTTAAGCTGGAGAAGATAGGGATTAGTAGAGGAATTGAAAGATAGGTAAAGACTGTCTCAAGGAACGACAGCAAAAGATAGTGTTGAAAGGAAAAGTAGCATGAGGGTTACCAGTTAGCAGTGGAATTCTTTATGGATCAGTCTCCTTCTTATTTCAATTAAGATCATGACACAAATATTTGGAATGTGGTGATACCGCATGGGTTGGCACTATCAATACACAGGAGAGAAGGATATCATGCAGAAAAAGGCTGGATGACAGTAAGGACAGGTGTAATAGGAAAGGGATGAGAAGCAGCATTTTGAAGATAATGAAGCTAGTCACTTATCCCCAAATGAAGATAATGCATTTGGAAACTAATAAGAAAAATTAAGAATCAGTTAGAAAAGACTGAGCTGGAGAGGGACCCCAGGTTAGCTGTCTGTCACACTCTAGCTGAGGGCAAGCAGTGAGATACTGCAGTAAAAAAGGGCACACAAGGAATGCGTCAGGAGGTGTATTTTGGGTGTTCAGAGCACGACTAGCGCCATTCTGAAAATCTCTGCTGAGGTCTCTCTGTAAGTGTTAACACAGTCCTCTAAACAGTCTCAGATGAGATAAATCCAAAGAGGACCAGGTGCAGAGAGGGTTCACCAAAACAAGAGAGAAAATAAAGACTAAACCAACAAGAACTCAGTCAGGGATACCTATAAATTCTGAGGCTGTCATTAGAAAATAAACACGTGTACCTTAACTCACATTCAGGATATAAGATTTCTCCTTCAAGTCTGTAGTGAGACTCTGACCCTTTGTGTCTCCTGTGTGATGGATATTATCAGGAGTCAGTGCTAACAACTGGTCAGACTGAAGGAGCTGCTTACATCTTTCAAGGAACATATATATAATGTCAGCCTATCAGGCAGGGATCTTTTGTTTCTCTCAGCTTCATATGGTGATTCCTTCTAAGGAATCATGGCATTCCATCACACCTTTGTGACCAAATGAGTAACCGAAGCAGCAGCAGTGCTCCACAGCAGCCAGGGACCTGTTTTGGAGCCCTGCCAGTGGTCATCTATTGGCCAAGACTGATGTCCTCCATCCCTTGCTAGCTACACACCTCATCCACACCAGCCTTACAAGGCATCAGGTACTCACCAGTATTACAAGCTCTTACGTCCCTCAGAGTGATACAAAGATGACAGATTATCTAAAGAATCTGATTCATCTTTTCCATAATCCAACCTGGATAGTGATGTTCTAGGAGTTTTCCTATTAAAACAGCCCAATTAGCACTTTGGAAGCGCGTCAGCAACGTTTCAAGCCTTGAAACAGGATCTTATTACTTTATAATGAACATGTGCAGCCTTGCTTGTGAAAAACAATTCCACAAACTTTAAATAATAAGAAAGACTGGTGCAAAAATGACTCTGCAAAATCCTCCTTAAAGTCAGCAGAACAAAACCCGTTTTCCCATGCTATTAATGACATCCCACCAAATTCTAGTGGAGGAGGAATTAGCATTTCAGGTCACAGGCTCTACAGAAGACAAATACCTATTCCTGCCAGCTGTAACATCTGGAAATTCTGATCATATTCTGATATAGATTTTCAGACTGTTTTCTCTGATGCACAAAATCCAAAATTGCTAGTGTGGTATATCCCGGTGGCATATCCTGGTGTGGTATATCCTGGTGTGGTATATCCTGTAGTCTGCTGCACAGCAATGTGTGGAAGGAGGTTGAGTGTAAAATGCCTGAGTTAATGTTTACTTACATGGATCTTTTGCCACATTAGGACAGGTCCCCAGTGTCCCTGTCACTTAGAGTTTAGGCTGCTGCTGAAACAAGCTAGTCACATTTAAGTATACTCTTTCCATTTCATCACTGTCAGCAGAAGTCCAGATAGCCACTTTTTTTTCCTGTCATTCTCTCAGCAGTGTTTTTTTACAACTTAAGAAATCATACAGAGATAATTAATAGGCTATAAAAATCCAAATATTTAGGAAATCATTTGCCAGGTTTTAAAGATAAGCCATTGCAAAGGAAAGGACGGCAGTGCAAAGACAGCGTTCTCAAAAGAAGTGAACTGAGACAACACTCTGGGAAAAAAAAAAAGACTTTTAGGCATGATCTCAGTTAAACAATCCTTTTAGGTAATTTTGTTAGAATAATAAATTTTACAGCAGAATTACAGTCAACAAAAAATAATTTGTTGTCTTTCAAGGAAACAAGCCAGGAAAGAGGGGAGTTCCAATATTTACCCAAAGAGGCAGCTGTATTCAACAGATTTATTTATAATAATATTATTTGGTAGCAAGGAACTTACCATGGCTGAATGTAAAAAAGTATTTTTTGATGAGTTAAAGAGATTAAGAAAAATCAGGCAGATTTTGACAGAGAATGGTGTGTAAATGAGAGGTGTTATCAGCCTGAATCTGGCAGCTCCATTTTTGTTATGGTGAAAAATATCAGTATTATTTACTAAGAAGATTAGGGCTGAATTGGAAGAGAGGCTGGTTGTTTGGAGATTGAGATAAGATAAAGGATTTTACCTTCTATGCACAAGCCAAATGCAATACACACAGGACTGTTATCTCCAGCTCAGGCCTAGCAGAGGTGTATTAAGATGTACATTGTAATTACCAGTGGCAGGAGTAGATTTCATAAAGGCTATTTTAAAATCGAATAAAATGCTGGCCTTTAATTATACAGCTTTGAAACATTTTTCTTAGTTAATTGCAACAGGGAAAAAAAAATCCACCTAATATTTGAAACTGATTCTTGCAGAGAAAACACAAGCAGAGCAGGCAGTCTTTGCCTGATCTGCACTTGTTTTGCTATCTGGCTTCATTCTGTGATTTGAATCACAGAGACAACTGAGACTGCTAAACACCTTCCTCATTTTCCCCCTACTATCCAGAAAGCAAGATTAGCAAGGATTGGGGAAGGTGGGGGCTGGCAGGAGGGGGGGAAGAATAAATCTCCCTTTCATGACATAATTAATTAGTTCCAAAAATGAGCTGTGCACTGGTGAATCTCTCATGGCTGGCAGTGGCAGTTCCAGCTCCCAGTGTTCCCAGTGATGTCTGTGGGGTTGTGAGGGGCAATATTTTTTTTACCACTGGGAAGTATCCAAAGGAGAAGAGCAAACCAAGTTGTATGTTTAGCACAAAGACTGTTTGCACCTGGGTTGGAACCCACACAAGGCTGCTGTTGTCAATAAACAGAGACCAACATGGTAGCTTTGGAGGGAATTAAAAAAAAATCCTGAACTCCCTCTCTTCTAGAAGATGTTGTTATTGTCATATATCCCACAACAGCACCATACCTCACAGCAATCCTCTGGCTCTTTGGGTTGCACAGTTAAGAAGAGAAGACAGGAAGGAACCTCAGGCTGCCCAGGAATTGCCATGAGGCACTGCCACAGTCCACATCCCCTCTGGGCTTCCATTTCTGCTTCTCCTATGAGGAATATTACTGCCATGTTTAGCTCTTCCAATGATGATCAATTGCTTTCCCACTTTCCCACAATGGGGAACATATCTATGTTCAAAACCTTTCAAAAGCACTTCCATGTGGTGAAAACTCAAAGTTATTTTGCGATTTCCATTTCCACACCAGCCAAAAGCCTTCATTACATCCACACCTCCATTTATTTATTTTAAAATCCAACATCATAAGCATATGTAATATAACAAGTGTATGTAGTCATTAGCAAACTCCTCTGGGGAGTTTACTATTCATGTTACTAAAGGCAAATAAATGCCCTTAGACTTGAGAATCCTGAAGAATATATTTGGGTTTATTTTGGTGTTACTTTTCTGCTGGAAATTGTGAAGGCTGCAGTTACACAGCTGGCTTTTCATGCTATGACTGCTATAAGCAGCTAATTAAATTACTACTGACTCTCTATTGCTCAGTGAGTTGCTGTTGGTAGCACTACTTCATATGACCTTCAGTTTTGCTGTTTGTACAAGGTTATAAAATCTTGCTGGTCCATTTCAGCGTAATAGTGGTGAAAAACATGATGAGATAATAAAAAATGTATAGTTGTATCACAAAAAAAAGTGTGGAAAATGATAGTATTTTTCATGAAGACAAAATGCAGGTAAACTCGTCTTAAAAACTATGTGTAATTCACCAGCTTTCTAAGCTACTGCCCCCTCTACATGTGGGGAGTCCCTTCTAGTGCTCAAAATATCTGCATCTCAGAAACAAGCTGCTAGGAAAGCTGGGGGTGGGCTCCACTATAGATCTTGCATATTCCTGTGGCTTCCTCCCTTTGATCTACAATGTTCTGTTTCTCGATATCTGTGGGAAGAGATCCCAGAATATATCAAACCACATGATTTACCCCCCTTTGTTTGGAACTAAAAACACACACAGCCATTAAAGGCAAGACAACAGTTACTGACAACTCAGATACACTGCTCAGATCCAAGTGATGTACCAGCACAAATGGAGTAGGAAAAATTTTGTGCAATTTTCCCTGAAGGAAGCTAGACTTTGGATTTATGCCTACAATAGCAATGCTTGGATGCATTGTGTCCTCACTGCTGTGGTCTGCTGGTCTCAGAGGAGGTTAAGGTGCTAATTTATAGACAGAAATACAAATAATAATTATTTGGATGTGTCAGAAATTTCACCAAAGACTAGTTTTAGTAGGATGTAGCATCCTACTAGTCTGTAGGATGCTACATTCAGCATTTTAAGGGTGCTGTCAATCTATTCTATGTCTTGATGTAAATTTAACTCACAATTTTTTCCGTCCATGTTAATGGCAAAATAATTTCAACACTATTGTTAGGCTGTAGCAGACCACTGAAAGCAACTGCTTTTGTTAGTGGGTAATTTTGTTCCTAAAAACACAAACTGTGCACCAAAATAGTCAAACCATTCTCTGACCCCTGTCTTGTTCCCGAGCCAGTGCAGCTCCTTTCCCCTCTCCTTTTGTCCAGATAGCAACGTTCCTAGATATGAGGTTTTGAAAATCTTGTCCTGAATCAATTTAACAAGAACCATATTTGAACAGAAGTAACAAATTCAGCTTGGTGAATGCCCAGAATAAACAAATTCCAGATTCTGGGCTGTAAAAGTTCACTAAAATCAACAAAGTGATGCTCTTTCTCTGTGTTTCCAACAAGTTTATTCTAAAATAAAACTACAGTGTACTAATAGGCCAGAACCTATTAGACTTTTTCACAGTTCATCTTTTTTAGTTATTGGTGGCCAGGAAGTACAGAAAATTGCAAGTACGATAAATACTACATTCTGTTGTAGAATAGTCATCCATCCATGAACATAATGCTGAACACAGAAATATTACAGTGTTTTTGTAAACTGGATAAATTGTACTTTAATGTGCTTTTATGGAAAATGACCACTTAGAGAACAAGTGCATTTGTTCCATGTAGGTACCCAGAGACTTCTTGCAGTGTAGAATATGTTTGGTTTGCTTTTAAAAGCAGAACTAAACAACAGAACTTTACATTAAAGTTAGAACCATAAGCAAGAAAACATGGTGAAAGCAAAGGCAACTTATATTTAACAGCTGTGTTTGCTTTTTCTTTTCCTCAACAGAACCTGACCAAAATGGCAAATTTCATAAATTAAAAAAAAAGCCAAAACAAAATATGTAGTAGTTTCATTGATTAGGAATAACAGCAAGTTGCCAATGGAACAGTAAATAAATGGAGGTTTTCAAGAGCTGTGCACTTCCTGTGTGGTGCTGAGCACCCACTGCATATTTTAGGGCGCTTGGAACATTCATCATCTTGCAAATGAAGATTTGAAAAGAAAGCAACTTTGCTTTCCTTGAAGCAGAGTTTTAGTTAGAAACACAATTTTATATATATATATATATGTATAATATTATGTATAAATACACACACATATATATATAGCTGGTATGTTTAAGAGTTATAAAACAAATGCTGAATAAAATACATATATTCAGATTGGTTGCAGCAATTAAAACTTTTAGTGTGGTAAATACAGCAGGAATTATTACATTTGTAATCGATACCATAGGGAGAAGATTTGGGAAAAGATGAACAGACCTCGAAATACAGGCTGGATGGCTTCTTAAACATAATTTAAGCCTACTTTGTTTCTGGCCAGAAATTTCTAGTGACTTGCAAAGCTTGCAGTTTTAGTCTCAGCTATGCAAGTTACTTAGTATGCTAGGCTTGTCTTCAAAATTTCCTGCCTGCACATTTGGGGAAAAAGAAAAAGATATCTCAAAGGCCATAAGGCAGAAATCTAGTTTCTAACTTTGCCTGAGAGTGACAGTGTTGGTCATGTCTTTGTGGGCTCAATGTGCTGCTTGGTTGTTGCAGAAAAAGAGGATTCCTTACTGTTCCAGCTATGATTACATGCTCAGATATTATCTTGATGGCTTTAAGAGACATCCATGTGTGCAGTGGGGTGCAACTGGTTGACACAAAATAATATTTTTTCCAATTTGTTCCATGGTGACAGTAATTCAGACAAGAAGATGATTTTGTGTTCTTCTGTAACATTCTACCTGGCCAATAATTCCAAGATAATACAAAGGATATTTACAAAGACTTTTCTTCATATATATATATATATATATTTATACACACACACACACACACACACACACACATATATATATGTATTTATAAGAAATGTAATTATTCATATGAACAGATTCTGCTGTGCATAAAGTTCCTTTTTTTGCTCTAACATAATGACAAATATTTGTCAAAGAGTTTTTTTTTGTTGTTGTTTTTGTTTTATGTATTTATGTGTGGATGAACTCCACTGCAAATCAGTTCATTACATTCCATATTCATGAGTGACACTTCTCTAGTGTCCTTTTTGTTCTCTAAATATGAGATGTGGTCTTGGTGTGCACAGGGAACCTCTGACAAGCAATTTTTGGCAGGGGGTGCTCAGGAGTACCTAAAATTCAACATTTACCTAGTTTGCATGTCTTAAAAGGACAGAGTAGATCAAATAATTCTTAATTTAAGTTACTTAATTACCTGCCTCTATCCTCATTTTTGGTAAACTGCAAGGAGATTTCTGGGGAAAGCAGTATTCCCAAAGAACTAAAAAATAAAAGAGATATGTCTTTTGTTTCCTTGCTAATCCAATGCAGCTGAGGGCTGAGCACACTCTAAAAAGTGTAGAGTTTTCAAATCCTAATTCCATCATTTATGGTCTAATGTCTATTTCATTTGGCCTAGAGAGTACTCATTTAAAGGTCATAAGTGAATTGGAATAAAAAAAAATTACGTATTTTCATTTGAATTTCAGGATTTCTGCGCAAATTGTGTGTCCAGGACTGCTGGCTATCAAATATATGCAGAGTTTATTTACACCATTCTGCCTGCCTGGAGCATGCCACAGTTTGTAATGTTTCACTAACATTAACCAATAAGTAGCAAGTAGAGATTTTCCAAGTGTTTGTGATAGTTTAGATATTAAATTGGATGGATGCCATCAGACCATCAGTCTCAACTCCATATTTTGCAGAGATCTCTTGCAATATTTCTTAGACAGCTGTTGAGTCAGTAAATTTTGGAACTCCAAACCCAACCATGAGTAACATTTTAATGCAAATGTTGCTATGGATTTTTTACTGAATGACAGAAAAATAGTTCACATTTTCAACCTTGCATCTTGCAAATGTTAGTAATAAAAATTGCACTCAGTCAAATGGAATAATATAACAGCAGTCACCATTTCCAATTGCTTCCCCCAATTTATGGTTCTTACATCACATTTATCAGACTCATCTCCAGACATGCAGAGAACTTCAGCAACATTCTTTGGATTCCTGAAGTAAAGTCATATGCTAAAGATAGATCAGCAGATTGAAAGCTTTTCACTTAGTTTTTCTTTTTATAATGCACTTGTATAGATTTGCAGCAAACACAGAACCTTTGCTATCCCAACTTGTAAAGTGTCTTAGGAAAGGAAAAGTTATTGGTACAAGATTACTTTTTGCTAGATGTTGAAGAGAAAAAAATGCCAATTCATGCACCTCATGAGCCTCAGTAATGAAGCCAGCTCTGTTCCATGGGGTCTTCACCACTAAGAAGGAGAGGGATGCACAGGGAAAAATGTCCTACCTAGGCTACATCAGGGTCTCTGCTCTGAAAGACAAAGTTAAGGGAATATTGAGGAATCAAAGTGATTGAGATGTTCTGCTCACTATCAACACTTCTTTGACATTCCATCCCCAGAGAAGACAGACAGATGTTCCCAGTGCTGGTGACTTACTACTGGAATAGACACAAATTCCTCTCTTTAAGCAAGCAGTAGGAAGCTGCTTTGATGAGCCTTTATCAAAGTGAAAATACTCATTTGCCTTCTCCACCCACAAAGGCATCAAACTTCCCTATGAATTGTGGTGTAGAGTTTTTGCCCATACCCAGAACAAACAGCAGCTGGGAAGTGCTCAGGAAACACTTTGCATGCATTCTCCAAACAACACCCTGGCTGCCTTCCATGGGTAAGGAAAGCTCAGTCAAATCTCATTGGTTTTAGCTAACAGCTAACAAGAAATTTCCTCACAATGTGAGGAATTCACATCAGCGTCCAAGTGAAGACAGCTAGGATTATCCAGATGTCCACCAACCCAAATAAATCCACTCACTGGGATTTTGCAGAGAACATAGATGCTTTAATTTGCCTATTGAACAAATTGTGCCTTTATGATATATATAATCAGTTAGTTTCCACATGGTAATTCTATTGCCAGTGGTCTCTATTGTTGCAAATAATGTAAACACTTATTGTATAAATTACTGATTGTCATTTGCAAACAAAACCTTGGACGGCGTGTTTAGGAATCACCTTGCAGTTGATGAAAAGATCACTGTTAAGATGCACTAAACCAGCGAGAGAGCAAGCTGCTGGCAACAATTTATTTTACCTCAAGGCGTTTTGGACGACTCAGTGTTCTATTAAACACTGAGCATGAACCATCTAAACAGATGCTGCCTGGCAGATATGTCTCAGCCTAGCACTGTTCCAGGACTTATGCACTTAATCAGCATCTTCTAGCAGACTGTTTTTGTGAGCAGCTAACCAGCTCCATTTTAAATGAGATGAAAGCCAAAGACTTAATCCACCCATCAATGCCAGCAGAAGCCTTTCATGCCCACTGCACTCCTGTGTTGTATTAATTACACCAAAATGAATCTTTCCATCTCACCTAAACGTGTCTCATCTGTGCAATTCTGACCTGGATCCATAACAAATGCTAGATCAATTTGTGTCAGTAACCAAAGATCTTGAACTCAACTACAAGAATTGAAAACTTTCATTCTTACCTGATACTCTTAACTTGCACAGATCTGAAGCTGTCTGCATTTCTATATACAATCATTTCACCTGTTTCTCCTTACCCATCTTGCTAAGGAATTGTTTAGCAGTTCTCCCATTCTTCTATCACCACTTCCACTGCTACTATTATTTCAGTGAATATGAAGTCCTTGCCAGGACTGGAGCACATTTCTGAAACATTATATTATTTAGATAAGGAAGTCTGTCAACCCAGACAAGTTACAGATTCACTATACAGCACTTCAGCAAGTACTAGGTTGGGCCCTTTGTTCATTGGGAATAACAAGACATTAAGATCCATTGCTGCTGTGCTAAGGCGTCAGGCTCAAGCAGAGCATTATTTCATTATTTATTCAGGCAGTGAGAGGCTGGCTACCACCATCTTGGTGACCAGATGCACAAGGGCCATGAAAGAGAGGTGAGGTCAGTGTTCACTTGCTTTCATTTGCAAAGGTGCCCTCCTCAAGGAAGGTATGGGACTTATCTTTTCCTTCGTTTCCCTTGGGGGGCTGCCATGCATCTACATGCTGTGACAGTCCCAAAGTTGACACAGTGTCATCTTGATGAGGATGAGACAAATCCCTGCAGAGTCCAGAAAGCTTTGACTGTGAGAAATTACATTTGATAAGACTCCTGAGGGAAGGTTCTGGCTTCAGATGCTCTGACACAGTGCTGACACAACACCTTCAGCACAGGGAGGCCACACAGACTTCCAGGTTGCAGGACCAGGCTGCAGTAGTCTGAAATGCGCCCAATGAAAACTTCACAAAAAGGGACACAGTATAAATTATCAGGACTGTCACCAGTGATTTGCCAATAGTTTATGCCGTGTTCAACCCAGTTGCAATCAAACACAGCTTTGTAGCCCTTCTTCTCCCCAAAAAGTGTCCAAATCACTATGTCTTTCTCTTTGCAGTTTCTCATGGTAGCCAATTTAACATTTAGAACAGTGATATACAAAACTCAATTCCATAACATAACTTGAGAAAAAAAACCCCTCTTACTTCAAACATTGTCTTTTGTATGGAAAATTCCCAAGCCTGTGATGACTCTGATTGATTGATTGATTGATTGAATGATTACTCTATAATGATACTTTATCTGCTGTGCTTGTTAATCTAACAACTTGTTTACAATAGGCCCTTAGAGGTAAGATTGTACATACATAATGCATCAAGGGTGACTGTATTTTTTGCCTAATGCACAGAGGAATCACGTGAAATGGGGAGTTACGTGTATTTTATCAGGCTACAGTTTTCATTAGCTGGATGAAAGCTTGAGACTTGGCCACTGGACACATAATCTTGCACTTCTTACTCTAACAGTGCCACTCAAAAGAGCAAAAGTTCATTGCAAGATAAAAAGAATCACCATCTTAAATCTTATATCTCTTGTATGTAGATATATGCATTTATGCTCCAGCACCTTTTGTGTATCTTCTGTGATGATGATAATATGAGCCAATCAGGAACAGCAAAGCTATCTTTCTTATGTATTAGCACTCCCAATTTTGAATAATCCTACTAGCATGAGTCTGTAGTACTTACAATTTCTGTAATTTCTCTGATTATATTTTCGAAGTCAAAGTGGGATAAAATTAGTGCCCCGTTGCTGCTGCTTTCTGTAGTAGTTAGCCATACATATTGAACAATACCATGTGAATGTAAGTTTGATAGGTAAGAGCTTGATTCTTTGAAAAAACACTTACATGGCAGTATGAGCTGTTGCTGAGGATCTTCACCATGTGAATATCATGCATACAGTCTAGTTAATAAAGAACTGCTGAGTTCCATGGATACATGGGACCTACTGTGTAGGTGGAGTTCTGGCACATGAGTGTTGTTTTCAGCACTGAAGTCCCTTCAGCAGCCAAGAAAACTGTGTCTTATCATTCCATTTGTACACTCCACTTCTTCTCAGGGAATGGTATCTGTATATCTGGTTTGCCAATGACAATAGGAAAGTGTTGTGGTTTAGAGCCCCAACCAATAATCAAGCAGCCACTCATCAACTCCCCCCTGGAAGGATTGGTGGGAAAATCAGAAGGGTAAGAGAAAAAACTTGTGGGTTTGGATGAGGACAGCTTAATAGGTAAGCAAACGCTCTGTGCAGAAGCAAAGCAAAATAAGGAATTAATTTACTGTCTTCCATGGGCAGGCAGGTGTTCAGCCATCTTCAGAAAAGCAGGGCTCCATCACACATATCAGTTACTCGGCAAGACGAAATGCTAGAACTCCAAACACCTCCCCCATTCCTTCCTTTTCCACCAGCTTTATGTGATCAGCATGATGCCATGTGGTGTGGAATATCCCTTTTGTCAGCTGGGGTCAGCTATCTGTGTCCTCTCCCAGTTCCTTGTGCACCCCCAGTCCCCTCACTGGCGGGGTGAGAGGCAGAAAGACCTGCACTCTCTGTGAGCTCTGTTCAGCAATACCAAAAATATCTCTGGATTATCAGCACTGTTTCCAGGACAAAGCCAAAACCACAGCCTAATACTAGCTACTACAAAGAAAACTAAACTATATCTCAGGTAAAACTAGCATATTATCCAGCCTTTATTCCATATCATTCATATCAAGAAAACCTATGGCAAGCACAGGAACCTGTCACCAATGAAACAGCAGTAACAGTTATAAATTCAGTCTAGCACATTCCTATCAAATCTGTCAAACCCTTTGAGTGCCACATTGGGCACCGAAAAGGACAGTCATGGTTTAATCCCAGCTGGCAACTAAGCCCCACACAGCCACTCGCTCTCTCCCACTGGTGGGATAGGGCAGAGAACAGAAAGGGTGGAAAAAACTTGTGGGTTGAGACAATTTAATAGTGAAAACAAAAGCCTCGTGTGCAAGCAAAGCAAAATGAGAAATACATTCACTACTTCCCATTTTCAGGCAACAACATTCAGCCATCTCCAAGAGAGCAGAGCTCCATCACACATGATGGTGACTTTGGAAGATTAAATATGTCACTCTGAGAACCTCTCCCTTCTTTCTTCTTTCCCCAGCTTTTTATTCAGATCAGGATGTCCCACAGTGTGGATATCCATGGTCAGCTGCCCTGGCTGTGTCCCCTCCAATCTCCTTGGTACTGCGATGGGAGGGAGCAGGGAAGGCCTTGGTGCTGTGTAAGCTCTGCTCAACAGCAGTGAAATATTCCCTGTATTAGCAACAGTTTCCAGCACCAATCTAAAGCACAGCCCCATACTAGCTACCATGAAGAAAATCAGCTCTATCCCAGCCCAAATCAGCACAGTGAGTACTTTTGGCCACTGCCAATGAGAGGGATTTGGGAAGAGAGTTTTTTGTAAGTCTTGCAGATCCATCTGGGAATGATGGATGACTTTCAGCAGCAAAGATTTTCTAACAAATGACATTCCAAAACAGAGTCTTACAAAGTACTTGTGGCTAATGTCAATAATTCTCTCTTTGCCAGTTTAAATATCCTTCTCAGTCTTTCTCACCCTCACTGGTACAATACACTGGCAAAATTAGCAAGCTAATGTCACCACTCCTTGTAGATAAACACATGTAAAGTGTCAGGCGTAAGGAGGAGATTACAGAACATGTACTTCTAAGTACCACTTGTGAATACAACACATGTAGCTCATGGAAATGTTGACATCATCTAAAGAGGAAAGCAAGACTTGCGGCCACAGTGGATTATATCATTAGCCAAACTGGAAAGCAATCGTTCTTTACAGCTGCAAGAGTCTGTATCTGCCCTGAACCTCCTGTTTTCCTGAGCAAAAATATATAACTACTTTAATATAAACATTTTGATTGTGAAAGTTCCACAAAACATGTGTGACATACACATTTTAAATATAAGCACTTTGCAGCTGATGGATTTAATCACCTCATTCTTGCAAGAGAAAGAAATGTCACTAAGCATGAGAAAGCGGGTGAGAAGCATGGATGCAAACACAGACAATTTCCAGAATTCACATGGATGGGGTATGAACCAGTCAGGTTGCTGCAGTGGCACACAGAGGGTTCCACTGGTTTTAGGAGCCCACAGAGCTTGTGCTGCTCAAGGCAGAGCATCCATGCCCCAGAGAGCTTGCAGTCAAATAATTCAGGAGACACAAAATAGCTGGAAGGCAAAAATTATAAAATCAAAGACACGTGTACCTAGTCTCATTGTGGGCATCTGCACCCCTTCCTGCCCCTTTCCATTCTCCTAAAGGGATTAAAATCTTCTGAGCCAGCTGTAAGCCCAGGGTGTTTCCACCAGGTGCTGCTGTAGCAGGTGTGGCTTTTGCAGAAATGGCTGAATAATAAGAGAGCCTTACAAATGTGCCCACTGGGTGTTCATTTGTGCTAAAAACAAATGGTGATGTCCAGACAAGCTACTAACCAGGACCAGGCTGCAGGCTGGTGACAGCTAGGAGGGAAGGCTGCTGCTTGATGGACCTAAGCTCAGAGCAATGGGAAGGCATTAGGAAAGGAGGAACGAGCACAACTGAGGGCTTGGAATGCTAGGCGTGACTACGGCTGGTTTTCTGTGTGTATCAAAGAGATAAAACATGTGCTTAAGAGCAAGAAAAACCAGAAGGAAGGAAGTGCAGGAGACTATAAAAGCTTAGATGGTAGTTTTCCTTGTTTTGCTGGATTTGGCCACTTTCTTGGAGGGACAAAATGGCAGGTTAGCAGGTCTGTGGTCATAGGAATGATATCAGAGTTGGTCAGTGTAATGAAGCGCAGGAGATGAAGTAAAGCCAGAGTACAGAGGGAAGCAGGAGAGGTCAGTTTTGACCATACTGAAGATGAAGCATCTTCAAAAAAGGTGAAAGACAGCAAGAAATGTGGCAATGATTTAAGGAACTATGCCAGGAATGGAAAAGTAAATTTGCAGTTTTCTAGCAGAAAAACATTTTGAACAGTGTTGTTTGCAATTTTTTTCTCCATGTATGGTTTGATTTATGTTCTCCTCAAGGCAAAAAGACTTTTTGTTTAAAGTGGTTAATGACATGAGGTTCTTCTCATAGAGGGTAATGTGGAAAGTGAGAGGTCATAAAGGACTAGTGCTTTGTGAGAAAAGGGTAAAGGATATAATCTTTGTAAGGATTAGCAGAGCTGATCCAGGGTTTGCTAATGGCAGAGGAGAAAAAAAAGCCAACCAGCTGTTTTATTGCATACCTTTGCAGCTGAGTCACTCTAAAGCAATGGAGAAGGAAAGGCATCCAGAGGGAATGATGCACAAGTTGCATCTGGGTGACTGGATGTGCAAGACAAATAACAGGAAAGGATGTGCATGGATGTTGCAAGCACCAGCGACACTCTTCTAAATTTTGTTTTCGGCATCTGTAAAGGACATGGAAGAGAAATGTGGAAAAATTATCTGAATCTGAATGGCCTGTGGAGAGGAAGAACTGATGCAGCAGGAAAGAGAGTGAGAGGAGAAGGCATCAGGGAGGTCAAGTAACCACCAAAGGATGCAGAGATGGAGCAGAAAGAGCTGAGAACACAAAGGGATGACAAAAAGGCCAACATGCCAGCTTGTGAGAGAGCAGTGTGGGCACCTGCACCCTGCAGTATATAGAGCCCAGCATGAGTGCAACATTACTGGAAAAAATATGGTGTGAGGCATTTAAATAGGCCTTGATGACAGCAACAAGAATGTTTCAGATTAAGAGGATTTAGTAACTCAGAGCTCTGGGAGCAGTCTTTCACAGGATTTTGAGTACAAGAGAGGTCAGTAAAATTATTTGTGTTCTTCTGCAAAATTCTCAGTACTTCGACAATTCAGACCCTAAATTAAAGTCCAAAGCCAGTATTTTCATACACTTCTCAGCCTCACCCAGGAGTTTGCAGGTCTGGCATTCAATTTATTGTTTCTTGGACAGTATCACACAGGCAACAGTGGAGCAAAACCCTGATTCCTCTTTCTAAGCTTTCTCTTCCAGATTTTTTCTTCTGTCAATTTCTTCTCCTTTAAGAACATCACTTATGAAGCTAATACGGAAGACCTCGTTAAAAGTAGTAGACAGCCTCTGCCCTTACTGGGCACTGAACAATACTGAAAATATTTTGTTTTTATTATTTCATATTGTGTTAGAACTTGAAATTTCCCAGTTCATTTTTTCTGCCTAATTTTTAAGAGACAAAGAAGAAAATTACCTGGAATCTGGGGCCAGTCATTAACTGGAGGTACTCCAATCCCTATTTCTTCTCAGACAGAACAATACAATTTATTCTGTCAATATGTTACTTAAAACCCAAATGAACCACATCAAAAACCAGACTATTTTTTCAGAGTGAAGTACACTTTGTATCCACTTCATTTCAGATGTTCTCCCGGCCAGGAGTGCAACAATACTTTCACAGAAATAAAAATTGGCTACTTTGACTCACAATCAAAGTCTTATCAAATGTCACAGGAGGTTCAAGCCAAGTGTTTTTATTTACTGTGCTTGATTACAGATCAGTAGGAGATAAAAAATTACTCCTAGCTCTTATATCCAAGCCATACTTTTCTCCCTAACACAGATGTGCACAGACAAGAACCCAGGTGAAATGTTCTCATAAAAATGGAAGGGGCAGCACACATTGGCATGACAGCAACTTAACCTTTTTACCCTTTAACTTGGAGGCATACTGAAAATACATTTTGACTCAAATAATATGACAGATGTAGTCAGAAATGTTTAATGCAGAGAAAATTTGGGCTGGTGCAAAGACATATTTTTGAGCTTACACCTATATTTAACCTTGTCTAAATTCAGACCCTTGTGTTTAGTAATTATCCATGAATTTCCCAAAGGTTTCCACTCCTTTCATAAAATTGTAAACATCAGTTTGCAGAAATAAACTCCTGCTTACACTGTAGGTATAGCCAACATAACTTTGAGTTTGGTTTGGGACATCTCACCTGTGAAATGCTCTGTATTTCCTGCAGGATCCAATGCTAAAAAAAAATAGATGTGAAAGTTTCCTCTTTTCCTATAATCTGCATATAACTTTCCTGTAGCATTTAGAGAAAAAAAAAATTATCTCTGGACATATAGATCTACACCAGTCATTTTCAAATAAATTATTTGGAAGCCAATTTATATTATATTATTTATTATATTATTTATTTTATATTTTTAGAATGTATGGCTGAATAAGACATAATTTCTCTATATGAAATTTGATAATATTTTACAAATATATCAAGAAAAACCATCATTCTATTAAATATATATCCAGGAATGATGCTACAGAAGTTCTGCCTACCTCTGGTTTTGGTTAGCAAAATTTAATTTTGCCTATAGGCAATATATATTTCAAAGTATGTCAATTATACTTAAGACACATTAATGCATTTTTAGAGTAATTTCTGTGTCAGTGAAATTATTGCCTGCTCTCCCCTCCCCACCCCCCATTGCTGTCACATATAACTATAACCACATGGAAAAGTAATATTAGGAAACACATTAAAGATGATTTATCAGCTGGGAATAGGAAAGAGAGCCAAGAGCAGGTGATGAACTCTTCAGAACCACTGCATTAAGCTGAGACAGAAAAGGCTGCTCCATTATGTCAACTGACCTGAAATATATAATCAGTTTGGACCAAGTTCCATTCTCATTCACTGTAGCCTAATTACATACTATTTAAATGGCATTACTCCGGATTTCTACTCACACAAGTGATCATCAGAATTTGGCTTTTATTTGGCCCCACAAGAAAACATGATAAAAGAGCCTCACAGAAACCATGACTCACTAAAGCTCCAGGAATGCACTGCTTGCTCTCTTTCAAAGTCAGGGTCTTAACTTGCAGCCTTTACCATTTGTTTGCAAGTGGACCAATGTGTTTTTCACCAGAGTTGCTCACTCAGGTAGGATTTAGAGGTGAAAGGTAAAATAAAAGAAGTCCTAAATTCCCAAACTTAAAAATAAGCTCAGGGACCAGTAAATGAACTGTACAAGCTATTCAGGGCCGCTTTAATATGCTCAAGGAAAAGATGCTGCTTAACAAGTAGTCTGCAAATCCTGCATGGGCTGCAGTTTCCAGATAGAAGTGAAGCACAGTCCCATGTCGAGCACATTATGGTATCTAATCTGGCAGTCACAATGGGTGACTGATGCAAGATTCTCTCCCAGCAGAAAAAGTATTTGACACAGGAGGTTACTTAGCAACATTTAGACAGAGGCTAAAATGACAATAGGATGGAAGTTTAATAAGAGACTACTAGAGGCCCAGAATTCAAGACTGACCACAGTAACAGGAGGAAGTGTAAATGGTATCTTTCCTCATAGCCAAGACTCCCACAGGGGATTTACTAGTAAGGAGGATAGCCCAAATCTCTTCTTTGGACTCCAGCTGAATTTGGCCAGCAGTGGCTGTGATGGGAGCCTGCAACACCCCCTTCAGCCCAGCTATCCCAGCGAGCCACTTCCACCATCCTTTTCATCTCCTTTGAGGTCATCCCTGAGGTCAGAGAAAGAGGCAACCTGTGTTCTCCCTGCACCATGGAAAAGTCCTATATTTCTAATAGATTTTCATTTCCTGGCAATCCAGTGGTTAGGCTTATCCATGTGCTCAACCCACCACTCTCCTTGTCTTTAACCTGTAGCTCAGCAATGCATGCAAATGTTCACTCACACAGTGATTAACCCTGGGAAAGGAGACAGTATCAAAGAGAATATCTTTTAATAATTCCTTTAGACAGAAAGGAAACCTGGGGATTCCTCTGCTACATTCTGTGGAAATTTGATGAGCAAAGCATTCCTTTTCAGTATCCAATGTCTCAGGCTGATCTCAGTTACAAAGGTGTCACAAGACCAGAATGCCATTACAATCAATTATTTAACAAGGAGAAAAATCACAAATCTGGTTTGTTGTGGACTTTTTTGCACCACTGCTGTGCTGAACTGCAATAGATTACATTGCTAAATAGTAATTTATCTTTTTTGGCAGGAAAATACAAAATGACCTCACCAAAGGTAGCAAAGCATCACCTAAAGAAAAGATTTTCCAAGGGCTACAAGAAGGAAACAGATCTACTTTCAGGGTTAAGGGCTGGTGTTAGAAAGTTCAGAACTGTTGAGGGATGCATGTTTCCTATTCAGTGACCAAATATTTAAATGACCCTTCAAGTTCAAAAGTTTAAATAGCCAGTTTAAACATGTGCTTTGCTTACTTCATGTGTTTGAACAACCACACTGAAAAAATCCCTTTCGCTTGAATAAGCAGCTGATCATTTTTCTGGAGTAAATTTACGCAGAACTTGAACTCCAAAGGAGCTGTATGTGGTAATCAACACATTACTCAGTATAATGAGGAAATCATCTCTGTTTTCTAGAAGCATTAGATGACTGCACGATAGTGCTATTACACTTTATCAGCACTAATACATCATCTGTGTAGGTGTGCACAGGAACAAAAGTTTTTCCTGTAAAAGCATGGGCAGTGCCTGGCATTCCAGGGCTGTTAACGCTCCTGAAATATCTCCCGAGTCAATTTGCCAGTCCCATTTTTCCGATGATGCAACTATTTATCTCACGTGGCTGGCTCTGTGGAGAGGTCCCCGCGGAGGAGAGGCGGCCGTGCCTCCCGCAGCAGCGCCCTGGCCTCCGCGGGGCCGCCGGACCAGCCCGGCCTGAAAAGGTCTGGTTTACCTAAGGGACCCGTGCTCCTCCTCCTCCCCATTTTTATACTACTGTGGGGTTAATAGCTATGTCGTGTGGGGTCAGGGAAGACATCTGTGTCTCAGATAATATGCTTACGGTGATTACCACACATAATTGACTGACCTTCCCTCATTCTTTTCCTGCTGCAGGCCATGGCTGATAGGGTGAGATGCTCCAGAGGAGTTTATTTTCCATCACACACTATTGTGCTGCTGAGCAAATATTTTAGCAAGCCTTGAATGAATCACCTTTCAGACTTTGGGTTTGACAGTTAAAATATGAAGGCTGTGACCAATCTAATAATATTAGATTTTAAATCAGCTTTGGGAGAAAACATGGAAAAAAAATCCTGCTTAAAATCCATTTATAGATACCTATTAAAATCCTGGTTTGAGTGGTAAAGTCAATGTAAATTTTTTGAGAATTCTTTTTCTTTCTTTTTTTTTTCTCTCTGCAGGCTTAATTTCCCTACCTCACTTGGAACATTTTGAGCTCTTGAGTGGGTTTGTCTTAAAAACTATATGCAAACCTGGATGTAATAAATAAATAAATAAACATTTATGCACTGCAGGAGCCCAGCTTCCAGGTAGGAAATGCTGAGGTCTAATTTAAGATCCTTACTTCAAGAGAGGTCATTGGAAAACCTTTTTAATTAATCGAGCTGTGCTGCATAAATACAGGACTGTGCTGGACTGTTCTACATAAAAAGTATGGTACATTTTACAGCTGACAAGAAATAAGAAAAGCCCTCTCACCATTTAGCAACAAAGCAATATTTTTCTGACTTTATATAAAAGAAGAGCAAAATTAGGTTTTATTTTCAATATACTCTTACAAAAGGAATGGAATGAGGAATAGAATGTAAGAGAAGATCTTTTTTTAAAATACTGCCAAATGAAGGCTTCATTTGAAACATTAAGATTTTAACTTTCTGATACTGTTTAACTCTGTTTTATCTATCTAGCAATTAGTCTATCAATCCAGACATAATATACTCCCACAGGAAACAATCTTTATATATATGAATATATGTACATGTCCCAGGTTCAATTGTGAGTGATTAAAGGTTTGTACCAGGAATATTCATCTCTCTCAGGGAGGCCAGGCAATACACAGAGATGTCTGTACAAACACACACACACACAAACACACACCTACTTTCTCCCTCCTTTTAAAACCCTTTTGTCACATGGAAAATAATCTTTACCACACGCCATCAGTGCGTCTTTATGGGCTATCCTCAGAATTTCAAACTGCAGCAATTTCACTGGGAATTAATGGGCGGAATGATATGATACATTGAACAAATACATCTGTTCTTACTCCTGCAGCTGAAAGCTAACATTTGTGCAAATGAATGTTCCAGCACTACAGCAAAAAAGTGTTTCCAACCTCAGTAGTTCCTCCACTTTAATTTGTCCAACAACATAATCTACATCCCGAGCTGCCATTTACAGAAATTCATTTGGAACTGCCATCATCTTTCAAACATTTAATATAATTCATAAAATGTAGCAACTGCTTAACAAGGAAAAATATACATATTCTAAATGTATGGGTGATCTTTAGACAAATCTCAGCATCACTTCATAATTATATACTACAAGTTTTAATTAACTAAAGCTCTGAAAATCATAATGCCTTATTAAAATGCAATTAATCCTTTGATTAAAAAACAAAAAGCACAAGTATTTACAACAAAAACACAAGTAGAATAATTACAAATATCATGTACCCATTTCTTTTATTTGGGTGTCACTTATGATGTCTCACGTTCCCTTCATTAATTCAAATACACACATTATCTCAAATCCACAGCAGACTGAGTGACAGTGGCCACCAAACACACAGCACTATATCCTATTGATTTCTGCAAATCCTGAACAATGCCATTTGCATGCTTGTTTCTGTAATAATAAAGATATGCCATTCAGAATTAAAGCACCGGCCAGACTAGTGGCAACTAATTGTGTTGTGTGTAATGAGTGCAATTTCAATTTGATATAACCCTCAGCTTTTCTTACAGCATTCGCTAAGTACTTTCAAGTCTTTGTGGGGAAATAATTGATTTTTTTGTGCTGTGGGCACAAGAAAATTATTATGATCTTTTGAATAATGCCAAAGAAAGGACCATGAATGATTTAAATTGGTATATGAAGAAGGCTTCACTGTGGATTGCAGTTTGACTGACATCCTACTAATGTAGTATCTAGATTAGCAATTTTTAAGGAGGCAGCTAATATAAAACTGGTAAAACGGAAAACATTGCTAACAGGGATTTTGTATTTGTTATTCAGTGAGGAATAACAATATGGGGATTTAAGGCATGTCAGACAAACACTATACTATTACATAATTGCCCTCACTCTTTTCTTTTATGGCACATGTATTGAAGGGTATGTTTCAACTGATAAATTACACATTTAAAATATGTAGATACAATGGTACAGTACTAGGTTATCACAGCAGCTAAAGTCCATTGGATGTGTCGGGCTGTAACCACCACGTACAAAACCTTTTGTTTTGCATGATTGTGACAGAAAGGTTAGCAATCTTCCAATAATTACTCTTCTGAAGAATTGAGATAATTGCCTTTCCTTTCAAAGGAAGGAAATCTTTTTCCTAAAATGCTGCCCACACCAGAGCACCAACCTGCCCATTTTATCCCCTGCCCTGTAAGTTTTATTTAAGAATGAAAAGTCAGAAAGAGGTCTCAGCCATCTAAAGCAGCACCCCAAGTCAAAATCACCCAAATCACCTCCTGTACATAACTAATTGTAGATTGTTTCAACCTGAAATTGAGCTCCCTCTCTCCTTTCTCTTTCTTTTCAGCTGATGAATACATTTTATGTTGCAAAAGTGGCGAGTGAATAAATAAGGACATTATCCACATTCCACCTTAAAATGCATACCTTCCAAATCTTATTCTTCAGAGGAGGGAATGTTGTTAATTTAGTTGGTCATAACTAAATAGTTTCTAATCTGGAGCAGGAGTCTGCTGAGAATATTGGACAGTTTAAAGGTTAATCACCATCGCCTGGTTACACAAGTGAGGCAGAACTAATTCCTCCAAAGGCAAATGGCTTGCAGTTTTATCAGCAGTGCAGATTAGAAGTGTTAATATACAGAATAGAATGGATGCTCAAGGGCCAGTTTTCCCTTATCGGCAAACTTTGCAACAGAACTCAGCTACTGCACAACCTCTGCACTTTCTATAATAAGGCCCCTCATTTTGCCTCTCGAGCAGAACTATCAAACAATCCTCCCCAAACCACTGCCACCAAAATCAGGGTATTACAGACCACAGCTAATTGGAAGATCACTATAATGAAGTAAAAGATAAAATACTTTGGCTGCTGGCCTAAAATGTGGATCAGCACAACATAGGAAGCTATCTGGCTATGTCACATTCTGAGAGATTTACATAAACAATAAACTCAAACCAACAGCCCCCAAAAATACATCTTTGTTTACAGTAAATGCAACCTAAAGCACTGGTTATAAAAACTGTGGGGATTTACATATTCAGCATTATTGTTAACAGAGCAGACTCTACCAGATATATGTAACTTTATGTATGCAGTGCAAGAAGATAAAAGAAGGTAGGATATGTAAGTACACATGTTGTAAAACATTTACATATTTATGCTGCTCGATGTGCACTAGAATACATTTGTTACTGCAGCACATCACAGCATACAGAGTCTTGCTTGACTTTTCCAAGGCTGTTCTATGCTGTGGGTGTTTTTCTTCAGGAAAAAAAAAAAAGGAAAGGGGAAGATCCATAAGTGTCACCTGCTATTTCCCAAACAAAATATACTGACAGAAAATCCTACCTAAAAAGACATGAAAAAGAAAAGGTACTTTGTATATATACATCAAGGAGAAAAACAGGCAATTCTACTCAACAAATAAGAAGAACAGTCAGTTCAGAGAAAAGTCATCTGAAATATTACAGTAATCATCTTTGTGAAAGAAACCTGGGGACAATGGGCATATGTTTTACAAACACTGAGCTTAAGCCTGTTCCTTCTGAATGAGTGGGGGTTCTGCCACGGACAGAAATGGGCTCAGGAAAAGCTCTGTAAGTTCTCTTGAATTTCTGTTTAAACTGTCCAGGCTGTCCTCTCTGCACATCTCCTATGTCACCAATATATCAAACCTTTGCTCCATCCATCCTGTTTCTTCTCTGCATATGGGCTCCAGCTGAGAAAAATATTTCATTTCAGGACACCAAGTACTTAAGTCCCATTCATATCTAAGTTCAGTTTAGGAGGGGGATGTAGAATATCATGAATTGATTTATTTTCCTAAAATAAAGGGCCGCTATTTTAAATGTGGGATGTGTGGCACTTTAACCAAACATAGAAAATCTGATTCCTTCTAACTGCCACAGAGGAAGAAGTATTTTTTTACAGAGAAACAACTTTTCCTTAGCTGTGAGCTTCCAGAGGATATGTAGCACTGTCATACCTTGCTCAGGGAAGCAGCAAAAGGAGCACACAAAAGATGTAAACAATAGATCATTTTGACTCAAATATCACCTACTACAATAAATATGTTTGAAACTGGAATTGGGGAACTACAAACCCTTGCTAGCTAGCAACAGAAAACATAATCTCTTACATACATTTTGATGTTCTTTAAGAATAATTTAATTAGATACATGAAAGTATAACCCCAAGCACATTAGGTGTAACACAAGTAGAAAGGAGAAATTGCCTTTTGAGAAGGATTTGTGCTTGGGCAGAGCATGCCTATTCCTTAATATTTCGGAATATAAAACCACACCTGTCTAGATTCACAGTTAGTCATCACTAATTGTTACCAGAGCAAAGATACTCTCAAAACCTCACAGCTGAAAACAAACCAATGCCTTGCTGCCATCATACCCTAGTGGCATCTCCCCTCCCTTCCAAAAACTTGGGTGAACTTGAGTTCTGCAGTGTCACCTGAGAGCCTGCAGTTCTGCAGAGACTCTGAGATGCATATCTCCACCAGCCAAGGAGATATCCATCAGCTCCAAGCCTGACACCCTCCTGATCCCTCAAGGCACATCAGTTTAGCTTCACTGACACAGAATCCAAAAAAAAAAAAAAAAAAAAAAAAAAAGGGAGATGGTTTCTATAGCAAGGATCATAACTATTTAATGCAGAAAACAGACTAAATTCTTTTCATATAGCGGAGTGTGGACATTGTTGACTGTTAATGGAACGCACCATCACAAGAGTTGAGGTTTGGCTCTGGTCTCATGGTGTAACTGGATGTAGGTGCATTGCAGAGATCTAATCTTGAGGTGAAACTGAATACAGTTTCATCACCAAGTAGATTAGATGAAAAGATTCATAAGTACTGCCATGGGCATAGACAGAAACCATTAAGGACTCTAAAGTACTTGCAGATTGAGAAAGGCAATACTAAAAGCTTGAAAAATTTCATTAAAAGTGAGCACTAAAAACTAGTGCTGACAATCCCCTTCCCTCATGTGGGTCTCACCCTACCAGCTGGATTTTACCAGCTAGAGGGGGGGGGGGTCTAGCACTATCTTAACAGTAGGTTCAAAAATTTCTCCAACTGGTCCAACACTTATTGAAGGTAACAGAGACATTTACCATCACTCCAAGAAATCACTCTACTGCTCTCAAAAATTAAGATTATAGACTTCACCCTGACTGAAACAATTTTATTGAAACTTCTCATTGGAAAAACAGCCAGTAGTGTAATCAGATGAGTGAGAACTCATAAGTTTTCAAGAATCAGGAGCAACCTGTTGATCAAATGAGATCAAATAATCACCCCTCATATTTTGAGGGATGCACCAAGCCTACTAATACGTGACCAAAGATCTCCCACCCTACAAAATCCACAGATACACTCAGAGAAAAAAAATCCCACAACACATTAGCAGAAACATGCAGATGTCTGAGAAGCAAACACAATGAAATCAACACCAATTGATAAATTAAGGACTTTGGTCTCTTATGGACTATCTAAAATAATCCTTTTTTTCCTGTCCATCCAACATGAGGAATAAAATTAAAGGCAACACAGAATAAAAGCAGAGGCTACAGAGGAAGGTATCTGTTGACCACAGGCACCAGTATCTTCTTTCTGCTCATCTGTGTTTGTGGACAACATTGTGCACTTGTAGATAGCATTGCTGTTCATCAAGCACTAACATAGCTCCGGAGGGATTAATCATATCCTGGCAGGAGGCTGTCCAAAATGACCCATTAGAGATTTCTGTCTTCAGCATTTCCAACTACAGGACTCTTGGAGGCCAGTGATTTGAACCTAGTGATTCAGAACAGCAGGAGATACTGTTGGTTTCAGTAGGCACAGAAAATATTCACTCTGTCTAGCCACAGTTTTTATACAACTCTGTCATAAGAATATTCAAGTGCCTTTGTTGTTTGCAAGCACTTAGAGACAGGAAGGTTTGTTGTGTATATATCTTTGCATTTAGTTCATTTTGCACATCCAGCAAATATGTGGAAATGTAAATGAGTGGCTTGATCTCAGGAAATTAATCTGTATAATCATAAACAATGCATAAATTTCATTTGAGAAAAATGGAAGAGAAAATGTTTGAAAAATTGAGGAAGACAGATACAAGAATCGCTTGTAGTCTGGTCTGAGAGTAATCTAACTGGAATTTGCTACTGAATGGATAGATCATTCCATGTCTGCCTACTCCCAGGCAAGGCAGAAAACGTCCATGGGTTTCTGTCAGTTATTCTCCTCTTATTCAGAACTGCATCGTCAAAGGTAATCACGTATTTCTTTGCCTCTAGCACCCTGCCTGAACAGTTTAAGTATCTCTTCATTGAGCCCACAGGCTACTCTTTTATCAAGAGTTTATTAGTGTTTAGTGTTCTACCCTGCCAGACCCACTCTTCTTTTTTTTTTTTTTTGTCTCAGATCACAATGCCTGCATAGACATTTTAAAGAAGATGTGACAATATTTTGGACACATTCCCATTTTTTCTCATCATATAACTGCAAATCACTGGATATGTTGTAGAACTATTGTATTAAGGCTTAGAAGGTACAGAGATAGCAAAAAAAAATCAAAAATCCCCTTTTGCCACAATATCTAGATGCCCCGTTCCATTTGGCATCAGCTATAAGTTTACATAGCCTCAAGGGGAGACTGGGCAAGGTCACAGAGCAGAAGTGCTTACAGGGTTTTTAAACACTTTGGAACTGCATCCATTTCGTGAAATTCTTCCGCCATGTGTAGCTGAGAGCTGGGAGAGTACTTAGGGGGAGGCATCAGATATGCAAGGCTGGCTCTCTACTCTTCCCTGCATACCCACTTATGGCTATTGTTGGAGCCAGGATATTGGGCTACACTGACCTTTGTTCTGAACCAGTATGCCTCTTATGTTCTTATTATGTTCTTATGTTAAGCAGGAAAAGAATTTAGCCTCTGGATAACACCCGGTTGTGCTTGAATTCAGCAGCAAAATTCCTTTTCATTGTTTCAGATTTGAAAAATTAGTTACCAAAAAAAGCAGTGTGCACACCAGTATACGAAGCTGTGTTGGAACCAGACATAGAAGATTATTTTTTTTATAATTAAGAACCTCACGGGTTTTTTTATGTCTACATGGATAGGGATTTTTTTTCACCCTGAAAAACATGTAAGCCAAGCCCTGTTCCAGACTCCAGGAAAATTCACCATTAGAAAGGTATTTTAAATACAAAATAAATATAGAAATAAAACCATCCACCTAAGAAAGGATTCTGTAGCAAAAATTTCTGTGTGAAGTCTCAAGAGATTTTAGGCAGAACAGTAAAGTTCGTGGCCTTGCAATCTTTGCCAGAATATGTATGGTTTCTTAGATATTTAGATCCAGACTCTGGGCTCATCTAGACATTGGCAATTTAGTTACAGCTCATAGAGTGGTATGCTGGTTTATAACATTTTTTTGAATTATGTGATTTTATAATGACATGATTTGAACTCTGTTCAGATGGAGCTTCAGCCCCCTTCATTGAAATGCTTTGGAGACACAAAATGACTTTTGGAAATATTTTGAATCTCTTACTGATTATCAAGTTTTATTCTCTCACTGTCTACAAGAGATACTGTTCCACAGATTCTACTTGGAAAGGTAAGAATTTAGGCATTTCTGGAAGTCAAGATCTACATAAGCACTGTGAATAAATACTTGGCTATGTTGAAGACAATAACAACTTGTATAATGGGTCAGGATGCCTTACAGAAGGTTTTAAAAAGATATAGAAGAAGTGCAACAGGAAATACACAAACCTAATTGCATAATAGGGAATTCTGGGTTATGTCTTAAAATGGACCTGCAGACATCATTACTTACCAGCAACACATCAGGAATTTATTTCCTCCACACATCACAGTTTGAAGCTGGAAAGCAATCTTGCATAGCTGCTTGTTTTGGTGGGACTATACAAGCTGAAGTGAAATCAGACAAAACCACATGTAACAGCAGAAAAACAGAAGAGGCTTAATTCTAAGTGTTTCTGAACTTGGCATAGGAATAAGGAAATTAGAATATGATGAATATTAATTTTTAGATTGCCTGTGCATCAAGAGGTAAAACATCTCAGAAAAGCTACCTCTGCTGTGCATACCAACCTCTTATTCTTTGATGTTTTGTTATACAAACAGTAGTCAGATAAATATACACATAGAGCTCAAAAACCTACGGTATTTCACAATGTCACATCAAGTGAGGGATTCTTTTGATTTTTTTTCCAGACCTGCTCATGTGCACAATTTCTTTATGCCTCATTTGCTGTAAAAATATTGGTCGATGAACAATGAATAAGTAGACATATTTCTTTGTATAACTGAGAGTGAACTGTCTTTTTATGTTTGTCTTCATTTTGCAAGCCCACGTTTCTTAACCTTCATAATGCCTGCTTACATTAATAAAGTCAATTTATTTACTGAATTGTATTTTATAGTTATTTATTTATACTTTAATCTTTATAAAGCTAGACATTTACTAGAGAAAAATTTATGAATAAAGTTTCACAGAAACTTCAAACATGCACGAGTCTGATGTGCTCTCTTTCAGGAGATGTCTGACTCTGACCACATCAGTAGGACTGCTCTTCTATTCACAGCAACCCAAAACACCTCCTGAACTGGAAGCGTAAATATGTGAGGTAGGGGTGGAGACTGGTTTAGTTTTTGGTAGCCCTTGATTTCTGTCACCTCCACCTCCACGAGAAGCTCAATAGAAAATGTGAAATTTATATGAACAAATACAACTGATTTGTGCAAAACCCACAGACAAAGCACACACAAAGTATAATCTGGAACAGATATTTTAAAACATTTTAGAAAGAAATACTATCTTAAAACAAGTCCATATCCAGCTACTTTATTCTTGTTAGGGTTATTCCATTAAAAAAAAAAAAAAACCTTAAGAGAACTATCAGTACTATCTGACACTATAAACTGACAAAATTAATCCCAAGTGGGAATGAGCTTTACACACAGCAGAGAAAATAGGGTGATACCAAGTGTTGGCTGCTGTTACTGACCAAGTCAGCAGATAAAGCCTACAAGCTGGTTAAACCTCTGGAAGGAGGAGGTAGCATTTGCATGAAAGATGGCTGCAATTGTAACAGTAAAATAATCTATTTCTTAGGAAAATGTAACAAAAATGAGCTGGACTTTTGACCAGGCATTGCTGGTGAATGCTATTAAGGTACTACTTGGAGCAATATCCTGTTTTCTTTGCAGGAGTTGTCACAGATACTGTAAAAGAACCTGCCTCATGTTTGATATTTAATAAGTAACAAGGAAATTTAGAGTTTCTTGAAGCACTTCTTATGTCCAGCTGTATTTTCATTCTGTCAAAAAGAGTAGAATATTTTATCTGGCAAATGTGTAATGACCCACTGGCTGAACTTCATGTAGGTGAGGAAGAGTTATGATTTGGCTTTCTGGTCATCTAAAAAAAAGGGCCCTTTGTTATTTGTTTTGGCAGCCTGGCTGTGTTGTTATGTTTTGAGGTAGTGTAAAACTGGGAGGGAGCAAAGGAAAGCTGAACATCTTTGCAGAAGTTCCGAGCCTTAAAGCACAAGTTCCCGTTCTTAGCTCTGCAGTGCAAGCTTGTCTCTCATGGACAAGCTCCATTAGTATTGTGTAGTCTCCATCATCTCTAACTCAAAGCAGCCTACCCAATAAGAAACAAAAACTGTTGTGGTAAGACAGGCTTGCAAAACAGTCACACTGCACCAATCTGTGCTGGCCACCAACCAGCTTCCTGATGGCATTTGAGGCTGTTGACTTTAAGCCATGCTGGCAATCTGTCAGCGGGGAGTTGAGTGGGAGGTGCCTTTCTGGCCCTGTTGACAAGGCTCAGGGTGGAACAGGCTCGACAACACGTGAAAGGGCAGCTTGGTGCTGCCCACGTTGCCTCTCACCAACACGGTGACTGCACCCACCCTAAGAGCCCTAAATGGCATTCTGCTTGTGAAGAGGTTGCCTTCCTCCTGCTTAAATGGGGCCCTGGTAAGCAGTGAGGATGCTTAACTTAAAAGAGAATATGAGATCAGGAACTTGGACTCAAAGATTCTTAGTTTTTAGAGCAGATGTCCAGAGCCAATAAAAACCACCAAAAAATATCAAAGATACATTTTTTCAGAGGTTTTAGAACCTTCATATTATGAGGGGGTTTTAAAATTCCAACTAAAATCAAAATACACAAGATTTGACCCACCAAAATTTAAAATAGAAAGATTGCACTCTTAGGTGGTTAAGATGATTCATTAAGCTTTAACTTTTAGGTTTTTTACATGCTTCTACAGTACCTAAGAAAATATATGGAGGCATTCAAAAGAAAAATGTTTGGAAAGAGGAAAGTGAAAAGTCTGTATTCCCAAAGACATCAAAACAAGATGTTTTGACAATGCCAGGAAATCTTCATCAAAATTTTTGTCCAAATTCTCTTAAAAGGAGATGCTTACATATAGTATTTTCATTTTCAGTAATTACATTTGCTGTAGTAGCACAACACAAACAATGCATAGAAGGATGAAACAATGCATGCTTATCAAGTGAAATGCTGGCTTATTTTCATCTATTCTATCAGTAGAAGTACAGCTCATCTCCAGGTAAGATTGCTATGAAAAATACTCAGTGGAAGAAAACATGCCATAAAAAGTAGGAGAAGGGAACTGGAAAAAGTAAAACCTTATGATGAAACAGATGGAATGAAAACATTTGGCAAATATCAGTCGTGGGCTATTTTTTGACATAGCTGTTAGGTTTCTCTAGTGTGAAAAGTCAAATAGTTTGGCTAATAGTCACATGTGCACATTGGAATTAACATATAAGCATCAAAAAACATTGCACCAAGATTTTTAACCAAAGAAGGACTCTTAATAAAGCTAGCACTGTCAAACTATGAAAGGTCCAGCAGTCTTGCTCTCCCCTTCCAAAGATTTGCATTTCAGCCTTCCCTACTTGCAGTTTCCTCCCCACAGCAGGAGCTGAGGATCCTCCCAGAGGCTGGACCAGAGGTTTTCCACCAGTAGACCTGGTAATTACAAGCTGTTCTGTATGCGAAAAAACCACTACAGAAGGACAGATAATGGGAAAAGCAAAATGAATCTGACCTGGAAACACCACATTATTCCCTGGAAGTCTTTTTTTCCCTCTGGTATCAAACATTGGGAGTGAGAGTTGTGCTGACTTCTATGACATCAAGAGGAGCTTTGAATTCCTGAGCACAGAAGTAAATTAAAATTGTAAAAGCCAGTTATAATAAAGAGAAAACTACAGCACTGTGTCACTGTGTTTAGCATCTCTGTGCTCTGACTATCACAGCAAAATTAAAAGATATTAAAGACCTTTATATTTCTATCACAGCAGTGTCATGCTTAAGACAATAAAACAATAAACTGATTTTTCATAACACCAAACTACCTTCCCCACTCTTCTCATTCCCACCTCTGAAATTCTCCTTGAGTTCATCTTTACCTTGACCTTGCTTCTGCTGAAATCCTTGTTCACATTTTAATCACTTTGCATCCTGAATACTGCAATTCCTTCTACGGTCTGTCTAAATCCCAACTCTCTCTAAATGTCAAGAGGTCCAGAATGGTGTAGTCAGATTAATTTCTTGTTCCATGCATGGATAAACAATATGATAGAAGGGGTGTTTACATGTAGTTAAACTGAGAAGCTGCAGTAGAAGATGAGGTGATTGTATAGAAAAACAGGAATGGCAGAGAAAATATATACTGCAGCTGGAAACTAGCTAACATTCTCAGGCATTACTACTATTACTATTACTACTAGAATATATGTAGGAGCAAGATCAAGAAAGCTGGAAATCTCAGGAAAGCTGGAAATCCTGTATCATTGCAGACAACAAATGTCTACTCTGGGTCTTTGGGAGTGCCTCTGCCTCCCAAAACAGTGGCACACATTTGGTATCAAAATAGGCTCTAAGATCCTCACAAGCACAATGCATCTGTTGGTTAGGAAAAAACTTCTTCTCTCTGCAGCCAAGGGGACAGACAACTCTCCAGGCTTGCTTGGCCAGCCAGAGGCTACCACATCACACTTTGTTAAGTATCAAGAACAAGGGTAAAGAAATCATTTGGCAGAGGAAGCTAGAGCACAGATATGCTATGTCACATTGTGCTGTTCTGCAGTGACATAGGATCCTAAAAATCACCTTTTTCAGAAGGACTTGATATAGAAGTTGTCCTGCTTTTCTGGGAATTTTGTGAGTTGTCCTGCATTAAAGAAAAAAAGGGAGTATAAATATGATAAGAAAGTCCAGATGTCTGTAGCCCTGCTTGAAATTGATGAAACACTGTGGCAACTTGGCTTCTCTGGAATCAGTGAAAATAACTTGAATTTTCCCTGGAATATCTTCAGTAGATAGGGAAGGTTTGCATCCCATATTAATCACTATACATCCAACAGCAAAACTACCATGAGGCAAACTTGATTCCAGCCTTCTTTTCTGGCTCTTATCATGCCTCTGACATTCAAGCAACATTAATCAAAGAAACATATCCTGACTACATTAAAAAAAGCCCCAAAATAATAATTTAACTCACTAATGCAAAGAATGCCTCATCCATTGTTTCTATATACTCCAGAATCATATTCAATTTTGTACGAAAGCATTTTCCTCACCTAAATGGCAATAAAAAACCCTAAAAAGAACAAATAAATCACTCCCTGAAACAGTAACACATCTCAAGAATGCTTGCAAACCAATTAATCAAAACAGCATAGTTTGGATGATTCAAATATTTCATTTCAGTAGTTTTGAGAATTAAAGTTTTTTCCATATTAGTGGCTCAAATCAGTGAAGAAAACTTTATTTTGGATCAAGACACAGAAAATTTCCAAGGAACAGTTCTAGGAAGTAGTTTCAAGTTAAAAAATTACTCAAACCAATCTCTTGCAGAAAGAAGCACACCTGCTTCCGCCTCTTTTTCACAGCTGGCTTAAAAAAAAATCCCAACAGGCTGTAGCTATTTCTACTAAACCAGTTAGCAAATCTGTTTCTGCCCACCTGTGGCTGCTCCTTCAGACCAAATGCACAGGCCTGGAATGGGGCGGTGACCTTGCTGCTGGAGATGAGGCTGAGTGCCCTAGAGCTGGTTTCAGCCTGGTTACATGCCCGTCTAAGCCAATTTCCAATTATTTCAGGTGCAAGTTTTAGCATGTGCAGCAGCCCTCCCACTTTGTTTCCTCTCCTCATTACCATATGAAGACTTGCATTAGATGCCTACAGGCATTTTGCAAATTCAAGGATTTTCAATTACCCATCCTCTGACAGGCACCGTGTCATCTTTGTACAGCAGCTTTGCATCCGTGAATGGGGGCTTGCGCGTCATTGTTGCCAGCAATGAATAACTCAGCCACTTCCCTCTCCTGCAGAACCCTGAGCAGCAGCAGCCCATGCCCTCTTGAGTGAGCTCTGCTTTCCTTCCACAAATATTGCTGGATCTATCTGTGGTGCCAGCTGTGGATGGGAGCTTTTTCAGCAGTGGTTCTGCATCGCTTACGGTGCATTTCATCAGTGCTGTTCCTGTGTGTGCAAATGGAAAACATAACTATGGAGCCAGCAATATCTGAGGGATTAATATGATTTCTCATTAATGAGAACTCTGTGACCTTTGGTATGGGATATATTTAGCCTGTTTGTTCTCTTTTTTTAGGAGAAGTATATTCTGCAACATGCTGTGATTTCTGGCCTATTGATTAATGGGTCTTTCCACCACAAGAAATCTTAATCTTTCTTAATTGCCTTAATGGCCTCATGGCCTCTCTTTTATACTCTCTGCCCACTATGTTGTTGTTGCAAATGCTTTTGTATCTTAACTTCATGACCATACTAAGGACTTAAAGGAAACTGACTGTGAAGTAAGTCTATTGTTGCTCTTGTTCTTTTCATTATTTAAAATCCTGTTTCAGGCTTCTAATATCTGTAGGTAATTTTTGGATGTAAATCTGCATATATTATAAAAAAATTGTCCAGAATTCATCAATAAAGGAGTTGATTTTTTTAATAAATTCATAGTATAGTTCTTCTTTTAGTTCCAGAGATCTCTAGTGCAGACCAACAGATATATATATTGTTATTCAAATCTGAAATATTAAAATTCATGGCTAGTGTTCAAATGCAGTGGTGAGAATCCCAATTCTACAATTCATAGAAGACTTGAGTAAGTCTGCCCTTAGGAATGATTTGCTATGATACATAGAATGAAAGATGAAGAGTCCACAAATAAATATCTGGTTTGTGTCTCTGCTCTCTCCTGGGGGTTTATTTAGAAACAAAAGAAGTGATGAGACAAGGAGCTATCAGATTTTCTTACAGTACACGTCATTTAAATTGCACCACGTCTGGGTCAGTAATATTTGTTGGTCACTGTGTTTTATTTGTGCTGTGAAATAGAAAGGCAGAAGGCAGGCCAAGTAAATGACAGCAGACAATTTACTGACTTAATTTTCCACCTACTCTTTCTCTCCATGAAGAGGTGGAATGCCAGCAGAAATACATGGACTGCCTGTGTCATCATTAGCCCATGGGCTAAATACAGTATCATCACACGAGGTTGACTCACACAGCACTGACACTTGCAGGAGATGTACCCACACAAAAGAATAATTATAACAGGGGTGTTGTTGACATTCATAAGTGACCCTAGGCTCAAAAATTTTAGTCCACAAAGTCTACTGAGGGTACAATATTTTTTCAAATGCTTCCAAGCAAGAAGGAAAAAGTTTAAGAAAGATTTCATCTAAGTGGTCACAGTAGTTTAATCCAAAGTTCTTTATTTGCCTGACACTAAGTTAGTCCCAGCAACTTCTAAGTCTAGATCTAGTCTAGAGCCAGCTGTGCAAAAGCAAAGGCAAAACTGTGAAGGCAGCAACTTCTATGGAAATAATTTCACTCCTCTCAGAAGGGAGAAGGTAATGCACAGTAATTGCAATACCCACAAACAGCAAATCTTTAAAACTGTCAGTAGTCCAGAAATGTGTCACTTAGACCACTGTAATTATGGGAGAAAAGGTGACATTTAGGGCTGGAAAAAGAAACATGCTTGTGGTAGAGTCTTTTTATAGGAAAATGTCACCTGTTTAAAAGCTGTTCAGAATTTTGGCAAGTTAGAAATAATCATGGATGACATTACTTGGCAAAGAGCAGATGGAAAGATCAAAACTGGATAATAGATAAAAGCAATCTGGCCCATGGTTCCATCTTTCAATTTATAATGGCAGCAGCAATGTCAAACACTCCAAAACCTGACAACCAACGTGGTATGAGCAGGTCTGAAAGCAGGGGGAAAATGCCCAGGGGCAAAAAAACCCCAGCAAATCACACTGGCAATTTGAAGGAGTGAACAATACGTTTCCCCCAATTAGAATGATATGTGCATAAATATTATTTATTTGCTGAGTTTTGGTGGGATATTAAATGTTAGCAGATAAGATTTAGTAAGGCTTATGGTTGGTTACCTCTGCAATGTTAGTTTTCATCCTTTCCTTTAGCATGATGCATCACATTAATGAAAGCAAGCTTCCATCCTCTGAAAAGCAGGTAAATCCAGATCTTATAAAGCCTTTCTAACACGGAGGTCAAATTTAGGTTGGAAGTTTGAACAAAAATTCTGATTTTAGATTTCTATCCAAATAGCATGTTTTTAATAGAATTTTCTGTATGCAGTTTCCTAGAATGTCTTTTCTTGTTGATTTTGGTGGGCAAGGTCAAAGGAAATAATCTTAAAAAGTTCTGATCTACACAACTTAATATTAATTTCAGCTTGCATTGCCACCAGGGTTAGGCTCTGCAGATTTAGCCCTGACACTGAAACAAGAGATTTGGAGCTTTAATAACTAAAGTCAGAAAAAGGCATTTCTCCCAGTGATGAAGACAGATGGTCAGAAGGAAATCAAAGGAATGAGGTATTTTAATGAAGGCTCACCTATGGTCCAAGCACTTTTGCACTCACTTCTGATACTTTCAGATACTCATCAATTTCACTTGAATTTTTTTGCCATAGTACCAAATTTGGACTTGTTATACACAGCCTCAATTGACTCAGAGAGTCTGATTATTCAATTTGTGGGTATTTTAATTCTAGTTTACCAATAATGCAAAATTAATCTTAACATCCAGTTACAGATGCCACATCAGCTTTTACAGGGGGAAAAGTTTTTTCCTATCTTTTAAATTCAAGTATTTCTAAAATGTTTGAAAAATCTTTCTATAGTAGAGTCTGCCCTGGGAACACTGAATATTTGAGGTTTGATTTTTTTGCCTTTTTTCTCGTGACCTACAAGAAACGTATTCTTTTGTTTAATGAAGAAAAACATAACAGCAATTTACCCACCCTACTAAAAGGTGATTGAGAAAGCAGCTAAAAATATAAAGTAGTTGTTTATGGCTACAGTTACCTTTCTCTGTTGAATAGAGTGGATCAGGCCTGTATAAAACATCCAGGGTAAAAGCCCCTGCGAAAAGAGAACCCCAGCTAGATAGGAATTGAGATGCAGGAAATGAGGACATTAAGGAATGTGCAGTGCTCAGTGCTGAAATGTTTTTTTTTTGTGTATGTGTGCTTATTTGTTTGGTTTGATTTTTAGTTAGTGATATTTTCAGGAAAAAAACCAAAAAACAAAACCAAAACAATTTGTGACTAGCTCTGCCCTTTGCATTTATTTTCCTTCCTGGGACTTGGGGAAGAGCTGGCATTTTCTCTAACAACTGAGCTCAGCACCATCTGATGGAGCCTCTCAGCTGCATCTCCAGATGCTGAACACAGCTCTCTCTTGTGATGATATTGTGGAAATCTATGGTGCGGTCAGAGCAGTGCAAGTTTTTGATCTGTAGCCATCCAGGTGGTGGAAAGATTGTCTGAAACTTCTCTTAAAGCCTCTTCCACAGGTGAAGCACATTTGTAGGGAGGACCATAACTGGAGTAGAAATTTGATACTGATAGTACTAAGTCCTGGCCTTACTGAAGTTAAACTATATTTTCCATAGATTTTACTGTGCCTCAGGTATTCCTTGAATCTCAGGGAATTAAGTTTTAGCTAGCAATAGCATCTCTTTGCTGATTTTTGTGACAGTTTTTTTTCAATAAGAAGTTATCCAAGAACCACTATTATGCTCACATCAAACACCTACCAGCATCTACTGAGCTACAAGCCAGGAGGGTTTCTTGGGAATGAAATGGCTCCATGAGAATAGAAGGAACACCTTTTAACACCACCTCCACCATCACATTTCATGAGCATCACTAGACACTTTCCTGAATTCTTACTCCTCTCACAGGCCCAAACTGATGTACAAGGAAGGAAAAAGAGAGAGAGAGAAAAAACAAAAATCAAAGTGATGTTGCCATGAGAACCAAGGGGCTACAGAGACAATAGGAAGTCAACATTTTCTGGAACTAGAAAACATGAACATTATAATTACATTAATGATTAAATCTTTATGACACAAATGACATGTCACTTACTTCCCAACCTCAAGGTCATACTACGGCATGTCACACTTGTATGTCCTTGCCCATACCCTGATTCCTCCAAGACCTATTTAAATGTTCAATTTCACTAACATAAAGAATCTTCATGGGTCCACCACTGACATACATCTCAAGGAAGTGGAGGCAAGTGTTTATGCCAGGATTAAGAATTTTGTCTTTAGGTACACTCCACTCTTGCATGTGAATCACTGTGTTTGGTGCACAGCAAGCACAATGATGGCTGCAGGACAAAACTGGAAAGGTGGGGGAAGTGAGGATTCATCAGATTCTGTGAAAAGAAAACAGCAGAATTTAAAATGAGTTTGCTCACTGTCTGTAGGATGCTATTCCACCTGGAAATAATAAAAAGAGAGCCAGAATTACAGCTCCAGCAAGAGCAGTGCTTGAATAGTTCTGTGCTGTGCCCACAGATCTACCAAAGACATTTCTCTGCTCAAGAATGCTTCAAGTAAACTCAAGCCAATGGAAGTGAAGAATGAAAGGTTTGTGTATTACAGCTACAATATTGCACGTCCTCAGGGCTGGAAGTTAGGAGACCTGAAGTTTTAGATTAAACTTGAATGCTGACACTCTGATGTAAAATTGATGCAGAGGATGTTGGAAAAAAAAGCTGGTAGGAAGCTCTGGAACATAAAGGGACATGCTACCTTTAGCATTCAGTTTGCACTGGCTTTTTTTCTGTTCAGCTCCCCATGTATCTTGCTAAGAGTAACCTTTTTCACCCACCTTTTTTGCTCCACCCTCACTCAAATCTGTGCAAATGCTATCATCAAAAGCTCAAGTTCATCAGGGTACATAGGTGCATACATGGTCTCCATTACAAGTCATCTGCTTGCTTCCTAGGTACTTGCTTTTTAGGTACTTAGACTCAATCGTATTCTTAAAAACACTCTGAGTAAACTCCTAAGTCAATTTTCTTTTGCCTCATTCCAACCAACAGCATGGGTGTATTCTTTTCTTTGGCTCCTTGTCTGCCCTTTAAACTTACTATCCCTGTCTATAGTGCTCTAAAATGTCTGCATACTCACCAGCATGTCTCCATAGATTTTCTTCCCCTTATTTTTCTGAATTCACTCTCTTGTCTAATGTCATACAGCTCTCTTGACTTTTTTTCCTCTGCTCTGGACCATAAGTAGCATCTGATGTTTTTTCTCCTACTTTTGAAACAGTGCCCCTGGCCTCTGTCGTCATTCAAGCAGCCTTTCAAACCCTTTTGACCATCATTATTTTCATCATTTCAGTTCTTCATAAAAAGGCAAGAAAAAGGAGGAACAACACAATGCAAGAGTGTATCAGAAGTGCTGAGACTCTTCAGAAAATTCAATTATAATAATTTTATTCTAAGAAATAATCACTATACTAAAACCACTGATATTTTTCAGGGTCTATTTAAAATTATAATTTGATAATACAGATTTTGAGATAGCAGATCCCACTTGATGAATGACAGCATCTAAGTTCTGCGTTGCCTTACTTAAAGAATCGGACTGGAAAACCACAGAAGATAAATGTCATGAAGTGTAGAAAACCAGGCAAAAGAATAGAGAACAGAGCTTCTCCAAGAGAGGACTCTCTAATTCCTGGCTCTGTGATGGCTCTTTGGCTCAGGTTAGCTCTGCACTGAAGCCTGCAGTGTGCAGCTGTAACTCCTGCAAGGAGGGCACAGTCTCCTCTGGGCAAGATCCCTGTGCTCCTCAGCTCCATCCTGCGCTGTACCTGAGCTGTTTGGTTTGAAGTTTGTAGCCCTGCAGAGTAGACACACACCACTGAGGCACAAATAGTTTTGATCTGATGGAGAGAAAGTTGTTGGGTGCAACAATAGGAAACGCAATCAGCAACTTCTCCTGTTTTTGACAATTTGTACCTTGTGTAGAAGGAAAACATTACAGTAATTTCGAAGCCAAATAAGTAGGCCAGAAAGGGCTGCTCCACACTTTTGTGATCAAGTTGGAATGTAACCTCCAAGCTCACTTAAATCTCTCATCTTTTGTAAAAGAATTGTCAGTAGCCTACTCAGATGCCTACCTGTGCTTTTCTGGAGTCCCTATGGGATTTCCCAGGAGGGCTTTCCAGATGACCAAAGTGTCCCCAGCACAAACTGACTGCATTTCTCAGTTGATGCTCGCAAGGTTTTATGCCCAAGAATTTCTGCTAATTTACAAAAAAGTTGTAACACTAGTTTTGAAAGAATTAACTTCCACTGGAGTCTAACTGTGTTTGCTGATTTTTCTACCAGCACCCAGTATGGAGCTTGAGGAAAGCTAATTTCCCTTGCCAAAAAGAGCATGGAGGCTTTGTGACATCCTTTCTAGCCCATACAAGATTCTTTAGAAACAGTGGCCTAAACCTTTAAAAAATATTTCATAGCAATGAAAAATGCACTCAGCATTTTACTTCCAGCAGGACAGAATAACCTCTTATGTGAAAACCATGGACTGAATCTGTCCACCTATTCTCCCTGCAAAACATTTTCTAATCATGCTGTTAAAGGGGATGAACATATTTTAAAACATTAAAATTTGATTTTGCAAAGACAAATTTCAATATTAAAACACATATAATGACTCTTAGATTAAGCTTTTCTGATATACTTAATACCCAAGCTAAATAACTAATCCACAGAGAACAGGAGGTGGACTCAGCAGCTGAGTAAGATTACAATTTCAGGACATAGTGTAGAGGACACAGGGAAATGCAATCTCATCATTTTCCTAACAACATTCACTATATATTGGTTAGTCAAAACCAGCTGGCACGTAAATCAGAAAAAAACCCCAACATCCTGCATTCAGACTGAAATTGTCTCATAGGCCTGAGACCTGCCCAGTACCCAACTGCAGCTGTGTAGTTTTGTCCTTCAGAGAAGAGGCAGAAACAACTCTGTGAGCTGTATTTCACTCAGTGGTCTGTTTAGCAAAGCACAGGTATGCTCAACTTGGACATATAGCTCAGAAGGAAAAATTACTCTCCAAGAAAACCTGATCAATCACAAAATGAGTGGAACGCAGTAATCATTAATTACAGATGAAAAATCAGTACATGATTACTAAAACAAAAGATTTGCCAAGGGTTCCTAAAAAAATTCCACTGTTTTTATAGCAGCAAGGTGTCAAAGCAAAAGAAATGGAAACAACATTATAGAAAGTCCTTTCTCAGAGTGAAGTAATTTTTTACTTATTACTGGATTTGTTCTACTTTTATGCAAGCCAGGAAAGGTAGTAAAGAACATTCCACAATATAATATATTTCAAGTAATAAGAATTTGCCAAAGTATTCAAATCAGTTTATATGCATGCATCTGCACAGACATTGCATTAATGTACACAAACTCTGTTATGTTCACTGATATCCACATTAATGTGCTATGGTTGTTCTTTAATGCCTATGACACTGTGTGCACATGCACATGGTAGAGAGTGGAACATTCCCACATGCAACATGTGAACTGTTGTAAAGTCCTCTGGAAAACAAGAAACAAAAAACTCTTTACCTGAGAGATACTATTTTTCACATATAGTATAGTACATGCAAACACATATGGAAAAACACAGCTAAAATAGCAATTTTCTTCATTTCCTTTCACCTAACTCAACAAAACATAATTTTTATTAGGCTGTGATTTATTTAATAAATATTGTTAGTTCTTATATTTCCTCAGGTATGTCTACTGCAAGGAAAATAAAGCTAATTTAATTTAATGATTCGTAGGCAGATAATCTTATGAACTGTTCAGTTATATTTTACATGTGTTTTTCAACAGTCTGAAAAAAATTAAAATGAAAAAGGATGAAGGTTTATATTTTAAAGTGTTTTGTTTTAAATTTTTTTTCATAAATTACTTTTTTCCTAGCTGAAAATGGTTTATTTTAAGAGTAACCAGATCTTTACAGAAAAACATATAGAAATTAAAAAAAAAAGAAGAATCAAAATCATTTTACCTCAACAAAAAGAACCTTACTATGATTGCTCTCACTAGGACCAAAATATAAAATGAGATTTAAGAACACTTCAGAAGTTGCCTGCAATTCTCTTTGTAATTATCAAGTGGTTCAAATGATGAAATGTTGTGTTAGCTGTAATAGGCTATATATTTCAGCTATGTGACAGGTTTTTCTTGCCATCCAGCAAAGAAAATTCATTATCTATGCCACAGGAGTAAAGCTAAATCCCCCCCCCTTCATTTTAAAGAAGGCATATGAAGGTTACTAGAATGCCTTTGCTTTCTAAAACCACTGATATGTCATTTATATTCTCCAGAAGGAGAGAATTTGTCTACAAGCAAATGTCTCTGCAACAGAGCAAGGTTGCTAATATTTAGCATATCTACATCTCAGCACATATTTAACCTGAACTACTATCTGCTTCCTTCGGCATCTATACAGGGAAAACAGATTAAAGCAGGCAGGAAAAAATGGAACCGATTTTTTAACGTGAGCAGGATTGGGCCTAAGGTGTTGTTAGCTTGAAGGAGAAGGAACTTGGTCTTTTTCACGTGCTTCTTAATATAAACATCTCTTTGGCTTTGCAGAAAAGATACTGTCTTTGAGGAATTTCTGTCATAAGTAATTTCCATATATTTTTCCCCCAAATGGGATAGGAGCTCTTGCCTTGCCAGAGTAGAGTGAGACAGAAAATTTAATTCTGCTTAAAAACTTATCCTGGAAAGCACAGCAACCAGGCTGAGGTTTTTTTTGATGTCCACTTGTTGATACTGACCTGCACAATATCTGTGGCAGAATATATATCAGAGGGATGATGTGTGCCCTAACCTCAGCGTGCTATCACAAACCACTTGGCACCGTGCAACACACAGAGGGAGGATGGCATCAGGGGAAACAGAAGCGAATTAAACTGCTCTGTCTCACAGAGGAGGCCCTGAAAGGCATGGGTTTTAAGCACCAGGTATGGAAATGAATCTTCTCCTCAGCTGGCTCTGGAGCACAGGCTCGGATGTGCTTGCAGCAGTCTGGGTGGGATGCTGGGCTGGGTGACTGCTGGGCGAGAGGAAGGAAAGCAGTGAACCACCAGGCTCCTTCGTGCAAGTCCCTGCTTTATGCTTATTTGGATGAAATAACTGTATTGTAGGATTTTTAATAATTCAAAATTATCACCATACTTTGTCACCAAAATAGCACAATAGATAATTGATCTGCTGATCCAAAACAGCACAACCCCAGCAGAATGTTTGTGTTAATTCACAAGGGTTTTTTTAATGAATTTGGGAAGCTATCTATATACCTACACAAGGGTCTTATTTTATTATTAACTGCAGTAATTTCATACTGGAACCCTAATATTACAGTGCAATTTAGTTGAAACTGTTGAACTTGTGAACTGTTAACAATACAAATAACACAATAATAGCAAAGAATCCAAACACTTAGCAGCAGCAAACTAATAATCAGTAACACTTTCATGCCAAATAAGCTACCAGGGAATTAATAATTTTGCCTCCCTCACCGCAGCACCACTGGTGTTTCGAGACATTTCTCCTCTGAGGAAAGAAGCTGACAAGTGCCCCAGCCCTAAACCAGGGTGGGTGTCTCCTCTGGGCAAAGGTTTGTCTGCTGGTGCCCCCAAATGTTTTCCACCCTCCTCCCCCTCTTGATGGGGCCCTGGTGAACACAGGCTGTGCGTCACCAGCCCTGTCCCAAGCTATGCAAACAAGATACATTTCCAGCACCTCACCCTCGTGAGGTGATTTGCCTCATGAAGGTAAGGAGCCAGGAGGTAAACAAATAGGTCTGTTGAGCCAGGCCTTGCCTGTACACACCTGTATCAACAAGGATGCAAGCACAATTACCTTACCTTAACGAACTTAATCTTTAATTTCACAGCTTGGCCCTTGTGCTCAGCCTCTTAACAAAGGAGCTGAACTGTTTTAGTCCATATGACCACCCTTCCTCCAACAGCTGTGGAAACTTAAAGCCATGACAAGGATTTTTGCCCCTTGTGAAACTGTCAAAAGCAATAAATATTTTTCTTTTTTTCCATCATTAGACCCCGTTAAGAAAGCCTGGCCATTGTCCACTGTAATTCCCAGCGCTCACGGGGCAGGAGCTTTATTGTCCCAAATGAATCCTGAAGTGTGAACAATGCGGGGGAAAGCGGCCACCCTTTTCGGCAGGGTGTAGCCGCGAGGAATGCGGCGCTTCCCCACGGACGGCTCCGCCAAAAGAGCACTTGTGTTTTTTAACACTGGCCTTTCAGGAGGATGCTCGAGTTAAGGCATTGTGGCCCACTGTAAATAGATGCACTCGCCAGAATGGGGCTTCGTCATCCCTAATTAGGGAAGTAACTCCAGAGAGACAGCATGTCACTTGCAAGACTGGGCTCATTGTTAGGTTTGTGCGCGTCCCCACAATGTGAGGTAATTGGAGTTGTACCTTTTAGAAAGCTGCTAATTTCACATAGGAAGTGCTAACAAGACCTTTGTGTGCCATGTTTTCCTTCGTCCTTTCTAAGGAAGTTACAGAGCTCGAGTACTGGGAATGGCTGGGCCAAGGCCTGCCGGAGGAGGCTGCGGTAATGAACCACTTCAGCCCCCCGCCAGAAAAAGGAGGCCTAATTTTCGGGCCTGAGAAGACGAGGACGGACAAAAGGTTCTGTTTAAGCTTATTATACAAGACATTCTCAGTGCCTACACAGCTTTCCTCGAAATGACCCTCTCAAAATAAGTGCATCAAGTTTGAGCAAATAGAAACATGCAACTTTCGAGGCTGGGGGTTATAGTTTTCTTTACAAAGCCATTTATATAATGTAAGCCGCAATTAGCGCGGAACGGAGCAACAAGATCTAGCGAGGAAAGTTCCCCTGACAAAGGACAGAAATTAGGGGAATAAGTAACAGTTAAATATTGGCTTTGGATAACTGGCTGAAAAGGCCTTTCAAATCAGATGTGGATGTAGAAAAATAAAATAATTTTACTCCAAATATCTTTCGCAGCAAAATTTGGCTTTTAAATCGCCTACTGATTGACTCCACTAATTTCAAATTATCTAGATAGAATGAATCTGGCCTTAGAAAAAAAAAAGAAAAAACCAAAAAGCCTCTCAGCTTTTAAGCCTGACAATATCAGCAAAATGTCCATAGGAATTACATATAAAAATTCAAACAGTAATGAAACAAATTACTACTTACAGTATGAAAAGTCTGCAAAAGCTTTTTATAGACTTGAAATGCAGAAGTTATATAAACTACTCAGTGAAAAGAATTAGCAAATGACCTTTGCAGATCAGGGGCAAAAATGAACAATCTTCAGGGGGAAAAAAAAAATCACTGTTAACAATGGCTTTTAATGCCATTTTGCTTCCCTCATTTATCTAATAATCATGGCAAGGTTAGGGTAAACAATGAACAGTATGTTTTCACATATTCCACCTTTAGTGTCCTCCATATGAATTTCTAAAACACTTAAGAGAATAGATACATAAACCTGTGACCTTCAAATGAGCTTTTTGCTACTTCCAACATTTTGAATAAAAAAGGTCAGAAAATTGAACCGCTTTTGCGCAGTAATGAATTCCATTCTGTTGGGTAAACAAAGCTAAATTTTAAAACATGGACCTGACATCTCTATAGCTCAAGAAGCTATTCTCTTCTTTGGGCGCAGGGGGGAAGGGTGAGGAATGCAAGCACTCCACCAGCCACCCCCTAAATCACTGCAGCACCCGCCAAGGAAAGGAGGAGGAGACAAAAATATTTGGTTTTATTCAGCGAACAGCCATGATTTCCAAGGCCAGTGCAACACAAATGTTGGATTTTTGAGACTTTTTTTTCCTCCACCTCTCCCCGCTCAGTGAATAATTGATCCAGTCCACACAAAAAAGAAGCCAGCGCTACCCTCATCAAGCCAGCTCTTACTGATGAGGGCCTCCAAAAGTTACTTCAATTTCCGCCGTGCTTTTGTCCGTGAGTTGTCCTGGCTGAAAGGCCCAGTTAGGTATTGTTGCAAAAAAAGTCTGCGCCCACGTTTATTCCCCCCCCTCTAATTCATACTCCGCATTGTGGGGTTTTGCTATTCAGGGACTGATTGGACAACAGCCCAAAGAATGGCCCCAGTGATTAGGCTCTCAGCATGGGTCTGGATTGTGGGTATAAACCCAGGGCTGGGGCTTGAATTCATGGCTGCTTTCTGCTTCCTCCTAGCGCCTCCCACACCCAATATTTTCTGCATCCTTTGCTGCAGGTAATGCATTCCTTCATAACAGGAAATGGAATCTGTATAATTAGCCAGCACAGTAGTGTGTGAGCCCTTGAAAATCCCGGGGTTGTGCCCCAGGAAGCAATCGCGCTTCGGCATTGATAGGAACTCGCGGGATTTTGGTCAGGGTAGGATAATACCAAACCCCGAGTATTGTCATGACAAGGTATTCATCCTGCTTGACAAAGGAAACTTTTCTGCCGTCCCCCCAGGGGCACGCAGGGGCGATGCTGGACACAAATTTGTTTGTTTAGAAGTGGAGGTAGGGTTTGCCCAGCCCAAAGGCCGGGCCTGAGCCCGTCCCTGCCTGCTGCTGCAGCGCACCATCCCGCTTCCCACTTTGCTTTACGTCTGGAAGTATGGCAGCTGCGCGAGGCAAGGCAAGAAGTGTACAGATGTCAGTCTGCCTCTTACATGTCAGTAACTGGAATTAATTTACATTTATTTGCCAATTGTTTTATATCATTTTATGACAATGTGCTGCATAATATAATTTAAATCTTTAATGTACAACTAATTCTCTACCATTAATTTGTCAACATGATTACTGGATATGCCACCAGTAAATGCTGGATGACTTGAAATATGTAGAAGGCATTCCTGTAGCTTTAAAAGAGGTTTGTATCTGAAATGACAAAGGTTTACAGAACTTTTTTTGGTCTGTCTGTAATTTTATGAAAACTACAATTTCAATGTGATTTCACAAACTGAATTATTCCAAATCTCAGTCTGAAATAAAATCAAATGTCTAATATATTAATTAGCCCAGGGAGAGAGTCCCAACAGTATTGTAAGAAGCAAAATGATAGTTTGGTTCCTGAGAAACGCAGCCTTCATCGTGACAAATCCTGGCTGATAGGAGTTTAAACTGTCTCCCTGCCAATAGTATTTTATTTGGGCAGAACAGGAACCATTTTAGCTATGTTCTGGAATTGAAAAGCAGCTCGTAACAAGAGCAGGTTGCAAATTTTTTGACAGAAAATGGTGATTTGTTGAAAGTTGTCCCGGGTGGTAGAGCAGGAGCAATAACGGGGAAGGTTTCTCCGGGTAGAGCTGCTGATTAAAAAATGGAGAGGTAGAGGGAGAGAAGGAGAGAAGGAAAGAGGGAGAGAGGAAAAGAGGGAGAGGGTTTTTTCCTGCCTCCCAGCCCTCCCCCCAGCTGCCGGGAGGTAGGAGGTCAGGGCACTCTCCAGGGATGTGGGAGAGCCAGTTTCAATTAGCTCAGCAATGCGCTTGTGAGGGGGAATTCAGAGCACATCACCTCTCTGCTTTCAGGGGGGGGGGTCTGGCCCCCATTTTTCCTGCAGCTCCCCTGCTGCTTCTCCCCCTCTACCAAAAACGGAACGTGTACGTGCTTCTCTCAAAAAACAAAGCGGCCCGGAGCCCGCACTGAAGCCGAGGCCCCGACCCTGCAGCACCGCACCGAGCAGCGCCTGCGGGCTCGGGGCATGGGTGCGAGCAGCACCTGCAGAGCACAAGCATGGTTTGAATTCCGGGCTCGGCCTCGCTGATGCCCTCGGTGCTCTGCCGGCAGCCCGTGGCAGGCAGGAGCAGCCCCTTTGTCGCGGTGTGCTCACTGGGTGCCGCACAGAGCAGCCGGCCCTCGCCAAGGGACCCGGCAGCTCCGCGGACACCATCCCCTGACTATTTCTTTAATTCAGGCGGGCTCCCTGCAGCTCGTCATGGGCAGACAGAAACCTACACTCACACCAACATTGCTCCAGGACCAGGGTACATGTACAATGAGTACAGATGAATATGCTGGGGAAATAATGAATAAAACGGATTGAAACACAGCAATTAATTTCCGGGGAATAATTTGCTAAAGGAATATTTCATATTCTCACACTGCTCTTTTTAAAGCTCAGCTTCCTGCCTCTCATCTTCACTCTTCTCTACCTTTTGGGTATCTCACAGGAGCTGTATGAGTCACCAGAATACTGGAAAAATCTAGCAATTTCTTTCCTTAAAAAAAAAGGAAGAAAAAAAAGAGGGCTTGATTAAAAATTAAAATAGGAAAAAAAGAGAAGATATTCACTGAAAAAGAAGTGTTTAGACAAAGCCTGTCTGCTTCAATTTCCCAGCTACGTAAGCTCCCTTGCTCTGAGAGTGACAGTAGATTCCATAAATTAACTGAAAATCCCTCTTCTCAAGAGCCTAAGTTATCTCTTCTTTGCCTGCAGCTCTGATTTAGAATAGGCGCTCGTTTGTTTACTGTTTTAATTAATGCTCCTTTTCAGTGTGGAATAGGGGAAGGGAAATGAACTGACTTGATAAACAGGTGTAGCTGTTATGTGTTATATTTGGGATCATTCAGGACTTGCAACAGATTAATCAGGCTTGACTGGACGTGAACCTCCTAGCAGAAAAGGTAGATCAACTCTGCTGGATGCCCAGTAGGTGAGTATTATTTTAACTGCTAGCCTGTGATAGGGAAGGCTTAGAAGGACAGTCATCAGTGGAGAATATCTCTGGTTTTGCCCAGGAAAGGAGTCTGATTCTTTCCCCCACTGCTTAACAGTTAAGGAGACCTTGACAATATAAGCCACTTTTCATCCCCCCTCTGCTTCCCCTTCTAACCTCGCTGCCTCATATTCAAGGGGAAAGAAACAAATCATCCCATTATTTTAAAAACATTTAAGTGTCACATTGGGGAAAATGCTCTCCTAGGTTAACTATGAATGATTGAAGATTTTTTTTCTAAATGCAATATAAGTGTAATAACAGTTTAAGTGTCATGCTACACTGTGTATTGCCTTTGCACCCTGTGTAATGCCTAGCACACTCAGAGCAGAAAATGATCTTAAATCAGTCTTTTCTCAAAGAGAGTTTGAATTCTTAGCCTCAAAGGAGAATAATAGTTGAGCTTAGGTTTCTTCATTATGAGGCAGCAAAGAAATCGTGTGATTTAACTGCATCACAGCAGTAAAGCACTGTTCAGCTTAGGAATATCAAATTCCAGAAGAGACTGCATCTCTTGCTTTCCAAATAAAGTAACATCTAAAAATATATCCATTTACTCCGCAATTTTTCTTGGTTTGTACAATTAATACATGTACAGAAAGCAACATCACATTAAAAATAAGTGAAAAGGAAGCAGGGAGTATCCATTTATAATATTATCCAGATGACCTTGGCAGACTGAGGCAATGTGGGGATGTTGCACAACAAACCAGGCAAGTGCTTTAATTTTAACTGCATTACATTAAACTACCCAGAGCTTATGGCTGTCAAATGGGACTGTGCTCACTCGTGTCTCTTGCCAGCAGACTGGCTGAAAACCAGCTTTGGTGTCAGCTGTGAAGACAGATGCTCACCCACCTTCTTGGGAAAAGATACTTTGGACACAAATGTCCTATGTCCTCACTGCAGAGCACAAATATAGGGCTAGGTCTGGCCTTCCTTACACTGTCTCCGTCAGGAGTATAAGTCCTGGAGTCAAAGACATTCAGAATATGACACAGGCAATCTTGTGTTATATCTGGACCGCTGATTTTCCCTACCATCACAATTTTAGTAGACTGCTCGAAGGGAAAGTTATTAGATATGGGATGGAAAGGAAGGATAGAAGTCCTGCTGGAATGTTCTTAGCATTTTACTGACCCCCAAATACTCTCAGACATGCAAGGAGCTTTGATATATTATAAAAATCTGAGATAAATGTCCTGTTCAAAGATAGCCTCTACTATCTTGCTACAACCATCAGCTTGGGCTCCATGATGGCAGCTGATAGCCTAGCAGTACCTACCATGCCATAATAAAAAATTTATTAAATTTAAATTTATCTTATCTTGTTCATAGATGTCTAAATGCTCTCCTACCAAGATAAAAACCAGCTCAACAAGGTCTGCAAGGAAAACATTTTGGAGTTACTGCTGCATTCTCCTCTCAGGAAGTTTACAGCCTCACAAAGGGGGAATTTTCAGCCTTCCAAACAGCATGGATACTGCATAAATGCAGTAGCATTTATTCACATGCCAGGTTAAGGAAGGCTCTGCCAAAGCCAGACCAAGGAAATCACAACCCAGCCTATGGATCCTGAGAAATCCCCCCTGAAAATTTGGTTGGAAGATGCCTTGTTTTCCTAGCAAGGTACTGTACCTGATCATCAACACATACGTTTGGAACCAGTCAAATGCACTTGGCAAAACCAGCATTGGACTTGAGGGAAATCTACAAAAACCCAGATCCCAAACCCAATAGCAACAAATGGTCAAATTTCTGAGGAGAAGGCCAGTGCCAGCTGCCACCCCTCTCCCTGGACAGAAGTGTGTATGTGCTGGAGCAGGAACACCCTTCAGTGCATTTCTCTTGCTTCTGCCTCCCTCAAACACTCAGTGGGAAAACATCAGTGGGCAACTTATGTGTGATCTGGATTGCCACTGTTCTGGACTTCTCTCTTCTCCTGAGTATCCATTGATTAAACACAGACTCATCCCATACAGGAGCATCCATCCCATGATTCTAAGCCAAGTAAGGGCAACCATAATCCTGATCTTCAGTTTTAGATCACAGCTAACTCATACAGGGAACAAATGACTTATTAACAAAACATAGGAACCTGAAAGTTAAGGATTAGGAAAAGACACCACAAAAATGGAAATTTATTCCAAGAATTTTTGTGGATCTTTCTAAACCAGTAAGAACTGTATTTTACCAGTCACCTAAATTTGCAGTACGAGAAACAGCAAATGCTTGAAGCACGTGACAGAAAATCAGGCACTCCTAAGCCAACATTCACCAACAACTGGTATTGTCCTATCCCCTTTTTTGCATGCAAAAGCAAAATTTTTCTCCCAAGTCTTTCTTTTATTTCATGAATAGCATAGAGCTGTAGGCAAATGAGATCTAAATTATTTAAGAAGAATCGGTAGCACCTTTCTGACTTTTGCCCAGGACAGATCCATGAGGCATTGGCCTCATGAAAAACTCTTTGGTTCCCCTGCCAAAATCCTTTTGGACCTCCAGGTCCAGGCAAACTCCCCAATGGCAGGCAAGGGCAGGCAGAAGGTTTTCTCTTCCTGGGGAGATGTGCTTTGTTAAAACATGTGTTTCATTACAGAATATGAATGACATGTGAGGCTGTGGAGTGTCACAGCTTTTGCAAGTATTTGAATCCTTCCCACCTTTTCACCAGGAATTAACTCCACTATTACTGTTTATTGTGAACTTCAGTGACTGAGCTTTGGAAACTGCCCAAAATCTGCAGCGCAAACCAGCATCCAAAAGCCAGAAGAAAAGGAGGAAGGCAGAGGCGTGGAGGCAAGTGTCAAGCTAGTTTTGCAGAGCAAATAGAGTATTATCCTTTTGTTTAAGACTTTTTATCTGCCATGTGATACTTTGCTTGGAGGAGCAGCGCATACTAAGAGCTTTCCTGCGCACCCCACTGTCCTTGATTGCTTTACTGTTCTCAGTGCAGATTTATTAAATTTTGAATTAACATGTGTTAAGGAGGTTGATTTTGTTTGCTCTGCCACATAACTTACTTTCCTAAACACTTAGTAATAGCAGCAGTTAATCTATTGACCAATGGCTTAAGCAGCAGGTGGCTTTAAGACCAATGGGCCAGTCCTGACAAGGCCCACAGAAATTCCTAAGGCCTCTTTGTTACCTGGGCTGGAATAGAGAAACTACTTGTTTGGAAAATGTTTCTCCTCCCACAAAACATCTTCAGTATTAAGGGTCTTTTGTTAGCAGAAGGCTGAAGAGGGGGATTATGAAGGATAGTCTGTCACACAAATTGTTTCTTCTTAGACATATAATGCAACCTGCATTAAAAGTTTACAAACTAATCTAATGAAATTATCATTCAAACGAAGCATGTCTCCGAACATTAAATTGACGCCCTGACCTGCCGTGCAATTTCCTCACTAGAAATCTCAAGGTTCCTGCTGCTATTTTTTCTAAAAAGATTTTTTTCTAAAAAGCCCTCAGCACTGCTCTGTTTGAAACAGGAACCCAGATAATCTGCAAGGGCTCATTTTCCTGGAAACCCAGGCAGTAAAACATTAACAATTAAATTAGTTCCCATGTCTTAAGGAATCCGGAGTTAACTGTGTGTCATCTGGGTCATTATAGCCTCTCCCTGCTGTGGCATGTAAATCCACATCAGGAAAGGTGTTAGTTTTTTTCAAATTTATTATTAAATTATTTAGTCAAAGTCAGCAGCAGCTGCAGCAACTGCAACTTGCAGTTCTGTACCCTTTCAGACTATGTTGACTTAGCCGAAGGCAGTATTCAGCTGTGACTTTATGGAGAATTCTACAGTGCATGGTGGGGAATCATCTCTCTCCAAAAAGTGCCCATGCATGCACAGAAAAGACAGTGGCAATTCCACTATAGTAAAGAAATGGTGCTAGGGGGAATAAATGGAGCCTTTGGGGTAGCTTTCATTTTGTTTGCCAAGCTTTCTGTGTTGTCCTGATCCAAGTTAGGAAAAACATAACTCCATGTGGTCTGAATGTGCACCTATGTGTATGTGTACATGCACAGATGTATAGACATACCTATATTTGAATACACACACAGACACACACATATACACATGTACTCTGACTCCTGAAATACAAATCCAATTCTCTGTTCTCTGTATGATAAATACAGTTGCAAACAGCTGCCCTGCAGCACATAAAAATATAGGAATAAGAGAGACCAAGTCACAAAACATTCTGTAGCCTGCTTTCACTTTGCTGAGGTTTCTTCATCCCTTGAATTGTGTGTCTATCTATATGTTATGTACACATTTCATATACATATGTTATAGATATATGCACTTATATGAAACTTCTATTTAAGACCTTTATATTTTGGGGATCTTGATCTCATCTAGGGATGAGATCCAGTAGCACCACTAGGTGCTACTGTAATACAACTAATTAATATTATTTTTACTGCTAATAATAACAGCCGTGTTTACTTTTAGCATGTTCTCACTCTTGCCAACATATGTTTCTATATTCTCTAATTTTCTCATTCTTTGCAGCACAAATGCTAAGAGGTATCCTAATTAACTGCTCAACATTTGACTTTCATTTAGTTTTTCTCTCAAACTTATTTATTAGGCTTTGGTTATCAGTGGGAGAGTTTCTAGCACTGAGACTGCCAGGATTTACTCTAAGCCTCTTAGTCTGATGTTTCCATGGCCCTGGCTCTCTCTGTAGAGAAGCTAAGAAAACCATACATACAGATTTGGCCCCCTTTATTTCAAGTCATCTAGAGCAGATGTGAGTTTCTTTTTCTTTGGAGTGGGGGGTGGGGAGGTGGGAGGTGGGAGATGGAAAGAAAGGCACCTGAGTATTACATAAACTGGGGAAAATGCTGATTTTCGGCCAGAGCTTGTGGAGCACTACTGAAGAATTTTTTTTTTGCTTGTCTGAGACTTCATAACTGGATTCCAACATATTTTCAGGGCATTTCTCTGAAGCTGAATTCCTATGAGTAACAACAGGAACACCTTTGTCTGATTTCCACACCAAAGGCTTCCCCAGAGACCTACAGCCAAAGCAAGCCAGCAAATGTAGGAAGGCATTCCCTCTGCAGCTGTCCCCCAGGTCCCCAGTGCTCTTCCAACCTGTGATTTGTGTAGGACACCCTCTTCAGTCCTGCACCTGCAAGAAAGGGGCTGTTCCCAGTCTCCCTCCCTGTTACCCCATTAAGTACTCAGTGCTCTCTTTTCTCTTTATTGGTTTGTTTCTTCCTCTTTTTCTCCCTTTCCCTCTCTCTTGCTGCCCATCTTCTTTCCTCCTGTCTTCCCCTTTTCTCTCTCTGTTTTAAAAAAATTCTCCAAGAGGCAAGGTCTCCTCTCGCTGACTCAACACCTAATTAGAGCAGTGAAAATTAGCTGCATTCACTCTGGCTTTAGTCCTGGCAAGAGTGTTAGAGAATTGGCCCACTTTTCAAGGTGCCAAATTGAAGGCTGAATCCAGGTGTGGTCAAAGGCAAGGGGATTATTTTCTTCCCATGGGGTGCAAACAAAAGCCTGTGCTAGGCTAGATGGGGTGGGGACAGTGTTGCCCACAGGAGGGCTAAAGGCTGCTGACATTTGAGCCCTCAGCACATTCAGCACCAGGCTGGGTCACAGCTTCCACTGCCTGAGGAGCTATGTCACAGGGATGGCAGCAAGGGTGGGCTCTGTCTTCCATGGCAAGGACAGAAGGAAGGGTGGAGAATCCTAAAGGTATGGCAAGTCCGAAGGAGAAGTGGGTACTGATGAGTTTGGGAGACAAAACCACAGCATTTGTTGCAGGTTTTCCATACTCTCCAGCAGCATCCTAAGTCCTGTTGTGTTCCAAACTCTTTATGTTTTCCAACTATCTAAGTACCAGTGAACAGCAGGGGAGTAAAGCAGGTCATGCTTCATCTGATGGAATAAAGCTTGCTGGTTCTGAAAAGTCAGAAGGTGCAGGTCAGTGTGGATAACCTCACTTCTATTATCCTATCAAGAGGAGAAGATGTAGCTTTCCTCACTACCCTTGAAGAGTACAAGCATTGACCGAGGAAGCAGCAAAGTTAGAATCTCAGAGGATGTCTGCATGTTGCCAATTTTACTTCAGAAAAAAGAATCTCTTGTTTGAGTAGAGCTCTACCACATCCTGTAAATTGTTGTTGCCTGTGCACCACCATCCTGCATCCCCAGAAGTCACCCTTTTATCTCCTCCTGTGGATGCAGAGCATGGAGCAGAGTCCTTGAGGAATGCAAGGAGCTGGGAAACATAGTTGTGATCAAATATCACAACTATAACCAGGAAGAAAAATGAGAAAATATAACACCTGATACCATTCTGCTCTGATTTTTCATGAGCCCTGACAAGCAATATAATGTTTTACACCATGGCCTGGACTGGGGAGCTTCAGACCTTCCTAGATCCTTCAGGAAAGAAAAGAAACTATCTGTTTTTAATGTTTAAAGTGTGGAAACTTCAAACACAATTTGTATTTTTCCTGTTTTGCTTTCCCTGATGCAATAAAACCAATCGATGAAGATTCAGAAGGGACAGGCCTGTATGGAATGCCCCATTGCAATTATTCTGTGGAGAACAGGGAGCAAACATTATCTCCACTACCATGTGTCTGTGTCTTTTACTGTTATTTCTTTAGGGTGGTCTATATATGAAATAGTAACAAACAACCCTTTATTCTTCCCTCCAGACCCCTCAGATTTGGCTATGCTTTGCAGTTCATCTTTGTAATGAAGCCCTACCACCTCTATAGTTCTTTAAAAGGGTCATAGGGAATTACAGCAAAGTGGTATAGAAAAGTAAAGATGTCAAGTGAGTTATGAGCAGAAAAAGAACTACACAGTAGGTCAAGGTTTGGGCAACAGCAGGGAGATTTTTGTTAAGATAACGTTACTCCCAGTGGTAGTGTCTTCCTTTGTAATCCATAGCTGCCCAGAGAGAATTGCCTCTATTCTCATGGAGTCACAGGGCCCTGCAACAAGGTCCTACTGGGTCTCAGTGCAATAGACACATCAATTGCTTGTAGAAATAAACTTTTACTATATCAGCAGCATCAATGGGCTCTGGTGTAATGTTTTGTAATGCTTCACATTTTCAGGTTGGTTTAAAGACAATTATCAGAACCCCTTTTCAAAGCTAAATGGAGGTTTGTGCAGTTATGTTTTCCTTTAGGAAGGGTAAAGGGGCAGAAAAACTAGTAGAGAAAAAGGGCTGGTCCAGCACAGGAGAATCTACAGTCACTGGTTATGTCTCTGAGGCACACAAACTCAAGAGCACCTTGGGAGGATGTAAGTTCAAACACAGGCTAGAAGCAACCTCCAGAGAAGGCCAAGAGAGAAGGTTCAGGCTGATGGGCCTGCTCAGCACAGGTCTATGGGACAAAGAACAGGGTCACAGCCTTCCACACATCCCATCTAAGAATGTAGCAAAAAAACCCTGGTCATCCCAAAGCTACCCACTGGAGAATTTGGATTTACAACCAGCCTACCCGTAGGCTATTCTTCCCTGAAAGAGAAAGCTCAAGAGGCCAAGACTGGACCTTTGCACACAAACCATGGGACTTTCACTGGCCACAGTGTAGGAGGCCAGAGCCAGGACAGGAACACAAATACCTTGAGCGTATCCTTTGACTTAGCACACTGAGGTCAACACACATGAAGCCATGTTGTGCCTGAGCTTGCAGTCAGCTTGCAGTTTAAAGTAGCATAGACATCCCTCAGAGAAGCACAAGTGTTTTGAACTATCACTGCAGGACTATTTGCCTTTGGAAGTCAGATTTTAAAAGAAATCTGGGAATATACCAATTCCTGTGCTTTAAACATAGAAGATGCATTGCAGAGCACCACATTGCTACATCAATATTTTTAAAATGAATGTTTAAAGTGACATTTCTTTCCTCATTGAAAGAGCTCTTTCAACACTTCATGAAAAGCTCAGATTTCTGAATATTCTGATATACCTCCATGTTCCCTACACTGAAAATATGCCCAGATTCAGCATTAGATATTAAATTTATTCTTATTTCCATACTACGAAAAGATAAGAAATCAGCAAAGAGGAATACTAACAACAATATAGATATTAACACATTTTAAAATATCTGTTTTCCCCCACAGTTCTGGTGCATCTGGACTCACTCTAAGCCATAATAACCATCCTATAGCTCATAAAATGTGCACTACATCGCATTTTAGATAGAAGTCAGCAGGAACAAAGCTACTGAAATGGATGAATAAATAAATTGTTGTTAAGGCTACACACATCAGCCTCTAAATAGCAGTAGAAAAATGTGCTGTGCTTCTGCAACTCAAATATCTGATTGTACAATGATCTGAACTGTTCATGCAAGTGTTAACTTCAGCTTGACCCTGTTTGGTGCAGGTGGGAAGCACTGAGTGTCAGAGTAGCAGGTAGAATGGCTGGTGGCTCTGGGACAGGGCAATCCCATCCAGCAGCAGGAACACCACGGCTGTGTGGTGATAAAATGCCCCCTGCTTACTGGCAAGGGTGGTTCCTAGGGAAAATATTCCTAGTCACCTCATCAGCATGAGGTAGATCACTCTGAAGGCAGAAGCACAGGTCAAGTACAATCATATGCTGCCTTTACACCATTTTCTTGAGTCCAGGCAAGCCAACACAGCACGAGGTGAGCCCCCTATCCAGCACTCAGCATTCCCTGCTGCTCCTTCACCTTGTGTCTTTCCTGGTGAGCACACATAGCACATCCCACGGATGCACTGCAACCCAAATGGGAGCCCACACTTGGGCTTCTCAACATACATCGGTCTGTGGTCTGCAGGTTCCTGTGCCTGTGGTTAGTGGGGACTGGAAAGCTTGGGAATGGAGTCGATTCTGTTCCTCTGGAGAAGTTTTTAAGGCGCTCAGTCTTACCTGGTCCCCGCTGTGGCCGTGCTGCTCTGCGGGTCTGTGTGCTGCTGCCCCACCGAGCTCCGTGCCTGGTAGGATTATCCACTGTCCTGTGACAAACCCACCTGGAACTGCTTCACTCTCACTCCTAGTTTTTAGGCACAAGTAGGGACTTCTTAATGCCATGACCTGACAGGATGTGTCCTCCCATGCTCCCTCTCCAGCAGCCCATGCTCAGCCCTTCAGGCCCTGGACACAAGCCTCCAACCCTTGCCACCTTGGCATGGAGGGCCAGGATGAGATGCTGCCTGTGCTTTGCAGTCCTTATTTCCTTAAGGGGTCTTATAACAAAGAAAAGAGCTGGCCAAAAGTGACCTGAAAAGAGCTGAGGTTCAGCAATAGGCATCCTTTCCACCCATCATTGTTTGGCAGCAATTTCTACCCAGTGGCAATATTCCTCTGCTTTGCTCACAGCTGAAAATAACTCTCAAAGTGCTTTGAAAGGGCTGCCTTTTAACTGAGCTTAACACCTTTCTAAATGATTTTTGTCATGGTGACTACCTCCCTCTCAGATGAGAATTTCATCTTTTCCCTCCCATTTCTTTCCTGTGCAGCCTATAAACCACTGTAAAATATGGCTCACTGTTTCTGGGCTCTCCCATGCCCTTTATTTCCATAATAGACTCTTTGCCCACGTGTTTGCTAATATTTCTACCTCACTACATAAGCTGGCAGATTCCCAGAGAGTTGGTGCCTGTAACATGATCCTTTTTTGTTCCCCATGCAGTTATCTGGCAGCACCTTGTCTGCAGGGTGGGCACAGAAAAGCACAGATGCATCTCACCTGGCACAAGCTGTTGTAGAGCCACAACAAAACCACCTGCCCTTTCTGTAGTAATCTGCCCAGCTGCTGCTGTTCCCTGCACCAGGAATGCAAGGTTAAATCTCCACTTTGCATCCTGTTGTGTCACTGCTTTAACTGTTTGCATCAGTTATTGAACACATTCACACAGTACTAATGCCTTTGCTGGGATTCACACCACACAGAGCTTTATGAGTGGTCTTCATTCCTGAATCTTCTAGTAGCCTGCAGACTTGTGCAAGTACTTGCGTCAAAAAGTGGCCCAAACAATTCCTGCAGATTTCTGGTGAGATCACAAAGAGTTAACCTAGAGCCACCTCTGCTAAGTATCTTCCCCAGTTCCTGGAACGAAGCACAGCAGCAGGAACACTAAAACAGTAAGAAGATGTAGGAATGTCCATCAGGGCTCCCTTCAAACAAATAAACAGCTTTTTCTCCTGCAGAAATTTGACATGTTTTCTTCAGTGCTCTTACCTGATCCCTTGAAAATGAGCAGCTTGCTGCTGAAACGCATTAGAAGAAGGGAAATGCCAAATTAAAATACTTCTTGTACATCCTACATCTCTGTCTGTATTTTAGTACATCTGCTGAGAAATCCAATACTGGTACCATCAATCAGAAAGAATGATAACCTCTTCAGAGAATTTCAAATGATACCTGATGATGAAAAATATGCAGTTCCCAGGGTATGCCAACATCTAGCACAAAAATTAACTGCCATGGATGGTTAAAGGTCTGCTGTTTTAAGAACTGTCTTTGAGTGAAACTTGCATTATAAATACATTTCTGCCTGTCTTGGAGCCTTTCTCTGTGTGTTACTTCACTTCTTTGCCTCAGTTTCCCAGCATGGGAAAAGGTCAACTATTGCATCAGCTGATGATGTTATGTAAGCAATGATTCTAAAAATCATATTGAATGTACGGAGCTCAGATTAGCCTCAGTTAAGAGCTATCATCATTACTAATTAAACCATGAGTTTTTACCCTGGAAATACTGTTTTAATGGTCTTTTTATTTGTTGCTTGCTTTTAAAACTTCCTTAGAAATTAAAAGTATCAGAAAATTAAACCTCTTTTTGCAGTGAAGATCTCATTTTGCTAATTTGCTTCCCAGAGGAAACAACTCCAGAGCTAAGACTAATAATTGTGGCTACTGTCTTCTCATTCCAAGTAACTTGGAGGCTGATGTGGTTTGTGATAGCAACTTATACATTAAGGACTCTGATCCACACCCAAGAACCTCAAGGAGCTCCTGTCTGGATTCAAATGCTAATCTCTCAAAGGTTTCACAATTTATTTTTTAATGGTCCACTTCTGAGACATTCATCTGACACTTTGACTATTATGTTACCTGGATTAAAAAAGATGCTAATAAGAGTATTAGCCAGGTTCTTACACACAGAAAGCTTTTGCAATTACAATACCTCCTGAGTGACTCATTCAGGATCCTGGGAAAAATGGAGCATTTTTTGCTTTCCAGATCTGCTGTGTTTTTTGGTTTTCTCTCCTTTTTTTAAAACCTCAAGAAGTGCTTAAAGTTCCTTGTTAAGAGATTTGAAAAATGTATAGTCCTTGTAAATTAAATACTACAAGTTCTCAGATGAGTGATCCCTAAACATTTATTATTCACACTAATACGATCTAATTCTAACTCACTGTAAGATTTATAGAAATTAAAAGACTTCATATGCATAAGAGTGATGAAAATATAATCTAGTTCATGAAATCTTTATATGCAGCTCTATATTTCAGCAGTATAGCTATCCCTGGCGCACTGCAGGCTTCAGGAATGTGCCACCTCAGGGGCCGTGCCCTGAGCCTGTGCCAGGGCAAGAACGGGACAGGGTCGCGGGAGTCTGTGTGCCCAAGGGTCCCCCACTGAGACCCACTGCACCAGGGGAGCTTTGGGGTGCTGCCATGACCTTCCCAAGGCAGTGAACACTTCACATTTTGCTCCTCTGCTCCTCTGTTCACAGCGAGGGACCGCAAATGAACTGGGGACTGGGACACTTCCCTTACAAAGAGAGGAAGCCGCTGAAGGAAGAATGTGGCCCTGCCACGGCAGAACTCGCTTCCACGCCTGCCAGCGGCCACAGAGGCTGTTTCTTCACACAGGGATTTGAGAGGCTGGGCTTGAGGAGGAAATTTTTGTTACAATTATGTAGCTGCATTCCCCTCAGCTGGAGCCCCATGGAACTGGCATTTCTCTACCTCATGTATACCATTTAGGAGAGCAAATCTGTACTGCTGGCATTAAACTGTTACCTGTGAGTTGTGAGACCACTTTTGAAATAGAAATGGGAGGCGTTCCTTCTAAATTAATTTTCTTTTTTAACTACCAAAGCCACTGCACAGAATGCTGCAGCAACTTCAGCAACTGTCTTGGTTGCACACCAAGGATTTCACTGAGAACATGTTAGAGGGAATCAGAAAGCAGAGAAAAGGTCACAAATAAGCACCTTAGGAACAATGAAAGCTTTTCTCCATGTAGCAGTGGGAGAGTTGCTAGAAAAACTGAAAAGGTATTAATCAGAAGTGGCTATAAATCCTCTGGAGTTTTGCTCTTATAAAACTCCTCAGAGAAAGTCTTGAAGGAAATGCAGGTCAAAGCCCAAAAAAGCTCTTGATCAGAGATTGCTGGAGGAAAATCTTCCCAGATGCCATTTAATAGGCAGCAATCACCCCAGGAGTGGGAAAGCCAAGTACGCTTGAAACATGGTTGCAGTTCCTAATAGGCCTTGTCACACTTAAGGCACTGCAAGCTCCATCCAACGAACAGCTGAAGCTGGCTGGCGATTCATAAAGCCAACAGTTTAAAGTTTATTATGATGAAAGCACTTAATGACAGCCATCGCTAGGGGCCCATCATTTATAAAGCTGTGCTGAGTATTAGACATGTAGCATGACCACCAATTTTATGTCACAATTGCTACCATAAAATGACCTTTGGTGATTTTTACTGCATGTGGTGGACAGCTCTTCTTTTACATTAGTGCTCTGTGGCTTTTCTTTGCAGACTATTATGCTGTCTAAAGCTTATTTGGCACTGTCGTGAGTCTCAACCCTTGTTATTACCCCGAAGGCCTGTCTAAAGGAAAACTCTCATGTTCTATTATAGCACTCCAATAATTTACAGATCTTACCATCCTTGGTTAGCGTCATAATTTAGTGCAGATATTCCTTCATTGTTACCACATTTAATAAAATCCCTCAGTTTCTACAGACTGCACTAAATTTTGTATCTGGGCCACTAAAATGCATATGCCTCTGTATTATGGAGACATGGATAAGGGGTTTTAATTTTTTGTTGTCAGTTGAAAGGAAGGGGAAGCAATTGCTGTGAACAGTAGTTAACCTGGGAGAAATCTTCTTAAAGCCTTAGGTATAAAGGCTAGACATCACACAAACACTAGACGTAATTTCAGTGCATAATGCACAAACATATATTTGCATGTGAACAATATTACTTAATTACCTTTCAAATTTTAGACTGACTTTGTATACTTAGGAAGTGTCTGAATGTACCAGCACTTTACTGTTCTGATGTAAAGCATTACCAGTAAAGTGGTCTGTCCATGCTACAACACCTTTAAATTGTATATATAATTTTATAAATGATATAAAATCTGTTTCTCCTCCATGAAAAAACACACCAGAATCGCACACTGCAATCTTGAAAGGATTTAAAATATGTGATTTCTGCTAGTACCTACTGTATTGGGTTTTATATAAAGCTTTTTTCAATAAGGTAAATTGTTACATGACAAACTCATCTTCCACCATTATCATCTGCTGTTTGTGTTTAACAACAGGAGTCCTGGTCTAACAAAACTGTTGTAATGGCTGTACAAATTACTCAGCTGAAAGCTTTTCACCAAACCAAACAGTATTAATCAGCAGTTCTTATGAAGGTGCTAATTAAAAACAATTTTCTTCCTCAGTTTGCAATACTAAGCCATCTTCATTTGCACAGTTTCCAATATACAGCTACTGTATACACTCACACTTCAGGGCCTCTATTAACTATTGAATCTCCTATTACCTATTTTATTACATTCCTGTCTCCCAAGTTTCGAAGCTTGTTGACATTTCAGAAGTCACAGCATGATATGTTTAATCATTTAAAAAGTACATTAATTGGAGTCAGAGTCAGGAAAAAATAACAGGTCTTTTAGCATGCAGGCTCTGTCAGGGCACAGCGCAGTTTGAATGTTCAAATCCTTTCTGTGAGCATAACCCATCACCCAGGGGCAACATTTTACAACTGAAGGGGGACGATGCCTAATGCAGACAACCATCATTTTTTTGCTTGTTTTTAATAAGCAATCTTCTACAAGTGACACTGTTTTGGTTATCTGCAGGGAAATGCATCCAAAATAAAAGATACTTTCTGTTACCAAAGGCCTACCTCTCCCTTGCTGTTGTCAGCCACAACAGCTCTTTGTTTTTGGGGGCTTGGCATCTGTTGAGTTTAACCCAGATTCGAGGGTCAAGATGTTTCTTCTCAGGCTGTGGAATGCCATCTGGACTAACGCTTCGTGCATCTTCCCTCTACTTTCCACACACTTTACACACGAGAAGACAATGAAGATCCAGTGCCGCTGTTGGACAGCCATGGAAAATATCCAGCTTTTACCCAGCCACAACAATATGCTGGGCTTTTTGGCAGCAAGCCAGCTGCTGACTAAGCAAGGAGCTGTAATAGGCTAGACCCTTTAAAAATGGGAAAGAAAGTTAGGTTTGTTACATTCAGCTGTTGGAACAAAGTCCACAGGTTGGAGAGGGAGATGGATCTTGCAGAGGAGATGCAGCAGCAGGCCTCACAAAATCTGGGGTCAGTTCTGGAGTGCACTGCCTGATTTCTAAATTGCTATAGGCAATGAAGACAGCAATACTGGCAGTGCTTCAGGTTTCCTCATATGAGGAATGGGTATCATTTGGAGGGGTCCCCTCCTTCCTTACAAATTCATCTGCAAACTTACTAAGTACTTCTTATAGCTTTATGGGATTTTGGATGAGGGTGCCCTCATTTTGATTGCATTAATAAGTGCTGTTGCACTGCAGATGAGAATCATATTGAAAATCAACTTTCAAAACAAGCTTTCAAAAGATACTAGTGGGCTTAAAACCAGTGTTAGACTACCAATACGTGGCAGTGGAGACACCACCTTAATCAGACTCAAGACAATATAAAAAGCAAATAAAAATATAGCAAAAAAAATTGCCTCCTTCTGAGAAACAACATGGGATGACCAGGCTGTGCAGAAAACATCCTAGACATACCCACCAGTGCATGCTGTCCTAGCACTTTCTTCCAGTTTCTCAAAACCTTTCAAAAGAATAAAAGGAATTTGCAGTTTGACATCATTGTTAAAAATCCCTGCCTTAAAAAAGAAGAAACCTACACACTGGGAAAAAAAAAAAACCCCAAACATTAAAATCCAGGTTAAACTACATGTTTATAATTTCTCCTGTGAAAAAACAAGGACTTGGTTATCCCCCTCTTGCATTAGAGAGAGTGGGTAATAAAACAGTGCGCTGTTTGACTTTCATGTGTTGCTGCCTTCTTCCTCTTCCCCCGCCATATCAGCTGTGCCACCTGCCATATCAAGAGGAGTATCAAAAGCTCCACCCACTGCATCCTCTTTTGTTCAGGGAACAGCGAAGGAGAGTTGTAATGGAGATGTAACACTTGATAGACTGTTTGCAGCCAGGCTCAAGATATAAAGATGCTTTTTGTGGGGGGAAACAATTTTAATCCAGCTTTCCTCTTTGTGCAAACATATAGCCATTAAAATCACAGGCAAAATATGAATGACTTGTCTAATAAGGATTTTGAAGCTGGACTGGTACCTGAGATCGCAATATATCCTCCCTCATCTCACATTCCTAAGATATTTTTTGTTTCAAATCTAATTTGCTTCCTAAATTGAAAGATTTTCCCCACTGTTCCAGAATGCTATCAGTTGGGACTAGTTTGCAATTTTTAAGCAAGGTGTTGCCATATCTCACAGCAGGAAATAGAATACTTTCTTCTTGATCCTTCATATCCTGAAGCTTACACAACTAACTGTCAGTGGCACCAGGTGCATGAGAGCTGTGCCCAAGGAATGGACGTCCACAAAAATACCATTCCTCTCTGCCATTTTTCTCTGAGAAAGAAGACACAGCATTGCTGTAAGAATTACCAAAATATGTGAAGAAAAACTTGTATCAGCCTAACATTTCCATTCTCAAGCCAGCATAGCTCTTGCATGGTGTCATTCAACTTCAAATGCTTTGCAAACACAAAGTAATTAAGCTCAATATTCTGTTACAGAACACTGTAAATTATATCATTAAAAATATACCAAGTATCAGAGACTAGTTAAAACACATGACATAAAAGGCTCTGATACATTTTATAAGCATGATTTGACAAACTGCCTAACATTTTCTTAGCAAAGATATTTGATGCATTAATAAACACTGTATTTTTATTAAAATGTAAGTGGTCAGAAACAATTCAAATACCTACTAATGCAAGGGACTCAGAGATGAATCTAAAAGAGAACACTCTTAGTGCCTCATGTAAATCCTATATCTGTGACTTTTCAACACCCATTTTAAAACAAAAAAAATCAAAAAGAGAATGTGTTTATGTACCTCTAAAAATGTGTACATGGACCAAACCTGCAAGCACTTATGTAGATTAGTAACTTTACTGCCTGTGGAGCTCCAATATGAGTTTGCAGGATGAAACCTAAATGCATCTTTGGTAAACAAGCCATCAATTACACACTTTAGGGACGGCAGCACCTGTGCAAAGCCTTCAACTCAAACGACAGACACTAAAGAAATAAAAAGCAATTATCAGCTACGAATTTGAGTAAAACTGTTTTCTTCTTAGAGCTAAAACCACAATTTTCAAATGAGGCTGCCTCTATTTTTGGCAACTAACAATCTTTATTAGATTATTGTACAGCAGACATTCAAGTCCTCTCCAAAATAAAAGGTTTGCAAATTTTAATATTGCGCTATTTTCCACACTGCTTTGTTGATTATGAAGATTTCCTTGTACATGCTTTTAGAGAAACAAAGGCACTGCTGTGTGGGACAAACAAAACAAAACTAATTACACTAAAGCCATCTTCACAGCAATTTCAAATTACTCCTAAATGCTTTTGATTTCTTACTGCACAAGTATTTTCCAACAGGAGTTTGAATATGAAACTCATACCAGCTATACTACTCAGTTCTAGGATAAATGGTTGGTTTGCATTGCCCCTGGTCTTTATCTAACACCGAGAATAGGCTGCTTTTTATCAAAAGAGGAATAAATTGCTGTTATTGTGATGTTAGCCCATCACTTGGCATTGCAATTCAAGTTTTTGTGCGAAAGAAATGTATGATCTAACTGCGACTTGACCTATGCCTTCTGAGATCCATCTAGGTGCTCTAATGGAGCATAAAAAGTACTGAATACAAGGACGTGCAAACTGGTAGTGAAGAAATTTATTTGGGAAGAAGCAGAAGAGCAAAAGACTTTCAGGAGCTTGTGGTTTACATGCTGGCCAATGAGTTGAATATGGAAGAATGCTTATTGTCAAATTGCAATTCTTTTAATTAATGTATTTCAGCAGGATTCTCTACACTTGCTTGCAGCTAGTATCTTCCTCTCTCAGTCATGGTCTCTGCCTCTCTCTTTTTTTCAACATTTTAAAAGTGTTGTGGCTTAAAGACTGCTACTGAGAAGTCATTAAAACAGTCTGTTAAACTGTTAAGAAATCAGACACTGCTCCTGTTTTTTTTTGTGGGATTTATGTCTTTTCCAGTACAAGAAAAAACACATTAAGTATATATCAAATATATGGGCCACAGTATATCACAATAGAAACTAATTCAAGGGAGATAGTTTGATTACATTATAAAATCCTTTAGTTCTTACAGTGTTTCTTGGAATTTATCAAAAAAAAGCATGTGTTTTTATGAAAGCAATTTCTAGGATAGTAGCATTTAGATTTTAGTCCTGATAAAGACTCACTTTCCATTCATAGTCAGAACCTAAATGTGCTCTTCTTGTACCTAAACAGATAATAAGCACTCAGCACACTCCCCCTTCTTGACACAACACACTGAGACTAATCACACATAATTGGAGAGGAGGAGCAGAGGGGCTGGGCAGGCTATTGTGTCCAAAGGACAAATGGTCAGTTTATGAGGCTTTTGTCTGATGCATAATTTCTTATACATCTACAGGAGGAAAAGTCCTGCTGGAAAAAAACATACATACACACATATAGAAAAGGGGCCTTCAACACTAAAACAAATGAGGACATTTCAATCATGGATAGAAAAATCAACAGTGGAATTAAAAAAAAAAAGGCAGCAAAATACAAGCATTCAATAGGTACACTTTAAGAAGATCTTCAGACAACTATTTCCTTATTAATTAAGTGTCAATGCATTCACTTCTTTACAACCAATTATCTAAGCCCACAAAGTATATTATCCATATATTTTCAAATACACCTCAAAATAGCATTTAAAGATATCAACAAAGTACATGCAAGTTTAAAGGCACAAAAGAGAAGGAAGCCAGCTCTACACCTTTGTTAATGCATACATGTGAAGTCCTATCAGTTTAAGGCTGGAATATAATTGGAAAAATAAACTTCTAAAATTATACAAAAAAAAGATGTCAATGTTTATACTCTGCAAAACGAGCCACAATATCTTTCTCAGCATTTAGATTAGAAATATTTCCCCAATGATGATTCAGGGACATAAATGGGGGAAAATGAACATTCTACATTGCCTGACCATCCACATACATGGATTAATTTTCAGCAGTCCATCTTAAAAAAAAAAAGGTGCAATCTTCTATCTCTGCTTGGTTAAAATGAGAAGAAAAGGGTAATGGAGATTTTCCTCATATGTATCTTTTTCTTCATTTTTCAACTGCAAATAAAAAATGGATAAAGTGAGCAAACTGTATGAAAGCATTTTTAAATTACTGATAGTACTTGTCTAAGTAAATTTCCTGGTATAAATGATACTACTAAAGATTAAACATTTAATAACTACAAAATTATCTTAAGGTCAAATATGACTACAGGTATAGAACTGTAGGTTGAGTATTATCTGGAATTGGTCATAGTTTGTAGACAAACTAATTTATGTAATAAATACTTGAACACTACTTATAAAAAATGTGAGGCCCCATATTGCTGTACTAAATAAATTATATTCAAGGGAGATTTAAGGCCTGAATTAAATCCACTCTGCTTCACTTCAGAACTTCAGAACAAAGGCTAAAAGTTTATCCCTAATCAGTTTAACTATTGCTGTATATTTGGTATTTAAGATCAACAACTGTTTCAGACATCTGAAATACCATAATCTTACCTGAAGGCCTATGTAAGTGCAAGGCTGTAATGCACTTATTGATGGGCTTAAATATTAATTCTGTTTAATTTTGAAAATTCTTTTTGTAAGAGAGAATTATAAACTGATAATTAGAGTGGTACAATTCCAACTGCTAGGGACAGACAACATTATGTGTGCTCTTCTGATCAACACTAAAGTATTACATATTTCTAAAAAAAAAAAAAAGAATTTTATCTTTTTAGGTATTCTGGTTAAATGGATTTTAAAATCCATATGCATATTTAACTGAAGTATGTGGAAACTACTCATACATATTATATTTTGCAATCACTTCACATAAAAATATTTGTGTACATTTAATACAAGCCTAAGAAAGAAATGCAGATACAAAAAAGTGCTTTTAGCTACGCCTGACACAGATGGCACCCCCAAATACTACATTTAAATCCAGAACTCTTTTTATGTCATATTGTTTTGCCTCTATTTTCTTTGCCATGCATTAAGGATTTTAGTTGGTCCATGTCACAACACTGCTCATGTTATTTAAACAAAGGTCTTTTCCATATCATATTCTTCAGCTGTGAAGTGCCTCTGTGTAAACTACTGTCTATGAGCAATTAACACACTTTTCCTTTTTCATAATGGAACATAAAGCTGATCTATTCTTTAAATTCTAATCCACTTTACTAAGAAGTGTTTGTGTATAATTACTAAAGTAATGACAATCTGCTTCCCAAGATCTCTAACTTTACCACAGGTGGTTCACTTTGTTTGCACGGGATTACCAACCAGTTTCATTCTATCCTGGCAGTTTCTGCTTGGAGAACGACTACATTTTACTTGCACATTACAGTTTTATCAAGTCTTCATTTTCAAGGGGCCACATATCTAT